>NC_139458.1:271505625-272150000 GCF_057233095.1 Heloderma suspectum
GACCTAGATACATCCACGTACACAGAGACATAGCCCAACCTTTAATACTTGGTTCGTATCTCCATGACAAATATGTCAAGGCATTAAATATCCAAGAGCCAAAATAAGGAGAAATGGTTTTATCTTTTCCGGAGAAAGTTCAAGATAAAACCATACACAAAGAGATTTAGTTTGATCATAAGTTCTCCTTTAGCATCTCTCACACTACATGTGTCAAAGCAAAGAAAAACCCAAGAGTCATGATCAGTCCAAGCCAGCAGGCGCTCTGTGCTATCAAAGATGAAGATGCACAATTATAGCAAACATGAATTCAGGGTCTATGAAAAGTATAGCAACTTCTTCCATGGCAGGTTCTTAATGATTTAAAGATCAAACAGACAGAGGTCCAGATTTTTTTGCTGAGTTTAGGTGAAGCAGACTAAGGTCCAGGTGAGAAGTGTTTCTTGCAGCTCAGATGGTGGAAAGCCCCAAACATAAAGGGCTATAGGCAGTAGATGATTGATGGGTGGTAATAATGACAGACAATGAAAGATGGACAGTAAAGACAATGCTCTCAGCAAAAGCTCCCAACCTGAGCAGTCTGCTTAAAAGCAAGTGTAGGGCTCAGACACACCTCTTGATGATCTAATTGACAGGGGATTTTAGCCCATATACAAGCCCTATGCCAAATAGGGCATTCCTGTTCTGCCCTCTTGAGTTGACATCTCAACCTGTCCAACACCTCTGAAAACACTTGCCCCTTTACTAGTTTCAAAAGCTATTAGCTTTCTTAACTGTAGGCATGACATTCAAGGTCAAAACTAGCAGTTGAATGGAGGGACTCAACTCCCCCCCACAAACATTTCTCTGAGAACACTGACAAAGATAAACTCACACTTATTCTGACCTTCCATGGGCTTATTAAGCCCAAACCAGCCTCCTTCCTCTTGCCATTACATGGATAACTAGGTATAGCAAAACTCTTAGGCCCTGGGCTTCTCTCTACTGAACTGGGTTCCAAAATGCTCTGGACCACTTCGGATCAGAATCTGACTATAAACTATAGGGCCCACTGCAAAGCTTGGGCTAGGCCCTGACAACAAACATGTTAGTCCTTCATTAGGGTTGCCACTTCTTTTTTTCTGAGAGGCTCCTTATCTTTAATAGCTATTTGGCAGGGAGGTACGTCATGCTCCTCTCCCCTCTACCTATTGAATTTGGCCAGTGGAGATGGGCAAGAACTTCCTATTGGTTCATTTTTAATAAAAACATACCAGAATTCACTAATTTCTTCATATTTGAGATGGAAATAACTTGAGTCTTTAAACAAGTGAATGCAGGAGAAAGCAAATGGCAGTATCCAAATGCGTCATTCCACTAGAGCAAATGATGTTGCACTAGCAGAAACTAGGTTCTGAACTATGTCCAAGAGGAGAATCCAACTAAGGTTACATTTGCTCAAGCATGGTTGTGTGAGTGACTGCACAAACAGCTGTGCATTATGCTTGTACAACTGGTGGTGAAACCTGTTATGCATTATGCTTGTACAACTGGTTGTGCAACCAACTGCACATTACACTTGTGCAACAGCTTGCACAAGCACAACATGCAAGTGCTTGCTCAGAATGATTCAGCAGAGCTTTGCTAGTGCTATTTGAGTTTGCGGAATGTCACCGATGCATACTGTCCAAAATGGACAGATTGGTCCATCCCTAATACAAATATTGATTGGTTTTATAAGAATAAGATTAAACTCAATAAAAAAATAAGCTCTCCAACCTCTCTCAAGCTCTGTGGAAGATATTTACACAGCTGCTCAAACACCACAGTGATAACCTATTTGTAACTGTAAAAAAAGATTTCATTTTGCATTTTTTAAAAAAAAATCTTGTGCTTTAACTTTTCATTTGCATAGGGAAATTGTTAACCTTTTAATTTTAAATAAACACTTTCTAAAAATCTAATGAAAAGATATATTGGGTCAGGAAGGCTTTACCCAACTGGTGTCTTAGGGTGCAATCCTATGCATGTTTAGGCAGAGAAAAGGCCTACACCTTCCAGCATCCCCCAGCCAGCATGCCCCACCCTTAATTTCTTTGGCTTTTAGAAATAGTACCAAATATGAAGTTCTAAGATACTTTATCATGCAGATTCTCTGTCTAATTCCAGTTCTAGGACACTATCTTCAGGACGTGGATCAGATATCAGACACATGCTTTGCATGCAAAAATGTTCCAGGTTCACAAAATAGCATTGTATAAGGAAAACCACTTGCAAAAAAAGGGTCTATTATGCAAACTTGCATACAAAATGTGCATATTAGGCAAACCTGTGTACAAACATGCATATATTAGAAAAAAAAACCAGACAAATCCATATGAATTTTCATGCAGACTCCCCCCACCCCACCCCGAAGTTGCAAACTGATGAAGAAATGGGATGGAGATGGGGAAAATAAAAAAAAAAGAGAGAAACCAAAAATTGACAGAACTGTCATTTCTTAGGCTGGAACACCAGCTGGGTGAATAGTAACTAGGTTGTAGGTAGGGACGGAAGAATTACTGAGGTTCGGGTTTGTTGAGGTTCTCCAACTTCCACCTCAAAGCTCGGTCTGCCTCATTCTCATCCCTTTTTTTTATTCCGACATTTGGATGCACATTTTCAGAGCATGCACCCAAATGCATACTTTCCCCATTCACTAAGGCATGAAAATGCTTTCTCCCCCCCCGCCCCGTGCATGTTTTTAAACTGAGTGAGCATATTTTCAAATGAATGCATTTTGCGAACATGATCGCAAGCTTGGGAAGATGTGAGCGTTCCGTTCCCCAAAAGACGTGCTCACAGTCAGGGGTGTCAACAGGGTGAATTCTGGTCAAAAACAAATCAAAGCAAGATTCCCATTCATCCCTAGTTGGAGGAGGAAAGCAGTAGCATCACATGGGAAGGGTTAAGTGGTCTTCCTCTAGCTATGCAGGAAAAAGGCAGAAGATGCAAGCTGGGTTATGACCTTAGCTTTAGTGTAGATACACTTGGAAACAGATGACGTAGATAAAGTGATGGGCCAGGCTTGTGAGAGGTGACTTGCCTTACAAGCCACATAAAAATGGGCAGGCTCTCCCACACTGGAGGGGTTCAAGACGAGGCTGGACAGCCATCTGTCAGGGATGCTTTGACTTGGATTCCTGCATTGAGCAGGGGGTTGGACTCGATGGCCTGGTAGGCCCCTTCCAACTTTACTATTCTAGGATTCTATGAGACTCTGTGACTTCCCAAGGAATGTATTACAAATGGCAACAGGCAAGGGCTATAGTGGAGCAGATAGTTACAAAAAGGTAGGAGTTGTTCATTACAACATGTAATGAAACCCTAAGTTTCTCATCATGACCTGTTGTGAATAGAAGTGATTGGAGCTGGCACATATTCTGCTGATTTTACACCAACCAGGGAAGCTCTTTCATCGTTCAAATATATAAAGGAACCAGATTTTTATGCAGCTTGTATAGCAAATGGCATCAGAATTTTATAAACCATAATCTATGACCAAGAAAATATAAAGGCTGTCATTTCCCATTCCATTAGCAGACTTCACCCTGCCTTCCTCATCACATCTGACATAAAGATAAAACTAGATCACTAACACGGAAAGCAGTAGAATACTCATCAGTGTTTATTAGACTAGTCAGCCAAGTTTAGAAGTTCATCTGAAGCATATATGAGCTTTTCATAGTGTTAATAAAAAACAAAATCTAGATCCTTAGAAGATTCTGTACAAAAAAATTTCCATGAGAAATGTGTGTGTGTTCCTTGAAGCTGCGTAATGTTCAACACAGAAATGAAAAGCTAAGAAGAACAGACTATTTGTAAAATTGTTTTCAGTCAGTGGTGCAGTTCAGTAACTTTATATTCTGGACTTAATTTCATCCCCATCCCCTTCTTTAGATAGTAATGTGTATTACTTCACTTAGGGTGGCTAGACGGCCTTAGGATAGGTCGGTTCCTGGAGAACTGACCCCCCACCCCTTCCATGCCACCTTGTAGGCAGCGTGGATCAGCCTCATCCTCTGCGCAGTGCAGAGCAGTGAAAATGGGGTGTTCCCCGGGGCAGGGCAAGAAGGTCAGAAATGCTGGTATCACACATCCTATGTGTCATCTGGCCATCGCTTCCTGCACCCCAAGGCCCCACGGCTAGACAGCCAAAATTGGCTGTCTAGCCATAGAAGCAGGGTGGGGGGGGGGAGAGGAGGAGATCCACTCCTCACCACTCCTCCCACCTTGCACTGGATAGGCAGTTGCCCCAGGGGTTTGAGGCAACTGTCGACCCAGATAGGATTGCTCGCTTACTTGCTTCAAAATGTGGTAAGCCTGCCCTGCTGTATTTTGGGCCCCTCCTTCTCATTGCATTGACTCTGGAACTCTGTCCCCAAATCCTGCCCTCAGAGTAAGGATGGGGGAGAAATTAGGTGAGTTTACATTTTAATGAAAATGTACCTAATTTTGCACTTTTGAACTGCTTTGTGACCCCAAACTCAGCTATGCTTCGAAATGTGCACTTTTCCAAATTTTGCAATGGAGCCCTCCAATAAAAAAAAATACCAATTTGCATATATTTGTATAAAATAATGTTCAGATATGCATTATATTAGGAAAACTGCTTACAAAAATGTGTATATTAGGCAACATTGTATACAAAAAATGCAGGTATTAGAAGTGCACAAAAATACTTATGAATTTTCAGGTGAATTTTTTTTTTTAAAAAAAAATCTCAACATTTGGGATAATCTGAACTCAAGACTGGAGAACTACTCAGTGTTTGAGATGAACTGAATTTAAGATTGGGAAACTGTGAAACTTAGACAACCCAAAATTGACAGATTGATCCCTCCCTTCTTCAGAGTAGCACTGCTTTCATTTTCATGGGACACAGATAACATGATAGAGAGAAGAACCCTGGAGGGACAGCAAATCCATTGCCTACTTCCCAGTTTGAACTTTGGCTTAATGAATCCTGAAAGTAGGAGAATGGGAGAGGTATGGAAGGCAGAAAATGTCCCTAGTGTAGAAAACCAAACTACGAACCAGATTGTTCTAAGCAGCCATTACCAATAATGAACATGTCTTGATCTGGAGCCCCACATGCACCAAGATGTGTAAATGTAGCTGCCCCATTCAGTCCAGGTGGCAGACCTGGCCACTCTACAACCTATGTTCTCCTGTGGCTGTGCAAGGCCAGGAAGTTTGGAATTGGTGGGGCAGATATCTTTTTGGAAACCCTGTGCTTCCATAGAGGAACTCCTGATAAACTGTCAGGGTGGACACTGAGCCCATAGAATCCCAGAGTAGTTCTGATTCTGAGGAAGAGCAGTCGCTCCTGGGAGAGGAGCATGCTCCTCTTTCCCAGGGCCAACAGCTGATGGAGATTCCTTCCACCAGCATTCCTAGCTTAGATAGCAGTCCAGGGAGTAACAGAGAAGTCTGTGGGAAGCAGACTTGGTGGACGCGCGACGCTGACACAGAGAGTGGCGCCAAATGGAGGGTGCAGAAAGGAGGCGTAGTGCCCGGTTAGTGCGCAAACAACGGCTGCACCTAGAGGATCCAAGGGAAAAGGGGAGGGACTCTCCCTAGTCCTTAGGTTCAGGGGTCTGCCAGTAATTCCCTTTCAAATGGGGACCAACTGTTCCAATTTAGGGCATAGGTACTCTGCTGCTCAGATCTAGTTGCTAACGGTAGAGTTGTTAAGTTGTAAAAGAAGAATAAAGCTTTGAAAGGAATCCCTTTGTCTGTGTCTGGACTTGGCTACTGGATTAGACAGAGAGAGGCCTCCAAGGAGCCCTTGACATAAACCTCCAAGGAAGCCTGAGATCCTGAGAACCTACTTTGATAAAAGTGGCACTATAGGCATAGACCAAGTGAGGAAAACAAGAAGCTCATGAACAACCTCACATTTCTTTGCAGTGCACCCATTTATAAATATAAAGACCCCCAGAACCATTCATTGCTAAAGAGCAAGGGAAATCCCTAGAGTTGACTCCAAGAATTAAAGACAAGTGTTAAATGTGTGTTGTAAGGATGTTTGCTTTCCTAGGCTGCATGTAAGCACCTGCCAGGCAGCTGACAGCATAGACTCTCTCAAAAGCTGTGGAAGTCACTTTGAATGCAAGACTGGCCTTCATTAGACAGAATCATCTTGTTATACACTCTCCCCATTTCCCTGAGCAGCAGGCAATTCTAAGGGCAGTACTACAGGAGCTGGCTTCCTTTCGAAGGAGAATGCGCACTGGAGTGTAGTATGTAATATTCGTATAATTTACAAATATACAAGGAGGGCATATTGGGAGCAAGCAGGCAGCCCTCCAAGAGGTAACAGAGCCACTGAATCGGGTGCCAGTGGACCCGCTCCCGCCAGCACCCCCAAGTGCCGCTCGCTGAGCCCCTGCCCCTGCTCACCCCCTCCCCACGCTCAGTGAATGGCCTGCACTCACTCCGGAGGCCTCGTCGAGCTTTGCAATCATCATTTTTTGAGAAATAATGTGGCAATTGCAAAAATGCTCACATTTGCGTACCCGTGAAAATGCGCATTTTTGCAAATGCACATATTCACGTATGTGAAAATGCACATTTTCCAAAAATGCACATTTTCGCATGCACACTAATGTGCACCTTCGCAAAAATGTGCATTTTGCGCACCAGAATATGCGCATTCACAAAAATGTGCATTTTCACACGTACAAAAACGTGTGCATTTTTACGATCGCCATTTTATTTTTCAAAAAAATGGTGACAACTACGGAGCTCAACGAGGCTGCTGGGGTGAGTGTGGGCTGCGCCAAGCATGGGAGGGGCTTGAATGCTCTCTGGTGACTGGCGAGCAGGGGCAGGGGCTGGGCGGGCGTCCAGAGAACCCAGACGGGGGTGAGTTCACACATCCCTAAAAGCCACCAACCCTGTATCAGATTCCCAGATGGAGTCCCTGTTCCCCAGTCAGTGCACAGCTCTCTCTTCCTATCACTTTCTGTCTCCTATCTCTGGATTCAATTTACAAACATGGCTCCAAGCTATTTCTTTTCCCTCTCCCACTAGCTGGAGGAGGGTGTCACCTTCCCAAACTCTAAAAGGGCATTGCATTCCAAAAGATAGGGTGAGACTCCCGGCTATCATGAACATCTTGTTCTTTTGTTAAATACAAGTGGAGAAGTGTGGGACAGGGGCCACTACCACTGAGTAGTGGGGGTGGGGGGGAAGATCCCATTGTTCTTATCAGCACCTTCTGAGAGATGTACTTAGAGGTAAGGACTGAGTATTGTCAGCTGTGCAGCTGACAATACTGAATATCATTTAAATATTCATGGTCCAAGTTAGAAAGTTTTTTAAACACTAAAAGATCCATGAATACACTCCAGAAAGAGAAAGACCATATATGTATCAATAAAATGAAGGCAACAAGAGTCAGCCAGTTATTCCTTTAATTCACTGATATCATCAAGAGATATTATCACCAGATTAAAGACATTTGAATTTAGCAGTTGCAGATGGGATGAGAAGAATAAAAGGAGAAAACACCTTGTACATGACATTGATAACTGCCTTCAATACAACAGAGAGAGAGAAAATAAAATTCATCAATATTAATTTATATGACTGACAACACGTTGTAACATTTTTAGGAGTGCACGAAAGCCACTTACCTGGTCTTGCAGCTTTTCGCGGTGGCGGGGAGGCGCTTTGCTGCTCTCCCTCCGAAGTTCAGGCTGGGGGGGGGGAGGCTTCGTGCCTCGCCTGGCCGAAATTCAGGCCGGGGAGGAGGCGCCTCGCCTCGCCCGGCCGCGAAATAAAAAGTAAAAACAAAAACGCCCCCGTGATAGGCTACATGACGATTAACGTAGCCTATCACTGCTAGATCTGCAAAGTCAGCCGTGATAGGCTACGTAAATCGTCACGTAGCCTATCACGGGTGACTTAAAAAAAAAAAAAAGCGCGTACGCAAATGGCGGCCCCCATAGGGAGCCGCCATTCCCGTTCCTTATTTGGTCGCTGTAGTCTACGTAAATCTTTACGTAGACTACGGCAAAAATAAGGGCAACGCAAATAGTGTTTTTTTTTTTTAAAGTCACCCGTGATAGGCTACGTGACGATTTACGTAGCCTATCACGGCTGACTTTGCAAATCTAGCCGTGATAGGCTACGTTAATTGTCACGTAGCCTATCACGGGAGCGTTTTTTTTTTTTTTTTTGGTTTTATTGGAATGGCGGCGGCGGCAGCCGGTCGAAAGATCAGCTGCCGCCCCCGCCCCTGACGAAGACCCGATGAACCGCCTCTGGGACCCGCCGCTGGGAGGGACATTCGGGAAAGGTAAGTCCCGTCCCGGGGGGGTGCGGGGTGCGGGGGTGTGTGGAGAATTTCTCCCCAAAACTTCTTCGGGGGGCCGAACATGTTGGCGCTCAGCTCCCCAAAGTTTCGGGGAGAAATTCTCCGCCAACCCTAAACATTTTGGAACTACTATACAACTCTCATGTCAGAAGCAGGGATCACCAATTGAACTCTTAATATGATAACCCAGCCCTGAGAAATGTTACAGAATAGCAGGCAATGTTTCTTCTGAGCATATATGAAGTGCCTTTCCCTTAGCACTGAATAACTACAATCACTGAACAATTGTCTCCTCCCATATATACCTGCCTGGACCCTGAGATAATCTTCAGAGGTCCTTCCGCAGGACCCCCCCACCAAAGGGCATGTGGTGGGTGGTTACTAAAAAGAGGGCTCTTCTGTTGTAGCACCCTGGTTGTGGAATGAGCTCCCCAGAGAGGTTTGCCTGGTACCTAAGTTGTGGTCTTTCAGTGCCAGGTGAAGACCTTCATACATTCATAAGCATTTTATTCTTTCCATTTCTGTTGTTTTCAAATATGTTACTGTATTTTAAATCTCTGCTAGGTTTTATTTTGGTTTTATACTGTAGTTTAAACTTTTATATTATGTTTTATCATTTTGTATTTTATGCTTTTAATTGTTGTGAACTGCCCAGAGAGCTATTGGAAGTTATAGAAATGTA
Organism: Heloderma suspectum; assembly: GCF_057233095.1. Classification (NCBI taxonomy): domain Eukaryota; kingdom Metazoa; phylum Chordata; class Lepidosauria; order Squamata; family Helodermatidae; genus Heloderma; species Heloderma suspectum. The sequence goes on from NC_139458.1 coordinate 271,514,652, forward strand.
ATAAATAAATAAAATAAACCACAAATACTCTATTTTTACTCATTTTGCGGACTACAGATCAGGACTTCCAATTTAAAGATATGAGGCTTTCAGAAAGGTATAAGCACCAGTGCTAATTTTAGAAACTGAGCATCTCTATATTTTCAGCAGAATGATGATATTAAAAGCTCCAACAGCTCTCTCTTTTCCTGAGCAGATCAAGGAAGTCTTAGGGCTGGGATAGAGATAGCACACAATCAACAGCAAATACTGATAAGAACAGATGTTCGCTAGCATCAGGAGTGAGACAGATGTGAGAACAACTATAAATGCATTTGTAGGGATGATAGAAATTCTTTTCTTTTCCTTACCTTTCTAGCAAGCAACCCCCCACAAAAGCCAAAACAAAATCCAAGTGTCAGCGCTTAATTCCCCTTGCTCAGTCAAATTCTCTTTTTCATTACAGTACATGGGCCCAAGAGCTTATCACAAAATGTGACTAACAAAACTTACCTCTTGTCATTGAGCCTGGCAGTCCATGGTGCTGTGCAAACATTAATTAAATGAGCAAAGATTGCACATCATACACAAAAGTTACTTCTAACCATTTGCTAATGAATATCTGCACTGATGATTATTTTTCATTTTCTTCTATTTTGAAGGTGAATTACAAAGGTTGCCACCACCAGTGAGTGGCTAAGGAAAGCTTAACATGTTCAGGAGATTAGGATGTGAGTGAAGAGTGTGTATGTGATTTGATTCCAACATTTTTCTCTAAGAACTGTGGAAAATACCAGTAAGCAAATGTAGATGGATTTGTTATGAAATATTGCCAGCCTAAAGACTATGGATGGTGGAGAATTTAGTTTGGTACCCATTTTTAAGTGAACCAGTCTAAATCATACTTCCAAGACTAATAGGGGGATTTGGAACACTGGATTGTGTGTAGAAAATACAAAAAAAGAACAAAACCAAAACCACAGAGAGCCAGTGTAGTGTAGTGGTGAGAGTGACGGACTGGGAGCTGGGAGATCCGGGTTCTAGTCCCCACTCGGCCATGGAAGCTCACTGGGTGACTTTGGGCCAGTCACAGACTCTCAGCCCAGCCCACCTCACAGGGTTGTTGTTGTGAGGATACAACGGTGAGGAGGAGGATAATGTAAGCCGCCTTGAGTTCCTTGTGAGAGGGAGAAAGGCGGGGTATAAATGCAATAAATAAATAAATAAATAATATTGTAGCTTAAAGCTGTTGATTATGGAGGCATGGAGCAACATGGTCATTTTAAAAGGATTTTTCTTTCTTTAAAACAGCGTTGCTTTAAACAAAGAGTGCATCGCTCAGGCACACCTAGGGCAGCCTTCTTTTGGGAAGCCCCAAGGAGGAGGAAGTGTTTTGGCTGAAAGTAAACGGAGATGGAGGATTTCAGTTTAAAAAGAACATCCACAAGCAAGGCGGTGAGCACAATTTGTTTTTGTTTTTTTAAAAAAACTTGCGTATTTATTATCAGAATATACTACACTGCATTTTTATTTTAGGGATGTACGAAAGTCACTTACCTTTCCGCGGATTCTGTTCATGGTGGGGGGGGAGGCATTCCGTCTGTCCCCTGGAAGCCTTGACGGGGGGGAGGCGGTCTGGTCCTTCCCCCCAGAATCCTCGATGGACGGCTGTGCTCCGTGGCGGCTCCGCGGAGCAGCTGGCCAGTAGGGGTGGACGAAAGTCACTTACCTTTCGTCGAAGCTTGTTCGCGGTGGGGGGGAGGCGCTTCGCTGCTCCCCCCGCGAAGTTCAGGCCGGGGGGGAGGCTTCCCGCCTCACCCTGGCTGAAATTCAGGCCGGGGAGGAGGTGCCTCGCCTCGCCCGGCCGCGAAATAAAAAGTTAAAAAAAAAACGCCCCCGTGATAGGCTACGTGACGATTTACGTAGCCTATCATGGCTAGATCTGCAAAGTCAGATCTAGCGTTGCCCTTATTTTCACCGTAGTCTACGTAAATCTTTACGTAGACTACAGCGACCAAATAAGGAATGGGAATGGCAGCTCCCTATGGGGGCCGCCATTAGCGTACGTGCTTTTTTTTTTTTTTAAAGTCACCCGTGATAGGCTATGTGACGATTGACGTAGCCTATCACGGCTGACTTTGCAAATCTAGCCGTCATAGGCTACGTTAATCATCACGTAGCCTATCACGGGGGCGTTTTTTTTTTTCTTTTCTTGGAATGGCGGCGGCGGCAGCCGGTCGAAAGACTGGCTGCCGCTCCTGCCCCGCACGAACACCCGCCGAACCGCCGGCCGGACCCGCCGCCGGGAGGGACATTAGGCGAAGGTAAGTCCCGTCCCGGGGGGGGTGCAGGGTGTGGGGGGGTGCGGAGGATTTCTCCCTGAAACTTGTTCGGGGGGCCGAACACGTTGGCGCTCGGCCCCCCGAAGTTTTGGGGAGAAATTCTCCGCCATCCCTACTGGCCAGGCCCAGGCCAGGGCCATCCGCAGCCAGATTTCCAGCCACGAAGGGCTCTGGGTAAAAAAAAAAAAAAGTGTACGCAAATGGCGGAGGCTCTGGCCACCGCCATTTGCGTTCCTTATTTTTCTCCATCTTAATCTAAGTCAGTATTTACGTAGACTAAGACGAAGAAAAGAAAGGGGAATGCAAATCGCGTAGTGGGTGCTATTTGCATTCCCCTTCTTTTCTTCGTCTTAGTCTACGTAAATATTGATGCAGACTAAGATGAAGAAAAATAAGGAACGCAAATGGCAGTGGCCATAGCCGCCGCCATTTGCATACGTGTTTTTTTTATTTTTTTAACCCAGACGTGATAGGCTATGTAAGTCTTTACCTAGCATATTACGTCTATGGGGGGAACCCCCCCCCCAAAACCATAGACTGCGAATGGTGGTGGCAGCAGCCGGTCGGAAGACCAGCCGCCGTTGCCACCGCCGAAGCCGCCGCTGGAGCCGCCGCAGCCCAGAAGTTCCGCCCCAGGTAAGTCTCATCCCAGGGGGGATCTGTGGGGGGCGGGGGGGGTGGCAGGCTGTTCTGTGATGGATTTCGGGGGGCCGAATGCACTGCCATTCGGCCTCACCGAGATTCGTTGCGGAATTCTCTGACATCCCTATTTTATTTACAAAAATTTTGCAACTCTTTGCAGACGACGGGAAAAAAGCCGCATGACTGCTGGCTCCTCAGGACCTCGTGGTGCCGTTCAGCAGAGGATTCTGTGGCATGGACTGAAGGGAATTCGATCCCATTTCAGTCTGTGAAGGCATTCTCTGACATCCCTAAGCGAGGGGAGAAATCAAGAAGGGGCTGCCACTTTTGCTGGTAGCTCTGTGTTCTTTGTAAAACAAACTTCCATCCTTCGTATTGTCATTTCCTTTGGCTTATTTTTAGTCATCTGTACAGTTCCTTATTGATCTGGACTGGAAGTTGTTTGGGGCAGAACACGGGTGGTGCAGTGCAGCTCAGGTGATGGACCCAATCCAGCCATCCTGGGGTCCCAGTGTCGCCCTCCAGGGTTCCCTAGATGGCTACACCCACTTTGCTGGCCCCCTCCCTTTTTCCACAACCAGTGAGGGTGGGGGTTTCGTGGCTTTGTGTAGTGCCCCTCCCCCATTTTAAAAGGCTGAAATGCCTCTCCTGGGGCTTAGTTCCTGGCAGGAAGAGCGTCAATCTACAGCATATTGGTATTTTTTAAAGTAATTTTGGCCCCACTCTTTTTGCCTTTGCCTATCTCCTTGGCTTTAGTCAAATCCACCACTAGAATGTTGCCCTGGAATCTTCTCTGAAATTGCATTTGGTCCTTGGGCTATAAGAGGCTCCCCACCACTGTGTAGAAGGTGCTCCTTCTGCTCCTTCTGCTGTATTACTATTGTGTTCTATTACTATTGTATTACTATTGTATTACTGTATTACTATTGTGTCCTGCTGTATTACTATTGTGTTCTAATAAATTAACAGATAGGGCCAAGTATTGTTGTCATCATTTGTTGTATTCCTGCTGAACTTCCAGCACTCATTTTTGAATATTAGTTATTTTTAGACTTCATTACTAGGCTTGCCAGATGTAAAAGAGGACAGGACACTGGTTCCTTTTATAGTTCTGTAGAAGGTGAACTTTTAACTGACAGAGCTTGTCACAGGGGTGAGAAAAAAAAGCTGTACCTCCTCCAAATTCTCTTTGCTACAACAATTTTAAAGGCACGTATCCCCTGTATTTTTGCCTGATCATCTGACTAGTTACTGAGAACCAAGTCCCTATCTTCGACAGCCACACTTTTAAGGGATAAAAGCAAATAAAATGACCCTACTTTTACAATATAATCTAAAAATCCTCATAACTGTTAAGCATATTGTAGTGGGGACGTCCACCATTTCCCTTTAGCCCAGATCCTTCCACCTACCTTGCCTACTGTGGAAGGTGACTCTAAGATGCTCCTGAGTTTGCCTGCCAGCTGAAACCAGTAGGGATGTCACAGAATTCCACACGGATTTTAAATGGGGTCGAATTCTGACAAATCCGGTCTGTGGAATCCTCCTCAGAACGGGGCGGCCTGGTCAACCTGGACCAGAGCTTATGCGGACCCCTTTTTTTTTTTGTCCACCGAATGGTGGATTTTACAAAAATAATCATGAAAAGAAATCCATAAATTGGAAATAGAAGAACGTGAACGGCTTTACCCTTTCTATGATAGCATTTTCCCTGTGACCCGAGGCTTTCTTTCACTGGGGCTGAGTCGCGAAGTCCACGGGAATCCTCCATCTTTTCTGTTCATTGTCTGTGGAGGTGAGGTCAGGTGAGGTGAGGTCAGGACCAGTCCGGTGAGGTCAGGTGAGGTGAGGTCAGGTGAGGTGAGGTCAAGTGACCAGAAGTTACATGCAGAATCCCCGTGAAGGGCTTTACCCTTTTTACGAAAATAAATAGGCATTTTCCCTGTGTGACCTGAGGCTTACGGAGACCGATGGCGGGTGCACGAAAAGGATTTTTTGGCGGTACTTATGGAATTATTTACGTAAGTTTGGGGAGCCGAAAAAAAATGGGGGAATCCGGGGCATGCGGATGGCAGAACGGGGCAGCCCTCGGCTCTGCGGAATCCTCATGGAGCGGAGCCGTTCCGCGAGGATTCTGGGGGGAGGAATGGATTGCCTCCCCCCCCCCATGGATTCCCTACCGGAACGGACAGTGGGAAATCCATACATCCTTAGTTTCAGGTGGCCGCCATGCAGCTGAGTTCATTACTGAATAACCGCAGCTACCATCCAGAGCCAGGAGAAAGGGAGCCAATCAATGCAATGTCCAGGAGAGATAAGAGGCCCCTGTATCAGCAGCATGGTTTCACAGTGGCAAGAGAAGAGACCAAGTTAGGGCATGCTGAGGCAAGGCAGCATCAACACCCAGGTGTGGCTGCCTGCAGCCCAGAAGCCAGGTTTCTTCCTGGTGGAAACCTGTTGCCCCCCTCCCAGCACCTGAGGCCATTACCCATTTATTCTGAGGAGTCCAAGGCTCTAGACTAAAAGGATCCAGTGGCTTCTAAGAAGAGGACACTTTCCCTTGTGTCTCGTTGTGGTTTCAAGGAACTGTGAGACACCCCATATTTTCTTTAGCCCTGGTGATAAATCCTTCTTGATATCTCCATTGCTTTCTTGGCTGCTTCTGAGGCATGTGCTGTTAAGGCTGCCTCTGTAATCTGAGTTAATTTGTAGGTCATCGCTTGGGATTTTACCTAGCACCTAAGCCTATGTTGGATTGAACTGATGTGGAGGGAACCCAGCTGTGGCCATGGGTCCCTGCCAGACTTCATGAAAGCAAGCAAGCAAGCAAGCAAATAATTTACACAGCCTAGTTCCCTCTTTCCAGGCCTTTCTAGTATTAACCTAGTTCAATAATACATATCACATTATATAGGGAAGGAATCATAACATCATTTCCATTCCAGCTGATCATTAGACAAACCTGGACTCCTTGTGAAGAAGGGCTGGATATAACTATGAATAAGCAAACAAACAAACAAACAAACAAACAAATTACTATTTAACCTTAAGAACTGGTGCCTGAGTTTGCTTTTTCTTCTTCTCTCCCCCCCCCCATCCTCTTTTTTTCCTTCTCGTGTCCTCTCTTTTAGACTGTGAGCTTGTGGGCAGAGACTTCCTTGTTTTACCGGTGATACTTAAGCTTCTCTATAGCTGTTTTGGCTGAAGAACTGGGGACAATGCTTTAAATAAATAAATAAATAAATAACCTTTAAAACTCTGGTTCAATACTTATTTTGAAATTGGTTCCAGGCAGTTTACAAGGTTAAAAGGGCATGGATACAAAAACACATGCACAGTACTGGCCAATGAGAACAACAACATTTTAAAAGCCTTGGTGAATAGAGAAGTGTTTGCCTGGCACCTGAAAGAAAGGAATATTGGCACCAGGTGAGCCTCCTGGGGTGGGGTGGGGAGGGGACCACATCCCCAAATGCCTCCTTTCTGGTTGCCATGTGCTTCGCTTTTGACAGGGAAGACACATGGAGAGGGACTCCGCACATAACCTTAGATCATGGGCAGGTTGGAATAGGCACTCCTTCAGGTACCAGGATCCTAAGCCATCTAAGTCTTTAAAGGTGACATCTGCTAGAGCTGCTGAATCAGGACAGTGGCAGTGAATTTCATCCACTATTTTTTGGTTGGGTGGGGAAAAGCATCTAAATTGGTTGGGGGAGGAGGAAAGGCTGCAGGCTGGTGGTTTTTTTGTTTTTTTTAAACCTTCATGTGTAGTGGCTCTTCCTAACCTCTCCCCCACCCCCCACCATCCATATGTGTGAATGGGAAGATGAATTGCCCAGCCTGGCTGGCTACCACCCAGCTTCCCATGAAGCCAGCTTCCCCAAATGTTGTCTACATGCAGCACCTCCACTCTCTCTGTAGTGTTGTGATGGTGTGCACAGGCCGGCAGACAACTGGCTCATAGCCACAGCTGTCCCCGTGACCTAGCTGTCCATCCCTTTAGGTAGATCTCTCCACCTCCACCCCACACACAGACATGGGGGGGAGGAGAATAGGAAGAGCAGAGCTGCTTTGCCACACTACATACCTACGGTCTGGGGCATCCGCGGGGGTGGGGAGGGGATCCGTCCCTCCCCCCGGAATCCTCCCCAGCCAGCTCTGCTCTGCAGTGAGTCCGCGGAGCTGCTGGCCGGGCCCACCCGCAGCTGGACTTTTGTCCACTGCCAGGCTGCGGCTGTAAATGGCATCCACTGCAGTAGCTGGCATGTGCATCCCTGCGTTAGCCATGATAGGCTACATATATATTTACATTGCCTATCATAGCAAAGAGCAGGGACCCAAATGGTCTTCATTTTCTAGGGGCATGGGAAAAAAATCTCAGATACGTTCTCAGAAAAAGATCTTCTAAGAAATGTAGCTTACAGACACAAACAATATGTTACAGGGCAATGCATGTTTGCCACTAAGTCAAAGATGTCCCTTCATCTCCCTAGCAATGCATAATTTAAAAAAGAAGAAATGATGTGACATCATCATATTATTATGTGGTAGCCAATGAACCCCTTCATGGATCACTGCCTTGTTGTGGCGAAGGGGCTTGCGTAACTCAATGAAGCCATAAGCTATGCCGTGAAGGGCCACCCAAGACGGACAGGTCATGGCAGAGAGTTCTGACAAAATGTGGTCCACTGGAGAAGGAAATGGCAACCCACTCCAGTATTCTTGCCAAGAAAACCCCATGGAATGTATCACAAGGCTAAATGAGATGACGCCGGAAGATGAGCCCCTCAGGTCGGAAGGTGTCCAATATGCTACTGGGGAAGAGCAGAGGGTATTTCCAAGTAGCGCCAGAAAGAGTGAAGCGGCTGGGCCAAAGCCGAAAGGACACTCAGCTGTGGATGTGTCTGGTGGTGAAAAGAAAATCCGATGCTGTAAAGAACAATATTGTTTAGGAACCTGGAATGTCAGATCAATGAATCAAGGTAAGATGGAGGTGGTCAAACATGAGATGGCAAGATTGAACATCGACATCTTGGGAATCAGCGAACTAAAATGGACAGGCATGGGCGAATTTAATTCAGGTGACTATCATATCTACTATTGTGGGCAAGAATCCCTTAGAAGAAATGGAGTAGCACTCATAGTCAACAAAAGGGTGGAAAAAGCAGTACTGGGGTACACAATCTTAAAAATGATAGAATGATCTCAGTACGAATCCAAGGCAAACCATTCAACATCACAGTAATTCAAGTCTATGCCCCAACCACTGAGGCCGAAGAAGCTGAGGTTGATCGGTTCTATGAAGACCTACAACACCTTCTAGAACTAACACCAAAAAAAGATGTCCTCTTCATCATAGGGGATTGGAATGCTAAAGTAGGAAGTCAAGAAATCACCGGGATAACAGGCAGGCATGGCCTTGGTGTACAAAATGAAGCAGGACAAAAGCTAATAGAGTTTTGCCAAGAGAACATGCTGATCATAGCAAACACTCTTTTCCAACAGCACAAGAGGCGACTCTACACATGGACATCACCAGATGGTCAATATCGAAATCAGATTGATTATGTCCTTTGCAGCCAAAGATGGAGAAGCTCCATACAGTCAGTAAAAACAAGACCTGGAGCTGACTGTGGCTCAGATCATGAGCTGCTTCTTGCAAAATTTCGGCTTAAATTGAAGAACGTCGGGAAAACCACTGAACCGTTCAGGTATGACCTAAATCATATCCCTGATGAATATACAGTGGAGGTGAGGAATAGATTTCAGGGATTAGACCTGATAGACAGAGTGCCTGAGGAACTATGGACGGAGGTCCGTAACATTGTTCAGGAGGCAGCAACGAAATCCATCCCAAAGAAAAAGAAATGCAAGAAAGCAAAGTGGCTGTCTGATGAGGCTTTACAAGTAGCTCACGAAAGAAGGGAAGCGAAAAGCAAGGGAGAAAGGGGAAGATATACCCAACTGAATGCAGAGTTCCAGAGAATAGCAAGGAGAGACAAGAAGGCCTTCTTAAATGAACAATGCAAAGAAATCGAGGAAAACAACAGAATGGGAAAGACTAGAGATCTCTTCAAGAAAATTGGAGATCTCAAGGGAACGTTTTGTGCAAAGACGGGCATGATCAAGGACAAAGAAGGCAGGGACCTAACAGAAGCAGATGAGATTAAGAAGAGGTGGAGAGAATACACAGAAGAACTATACAGGAAAGATCTTAATGTCCCTGATAGCCATGATAGTGCGGTCACTGAACTTGAGCCGGACATCCTAGAGAATGAAGTCAAGTGGGCCTTAGGAAGCATTAGTAACAACAAAGCTAGCGGATATGACAGTATTCCAGCCGAGCTATTTAAAATCCTAAAAGATGATGCTGTTAAAGTGCTGCATTCAATATGCCAACAAATCTGGAACACTCAACAGTGGCCACAAGACTGGAAAAGGTCAGTTTACATTCCAATTCCAAAGAAGGGCAACGCCAAAGAGTGTTCAAACTACCGCACAATTGCGCTCATTTCACATGCCAGCAAGGTGATGCTCAAAATCCTACAAGCTAGGCTTCAGCAGTATGCGAACCGAGAACTACCGGAAGTACAAGCTGGGTTTCGAAGAGGCAGAGGAACTAGAGATCAAATCGCCAACATTCGCTGCATCATGGAGAAAGCAAGAGAATTCCAGAAAAACGTCTATTTCTGCTTCATTGACTACGCTAAAGCCTTTGATTGTGTGGATCACAACAAACTGTGGCAAATTCTTAAAGTGATGGGAGTACCAGACCACCTTAGCTGTCTCCTGAGAAACCTGTACGAGGGTCAAGAAGCAACAGTAAGAACCAGACATGGAACAACCGAGTGGTTCAAAATTGGGAAAGGAGTACGACAAGGCTGCATATTGTCACCCTGCTTATTTAACTTATATGCAGAGTACATCATGAGAAATGCCGGGTTGGATGAATCAGAGGTCGGAATTAAGATTGCTGGGAGAATTATCAACAACCTCCGATATGCAGACGATACCACCCTAATGGCAGAAAGCGAAGAGGATCTCAAGAGCCTCTTGTTGAGGGTGAAAGAGGAGAGTGCAAAAGCTGGTTTGAAACTCAACATTAAAAAAACTAAGATCATGGCATCTGGCCCCATCACTTCCTGGCATATAGAAGGGGAAGAAATGGAAGCAGTGACAGATTTTACTTTCTTGGGTTCCAAGATCACCGCAGACGGTGACTGTAGCCATGAAATTAAAAGACGCTTGCTCCTTGGGAGGAAAGCTATGGCCAACCTAGACAGCATAGTAAGAAGCAGAGACATCACCTTGCCGACAAAGGTCCGTCTAATCAAAGCTATGGTTTTCCCAGTAGTAATGTATGGCTGTGAGAGCTGGACTATAAGGAAGGCTGAGCGCCGAAGAATGGATGCTTTCGAACTGTGGTGCTGGAGAAGACTCTTACGAGTGCCCTGGACTGCAAGGAGGTCAAATCAGTCCATCCTAAAGGAAATCAACCCTGAGTGCTCATTGGAAGGACAGATAATGAAGCTGAAGCTCCAATATTTTGGCCACCTAATGCGAAGAGAAAACTCTCTGGAAAAGACCCTGATGCTGGGAAAGACTGAAGGCAAAAGGAGAAGGGGACGGCAGAGGATGAGATGGCTAGATAGCATCACCGATGCAATGAATATGAACTTGAGCACGCTCCGGGAGAGAGCGCAGGACAGGAAGGCCTGGCGTGCTATGGTCCATGGGGTCATGAAGAGTCGGACACGACTGAACGACTGAACAACAACAACAAGCCAATGAAATGGAGAATGGAAATGCTAACATGATGACATCATGTCACACATTTTTAACTGCATTTTTTCAATGTGTGTGTGTGTGTGTGTGTGTGTGTGTGTTGGGGGGATCATGGTGCTGACACATCCCATAATAGGTAGCTTGGACTTTGGTCCCTCCTTAACTGAAATTGAACTGAACTGAATACTAGATGCATTTATGTATGTTGCAGAAAAAGCAACAGAAGAGAATTCACTACCTGAGCCTATAATAAAGCAACTGGACTTTTTTTTTCAACTCTATCACTGCACTTGGATATTGACTTCTGTTCTTGCATTATCATCAACACCTGAGAAAAGAGGGTTGCTTCAATACATCCTCCTCCCCCAAGAACCTCTATCATTCCCTTGAGTTATTTGTATGTTGCTTACAAGGACATCTGATATTGTCTTGTTGCTTGGTACCTGTGAACCAATTGTGATAAATATTTTATTTTCCCCTTTCTGTAGCTTCTCCCACATTGGTATGCAAAGAGCGGTACTCTACTTTTAGTTACAACATGAACGAGGTTGTTGCCGGGTGGGCGGGGAGAGAGAGAGAACAAAATTGTTATTTTTTCATACACAAAATTTCTGAAGGATAATAACAAAGAGGTTCATAAATCATATCCTTCTCTTTCTACTTTTTCATAATCATGTAGCTCTGTAACACCCCACCCCAGCATTTTAGAATAATGTAGGGATGGCGGAGAATTTCTCCATGAATCTCGGGGAGGCTGAATGCCAGTGCATTCGGCCCCCCCGAAATTGTTGGTGAAATTCTCCGCCCCCCCGCCAACCCCGGGATGGGACTTACCTCCCTCGAATGTCCCTCTCGGCGGTGGGTCCCAGTGGGAGTTCGGCGGCTGTTCATCGGGGGCGGGGGCAGCGGCCGGTCTTCCAACCGGCCACCGCCGCCATTACAAAATAAAGTAAAACAAAAACAAAAACACCCGTGATAGGCTACGTAATGATTTATGTAGCCCATTACGGCTAGATTTCCAAAGTCAGCCATGATAGGCTACGTAAATCGTTACTTAGCCTATCACGGGTGACTTTGAAAAAAAAAAGCGCGTACACAAATGGCAGCGCCCATGGATGCCGCCATTTGCGTACGCGCTTCCCCCCCCCAAAGTCACCCGTGATAGGCTACGTAACGATTTACGTAGCCTATCATGGCTGACTTTGGAAATCTAGCCGTGATAGGCTACGTAAATCATTACGTAGCCTATCACGGGTGTTTTTTTTTTCACTTTTTTATTTCGCGGCCGGGGAGATGGGGCGCTTCTCCCCAGCCTGAATTTCGGCCGGGCGAGGTGGGGCGCCTCCCCCCCCGGCCTGAATTTTGGCCGGGCGAGGCGGGGCACCTCCCCCCCGGGCCAGAACTTCGGGGGGAGAACCGAAGCGCCTCCCCCCCACCGCGAAGCAAGCTGCGGGACCAGGTAAGTGCCTTTCGTACATCCCTAGAATAATGCTATATTAGAGATTATACCCATCTTCCTTGTATCATCCTGTCACGTCCATACCCTGTCATAAACGCTACTATCTCATACTCTTTCCTTTTCCAGGGAAACTGAATAATCCACTTCCCTGCCTCCTTTCCAAGATGGTTCTGTCATACAGGAAATGACATAGCCATTCTAGGCATCCTGATGAATCAGTCTAGTTACAGGTGTTCATTCATGTAGAATCATAGAATCATAGAATAGTGGGGTTGGAAGGGGCCTACAAGGCCATCGAGTCCAACCCCCTGCTCAATTCAGGAATCCAAGTCAGAGCGTCCCTGACAGATGGCTGTCCAGCCTCGTCTTGAACGCCTCCAATATGGGAGAGCCCACCACCTCCCTAGGTAGTTGGTTCCATTGTCATATTGCTCTAACAGTCAGGAAGTTTCTCCTGATGTTCAACCGGAATCTGGCTTCCTGTCACTTGAGCCCATTATTCCATGTCCTGCACTCTGGGATGATCGAGAAGAGATCCTGGCCTTCTTCTCTGTGCAGGCAACCTTTCAGTCACGTCTCTAATTCGTCCTCCCGGGAGACAACATACCTGGCGAGTCCACGGGTCTTTGCGACATACTTGGGTCTCAATCCCATGCAGCAAGGAGTCTCCCACTAATACCACTCTCTTCTTCTTCTTCTTGTAGGCCTGGGTTTCATCGCCTCTGTTTGACTGACCTTCAGCCTCTTGCTCACTCTCATGTAGGTTCCCCTGTGACTCTTCCTCTGCAGGCTGTCCTCCAGTCTCATCTGCAAGTACCTGGAATCGGTTCCACAGCTCCACTGCTTCCACTGGTGCAGAGTGGCATCTAGTTCTTCTCCTAACTGTCACCCTTTTCCAAGGAGTATCCTCTACTCCATTTTTCTTCACCTCAGCATTTCCCACTGCCTCATCTTCCTGTTGCTCTTCAAGCTTCTGGTCTTCCCTTTGCTGCTGTAGTTCCCCCATTCTGTCCAAGAACTCTTCGTGTTCTCTTATTTCCCGGAGGGTCAACAGTCGCCGCTCCAGTCCACTTACTTTTTCTTCCAGCAGTGTGATCAACTTGCACTTGTTGCAGGTGTAGGCCATGTTGTTCTCAGGCAAGAAAACAAACATTGCACACACCTTGCATGTCACCACCACTGGAGAGTCTTGTCCTTCCATAGCCTCTTTTCCCTTTTTGTGTCTAGCTATTTGCATTGCCCTTATTTTCGCCGTAGTCTACGTAAATGTTTACGTAGACTAGACGTGCCAAACTAAGGAATGCAAATGGCGGCGCCCCATGGGCACACTGCTTTGTGAATGGCAGCCATGTCTGTGGCCGCCATTCGCTTCCCCATTTAGGCTGTGATAGGCTACATAAATACTTATGTAGCCCATCACAGCTAACACAGGGACACCATTTGTGTCCCTGCGGAGGCCGTGATAAGCTACATAAGTATTTACATAGCCTATCACGGCAAAAAAGGGAACACAAATGGCAGCTGCCATAGCCGCTGCTGCTGCCGCCGCTGCCATTTGCATTCCTGTTTTTTCGCTGTGATAGGCTACGTAAATATTTACGTAGCATATCACGGCAAAAAACAGGGGCACAAATGGTGTAGCAGCTGCCATTTGTGCCCCTGACTTTCGCCATGATAGGCTACATAAATATTTATGTAGCCTATCACAGCCAAAAACATGAACGCAAATGGCGGCCGCCATAGTCGCCACCATTTGCATCCGCAGGCTCCACACGCCTGCGAATGCACCTGGCTGGCGGCTCCATGGAGCTGCCATGGAGCGGAGCTGGCCGGGTTAGGATTTCGGAGGGAGGTGCGGAGCGCCTCCCCCCCACCACGAATCACCCCTGCAAAAAGGTAAGTGACTTTCGTACATCTCTACCCAAGCCCTTCCTTCCTCCAAATCCATCACAACCACAACTACGCCCATCAGTTTTCATTAGCATTTTGGTACGTAGGGCCAAGCTGGAGATGATGTTGGGAGATCTGTGATTGGTCTGCCCTGGATTTTTTTTAAAGATACCAGTAAAAGCATCCAAAGGCCATAGAATTGCTCTTCCGAAACTGCTATTTGGCACATGTATATGGCACCTACTTAACTGAGAGAACCTGGCATCTGTTTGTTTTACCCTGCAGGGATAAATAACAGCTTTTACTTAGACCAGAAAAATGTCTTGGGAAAACAGTTAAACACACGTCTTCGAGTGCCATGATCCTGATTCTCCATTCCGTCACTGTTTTTACTTTGAACAAACAAACTTTCATTTATTCATTGTATTTCTACACCACCTGTCTGAGACCAACCAAGGCAGTTCATCCAAAATTCCAAACTTAAAAGACTCCAAAAATAACGAACAAATGAACGAACGAACGAATGAAAGAAAGAAAGAATCGCATGGGAAATCTAGTCACATAGATCTCCAAAACTCATACCCATATCCAGTTTGGTCTTGGAGCCAGTTCCTCATTTCCCACATCTTAAAAGGCAGGAATGCACAGATAGGAGTGGGGCATGGAGTTAATTTCTCAATGGCTCCCGCTGAGTTCTTTGTGACAATGTAAATGAGCTGCAATTGGCAAGTCTATTGGACAAGGACCAAAACTCTACTGTTCCCAAGAAAATCTGGTCACTGAAGGCAGGGATAATGTTTTTCAGCCCTCACCTCACATGTATCCCCAAGTGAGGTACACATGTTTCTTTTGCTCATAGAATCATAGAATAGTAGGGTTGGAAAGGGCCTATAATACCATTGAGTCCAACCCCCTGCTCAATGCAGGAATCCAAGTCAGAGCATCCCTGACAGAGGGCTGTCCAGCTTCATCTTGAATGCCTCCAGTGTGGGATTGCCCACCACCTCCCTAGGGAATTGGTTCATTGTCGTATTGCTCTAACACTCAGGAGATTTTCCTGATGTTCAGCCGGAATCTGGCTTCCTGTCACTTGAGCCCATTCTTCCATGTCCTGGATGGGATGATGGAGAAGAGATGCTGGCCTTCCTCTCTGTAACAACCTTTCAAATACTTGAAGAGCGCTATCATATCTCCCCTCAGTCTTCTCTTCTCAAGGCTAAACATGCCCAGTTCTTTCAGTCTCTCTTCATAGGGCTTTGTTTCCAGTCCCTTGATCATCTTTGTTGCCCTCCTCTGAACCTTGTCCAGATTGTCTGCATTCTTCTTAAAATGCAGTGCCCAGAACTGGACACAGTACTCCAGATGAGGCCTAACCAGTGCTGAGTAGAAGGGAACTAGTACCTCATGAGATTTGGAAGCTATACTTCTATCAATGCAGCCCAAAATAGCATTTGCCTTTTTCTGCAGCCACATCACATTGTTGGCTCATATTCAGCTTGTGATCTACAACGATTCCAAGATCCTTCTTGCTTGTAGTATTGTTGAGCCAAATACCCCCATCTTGTAACTGTGCATTTGGTTTCTTTTTCCTAGGTGCAGAACTTGTCATTTATCCCTATTAAATGTCATTCTGTTGTTTTCTGCTCCAGCCTATCAAGATCACTTTGAATTTTTTGTTTCTGTCTTCCAGGGTATTAGCTATCCCACCCAATTTTGTGTCATCTGCAAATTTGATCAGCATTCCCTGCACCTCCTTATCTAAGTCACTAATAGAAAACACTGAAGAGCACTGGGCCCAGGACTGAGCCCTGTGGTACCCCGCTCATTACCTCTCCCCGGTTTGAGAGGATCCCATTGGTAAGCACTCTTTGAGTCCAATTCTGTAGCCAACTGCTAGTATAATGGCTGCCATTCACTGTTATGGGAACAGATGAAGCACTTCACGTGAGGATACCATTGTGGTGAAGGAAAAATCTACTCACCCTTGACTGGGGTGACTACTTATGTTTCACCAACAAGGAGGAAATGAATCCCCCCACACACAAAAAAAGAGGACAAAAGAGGACATTGATTTGCCTAAACTTTACAAATGCTAATTTATATGTATAGATGCAAATTTAGAAATAATTATTATATTTTAAATAAAAATACAGTACATCTCACCATAGTGTGGAAGACTGTGACCAGGTGACCAGTGTGCCCTTGCTCAGCCCACTGTCCAGGGGCTGTTGATGGGCAGCTTCGAGGACCAGCTCTTCCTTCTGAGGGTTCTTTGTCTTTAAGCCAGACCTGGACTGGGCAGTCTTTCAAACAGAGGACATCTTCAGGGGAGAGAATTGTCCTCTGCAACATAGGACGCAGGGCCACCTGCCACTGGATGCCCTGGCTTTCACTGAGCAGCAGCACATAGGATAGGATGAAATATGCCCCTTTGCCCTGGCAGTCACAACAACAGACATTTTTACTCAGTGCTGTAGCATTAATCAAGAAAGCGTACTGGAGTAGATTGAAATGCATTCAGATTAAAGCACATCCACTTACCATTTGCTGTCTTTTAATTATCCAGTTATCTTTTAATTCTCATGTCCACTTGGCACTATAACACCATGCTGTTCAGCTTATGTTGTGCATCTTTGTTTTTATGCTTCTACTTCCACTTTTCAAAGTCTGCATCATTCCTTCCAATATTTTACATTAGAGCTTAACTCAAAACTTCTCCGATCCTAGGCCTGCCGAGTCACGTCCTGGAGTTTGACCTTGTATCACAGCATTAAATCCTCAGATACAAGAGGAGATGAGCCAATCATGGTTTATCTGAGACATTCCTCCTTCATTTATGATGTCTGCCCCTCCTGAACCAGCTTTGCTTCATATTTTGAGTTCTGGGGCAGGCAGGGGAGGGGCAGAGTCAGACAACAGGACCAGGGGAGAAATGGGTAGGAGACACTCCAACCGTCATGTCTTCCAATGGATTAGGGGTGGGGGGAAGGACTGAAAGATCAAAGGAAGGTCTCAAGGTTGCAAACTGGCAACCTGATCCCACACAATAGCATGTTTTAACATTTAATTTCATTTGATAAGGTCAGTAGTGTAGAAAGCAGAGTGGCAAGTACTTAGACAGGCAGGCAGGGAGATGTAAGTGTTTGGGAGAGAGTTTAGCAAGAGCCAGTAAAGACCTTGTTGCTCAGGCAAAATTCCAGCCTGCAAAGGAAAACTTGTTGCTTTTTCTGGTGAGGTGAACCGATGGCTAGCCTGGAGAGGTAGATCCATCTGGTGTCTTAGAAGCCTAACTGCCTAGGATAAGACTGTAGCCCAGCCTGTAGGGATGTACGAAAGTCACTTACCTTTTTGAAGGGTGACATTTGCGGTGGGGGGGAGGCGCTCCGTCCCTCCCCCCGAAATTCTCTCCAGCCGGCTCCACTCCGCAGAGATTCCACAGAGCTGCCGGCCGGGGCCGCCTGCAGCCAGACATCCAGCCACTGGGCAGCCTGCACAGGGACACAAATGGTGGCGGCCGTAGCTGCCGCCATTAGAGTCCCTGTATTTTGCCATGATAGGCTACCTAAATATTTATGTAGCCTATCATGGGGGAAAAAAAACAGCGAACGCAAATGGCAGCGGCTACAGCGGCCGCCATTTGCATTCCTTTTTTTTTTTGCCGTGATAGGCTACGTAAATATTTACGTAGCCTATGGCAGCAAAAAAAAAAGGGAACGCAAATGATGGCCACTACGCCATTTGCGCACCTCTCTTTTGTCGTAATAGGCTATGTAAATATTTACATAGCCTATCACACAGCAAAAAAAAAGGGAACGCAAATGGCGGCCGCTGTAGCCACCGCCATCATTTGCGTTCCCTTAGTTTTGCCGTCATAGGCTATGTAAATACTTACATAGCCTATCACGGCTTCCGCGGGGATGCAAATGGAGTCCCTGCGTTAGCTGTGATAGACTATGTAAGTATTTACGTAGCCTATCACAGCTATATGGAAGAAGCGAATGGTGGCCGCAGACGCAGCCGCCATTCGCAATGCAGTGCGGACAGCAGCAGGTAGGTTCTCCGTTCCGGGCCCATTTTGCGGGGTGGGTGGGCGGGGTGCTTCGTTCCACCATGGATTTCAGGAGGCCGAATGCACTAGCATTTGGCCTCACTGAGATCCATGGTAGAATTCTCTGACATCCCTAAGCCCAGGGTAGGCAAACTTTTCAGGCCTGTGGGCACATTTGACGTTTTGAAAAAGTGTCCCAGGCACCACCAGAAAATTGCCACTGCAGGTAAAATGTTGGAAGCACCCCTTCTCTGGATTTCCACTTTTCTTTCCACCCCCTTTCTGGATCTCTACACTACTCCTCCCCCACATGCCATTTTTTGACAAGACACCTTTCCTGTCCTGCCCTCAGCTCTACCAAGGTAAATGGAGCAAGATCTCATTCCATAGTCTTTAACAGAGGTGGAAAAAGGGTCCCTTGACAAAAAAAAACAACTGGAAGGAGGAAACCTACTCAAAGTCCTTGGTGAGGGTGGGGTAGGATGTGCGAACCCACCCCCGTCTGGCTTCTCTGGGTGCCCACTCAGCTCCTGCCCCTGCTCGCCGGTCCCCGGACCAAACTTGAACCCCTCCCATGCTCAGCAAGCAGCTTGTACCCAACCCAGCAGTTTAGTTGAGTCCGTGGTCACCATTGTGTGAAAACTAAAATGGAAATCGCAAAAATGCACATATTTGCGTATGTGCAAAAATGTGCGCTTTTGCAAAAATGCACATTTTGTGCACACACAAATATGCACATTCATGAATGCACATTTTGCACAGGTGGATATACACATTTGCAGAAATGCATGTTTTTGTGCATATGCAAATTTGAGCATTTTTGCGTCCGCCATTTTATTTTTCAAAAAATGGTGACCGTGGAGGCAGCTGGGGTGAGTGTGGGCCACTTGCCAAGTGCAGGCAGGGGATGGGTGTGGGCAGGGGCACGGTGAGCTGGGCAAAGGGGGTTATGCCAGATTCCCAGTTGGAATCAGGCACCCACACCATCCCTAGGGGTAGGTTTCCCCCTTCCCCCCTATAGATAAGCTACTATTGGGGTTGGGGCCTGTACACTAGGGCAAACCCACCCCTATCCCCAAATGTGGAGGGTCATCCCTTACCACTGGGTAATCCCTCTCTTCACTTCCACTGCCACCATTAAACTACACCCCTTTTACTTAACATATGTCTTTTCCCTTAAGGTAGCTGGTCATCAGGCATGAGACAAAACAGATCAGACATGCCAGAAAAGTCAACCAAGTTATATAGTATTTTGTTAAAAATAAAACAAGAAAGCTTCTTATTTTAAGAATGTTGTCACTACTTTTAAACAGGTTTCCTATACAGTTACTTTTACCGCCAATCAGGTGTTAGAAACCCCAGTTCCTACCCCTAATCAACTTTAAGGCAATTTCTCTATCAAGCTCCACTCCAGTTAACTCACAGTTACTTCACAGGCCTAACAAAGAAGCATTGAAAGGCAGTCTGCTTTCTGGCTGGGCTTCATTTCCACCTGGAACCTTCAACACTGTTCACCAGGCTTCTCCTGTAGTCTTCAGTCTGGTCCAGCAGCTGCTTAGTTTTCAGGACACCCCCGTCCTCCCAGACACTCAGGCATCAGCTCGTTCCTCCAAAGGCTGCTCTGGGAATCTTCTTCTCTCCTCTTGCAGACCTTCTCCAGCTTCTGTGTCATGTGCTCTGAGCTCAGCCTCCCGGTCTTGCAGCTGCTCTTCCTCCTGGCTGATGTCTTCTTCAGGCTCCCCAGTTTCTCACAAGGAGACCTCCTCTGGCAACTCTGCAGTCAGACTCCTTCTGACAGACTCCCGTGTCAGACTCTCCACAGCTCTAGTCAGAACCATCCAGCCAATCAGCTTAGGGGCAGCCAACATTCCATCACCCTATCTCTGTATCAACTTGCCTCAATGGGCATTTATTTATTTATTTATTTATTTATCAATCATTAAGATCTCAGGGTGGTGTACAGATAAAATCAGTTTAAGCGGCATAAATTCAAAACAGTTGGGCCCAAGTTCTGGGAAGCCTCTTATCTGTGCGGCTCTGATGCCATTCAAAGCCTGGACTGAGCAGGGGAAGGCAGCCCGGACTTCCAACAGAGGCAGGTGGGCCAACTCACCACCTTATTGGCCCTGCCTGGGACTGTGTTGCTGCCAGAGAGAAGCCACCCGCTGGCTAGAGCTGAAGAGGGGGGAAAAATACAAACAAACAACCTGCCTTGGGCTACTTACTGCTCATTCGAGCCAGGAGGGCCCAGGTTCCCCAGTAAGCCTCTTATCTGCCCAGCTTTTGGGGGAGACACTTCAGGGGAGACACAAGGGCAAGGACCACCCCTCTAACATTGAGTTGATTGGTTTTGCGTCTTCTATGTGTGGGGGTTGATTATTGTTGTTTTTCACTTAGGATCCTGTTATGTGCCTGGGAGAGAGGATATATGGCCAAGTCGGGGCACTTGAGGGGACTCCAATACTGTGGTTATGGGTCAAAGGAGATATGGCATTGGGAGGAGGGCTAGCCAGGTTAGGGGAACACAGCCCAGACAGTTAACGGCTGTGCCATGTTCCGGCCCTCCCCTCATCCACAGGCATAGTGGTTGCCCTATCTGCTTGCCCTCTGGTCTCTGGATGCTGCTTTTAAATGCCAGATCAGTTCAAAATAAGACCTCCCTCATCCATGATTTAATAGTGGATGAGGTGGCCGACCTGGCATGCGTAACTGAGACCTGGGTGGGTGAACAGGGAGGAGTTAGTCTCTCCCAGCTCTGCCCACTGGGGTACCTGGTTCAGCATCAGGGAAGACCTGAGGGCCGGGGAGGCGGGGTTGCTGTGGTCTATAGGAATTCCATCTCCCTCTGCAGGCTCCCTGTCCATGTGACTACTGGCCTGGAGTGTTTGCACCTTGTGTTGGTCCAGCGGGACAGATTGGGGACTCTGTTGGTGTACCGCCCACCGTGCTGCTCAACAGACTCCCTATCTGAGCTGATGGAGGTGGTGTTGGGCGAACTGTTGCAATCCCCCAGACTGTTGGTTCTGGGGGATGTCAACATTGATTCTGGAGGCACCTTGTCTGGGGCTGCTCAGTATTTCATGTCCTCCATGATGACCATGGTACTGTCCCAACATGTCATCGGCCCAATGCATGTAGTGAGGCATACTCCAGACTTGGTTTTCTCAACTGGACATGGAGATGGTGGTCTGAAAGTGCGGGACTTTGCATCAGTCCCCTTGTCATGGTCAGATTCTCTGCTGAGGTTTAGACTTACAACAGCTTTCCCCCTCTGCAGGGTGGAGGACCTAATAAAATGCTCTGCTCCCAGAGGTGAATGGATCTGGATAGTTTCCAGAGGACTCTGAGGAGGTTTCCAGCTGATATGGCAGGCTTTCCTGTTGAAATACTGGTTGATCTGTGGAATGCAGAAATGACCCAGGTGGTTGACACAATTGCTCCTGAGCGCCCTCTCCTGAGTAGAGCTTGTGCTGCTTCATGGTATACTCTGGAGCTGAGAGCAATGAAACAAAATAGGAAACAGCTTGAGTACAGATGGAGAAGAACTCCTAGTGGATGCAATCAAATGCTGGTATGTGTCTACGGTAAAGAATATTCAGGGGAAGCGAGGGTGGCAAAAAAACACATAATCTTGCTGCCTATATTGAATCTTCTATCTTCCATCCAGGGGAGCTTTTCAGAGTCATCCAGGGGCTTTTACATGACAGCCCTAAGGATACTGTAGACACCTCTGAAGCCCACTGTAATGCATTTGCAAGACACTTCCAGGATAAGATCTCTTGCATCTGCTGGGACTTAGACTCCAGTGTTAATAGGGATGTACGAAAGTCACTTACCTTTTCGAAGGGTGACATTTGCTGTGGGGGGGAGGCGCTCCGTCCCTCCCCCTGAAATTCTGGCCGGGGGGGGAGGCGCCCCATCCCTCCCCCCAAATCCTGGTCAGCCGGCTCCGCTCTGCAGGGATTCTGCGGAGCCGCTGGCCGGCTCCGCCAGCGGCCGGACATCCGGCCACTGGCTAGCAGGGACGCAAATGGCAGCGGCCGTAGCCGCCACCGTTTGCGTCCCTGCAGTCAGCCGTGATAGGCTACATAAATGTTTACGTAGCCTATCATGGCTGATTTAAAAGAGAGAAAAAACATGCGCATACGCAAATGGTGGCGGCCATGGGCGCCGCCATTTGTATTCCTTATTTTGGCATGTCTTAGTCTACGTAAACATTTAGGTAGACTAAGATGGCGAAAATAAGGGGAATGGAAATAGCGTAGCATCTAGCGTAGCGCCGCCATTTGCATACACGCGTTTTTTTTTCCTTTTAAATCAGCCGTGATAGGCTATGTAAACATTTACGTAGCCTGTCATGGTGTTTTATTAAAAAAAATCTAGCCGTGATAGGCTATGTAAATCTTTACGTAGCCTATCACTTTTTTTTTTTTTTTTTAACTGGAAAAGGCGGCGGTGGCAGCTGGTCGGAAGACCGGCTGCCGCAGCTGCCGCCGCCGAACCGTTGCCGGAGCCGCCACCACCAGGAAGATCCGCCCAAGGTAAGTCCCGTCCCGGGGGGGGTGGGGGGGGGCAGACCGTTCCGCCACTGATTTCGGGGGGCAGAATGCGCTGGCATTCGGCCTCCCCGAGATCCGTGGCGGAATTCTCTGACATCCCTAGTGTTATAGCAGGTGAATCTGGTGAGGTATCCAGAGCACAGCCTTGTCCTGTTCTCCTGGATGAGTTTCAGTTGATAGAGCTTGAGGGCACTGACAAGGTGCTTGGACAGGTTCTTGTAACCACTTCTGTACTGGATCCTTGCTCCCCATGGCTTATAAAAACTGGTGGAGAGTGAACAGCTGGCTGGGCCAGGGAGGTGAATAATGCCTCCTTGCAAGAGCGAGTGGTCCTGGGCCACCTCAGACAGGAAGTGGTGAGACCACTCCTGAAGAAACCCTCCCTGGACCCAGAAAAACTTCGTAATTTTAGGCCAGTCACAAATGTTCCTTTCCTGGGCAAGGTTCTTGATTGGGTGGTTGCCAACCAGCTCCAAACACTCTTGGATGAGACTGATTATCTAGATCTATTCCAGTTGTGGTTCAGGCCAGGTTTTGGCATGGAAACAGCCTTGGTTGCTCTGTATGATGACCTATGTCAGGGGAGAGACATGGGGAGTGTGACCTTGTTGATTCTCCTTGATCTCTGGGTAGCTTTCGATACCATAGGCCATGGTATCTTTAAGGGACGATTGTCTGAGCTAGGAGTGGGAGGCCCTGCATTGCAGTGGTTTCGCTCCTACTTGGATGGTCAGCTCCAGAAGGTGGTGCTTGGGGAATAATGCATGGCCCCATGGATTCTCCAGTATGGGGTTCCACAGGGGTTGGTTTTGTCCCCCATGCTATTTAACATCGACATGAAACTGTTGAGTGTGGTTATCTAGAGTTTTGGAGTGCATTGTCATCAGTACACTGATGACACGCAGCTCTATTTCTCCTATTCATCTTCTTCAGGTGAGGCTATGGATGTGCTAAATCAGTGCCTGGCTGTGACAATGGACTGGATGAGGGCTAATAAACTGAGACTCAATCCAGACAAGACTGAGATGCTGCTGGTGGGTGGTTCCGCTGATCGGTCGGAGGGTGCTCAACCTGTTCTGGATGGGGTTGCACTCCCCCTGAAGGAGCAGGTTCATAGTTTGGGAGTTCTTCTTGAGCCATCTTTGTCACTTGAGGCTCAGGTTGGATCATTGGCACCAAGTGCCTTCTACCAACTTCGGTTGGTGGCCCAGCTATGCCCCTGACAAGGATAACCTGGCTTCAGTTGTCTATGTTCTGGCAATCTCCCAGTTAGATTACTGCAATGGACTCTGTGGGGCTGCCTTTGAAGATGGTTCAGAAGCTGCAGCTTGTGCAAATGCGGCAGCCAGATTGATAATGGGGACCAGAAGGTCTGGACATATAAGACCAACTCTGGCCCACTTGCACTGGCTGCCTGTATGTTTCTGAGCCCTATTCAAGGTGCTGGTTTTAACCTATAAAGCTTTACATGGCTTGGGACCACAATACCTGATGGAGTGCCTCTCCTGACATGAACCTACCCGTACACTATGCTCACCATATAAGGTTGTCCTCCAGCTGCCTTCTCCAAGGGAAGCTCAGAAGACAGCAACAAGGGAGAGGGCCTTCTTGGTGGTGGCCCTCAAATTATGGAATGATCTCCCCAATGAGGGCTACCTGGCGCAAACATGGTTATCTTTTTGGTGCCAGGTCAAGACCTTTCTCTTCTCCCAGGCATTTGACAGCATATGATGAGTTTTAATTGATCCTGGGTTGTCTTATGGTTATGGTTGTTTGCTTTGAGATTGCTTGTTTGAAGTTGTCTGAGATATATGTTCTCTTGTGTATATTGTCTGTTCATGTGTTTTTTATGTAAATGGCTTTTAATCTCTGTATATTGTATTTTGAATGTTTTTTATCTTTGTAAACCACCCAGAGAGCTTTGGCTATTGGACAGTATAGAAATGTAATAAATAATAATAATAATAATAATAATAATAATACAATAAATAATTTAAACAGCTAAAAACATATTAAACCATTAAGGACACAATCCTATGGCTGCTAGTCAGCAGCTAGACAGCCATAGGAGAGGTTGGTTCCCAGAGAACCGCCCCCCGCCCCCTCCCACCCCGCCTTGTAGGCAGCACGGATCAGCCCTGTGCTCCATGCTCATAAGAGCAGTGTGGAGCAGTGAAAATGGGGCATTCTGGGGGCGGGCAGGGAAGTTGGAAATCCGGTACGACACATCCTATGCGTCATCTGGCCGCTGCTTCCCACGCTCCAAGGACCCGCAGCTAGTCAGCTGAAATCAGCTGTCTAGCTGTGAAAGCTGGGCAGGAGGAACGAAGAGGAGATCCACTCCTTGCCACTCCTCCCGCCCTGCACTGGATAGGTGGTCATCCCTGGGGCCGGAGGTGACTGTCAATCTAGAGGGGATTGCTCCCTAAGCAAGCTAATGCTGATTTAAAACAATCTAAAAAAATAAAAAAGTTAAAACAGTGTGCAACTTTAGGGAATATCTAGAATGTTCAGTTATTCCCCAATCAGGAGGTACAATTTCAGTTCTACCTTCCCATATAAATAGTCAGAACCTGGCTTCATTTTCACCTCCTAGCAGTAACAGCAGTTGTCAATTTGCCAGTACATCATGTTTTGTTTTGTTTTGTTTGTTTATTTCTTTATTTGCAATATTTATATACCGCTCCACATCAGAAGATTTTGAAGTGGTGAACAACATGGTAAAAGAATAAAACAACAGGTTAAAAGAGTTGAAACATTTTTTAAAACACAAACCCCAACGAAGTGGAATTTAACAAACTGTGGCTTGTCATGCAAGGAAGGTCTCTTGAAAGAACATCTTCAGGAGGCGCCAGAAGGAATACAATGTTGGCACCTGCCTGACCTCTAAAGGCAGGGAATTCCACAGGAAGGGAGCCACCACACTGAAGGCTTTTTTCCTGGTGGACTCCAACCAGGGCATGGGTCCATGTGGAAACCAGGAACATGCCCTCTGATGACCTCAGTGACCGGGCAGGTTAGTAAGGAAGAAGGTGCTCTCTCAGGTATCCTGGTCCCAAGTTGTTTAGGGCTTTGTACACTAGTACTAATACCTTAAACCTGGCCTGGTAGCGAATAGGCAGCCAGTGCTGTTTCCTCAGCAGAGGAGTTACACACTGAAAAGGGGCGGCTCCCGACAACAGCCGAGCTGCTGAATTCTGCACTAGCTCCAGTTTCTGGACCAGCCTCAAAGGCAGCCCCACATAGAACGCATTGCAGTTACCCAGGCTTGAGGTTACTAATGCCACCGTGGTCAAGCTATCCCTGTCCAGGAGAGGCCGTAGCTGGCGAACCAGACAAAGCTGGTAAAAGGCCCTCCGAGCTGCCGCAGCCACTTGGGCCTCTAGAGACAATGATGGATCTAGGAGTAGCCCCAGACTACGGACGTGATCTTTCAGAGGGAGTGCAACCCCATCCAGAACAGGCAATGAGCCTATCTCCTGGACCCGGGAACCACTCACCCACAGGGCTTCCGTCTTGCCAGGATTCAGCTTCAGTTTATTGGCCCTCATCCAGCCCATCACTGAGTCTAGGCACTGATTCAGAACTTGCACAGCCTCTCCTGATTCAGCATACTGATGGCATTTAGCTTCATATCCCCTAATGACCACTCCCAGCAGCTTCATATAGATGTTAAACAACATTGGAGACAAGATGGTACCGTGCGTCACCCCCTAGCTCAATTGCCAAGGGGCCGAAGAATAGTCACCCAATGTTGCCCTTTGAAATTGGCCTCGTAGGTAGGACTGGAACCACTGTCACACAGTGCCTCCAATACCCATCTCACGGAGTTGATCCAGGAGGATAGCATGGTCAATGGTATCACAAACCGATGAGAGATCGAGCAGGATTAACAAGGTTGCACTTCCCCCCGTCCCTCTCTCGATAAAGGTCATCCATCAGGGCAACCAAGTCTGATTCAGTCCTGTAACCAGGACGAAAACAGATTGAAATGGGTCTAGATAATCAGTATCCTCCAAGAGTGCCTGCAGTTGGTCCACCATGACACTCTCAAGTATCTTCCCTAGAAAAGGGGTATTTGCAACTGGGCGGTAGTTGTCTAATACCGTTGGGTCCAGAGCAGGCTTCTTCAGGAGTGGCTGCACTACTGCCTCCTTAAGGACAACAGGGACCACCCCTTCCCATAGGGAAGCATTTATCACTCCCTGGACCCACCCAGTCATACCTTTCGGCTAGCTTTTATTAGCCAGGAGGGACAGGGATCAAGAGGGCACGTGGTCGGTCACATTATTGCAAGCATCTTGTCCACATCATCAGGCCATAACAACTGGAACTGATCCCACAAAATTGGGCAGATGGTGGCATCAGACACCCCAACTGGTACTGCATTAACAACAGCATCAAGGTCACTGTGGAGACAAGTGATTTTGTCCTCAAAGTGCGATGCAAAAAGGTCACAGCGGGTCCTCGACGGGGCCAGGGCCCCATTTACTGGGGAAGATGTTAACAACCGCCAGACCACCTGGAAGAGCTTTGCTGGATGGCTACTCGAGGATGCAATGGAGGCAGCAAAATAAACCTTTGCTGCCCGCACTGCCACGCAGTAGGCATGATTATGCACTCTAGAGCATGCTCGGTTGTGTTCACTTCGAGTCTTGCGCTATTTGCGCTCTATTTATTTATTTATTTATTTATTTTATTAAATTTATTACTCGCCCATCTGACTGGTCACCCAGCCACTCTGGGCGATGTACAACCCACCATAAAACAATTTAAAACAATAAAATTTTACCATAATTTTTTTTTTAAAATACCCTAACCCACCCCAAATGCCTGCCTGAACAACCACGTTTTTAATGCACGACGGAAGCTCATTAAAGAGGGGGCATGATGGAGTTCCCTAGGGAGGGAGTTCCACAGAGTGGGGGCCACCACAGAGAAGGCCCTCTCCCTCGTCCCCACCAGTCTAGCTGTCCTGGCTGATGGGACAGAGAGAAGGCCATCTGAGGCTGACATCCAGCCTGTTTCATTGACTGCAGCTCCTCCGTATACCAGGGAGCAGAACAGACTCCACGGTGCCGGGGAGGGCACTCAGGTGTGATCAAGTCGATGGCCCTCCGCATCTCACTGTTCCACAGTGAGGCTAGGGCCTTGGCTGGATCACCAGCTCCCTCCACTGGAAAGTCCCCAAGAGCATTCAGAAATCCATTGGATTCCATCAGTCTCCTGGGATGGACCATCCGAATAGGTCACCCACCCCTGCGGGAGGAGAGTAACACTGTGAGTTCAGATCTCACCAGGAAATGGTCTGACCATGACAATGAGGTTGCTTGGAACCCCCAATCTTCAGACTATCCATCTCACAAGTTGGAGCAAAAACCAAATCAAGGGTGTACCCTGCTTCATGTGTTGGGCCAATGACATACTGAGATAGCCCCATGGTTGTCACAGAGGCCATGAAGTCCTGAGCTGGAACTCTGGAGACAGCCTCAGCATGGAAGTTGAAGTCACCCAGAACCACCGTCCTGGGTTCCTCCAACACTACACTTGCAACTGCCTCTGCCAGCTCAGTCAGGGAGGATGTGGGGCAGCAGGGTGGTGGTACACCAGCAGCAGTTACAATGCAACTTTCCTCAGGCTAGGGATGTCAGAGAATTCTGCCACGGATCTCGGTGAGGCTGAATGCCAGTGCATTCAGGCCCCCGAACTCCGTGGTGGAATGGCCTGCCCCCCCGCCCCCCTGCGGATCCCCCCTGGGACGGATGTTCCAGGCTTACCTGGGGCAGATGTTCCGGGTGGCGGCAGCTCCGGCGGCAGCTGTGGTGGCGGTGGCTGCGGCGGCTGGTCTTCCGACCAGCTTCCGCTGCTGCCATTTGCAGTCTTGTCATTTTTTTTTTTACAAGATGTGATAGGCTATGTAAAGATTTACGTAGCCTATCATGGCTGGGTAAAACAAACAAACAACCCCCCCCGTGTACGCAAATGGCAGCGGCTACGGCCACCGCCATTTGCATTCCTTATTTTTGGCCGTCTTAGTCTACGTAAATATTTATGTAGACTATGATGGCGAAAATAAAGGGGAACGCAAATAGCATAGTGGGCGCTATTTGCGTCCCTTTTTGATTCGCCTTTTTGGCCTACGTAAATATTTATGTAGGCTAAAAAGATAACCAAAAATAAGGAAAGCAAATGGCGGCGGCTGTAGCTGCCACCATTTGTGTATGTGTTTTTGTTTTTTTTTACCCAGAGCCCTCCACGGCCAGAAATCCGGCTGCAGACGGCTCTGGCCTGGCTGGGCCTGGCTGGCTGCTCCGTGGAGCGGCCGCGGAGCACAGCCGGCTGTGGAGGATTCCGGTGGGGGGGAGATATGGATTGCCTCCCCCCCTGTCAAGGATTCTGGGGGGAGGGACAGAATGCCCCCCCCATCAACATAATCTGTGGAAAGGTAAGTGACTTTCGTACATCCCTACCTCAGGCACAAGCCTCGAGTAAAACATACATTTTTCTTCTGCAATTAAAAAAACCAAAACCAAAAAAACCCTGGGGAGCTGCTCCAATCAACACTGCAACAGGTAGAAGGAGGATTTTGGCATGCACCCCAGCACACACACATATGTATGGTCCACAAATGGGGCTATGATAATCAGGACTTTTTCAGTATAGTCATAATATTGTTATGGAATGGCAGAGCTGAAGGAATAACACAAGTTTCCATACTGAATTAACATCTTGTTGTCTTGTAAAGTCCTCCTCACCAGATCTTACTGGAGAGCATTGTTCCCTGATCTCTGATCTGGCCTACCCTTCCAGTGGTGCATTACACAACTGCCTCATGTCACGGCTTGTTGGTGCAGTCTTTGTGGTATGTACTGCCTTTTGTTGTATGCCTTTGGGTGAATATAGGTTGGTACTTTCTCCTCCTCATTGTGCAATGACTTTTGCAGTTAAAAGGGACACTGAGTCACCCAGTTGGTGGATGCAGGGATACTCACCCTCTATCCACTATGTAATAAGCAGAGGAGTCCTTCCTCTAAACATGGAGGTACATTGGTACTCCTCCATTAACGTAAAGCCATCTGAGCATGTTGGCATCACCACCATCGCATCTTTTGACACTGAATTTCCATAAGTAGTACATCTCACTCAAACCTTCCCTCAAATCAGCTAACTTCATTGGGCAGCTCCAAGCTCAAGCAATATGAGAGAGCGAGAAACATTCATGTTTCTTTCTACCTCATGTTCCCGAGGACCCCAGCTTTCGTCTTCCATAACATTCTTCCATTTTTTTTTGTATATATGAGACAAAGAAAGAGGGAAACATCAGAGACCAAAGCCCAACAAAAAGAGAAGCTGTGAACCTCAAGAAGTGTGATGAAAGCTCTCCCCGCCCCGGTATTATTAAAGAAGAATCCAAAGTATATGTCTTTATCAGAGGCAACAGTCATTCATATCTCCTATATTTCGTGCATTTTTCCTGGAGATGGTGCTTGTCAACACCTATCACTGGCATTAATTTAGTAGCTTTGGAGAACTGAAGACTAGAATGAATTGCAGCATGAAGCAAATTGTCACCCATACTGGTAGTGATCTTTGCATGTGAAATTGTTTGCTGTTGTTGTGACATGGCAATTTAAAATCAGACAAAATCCTTCTAGAGCTCTAATCTGTATGAAGCCATCTTGATTTCATGCTATACATCTGCATAGCTCCTTCTGCTGGATAATACCTACGGGTGGTGGTGGTAGTGGGGAATGTTAACATAGAAGCATCTGATTCATTAATGTTAACATAGAAGCATCTGATTCATTTTGTTGACCATAGTGTCCAATAAGAAAAGCAATCAGCCCCATCAATCTTTGCTTTTAAAGCTCACGTCCCATTAGAGATATTTCTACAACTTCTGACTGCATTTCAGTCTATTAAGTACAATTTTTTAGATTGGGGTGGTGGTGGTGGGGCTTTCAAGTTCTGCACATTGTGCCTTGGCTCAAAATCGATTTTCCTTCCCTGTATACGTATTCATGAGTTTCTCTGCAGCTCTTGCTGATTGCCTCTGCTAGCATTCGCATTTAAACAAGAGCTTCCTCCTCTCATATCCCATCTTTCCTTTTAATTGGTGTCAAAGTAGAGACATAATAGTGAACTTCTGACACACATAATAATTTCCTTGACAATAAACTGTTGTGATCAAGATATATACAGATAGATGGAGAGATGCACACAGAGGCACATTTTTGTGAGCTGCATTAGCTGAGCTCATTTTAGGGCATTGTGGATTGCGATTTGTACCATTTAAAGTCCTAGCCGTGTCTTAGATCCAGATTCTTAGCTGCTCTTTAATTATCATTTCTAGAAATGATTTCCCATTCAGAGTTTGATTTTGACATACTGCCGGTGGGGAGCAGGGTAATTCCTTGTTTCAGATCCAATTGAGCAGAGGATTCTGCTGTAAAATCAACTCCACTTCTCATATCTGGCATTCTGGAGAAAAAGAACAAGCACCATTTCTTAGTTTACTTCTGCAGTAAACTTTCTGTGCTGGATTACTTCTGCACCTTTCTGGATAGTGGATAGTGGATAGTGGATAGTGGATGGACAAGAAAAGAGGAGCTCCTCTCTTATCGCTTTAGCTTGATCTCCCCCTGCTCTAGTTTTTAAGAAGATTATCTGAAGCTGCTGTAGACTGGGTGAGACCCTTAGAGTGCAGGGTCTACTCGGCACATCTACTCAGAATACACATCTACTCGGAAGCCCCGTTGAGTTCAATGGGACACTCCCAGGTAAGTGTGTATATAAGACTGAAGCCTTAGTCCAGCCTTCCCAACCTGGGGACCTCCAGATGATCTGGAGTATAACTCCCATCATCCCTGTCCATTGGCCGTGAAGACACAGATCATGTTATCTATGCAGTGGAGGAATACAGTCTGCCATGGAACTATGAGCTGTCCTCATACTCTTGCTTTCTTCTCTTGGCCAAACCTGGTGCAATGTCAAATCAAATACATGTAAGCATTTAATGTGTTTGATTTTTATTCTTTAAACAGCAGCTGTGGGGAAAGGGTGATCTGTATTGGAACAGCAGTACTTTAACTGCCCCCCCCCATGCTAGGGTACCAATGAAAATCACCCCTCCCCAAGCTGGCATTAGCCATGATGCTAATGTGAACTCTCAGGGCTAATAGCAGATTTGGAGGGAAGGAAGGGAGATACACTGGGATCATAGCATGGGACAAAGTTTCTTTCACCTCCCTGTGAACCACAGTCCCAATCCTGATCACCCACCTCTTTTTAAAGAACAAGAATCAGGCAGGTTAAATGCTTACACAGTTCTAATAGCATGTCTAGTTTGTCCCTCGCTCTTCCCTAAGGCCTGATTCAAACTGACATTCTGCATCACATCTGTTTCCTGAACAATGTGAGTACCTCCCTTGGGAGTATCTTTATGACTTGGCTGCCTGATGTGACATGGCACATTAGACTTTACCAATATGATATAGAAGCCACCCCAAAGAAGGCAGACCCACCCTCCATGAGGAAAAAGAACAGATATCAAAAACATTAAAATGTTGTTACATTGAGTTTTGCAGGGACATGCTGAAATGTGCATTCAGGGCACTATGATACAGGCGAAGTAGAGAGGTAGAAGCTTTTCCCTATGGTCAAAGAACCCAATGAAATCTACCAAAAGCCAAAAGACTATTTTCTTGATTTATTTCATAGAATCATAGAATCATAGAATAGTAGGGTTGGAAGGGGCCTACAAGGCCATCGAGTCCAACCCCCTGCTCAATGCAGGAATCCAAGTCAGAGCATCCCTGACAAATGGCTGTCCAGCCTCGTCTTGAAGGCCTCCAGTGTGGGAGAGCCCACCACCTCCCCAGGTAATTGGTTCCATTGCCGTATTGCTCTGACACTCAGGAAGTTTTTCCTGATGTTCAGTCGGAATCTGGCTTCCTGTAACTTGAGCCCATTATTCCGTGTCCTGCACTCTGGGATGATCAAGAAGAGATCCTGGCCTTCTTCTCTGTGACAACCTTTCAAGTACTTGAAGAGCGCTATCATATCTCCCCTCAGTCTTCTCTTCTCAAGGCTAAACATGCCCAGTTCTTTCAGTCTCTCTTCATAGGGCTTTGTTTCCAGTCCCCTGATCATCTTTGTTGCCCTCCTTTGAACCCTCTCCAGCTTGTCTGCATCCTTCTTAAAGTGTGGTGCCCAGAACTGGACACAGTACTCCAGATGAGGCCTAACCAGTGCTGAGTAGAGGGGAACTAGTACTTCCCGGGATTTGGAAGCGATGCTTCTATGAATGCAGCCCAAAATAGCATTTGCCTTTTTTGCAGCCACATCACATTGTTGGCTCATATTCAGCTTGTGATCGACGACAATTCCAAGATCCTTCTCGCTCGTAGTGTGGTTGAGCCACGTATCCCCCATCTTGTAACTGTGCATTTGGTTTCTTTTTCCTAGGTGCAGAACTTGGCATTTGTCCCTATTAAATGCCATTCTGTTGTTTTCTGCCCAGCACTCCAGTCTATCCAGATCACTTTGAATTTTGTTTCTGTCTTCCAAAGTATTAGCTATCCCTCCCAATTTTGTGTCATCTGCAAATTTGATCAGCATTCCCTGCACCTCCTCCTCCAAGTCATTAATAAAAATATTGAAGAGCACTGGGCCCAGGACTGAGCCCTGCGGTACCCCACTCGTTACCTCTCCCCAGCTTGAGAAGGTCCCATTGATAAGCACTCTTTGAGTCCAATTCTGTAGCCAACTGTGGATCCACATGATCGTTGTTTCATCTAGCCCACTTCGAGCTAGTTTGCTCATCAGGATATCATGGGGCACTTTGTCGAAAGCTTTGCTGAAGTCGAGGTATATGATGTCTACAGCATTCCCACGGTCTACAAGGGAGGTGACTTGATCAAAAAATGAGATCAGATTTGTCTGGCAGGACTTGTTTTTGACAAATCCATGTTGGCTTCGAGTAATCACTGCATTGTTGTCAAGGTGCTTCCAGATGGATTGCTTTATGATCTGCTCCAGAATTTTCCCAGGGATTGATGTCAGACTGACTGTTCTGTAGTTCCCAGGTTCCTCCTTTTTACCCTTTTTGAAGATAGGGACAACGTTAGCCCTCCTCCAGTCATCTGGCACTTCCCCGGTCCTCCATGATTTCTCAAAGAGAATAGACAGCGGTTCTGAGAGCTCTTCTGCCAGTTCCTTTATGACTCTAGGATGCAGTTCATCTGGCCCTGGAGATTTGAACTCATTCAAAGTAATGAGGTGTTCCTTGACCATATGCCTATCGATCTCAAGCTGCAATCCTGCCCCTTCAGCCTGTACTTCGCCTTTGCCAGGGGGGTCATAGACCCTCTTTTGGGAGAAGACTGAGCCAAAGTAGGAATTGAGCACCTCTGCCTTTTCTTTGTCCTCTGTTATCATTTTGCCATCCTTATTTAATAGCTGAACAACCATTTCTTTCCTCTGCCTTTTACTATGCACGTAGCTGAAGAAAGCCTTTTTGTTGTTTTTAGCATCCCTCGCTAACCTCACCTCGTTCTCCGCTTTAGCCTTCCTGATGCCATCCCTGCAATTCTGTGCTACCTGCCTGTACTCTTCCTTTGTTACTTGGCCTTCTTTCCACTTCCTATATGTGTCCTTTTTTGTTTTCAGGTCATCCCTAAGCTTTTTGTGAAGCCACATTGGCTTCTTCTGTTGTCTTCCACCTTTTCTTCTTGTTGGAATTGTTTGTGATTGTGCCTTGAGAATTTCCTTTTTTAAAAGTTCCCACCCATCTTGGACTCCTTTTCTCGCTAGCATTGCTTGCCATGGGACCTTACTGATCATTGTTCTGAGTTTATTAAAATCAGCTTTCCTAAAATCCAGGGTACGCGTTTGAGTACACTCGGCTTTTGCTTCCCTTAGAACCAAGAACTCAAGTACAACATGGTCGCTTTCCCCCAGAGTTCCTGTAACTGCTACTTTATCCACTAAGTCATCTCTGTTGGTTAGGATCAAGTCAAGGATAGCCGATCCTCTAGTTCCTTCCTCTACTTTCTGTAGGAGGAAGTTATCCGCCACACAAGTCAGGAATTTCCTGGAGGGGCCATGTTTTGCAGAATTTGTCTCCCAACAAATATCGGGGAAATTGAAGTCCCCCATTACTACTACATCATGCTTCCTTAAAACATTGGCTATTTGCTTTTCAAAAGTTTCATCCTTGGCTTCTCCTTGATTGGGTGGCCGGTAGTAGACTCCGACCACCAGGTTCCTTTTATTCTTTGCTCCATTTATTTCAACCCAGATGCTCTCGATGGGGCTACCAAGCTCCTCCTCCTGTATTTCTGTGCAGAGATATGTATTTTTCACATACAGTGCAACCCCGCCTCCCTTTCTGTTCCTCCTGTTCTTTTTGAACAAGTTATATCCTTCAACTGCTGTATTCCAGTCATGAGAGTCATCCCACCAAGTCTCAGTTATACCTATCAAGTCATAATTTCCCTCCTGTATTAAGAGTTCAAGTTCGTTCTGTTTGTTTCCCATACTCTGGGCATTAGTATATAGACATCGAAGACCATGTGCTTCATAGTCTGGCTTTCTTCCTACATGTGTCTGAAGACTATTATTGGGCGCTATCAGCGCTGTTCTCTGCATTGCAGTGCATGCGCCTACGTCCATTGTTACCCCCAACATTACATCTCCCTTCCCCGTAGGATTCAGTTTAAAGCCCTCCTGATGAAGTTCTTCATGCTGTGGCCAAACACATTCTTCCCAGCCTTTGTGAGGTGCAACCCATCCCTAGCCAACAGCCCATCTTCCAGGAAGTATAGCCCGTGGTCCCAGAATCCAAATCTCTCTCGTCGGCACCACCTTCGTAGCCAGTCATTCACCCGGAGTATTTTTCGTTCCCTTTCTATCCCTCTTCTAACTATGCTTAAATTTAAATTTATGTTTAAACCGCAGACTTCCATTGTGAAATTCTAACCCTTTGATAAGCCAGATAATATGGAGATTCTGTTATTAAAAAAAAATAAAATACAGCAATCCTATGCATGTCTACTCAAAGATAAGTCCTACAGAGTTCAATAGGACTTACTCCCTTGTAAGTGTGTTTAGGCCTTAGCGACAAAAGCAATGTGTCTGTTGCTAAACCCAGTGGATGTTGCTTTTTTAACAGTTTCAATTATAGCTGTTGCTGCTGCTTCTTACAAACTTCTAGCAAGTAAGAGATTCAGTAGCAGTACAACCAGAAATGAGAGACACAGTGACCAAGTGATGCATGTCACCAATAATAAACTGAAATCCAACACAGTGAAAATGCTAATGTTTAGATGTCTTCCCCCCCCTTTTTTCCCCCTCTTCAGGCAAGCTTAGATTATCCAGTTCACTGTTTCAGTAAATCCCAATTACCCTTCCATGGACCATTTCTTCTCTAGTATAGCTATAAACATTATTGTTATGAGACTAATTGCAATATGTTGCCATACTCACCAAAGTACTCTACCTTAAAAACACATTCTACTGAGGCTACAGTGAATGCCAAAGCAGAATGATCGGCACCCAGAGATGCAGGCATGCATGAGCCAAATTAGATGCAACACAAGCCTGTTTCCCCTGATGGTTATTGGTCTGTGTGTGTTTTTTTAAAGCAGCACTGAGAGTCTGTGATTGGGAGCAGAAAAGTGGTGGGATGCTTAGAGAGTGATAAAGCTGTCCATCTTGGTTTCTTTTTTCTCATTTTTCTTAAGTTCGGTTCTTCTCAAACTTTGTGAATTTCTGAACTTCAGCTCATTCCCAACTTTGAGAAATGTTCTTCTTTTTTAAAGAAGTTTCCATGAAAATGTATAAGTATTTTTCTGCACATTCCTTCTAATATATGCATTTTATATGCACTTTTGCCTAATGTACACATTTCTTTGCAAGCAATTTTCCCAGTGTTTTTGAACATTATTTTTGAACATTATTTTCCCTAACGTAGGCATTTTTATATGCATTTTTGATTGGAGAACTCCATTGCAAAATTCAGAGAAGTTCAAATTTCAAAGGATAACTGAATTTCGGTTCATGTGTTGGTTTGAAAGTGCAAAATTAGGTAAATACACATAGAAATGTGAACTGGATTAATTCCCCCCCCCCCATCCCTAGCAGCTGTTTAACCCTATCACTTTCTGCTGTTTGCTCAAAATTAGCATCCAGGCTGATTTCCCACCAATGGGGGGCGGGATGGTGGGGGTGGGGAAATACTGGATTTCCGCATCTTCCTGTCATGGGAAGAAAAGTGGCTTGTGGGATGATTTTGACTGGACAATGGCAGGAAGAGAAAGCATGAAGCAGTCCCACTTCCTGCCATTCTCCCTGTCAAATGTGCATAAACAAAACACCCTCAAACTATCAGGGGAAAGAGCCACACAAATGTATGTCTTATCCACATATATGCTAAAAGATACCCTCTGTCTTTGCAGCTGCATTCTGTGAGAGCTGTTTAAATGGTACTTCTGTAAATAATTTCCAGCACTGTTTTTCCTTTACACAAGGCAGAGTCACAGCTCACAAATTTCATTACTTCCCTGCCATAAAATATTAAGGGAACAAAATGCACCCATCTGTTGCAATGTAGATTGCATACAGTATTATTGATGATGGGTTCGTGTATTGAAATGGGCTCATTTATCAGTTCTGAAACTAGCTCAAGCACCCAGGCTCAAAAGGATATCATTGAACAGCACAAATGTGCTTCAGTAGGCTAAAATTTTAGACTCGAACAAGGCTAAATCCTTTGTCTCAGATAGAGATATAAAACATCAAATGGTTTTGGGTGTTAATGACAATAGACTGCACCAAACTTCTCAGAATGAAACTAATATAATAAGAACAACAATACTGGATCAGACCAAGAGTCCATCTAGTCCAGTGTTCTGTTCACACAGTGGCCAACCAGCTGCCTGTAGGAAACCCATAAGTAGGACATGAGTGCAATAGCAGTCTCCTTCCCATGTTCCCCAGATATAGGCATGCTACCTCTGACTCTGGAGGTAGCATATAGCCATCAGGACTAGTAACCGTTGATAGCCTTACCCTCCATGAATTTGTGTAGTCCCCTTTTAAGCCATCCAAATGGGTGGCCAATGCCATCACTAAATCTTGTGGTAGTGTATTCCATAGTTTAACTATGTGCAGTGTGAAGAAGTACTTAGTTTTATCTGTCCTGAATCTCCCACCAATCGGCTTCATAGGATGACCCTTGGGTTCCAGTATTATGGGAGAGGGAGAAAATGATCCCTATCTACATTCTCCACACCATGCTAGGGATGGGGGAGAAATCTTCTACAGACCCCAGTGAGGCCGGATACAAAAGAATCCGGCCTCCGGAGTCCGTGGAGGATTGGAAGACTTACCTCTGCCTCCTGGAGGAATCCTCGCTGGCCGGATCCTCCCCGCCAGCCAGCTCCGGAGCACCCGCAATACGGCCACCATTGCCATATTGCTGGCTGGGCAGATTGACTGCGGATGCAAATGGCAATGTCTTAGTTTAAGCTAAATGCAGCTATTTATGGCAATGGTGGCCGTATTGCTGGCGCTCTGGAGCCGACTGGCATCTCCTCAGAATCGTCGCGGAGCAGAGCCAGCCAGCTAGGATTCCGGGGGGGAGGGACGGATCGCCTCCCCCCCTCAGACGCAGAGGTAAGCGTTCCGCCCATCCCTACACTATGCATAAAAGCACCTTTATCACATCTCCCCTTACTCATCCCTTTTCTAAGCTAAACAGCCCCAGACATTGTGATCTGTCCTCATATGAGAGTTGCTCCAGTCCCTTGATAATTTTAGTGCCCCATCTGTGCCTTTGTAAACTTGACAGTATCCTTTTTTTACATACAGTGACCAGAATTGTAGACAGTATTCCAACTGCGGTCACACAACAGATTTGTCTAAAGGCAGAATGATATTGGCAGCTTTATTTTCAATTGCTTTCCTAATTATGCCCTACATGTTACACTTGGCTCTTGGTTATCCCTATTCCCCCTTTTCATCTGTAACATATAGGATTACTCCTCCTGTGTCCTAATGAGGGGTGCAGGATTAGATCTGATTTCTGAAGCAAGCTCACCTCATCTGCAGCTCTCAGATCAAAGGATGGCTTGAGGGGTGGCCTACTTCAGAATCTGTGCTGTCACTGAATTCCATAATGAAGTGGTCTGAGGGCTCACTAACATTTGTGTTTTTTTTTACAGATATAAATGTGTGGAAAGTGTGGCACCCACTGTGCACACTGCAACTGAGACCATACCAATAGCTCCCTGGGAGCAATGGCACATACCAACATGCTCTCCTTCCCTGGGACATTGCACAGAAAAAATGGCTGCCTTCATAGACCTATGGGGACAGCCATGTTTCTCTCTCTCTCTCTCTCTCTCTCTCTCTTCATCCCAGTTCAATAGGGATGGGGGAGACATTTGTCTGGATCACATTTTAATGCAAACTTACCTAATGTCACATTTTTCAAACAATGTGCAAACCAAAATTCAGTCACCCTAAATTCATTCACAATTCTCCAGACTGAGATCTGAACTCTTATACATTTGGGAATTACAAAGCTAATAGACATGACCTATGAACCAACCAATTCTGAGTTCCATCGATATCCCTAAATACAGGGGAAAGGGGGGACCGTAAGACAAGGATGCTGCTTTCACTAGCAGTCTCATGTCAAATATAACATGTATTTCTCACCTTACTATATACCTCTACTATAACCCCTGAAAAGGAAATGTGCAACCCATTACTGCATCAACAGCTTGTTCATTTATTCTAGCTGCAACTCATGTTACGTAAATATTTATTTTGTGCACATTCTCACACCACATGGTATATTGGCCCCAAACAGCCACAAACATCTCTTTTCTCTTCAAAGGTCCCATGGCTCAGAACATTAACCAAAAATTGGCTGCAGGACAGAAATAATGTAATAAAATCTGTATAAGGGGGAAGAAATGACACAAAATGTCAGCACCAGGAAAACGATCACTCAAAATTTGCCAGTCAGTACTTAAGTTACTACACTGGATCAGTGACCTCAATTTTCAAAGTAAATCATAAATAATAAAATGAAGCCTCCCCCTTTAAAGAATTTCCTTCCTGCTCCTTTCCTATGAGGTTTTTCTAGTAATGTACAAGAGAAAGGAGTCAGCTTTACTGGAGAGAATATCTGAGCAAATAACTCATATCCTATAAGCCCCTTTTAGAATACCCTCTTTTAAACAACACATGGAGGGGGAATGAGACCAAATGTCTAGTCCCACCCTAAGGAAGTATGGATTTTATTGAATCCATCCCATCTGTGTTTCGCGGATTGTCAGGCATCTTTCATTCCATTGTTCACTCACTGACATAATCGCAGGGTTTTTAGGGATGTACCAGAATTTAGTTCCACTTGCACTAATGTGTATTACCTATTACCACTATTTCTCACCTGCGCTAATGTGCATGAGTGCAACTGCAAATTTGCATAAATCCCCCTCAAGAAGTAAAAAAAAAAAAAGTCTGCAAAACTTGGAAAAAGCTGTTCCTCTGTGGAATCCACAGCTCATATTCATGGAAATCCAAACTCATTTGAATCCATTGCAGATTTCTCCAACATCCCTACCCAACCCCTGATGTCCCCATCCTTGCTAGCTCCACCCCTGACCTTCGTGTATTGAGGCCAAAGGTCTGAAGTGGGATTCTTTATGTGTTTTGCTGAATGAACTTAGTATTCTCCACATTATTGGGAATCCCAATCACACAGTGTTACCAATTGCAAAAGGAGGTGGGACCCAAGAGAAAAGGGGCAGGGGCGAAATAAAAACAAATCCCCCCCGCACCATATTTTAGATTAAAGCTCTTACTGCCAGTAGCTAAACCACAGAGAACTGGATTAGAACTCCCAGAAGGCTCATACGGGACCCTGAGCTTGAAGTTTTGCAGCCCCAGAATAGAGCCTCCTGGAAAAGGGCATAGCCAGCTGGCTGGCTGCCATCCTGAACAAGAGCTCTCCATAGTATGGCAGCAATGATCAAATGAGTTACTCTACTGTCCATACAACATCATAAACAGAAGAATTAAGACAACCCACCAATTAATTTAATAAAAACACTCAGGATGTGTGTTAAAGTGTGTTAAAACTTTTATATTGTATCTTGTCATGTTGTATTTTATGGTTTAAATGGTTGTGAACTGCCCAGAGAGTTTCATCTATTGGGCAGTATAGAAATGCAATGAATGAATGAATGAATGAATGAACTAATTAAAAGTTAGGGCATTTACAGCGTATTGTGTACCAATGGAAATCCTTCCTGCAATGTCCTTCTGAGTGATTGCCTGGGAAAACACCACCATTGGAATCTGAAATCTGAAATCTGGAATCTGAATTGAGAGCCAGTGTGGTGTAGTGGCTAGAGTGCTGGACTGGGAGTTGGGAGATCCGGGTTCTAGTCCCCACTCGGCCATGGAAGCTCACTGGGTGACTTTGGGCCAGTCACAGACTCTCAGCCCAACCCACCTCACAGGGTTGTTGTTGTGAGGCTAAAATGGAGAGGAGGAGGAGTATGTACACCGCCTTGAGTTCCTTGGAGGAAAAAAGGTGGGATATAAATGTAATAAATAAATAAATAAATAAATAAATAAATCTTGAATTGGCTCTTTCTGGATGGTGGGAAAAGGGGTGAAGTATAAGTGGAAAAGCTATCAGAGTTCTGAACTTTTCAGAAACATTGCATTTCTGAAGCACTCATACCCAACATTGTACATTAAAACACAAGGTTCCAAGATCACTTGAGATTCAACAGTGCAACCCCGGTGACTGGGATGCTGCTAGGGAATATATTGTGGGCTGTCTTCCTAGAGGGGACATTGGCTGGCTGTAGAAAGATTTAAGCTGTGCCTCCATCTATGATCAACCTGTATATTTATAAATCAACAAAAAGATAACAAAATGTCAGTAAGCTTCCAGTGGCCTCCTTGCAAAGGAAACTGAACCTGGGCAAGTGCTGTGTCCCCGGAACTCATCATCGAAGAAGCATGTGTATGGGAGTAGAACATTATATCGAAGCATACAGCTTTGAAAATGGCCCTCCCCAAAAAAGAAGGAAAACATCTGAAATAGTAAGACATTTTAAAAAAAAACTTCCCACACTTTTTTTTTTTCAAATTCTGATGTCAGTTTTAGGAAATACATATAGAAAACATTCCCTTTTCTGCTCTTAAAGCAACTGGTGCCAAACAATGGTGCTGAACCAGAGATAAAGGTAGCAAAGCTTTTCTGTAGGGTAAACTAGGCTTTATCAATGAACAGAAGACATACTTAAGTCATGCGATACCACAATAGAGGTCACCTGATAGACTACTATATTTGAGAATGCACTGAGGTGATTAGGGATTTTCTGAGGCACAGCTGCTCCACTGCAAGCCGTAGTGTGCTGCCATGTGACATGCCATCAACATGGCTATTGAGCTTCATTTCTTGAGGAATTCCG
The DNA here is from genome assembly GCF_057233095.1 of Heloderma suspectum. Lineage (NCBI taxonomy): Eukaryota > Metazoa > Chordata > Lepidosauria > Squamata > Helodermatidae > Heloderma > Heloderma suspectum. The sequence continues at coordinate 271,556,861 of NC_139458.1, forward strand.
TTCATCTTTCTCCATGACAGAATCTAACAATTTGTTTCATTTGGACTTAGACATCAAGGGCTATTTGAGCTTTGTCAACTCAAAAAAGTCAGTGTAGGGGAGGAAACTGTTTTCATTGGATAGAGGCACAGCATTCTACCAAAGGTGCTCTGATAAGTGGTTAAGACTTCACATGTAACATCTCAAGTTTTATGTGCTTGGTTGCTGTTGGGTGTTTTTTTCTTTAAATTTATCGCTCCAATGATTTATTTATTGGGAAGCTCAGGTGACAGAGCCATCAGACTCTCTACGCAACATTACTTAAAAAACAAATTAAGATCTCCTGCATACATCTCGTCAATGTAGTGTCCAATATTTTATGCACCTCATGCATCACTTAATCTCTCAAGTAATTGTTGTTTTCTGAGTGCTCTACAGAAGGAACCATTTTTAAATGCCTCTCTCTCCTTCCCTTTTCTCTGCCCTCCCCAGAAATGATGCTACACTTTTGTGTTGTAGCTGTTTCAGACAGGAATGAATGGCTACCCCTCAGGCAGAAAGAATCTGTAAATTTAGCTTTGCATTCCCTCCCCAAATCCAATTATTACAACAGCCCTCCTAGGCAATGCTATAGTTAAATGCCTGTCAGTATTTCCATTATAACCCCCTTCCTGCAGGAGTTTATAACTCTGCTATAGAAATTCACTCTAGGCTAGAACTTGTCATAGATGGTTTCAGCCCAAACATATCTCTTTTTTCTCTCTCCATACACCGACTTTCCAAAACATCTTATGGACTATTTTTAATTCTCAGAGGTGAAAGCACAGCAAACAAGACAGTATGATCTTTCCCCCCTTCTTAAGTCAAAGTCAAAAGTCCTATGGAGTTTATTGTCAGCTACTGTAAATCATATGACATATGTCCTTCCCTCTGAGTCCAGTGTTATTCTGTACTGATGCTTCTGTGACTTCAAAAATTTCCAGTATACTGCAATAACATTTTTCTGATCACAAAACCACGGTATCAACTATTTACATCCAGCTAAAATAAGTGAGTGGCTAGTTTTGTTTTTGTTTTTTTAAAAACCAACTGTGCATGAATAATAGAAATTAGTCTACAATGTACTAACATAGTACCCATTTTATACATATAAGCTGCATGTCCTGAAAGATCAAGTGACCTGTTAAACCACTACAACCTTCAGGAGAGGACTTGCTGTTTGTGCCACATCCTACAGGGTCACATGATATCTGACAGGAGCACAGCGATGGATCTTCTCTGTGGTAGTGTCCTCACTCTGGAATGACTAAGATTTTGTGTGTGTGTGATTTAGTGGCCACTGCATGTTTGACGCCCTTTAAACAGGCTCCTGCTTCTGCTGGAATCCCACTGTGTGGTGTCTGTAAAAGCTGTCATGATATGGCTGACTGAATCTACCCTTACATAGCTTGCACCAGAGGACAGTGGATCCCTGCCTCTTAGGGCCCATCTACACCCAGTTTTTACTCCAGGGTGGGTGCGAGTCAAAGTCTCTCATGACAGATGATGCAGTCGCCACTTCGCAGCCCTCCATGGTTTTCACCCGGAAAATGCGGAGTTCCAAGGAGTCATTTTGCTGTGATGTTTTTCATTTGTTATGGGTTTCTCCATGCTTGTGAGCCATCTATCCCTTCCCCAAACCGACTTCGCATTTTGCAGTGGGTGTGTTGTAGGCATGCGTAGTGCCAGCCGAACCTTTACTCCCCCCCATCCCTTCACAGCTGCGCAGTTACAGAGGCACAGAGGGGCGTTTTCATCTATTTAATCACACTTCCGCACATTTCTGCAGCTTCTCGTATCTTTGCAATGGTTGCTTCTGGACTCAGTACCCAAGGGCCGGGGGGGTGTGACTTGGGGGAGGAGCAACATCGCTCTGTCCACCATTTTGGAGAGATGCCTGGGCACGTACTGCTCATGCTTGTGAGTACAAACCATCGCAAGAGCCTCAGGCTGAGGAACTGACAAACTGATGGTGCAGAAATGAAGGAGCACAAAACACCCACTTTTTACCTAAGAAGGGACAGAAAGACACAGCAGAGCCCCTCAAATACAAAACAGCCACTGAAATGTCGCACCCCCACACTCACAGGACTGCACAGCTGCACATTTCATATAATGCCTCCCCCCCCCCAAGTGCACGGCGAGTCTGTTAGGGAAGTGCGCAGTACATCGTGAGTGTATCTCAGGGGATGATGATTCAAAGCCACATTGCTGCACAGCTGCGATGGGGTGGGGGGGCTGAAAATGGTGCCATGTAGATGGGGCCTTAGAGAAATGAAGAGGCAGTAGGAAGTTGGTTGACATACTGAGGCAGCACAAGCTTGGTGAGCTTTGTAAAATGCCAAGGGCAAAATCAAGTCACTTGGGGGTATTCTGGGCAAAATGCAGCAATTGTATCTTCAAACATTACTGGGAGAGCACTAACTTTCAAAGGAGGAAGGAGAAATGTTTGCCACAATCATGGAGTCCTCTACATAATCCCCCGAAGCAACCTAAGTAAAGTACAGGGAACAAGCTGTATTGGCCTCTGGGATGAACACTGATGTTGACACAAGAGAAATAAGGTGTCACTGGTATCTCCCTATACTAACAACTTCTTCCTCTTCCTCTTCCTCTTCCTCTTCTTCTCTCTCTCTCTCTCTCTCTCTCTCTTCTCCCTAAGGTTAAAACTAACCATACCTTGTCCCAGCTTTAATTTTACAGGGCATGATCTGAAACCATTTTGCTTGGGGTTTTTCTTCTTTTTTTCTTCTAGAGACTATCTCCATAATAAGATGAAGAAAATATATTTCTGATTTGAGAGATTGATTGATTGAGAGAGAGAGAGAGAGAGAGAGAGAGAGAGAGAGAGCAAGAGAGAGAGCTTCCCTGAAATGGTGGGAGGAAGCATGGGGGTAAAGGGATTGGCAAAACCCAGCAGGATTTAAAGTCCTGAAAGTATTTTTCATGTTATATTATTTTGCTAGGGGGGGGGGAGAGAGAGAGAGAGAGAGAGAGAGAGAGAGAGAACAGCCACTTTACTTTAGATTCTATTTTAGGAATGCTGTAGGGTCATAGAATCATAGAATCATAGAATAGTAGGGTTGGAAGGGGCCTACAAGGCCATCGAGTCCAACCCCCTGCTCAATGCAGGAATCCAAGTCAGAGCATCCCTGACAAATGGCTGTCCAGCCTCGTCTTGAAGGCCTCCAGTGTGGGAGAGCCCACCACCTCCCCAGGTAATTGGTTCCATTGCCGTATTGCTCTGACACTCAGGAAGTTTTTCCTGATGTTCAGTCGGAATCTGGCTTCCTGTAACTTGAGCCCATTATTCCGTGTCCTGCACTCTGGGATGATCAAGAAGAGATCCTGGCCTTCTTCTCTGTGACAACCCTTCAAGTACTTGAAGAGCGCTATCATATCTCCCCTCAGTCTTCTCTTCTCAAGGCTAAACATGCCCAGTTCTTTCAGTCTCTCTTCATAGGGCTTTGTTTCCAGTCCCCTGATCATCTTTGTTGCCCTCCTTTGAACCCTCTCCAGCTTGTCTGCATCCTTCTTAAAGTGTGGTGCCCAGAACTGGACACAGTACTCCAGATGAGGCCTAACCAGTGCTGAGTAGAGGGGAACTAGTACTTCCCGGGATTTGGAAGCGATGCTTCTATGAATGCAGCCCAAAATAGCATTTGCCTTTTTTGCAGCCACATCACATTGTTGGCTCATATTCAGCTTGTGATCGACGACAATTCCAAGATCCTTCTCGCTCGTAGTGTGGTTGAGCCACGTATCCCCCATCTTGTAACTGTGCATTTGGTTTCTTTTTCCTAGGTGCAGAACTTGGCATTTGTCCCTATTAAATGCCATTCTGTTGTTTTCTGCCCAGCACTCCAGTCTATCCAGATCACTTTGAATTTTGTTTCTGTCTTCCAAAGTATTAGCTATCCCTCCCAATTTTGTGTCATCTGCAAATTTGATCAGCATTCCCTGCACCTCCTCCTCCAAGTCATTAATAAAAATATTGAAGAGCACTGGGCCCAGGACTGAGCCCTGCGGTACCCCACTCGTTACCTCTCCCCAGCTTGAGAAGGTCCCATTGATAAGCACTCTTTGAGTCCGATTCTGTAGCCAACTGTGGATCCACTGGATCGTTGTTTCATCTAGCCCACTTCGAGCTAGTTTGCTCATCAGGATATCATGGGGCACTTTGTCGAAAGCTTTGCTGAAGTCGAGGTATATGATGTCTACAGCATTCCCACGGTCTACAAGGGAGGTGACTTGATCAAAAAATGAGATCAGATTTGTCTGGCAGGACTTGTTTTTGACAAATCCATGTTGGCTTCGAGTAATCACTGCATTGTTGTCAAGGTGCTTCCAGATGGATTGCTTTATGATCTGCTCCAGAATTTTCCCAGGGATTGATGTCAGACTGACTGGTCTGTAGTTCCCAGGTTCCTCCTTTTTACCCTTTTTGAAGATAGGGACAACGTTAGCCCTCCTCCAGTCATCTGGCACTTCCCCGGTCCTCCATGATTTCTCAAAGAGAATAGACAGCGGTTCTGAGAGCTCTTCTGCCAGTTCCTTTATGACTCTAGGATGCAGTTCATCTGGCCCTGGAGATTTGAACTCATTCAAAGTAATGAGGTGTTCCTTGACCATATGCCTGTCGATCTCAAGCTGCAATCCTGCCCCTTCAGCCTGTACTTCGCCTTTGCCAGGGGGGTCATAGACCCTCTTTTGGGAGAAGACTGAGCCAAAGTAGGAATTGAGCACCTCTGCCTTTTCTTTGTCCTCTGTTATCATTTTGCCATCCTTATTTAATAGCTGAACAACCATTTCTTTCCTCTGCCTTTTACTATGCACGTAGCTGAAGAAAGCCTTTTTGTTGTTTTTAGCATCCCTCGCTAACCTCACCTCGTTCTCCGCTTTAGCCTTCCTGACGCCATCCCTGCAATTCTGTGCTACCTGCCTGTACTCTTCCTTTGTTACTTGGCCTTCTTTCCACTTCCTATATGTGTCCTTTTTTGTTTTCAGGTCATCCCTAAGCTTTTTGTGAAGCCACATTGGCTTCTTCTGTTGTCTTCCACCTTTTCTTCTTGTTGGAATTGTTTGTGATTGTGCCTTGAGAATTTCCTTTTTTAAAAGTTCCCACCCATCTTGGACTCCTTTTCTCGCTAGCATTGCTTGCCATGGGACCTTACTGATCATTGTTCTGAGTTTATTAAAATCAGCTTTCCTAAAATCCAGGGTACGCGTTTGAGTACACTCGGCTTTTGCTTCCCTTAGAACCAAGAACTCAAGTACAACATGGTCGCTTTCCCCCAGAGTTCCTGTAACTGCTACTTTATCCACTAAGTCATCTCTGTTGGTTAGGATCAAGTCAAGGATAGCCGATCCTCTAGTTCCTTCCTCTACTTTCTGTAGGAGGAAGTTATCCGCCACACAAGTCAGGAATTTCCTGGAGGGGCCATGTTTTGCAGAATTTGTCTCCCAACAAATATCGGGGAAATTGAAGTCCCCCATTACTACTACATCATGCTTCCTTAAAACATTGGCTATTTGCTTTTCAAAAGTTTCATCCTTGGCTTCTCCTTGATTGGGTGGCCGGTAATAGACTCCGACCACCAGGTTCCTTTTATTCTTTGCTCCATTTATTTCAACCCAGATGCTCTCGATGGGGCTACCAAGCTCCTCCTCCTGTATTTCTGTGCAGAGATATGTATTTTTCACATACAGTGCAACCCCGCCTCCCTTTCTGTTCCTCCTGTTCTTTTTGAACAAGTTATATCCTTCAACTGCTGTATTCCAGTCATGAGAGTCATCCCACCAAGTCTCAGTTATACCTATCAAGTCATAATTTCCCTCCTGTATTAAGAGTTCAAGTTCGTTCTGTTTGTTTCCCATACTCTGGGCATTAGTATATAGACATCGAAGACCATGTGCTTCATAGTCTGGCTTTCTTCCTACATGTGTCTGAAGACTATTATTGGGCGCTATCAGCGCTGTTCTCTCCATTGCAGTGCATGCGCCTACGTCCATTGTTACCCCCAACATTACATCTCCCTTCCCCGTAGGATTCAGTTTAAAGCCCTCCTGATGAAGTTCTTCATGCTGTGGCCAAACACATTCTTCCCAGCCTTTGTGAGGTGCAACCCATCCCTAGCCAACAGCCCATCTTCCAGGAAGTATAGCCCGTGGTCCCAGAATCCAAATATCATCCAGGATGCAGGGTCACAATCCTGCATCCTGGATGCATGGGGTACAGAGCTCCAGTATTACCTCTCCTGTTCTACCATGCCACCTCTGCACCTAGCGTATTGCTAAAGTTCCAGGGAATTCACTTTCAGCCACAGATCTCTGAGCATTCTTAACTTGGCCCCTGTGTATAGCTTAACTCGCACATAGCCTGCATGCTGTTTTTTTGTTTGTTTGTTTTTTGAAAGCTTGAAATTAAAAGATATTTAAGATTAAAGTTATTTTGAGAAATTTCATGCACCATGTGAGCAGTTAATTGCAAACAGATGTGGAAAACAGCTATTTTGAATGTATATCCTAGCATTGTTTACATTCCAGTTACATGCATGGAGAGTGTGCACTGCAGAGGCTAGAGTATTGGCCTTGGATGTGGGATACTCTACTCAGATCTAAATCTTTGGCCTGCTATTTAGCTCCATGGGTTGTCCTTGTCCTCAACAAATCATTATATATCAGCCTAACCCACTTCACAGATTTGTTGTGAGATTTAATGCCACTCTGAGGAAGGTTAGGATATAAATAAACAAATGCAAAAAATAAGTAGAAAATCCTTGAGCAATGCTGCAATCCAATGCATGATTACTTGGGAGTAAGCCCCATTCAACTTATCAGATTTACATCTGAATAAACAAACATAGGATCTGGCCATTTGTGAAAAAAAGTTAGGGCTAACCTATAAGTTGGAACTAAAACATTTCTGTTGTGTTTTATTGATATCTGTTTTGGCATATAAACTGCTGTGACATTAGATTCTAAAAAGACCAGCAGTGCACCTTCAGTAACTTCAACTTGTCAGTTGTATACAGGGCTGCCAATTCACACAACTGTCAGGTGCATGATAAACATTTGGAAAATCTGTCCTTGGTGGATCCCATTTCCAGATGTGTGCATTCACCATGATGTATCTTCTGCCTTTGGCATATCACCATAAATGCAATTCTTTGAACAAACAAATGCCTCTAAGCGTAACCCTGTGTGTGTGTGTGTGTAGTTGCACGTGATCTGCTCACAACAGATCCAATGTGTATGTTTTTCATACAGTCAGTATGTTTCAAGGAAGTCATGTGAATCAGACTTGATTCATATGATTGCCTCGGAACATCATAATTGTTTTTTTAAAAATGGAAATTGAGCACTAAGGACTGTTTCATACATTACATGGTAGCAAACCCAACTTTGCTATGGAGTGTACACTTGATGGGGAACTGCAGCCCATTTTGGCTGCCTGACAAGTAAACGCTAGAGATACACATGCTGGTTGAATTTGTTGTTGTTGTTCAGTCGTTCAGTCATGTCCGACTCTTCGTGACCCCATGGACCATAGCATGCCAGGCCTTCCTGTCCTCCATTCTCTCCTGGAGCGTGCTCAAGTCCATATTCATTTCATCAGTGATGCTATCTAGCCATCTCATCCTCTGCCGCCACTTCTCCTTTTGCCTTCAGTCTTTCCCAGCATCAGGGTCTTTTCCAGAGAGTTTTCTCTTCGCATTAGGTGGCCAAAATATTTGAGCTTCAGCTTCAGTATCTGTCCTTCCAATGAGCACTCAGGGTTGATTTCCTTTAGGATGGACTGATTTGACCTCCTTGCAGTTCAGGGGACTCCTAAGAGTCTTCTCCAGCACCACAGTTCAAAAGCATCAATTCTGCGGCGCTCAGCCTTCCTTATAGTCCAGCTCTCACAGCCATACGTTACTATTGGGAAAACCATAGCTTTGATTAGACGGACCTTTGTTGGCAAGGTGATGTCTCTGCTTCTTCCTATGCTGTCTAGGTTTGCCATAGCTTTCCTCCCCAGGAGCAAGCGTCTTTTAATTTCATGGCTACAGTCACTGTCTGCGGTGATCTTGGAGCCCAAGAAAATAAAATCTGTCACGGCTTGTTTGAATTTACACTCTACAATATACACTTACAAAACGTAACATGTGTATTGGCCCTAAGCTAAAAAGCTTAACCAGACTGTCTTACATACATTCCTTTGAAAAGTAAGGCCTCAGCCTGGCCTCAGCCAGACCGCTTGGGCAGTTGTCAGGCCTCAGCCCCAAAGCAGGGATCCCAGGTTTTGACACCTGCCCTGGGCTGCTGACTGTAAGCTGACCTGGTGGCAACAGGTGCAGTGGGCAGCCCTTTCATTTTCCCATAATACCATGGAATGATGCTACTTCAGGGAGCTGCTGCTGCCACATGAGCTAGGGATGTTAGAGAATTCTGCCATGCACTCCAGTGAGGCCGGATTCTTTAGTATTCTTTAGAATCCGGCCCCCTGGAGTCCGTGACAGAACAGAGCAATCCCCCCCGCCACCCTGCAAAATTTTCCCGGGATGGACCCTACCTGGTGTCAGCCAGTCTGGTCTGTCAGCTGCCCTGGTCTGCGGCTGCAAATGGCTGCCCCGGTCTGCAGCCACCATTTGCCTCCCTACTTTAGCCGTGATAGGCTACGTAAGCATTTACGTAGCCTATCGCAGCAAATAGCAGGGATGCAAATGGTGGCCTCTATGCCATTTGCATCCCTGCCTCTTGCTGTGATAGGCTACGTAAATATATATGTAGCCTATCACGGCTAATGCAGGGACGCAAATGGCGTAGCGGCCGCCATTTGTGTCCCTGCTCTTTGCTGTGATAGGCTACATAAATATATACATAGCCTATCATGGCTAATGCAGGGATGGAAATGGCGGTCACTACGGTGGATGCCATTTGCGGCCACAGCCTGGCAGCGGACAGAAGTCTGGCTGCGAGCAGGCCCAGCTGGCAGCTCCACAGACTCGCTGTGGAGCAGAGCTGGCTGGGGAGGATTCTGGGGGGAGGGATGGATCACCTCCCCCCACCAGTGGACCCCTCCCCGGAATGGGGTAAGTAATCCGTACACCCCTAACGTGAGCCCACAGCTGGTGTCTTGCTGTCACAAAGCACCTTGCCAAGGGTTTCCTCAAACCTGGAACTGACCCTGTCAGAAATATCTGTCCCAGCTTGACAAGATTGACACTGCAGCATAGCATATATCAACTCTGGGAACAGAGAGTCCCCTGTTGAGCAGTTTTGTGGACATGAAGAAAGTGAAGAAGAAATGGGAAACCACAGTACTGCTGTTGTCAGTTGACAGACCAAATTCTATGGAACTTTCCTAGACTGTCAAATTTAACTTTTTGAAAGACTCCTACTGAACGACAAGGTCAGAAGAATGCAATTTCAGGAAGAGAATAGGTTTTTCTGAACGCTGTCATCACTTCATTTTTTTGCTTCTATGCAAAGAAAATTGTATCTTATGTTACGAGTCACACTACATTTATTCTCAGATAGTTTTGCACTGCAGTCACCACCAAGCCCTTTCCTGTCAAAATGTTTGTATCAGTGATGAATCCATTTCAGAAGCTAACTACAGTTCCAAAAGCTGAGAAAAGCAGATTTTCATAAGATCTTGGCACATTTTTTTTCTTTTGGGGGCTAGTTCTGTAGCAAAAAAATTCAAATACGCTTCTGAATTTTAGATGAACCATGGTGCATGATCAATACTGTAAGAATAGAACCACAGAATGCCTGCTGCTTGAAGGAGAGGCCTCCTTTCAAGATTTGGCCTTTGGTCATGTGGATTCAAGGTTTTGAAACTCTAAGCTTTTTAACTGGACCTCTGCGCTGCAATTAGGGATGTACGGATTCCCCACCGTCCATTCCGGTGGGGAATCCATGGGGGGAGGTGATCTATTCCTCCCCCCAGAATCCTTGTGGAGCAGCTCCGCTCTGCAAGGATTCTGCAGACACGAGGGCCACCCCGTTCCGCCGTCCACATGCCCTGGATTCCCCCATTTTTTTCAGCTCCCTGAACTTATGAAAATAATTCTGTAAGTACCACTGAAAAATCCTTTCTGAGCGCCCGCTGCCAGTTTCTGTAAGGGTAAAGCCCTTCGCGGGGATTCCCCATGTAACTTCTAGTCACCTGACCTCACCGGACCTGTTCTGACCTGACCTGACCTCACCAGACCTGACCTGACCTGACCTCACCTCACCTCCACAGACAATAAACAGAAAAGATGGAGGATTTTCGTGGACTTCGCAACTCAGCCCAGTGAAAGAGAGCCCCAGATCACAGGGAAAATGCCTATTTATTATCGTAAAAAGGGTAAAGCCATTCGCGTTCTTCCATTTCCCATTTACAGATTTCTTTTCGTGATTATTTTTGTAAAATCCACCGTTCGGTGGACAAAATAAATGGGTCTGCATGAGCTCCGGTCTGTGTCGACTGGGCCGCCCCATTCCAAGGAGGATTCCGCAGACCAGGCTTGTCAGAATTTGATCCCATTTAAAATTCTTGTAGAATTCTCTGACATCCCTAGCTGTAATAGCTAGTTGGAGTCCTTTCCTCTGGGAGTTGTAGACCTTTTCTCTGTCTAAACATGCATAGGATTGTGCCCTAAATCCCTTGATCACATATTAAAGGCTCATGAGGCCTACTTGCTTGCTGTGTTCTGCCCACTAAGACAGGGGTAGGTGGAAGGCAAATCTGGATCTACTGGTAGATCTCTGGGTGATTTGCAGTAGATCAGCAAGGATTTTTTTTTCCACTCCCAGTTGTTTAACAATAGCAGCAACAAAACAACTCTCCCCCCTACCCTAGATACAATTAGGATGGCCAAGTGGCCTTTTTAAATTTTTTTTACAGAGGGCAGTTCTCTTTCTGAAGGACTACTAATGGACAGTCCTCTATTTGAAGAGCTGTCTAATCCAGCTCTGGTTTAAAGATAAAGAAACACAAGAAGGGAGAGCAGTGTGGGGCCTTGACGCTGCCCATCAACAGCACCTAGATAGCAAGCACACAGGTTACCTGGTCACAATCTTCCACACTATGGTGAGATGTACTGTATTTCTATATAGATTATAATAATTATTTCTACATTTGCATCTATACGTATAAATGCACATATGCAAACTTATGCAAATTGGTAACCTCTTTTGTCATCTTCATTGGCAAAGCATTTTTGGACAATTCATAAGTGGCCAACTCCAGATTACCAGCAGTGGGGTTTTGTGCAGAAGGGCTGTGAGCTCCATTCAGTTCTGATACTCAGAACAAATTCCTGTCTTTTGTACTAGGCTCTGGTTGGAAGATCTTGGGTTTAGGGATGGCACGAGCATCCGGTTGGGAATCAAAACCCGGTGAGAAGTAGTTGCTGGTTCGGCCCCCCGGATGCCAGTTCATGGACTTGAGCTCTTGCCTGACTCGCAGCATACCGAGTCGGGCAAGAGCTCAAGCACCCGCTCCCTCAGAGAGCCAGCCGCCTATCGCTGAGAGGGGAAGAAGGTAGCACCTCTCCTCCTTCCCCCATCCTTGCTACAGCAGCAGTGGCACGGGACAGGCTGGTCACTTTCTGTAAGTGTAAGAGCCTTCTGGAAAATGACCAGCTTGTCCCTTGCTGCGGCTACTGTAGCAGGTGGGGATGGAGGGAAGAAGGAGGCACCTATCCCCTTCTCTCCCGCGCACCTGCTGGAGGCCAGAGTGAGAGGCTGGGGGCTGCCTGCCAAGGCCTTTCTTCCCCGAGCCAGCCCTTGACAGCTGGCACAAGGAAGAAGGGCAACAGCGGCATCCCAGAGGCACCTCCTACCTGCTGGAGGCCAGGGCAAGAGGCTGGGGGTTGGTTGCCTAGGCCTGTCTTCCCCGTGCCAGCCCTTGACAGCCAGCGCGAGGAAGGGGGCTTCTCGTGCGGCTCACAGGCAGGCGGGGTGAGCAGGGAAGCTCGCTGAGCAGGTCCGGGCCGTGCGAGCTGCTTGTCCATCCCTACTTGAGTTCTAGTAAAAAAAAAGAAAAGGGAAAAAAGAGGACACCTTGCAAGCTTGAAGCCTGCCCAGTCTTACACTATGATTTCCCCACTTTCCCCAGAAATGATTTGCCCAGGAATACGTCATCACTGGGCTGGACACTTACACATTGCCAACAAAGAGGAAATGCATCACTAAAAAGGGGGGGGGGCAAAAGAGGGCACAGACTACATAAAATTTGCATATGCTAATTGATATGTATAGATGCAAATTTAGAAATGATTATAATTTAAATAGAAACACAGCGGAATCATACATCTATAATTTAAGTAGAAATACCATACATACCTTACATCTAAGTAGCAGAACTGAGTGCAACTCACATTCACACGCACGCACGCACGCAGGCACGCACGCACACGCACACACACGCTACTTCTGGTCATCCCAAGCAGTATAATTTAGGGCAGGGGGGCAGTTAAATCATGTTGCTGCTTTCATTAAACAATGGTGGGAGGCTGTGACCAGTATGCCTGCTCAGGCTGCTGCCCAGGGCCAGCTTCAAGGCCCTGGGTCTCATCCTTACGTGAGGCGTGAACTGGAGAGTCCTCTGTAAAGTCACACACATGGCCACCCTATTTCTGATCCATAGCTCAGCCTTTTAGCTACTAACACTAGCTCTCTAACAGGCTAGCATTTGAGTATTCTAATCACTATCTTGTTCCTGTTAAAAATGTGCTTAAGGCTAACATCCATTTACTTAGGAGTAAGCCCCATTAAACTCCATGGGACCTGCTACGGAGCAGACATAAACAGCATTGCACTGTAAGTGTGCTGAAACCCAGACATGCCAATGTATCATTCTCTGGGTAGCACTACACTTTTTGAGCACTTTAATGGACCGGGCCATCAGCAATTTACCAAGAGTCACCGAAGAACCCTGTGGGAGGGGTGAGAGCTGAATGCTTTAGGTAAAAGGGTGACTTTTGCCAGAATGCTTCTTTCTTTAGAGTGACTTTTTTTGAGTTGTTGACTTAGCCTTTGCCAAGCTCCTGAAGGTTTTCACTCAGGGCTGACATCTATTGCTTGCCTGGACTTTCATCCACATCTTTAGAGATGAGAGATTGGCTGAGGGTGCCATTCATTTCTCAGCTATTCACACCACACAGCTAATCTAAATCTTCATGAGGCTTGAAAGACCACCTCTATTTTCTTTATTTGTGTGTGTGTCTCTGAGCAGAAGCCAGTGTGGGACGTGATTCATAGGCTTTTCAGTATAATGGGATATTAAACCATAAGTGATGACAGCAACATATATAAATACAAACATACATTTGCCGGTTTATTTTCCAAATCCAATTTGTTTCTCTTTGCAAAAAAAGAAGAAGCTTATTTTTAAACCTTTGCTTCACAACATTATGCAATTGTGAGGGTGCTGGGTGGTGGGCAACTCATAGCTCAGTCTGTATCTCTGCTAAAGATTGCATTAGCAAAACAGGGACTACGGGCTGCTGAGGAAGTGCATTGGATAAATATATTTCACGTTCTTTTTCATCTCCTATTATGAACCCTATGGAGATGACATATACTACCCTGCCTTATCCCACTAGCCCTTAATGCTAACCTTCTCACAATCTCAGAATTTCCCACAGAAGCAGATGCTATAAGATAATATGCCATCCTCCTACTCAAAGCCTGCTTCAGTTTTGGCTGGACAAATAAAAAGAGCTGAACCTGGTGCTTAATGGACTGCAATGTTGCACCCTCCTTGGAAGGGTTATTCCAGAGTAGGGCTGTGCACAAATGGCCTCTAAAAATTCTCCAATCTATTTGTGGGCAGAGAAATTGGGGGGACAATTTCACCAAATTTCTCCCAGGGGAGGAGAAATTCTCCAACAATTTCTCACAGGGCTCACTATTGGCAGGGTTACACGTTCTTCCTTTTTGCCTAAGGGGTTTTTGGGTTGTTGCATTGCTTCTGCAAGTGGCAACAGCTTCAACTGTGGTGAGGCTTCCATGTTTTTGAGGCAGAATTTTGAATTTTTTTGGTGGTATTTTTGAGCTTACCTAATCACTGCGAGGTGGCCGAGGGTGCTATGTGTGTTTTCTCTCTTACACATCTCTCCATCGCTCTGCAGCCTCCCAGGCCACCTGCACTTTCTAAACTGAAAAGACCCCATGGGAGGAATCGCCTCATGATGGCTTCCTCATGATGGCTTCAACTGAAGTGCAGGAAGCCGAGGAGGCTACAGGCTGCCACAGAGAGTAATGTACAATGACAGATAGGATGCTTACACACACTCCTCAGCCACCTCATAAATAAGGCAAGCCCAAGAACCCCAAACCCAACCCATGAGAATTTCTCCGAAAATTCTCCTTCTTTGAATTTCTTTTCAAAAGCAATTTTTAAAAAAAATCAAATTAATGAGAATGGTCAAAATAAATATGGGAGAAATGTTCAGCACAGCACTATTCCAGAGTCAGGGCACCACCACTGAAAAGGCTGTCTCAGTTGTTGCCATTGCCATATAATATACCTCTCTGGGAAAAGGTGCTCAGACTCAGAGAAGATCCTCAGCTGCTGATCTTAAGCCACAGGCAGGTTGGTATTGTCAGGGCTCAAGTTCAGCACTGCAGTAGGTCTTGTAGGTTATAGCTAGGATTTGATTTGAATAGAAGCAGCCTGAAAACGTTTTGAGGGGCTTATTCAGCCTCTAGAAATTCTGAGATCCCAGAGGCTGAATAGGCCCAAGCCCTTCCAGGCTAGTAGTGATGTACGAAAGTCACTTACCTTGAATGAAATTTGGTTCGTGGTGGGGGGGAGGCGCTCCGTCCCTCCCCCCAAAATTCTGGTGGGGGGGAGGCGCTCCATCCCTCCCCCCCCCGAAATTCTGGCGGGGGGGAGGCACTCCATCCCTCCCCCCAAAATTCTGGCAAGGGGGGAGGCACTCCGTCCCTCCACACCCGAATCCTGGCAGGCCGGGCTGCAAATGGCGGCGGCCGTAGCCGCCACCATTTGCATCCCTGCAGTCAGCCATGATAGGCTACGTAAATGTTTACGTAGCCTATCATGGCTGAGTAAAACAAAAACAAAAAACCCCCTCATGTACGCAAATGGCGGCACCCATGGGTGCCGCCATTTGCGTTCCTTATTTTGGCACAACTAGTCTACGTAAACATTTACGTAGACTACGGCGAAAATAAGGGGAACGCAAATAGCGTAGACATTTACGTAGCCTATCATGGTATTTTATTAAAATCTAGCCATGATAGGCTATGTAAATCTTTATGTAGCCTATCATGTTTTTTTTTTTTACTGGAAATGGCGGTGGCAGCAGCCGGTCGGAAGACCAGCTGCCGCAGCTGCCACCGCCGAACCGCCACCGAACCGCCGCTGAACTGCTGCCGAACCGCCGCTGGAGCCACCGCTGCCAGGAGGATTCGCCCAAGGTAAGTCCCATCCCAGGGGGGGCAGGGGGGGCAGACCATTTCGCCACCAATTTCGGGGGGCCGAAAGCTCTGGTATTCGGCTTCCCCAGTATTCGTGGAGAAATTCTCTGACATCCCTAGCTGCCACTCAAAACAGGAGCAATAAAATATTTAAAAACTTCAGGGGGAAAAAAAAGATGTTTCTCACCACTGCTAATGGTGAGACCCATCCCCAAGAAACTGCTGGAAAATTTCTCCTCTCTCTGAAGAAATTTGATGAAATTTCTAGGGATGTCAGAGAGTTCTGCCATGGGTCTCAGTGAGGCCGAATGCCAGTGCATTCGGCCCCCACGAACTCCGTGGTGGAACAGCATGCCACCTGCCCCGCCCCCCTGCGGATCCCCCCTGGGACGAGACTTACCTGGGGCGGATCTCCCGGGCGGCGGCGGTGGCTTCGGCGGCAGCGGCTGTGGCGGCCGGTCTTCCAACCAGCTGCCACCGCCACCATTTCCAGGCTTGTGTAAAAAAAAAAAAAAGATGTGATAGGCTGCGTAAAGATTTACGTAGCCTATCATGGCTAGGTTAAAAACAACAACAACACATAAATCTTTACATAGCCTATCATGGTTGGGTGGGTTTAAAAAAAAAAACCATTTACGCAAATGGCGGCGGCTACGGCCGCCACCATTTGTGTTCCTTCTTTTTACCATCTTAATCTACGTAAATATTCCATGTTTTAGCCTATGTAAATATTTACGTAGGCTAAAATGGTGAATGAAAAAGGGACTCAAATAGCACCTGCTACACTATTTGCGTTCCCCTTGATTTTAACCATCATGTTTAACCTATGTAAATATTTACGTAGATTAAGACATCCAAAAAGAAGGAATACAAATGGCAGTGGCCGTAGCCACCGCCATTTGCATACGCTTTTTTTTTTTTTTTAACCCAGAGCCTTCTGTGGCCAGAAATCCGGCTGCGGACGGCTCTGGCCTGGCCGGGCCTGGCCGGCTGCTCCACGGAGCTGCCGTGGAGCACAGCCGGCCGTTCGAGGATTCTGGGGGGAGGAATGGAGCGCCTCCCCCCCCCGGCGAGGATTCCGGGGGGGAGGGACGGAATGCCTCCCCCCCCATAAACATAATCCGCGAACAGGTAAGTCACTTTCGTACATCCCTAGAAATTTCTCTGCCCACAAATTGGATGGAGAATTTTGAGGCCATTTACACACAGCTCTGTAAAAGATGTAAAAGCAGGAAACTCAGTAGTCACAAATAAATACATGAGAAGAACACTGAAGGTGAAAGAAGAAGGTTTCTTGTTGAAGTCCTTCAGTTTGTAGACAACACAAGGGGCACATGGAAAGACACATGGACAGACTTTGCAAAGATCTCCCATTTTTATTGTAGAGATATTATGCTTTCATAGGAATGACCACATAACTATGACAGCCCATAATTCCTCAATTTCAATAAAATGCAAGCTGGTCATTCATTATATTCTTATGAAATTATGTATTAAATGTAAAATCATGTGCTAAATCCAAAAGATATGACCCAATCCAACTTCCTCACCTAAAAGGCTTTTTCCATTCAGTTCAACAGAGGGAATGAACAGATCTATGCAGAGATTCCTTTGTGCGTATTAATCTGGTCCTTCTATCTATATATTAAAATGCAGCTGAATCTCTTGACTGGAGCAGTAAAACCATGAACTGCTCGCCTCTACAGAATTCATCTTCCATCACCAATGAAAACACTTTGAGGTTAGCAATACATTAAGGTTGAAATCGTATGGAGGGAGTCCCAGGGGCTATAGGGATAGTTAGTTGGATCTCCACCACTAATGCAGGGGAGAGAGGTCCACCCTTGGACACCCCCACCCAGCTTCTCTGGAAACCTCTGCTGCCCTTGCCTCTCTGACTTCAGAGCATCATTGTTGGAAGGGGCAAAAGGGGCATATCGGGAGGTGTGCTGTGGTTAAATTGGAAGACATTTGGATCCATAGGATCTGAAGATTCTATGCGGCTGGCATACCACCAATTGAAATAAATGGAAGGGAAATTACCAAAGAGAAACAAAAACTCTGAAAGGGAGGGGGCACCCAAAATGGTGCATGCCAAGCAGGGCTTTAGAAGAGGCAATTCACCACCTTTTGATCCCCCCGTCCCCCTTCCAAGTTAGGACTGCTCTGCCCAGCTGCAATCCAATACACACTTACCTAGGAGTAAGTTCCATAGTACATTTATTTTTCAAGGTCCATTTATCTATCATCAGATTCTTTGGGTCAGTATAATACTCTCATACCATGATCATTCATTTCAGTGTGTTTTTGTCTGTGACATACTCATATTGCTTTGTGAATATTCAAAATTTCATAGCAAAATGTAATGTCTGTATTTATGATAAGAATATATGTGCCTGTGGACTTGCCTGGAAGGCTAATCAATGAGTGCCATTAATGTGTGCATAAAATATTTTATGTTGCTTATTGCCTCCATGGATTTTGTATTGCACTTCTATTTCAAGGGCTCAGAATTTATTTTGGGCTAGATTTAATGTGTTGTGAATATGCATTTGTGCTGGGTCAGAATAATTTGCTTCACATCTTATAGGAACAGCACTGTAGGATTTATGAGGGCTTTCAGTGTTGTTTCTTTTAATGTTTCTAAATAGCAAAATCTGGTGTCCTAGCTCTCACTTTCCTTTCTTTTCCTCACCACTGCCACCTTCTGGGGGTGGGGTTAGCCTTAAACCTGTAAGTAAAGGCAGCACTGGAGGGTGCCATTTTGTGGCCTTCAACCTCCATCTGTGGATGCAGAACCATTAAAAATCACTTGACTTTTTTGTTTCAAGTGTGACAATTACCCAGGGCTAAATCTTATGCAGGTTTAGACAGAAAACCTACAGTTCCAAGCATTTCCCCATGCTTTTTCTGTCTAAACATGCATAGAATTGTGCCCTAAAGTCAGCACAGTTTCTTTCCCCACAACCCTTGTGGGAACCTGACTAAAGAAACCAATACACATACAGGTAAAAAAATGGACCATTTTTGCCAGCTGTAACTTTAAACTGCCACTGCTGCAAAAATCAGTTGGAGAAACAGTCTCAAGCAGAAAAGCACCTAACTACAAGCTAGAATGTAACTTTTGCAATTTAACCTATATCACAAAGACAAGTGGATCCTGACAAGTTTAGAACTCATCAGGAGTATGACTTACTTATCTCATATCCTTTGGCTGAACCTTCCTGATGAAGGATTTTTTTGTTTTAAAACCCTCACTTTACCAGTGTAGTTGAGTGGATATATATATAGAGAGAGGGAGGGAGAGAGAGAGAGCAAGAGCGAGAATGGATCCAGACTTAGTCATGCTATGAGTAGACTAATGTCTCTCATTAATTTTCTATTAGAGTCTCTATTAAAGTAGACTCATTAAAATTAATGGTGCTCTTGGGAGTGGGGGAAGTTAGTGGGGGGGAGTGGGGGAGGTTAGTGGAGTGTGGCAGGGCCGTGGGTGTCATATTCCAAGTTTCAGATTGGTTCAGAAAATGATTTAAATTTGTTCTGACTTCTTTGGGAAAGAACCTGGACAATTTCTGAGTCAATCTGAGATGAGGTAAGGAGGGCTTGCCCACCTCTCTACCTACAGCTCTCTGCTACATAAATGAGGCTTACATCAGTGGCTTAACAACCAGGAAGGTATCTCACAATAGGGACGCTGGAGAAATTCGAGATGGACAAAATGAGCTCGGATTTCTATTAATCCAACCTGCAGAATCTGCTGCGCACTGACCTCTTCAGGCCATGTGGAGTCTGGACTTTTGGATGTTTTTTTTTCTTTTAACTTTCCCAAAATTTACACATATTTATTCATAGGAGAATGCACACATTTCTAGGGATGGCAGAGAATTCCGCCATGGATTCCAGTGAGGCCGGATTCTTTAGAATCCACCCCACCCCCGGAAACCTTGGCGGAACGGCCTCCTGCACCCCCGTGGAATCTCCCTGGGACGGCACTTACCTGGGGCGGATGCGGTGGATTCGGCGGTGGCGGTTCCGGTGGCGGCAGCTCCAGCAGCTGGTCTCCTGGTAGGCTACGGCCAGACTGCTGCCGCCGCCATTGCCATCCTTGCAGCTGTGATAGGCTACGTAAGAATTTATGTAGCCTATCACGGCTACCCCCCCAAAACCCCCCAGCGTACGCAAATGGTGGTGGCTACGGCGGCCGCCATTTGCATTCCCTATTTTTCACCGATTTATCTTATGTAAATATTTACATATAAATAAGATATTATTTATCTTACGTAAATATTTACGTAAGATAAAACAGCAAAAAAAAGGGGAACGCAAATAGTGTAGTGGGTGCTATTTGTGTTTCTTTATTTTTCACCATTCTAGCCTACGTAAATATTTATGTAGGCTAAAACGGCGAATAAAAAAGGAACGCAAATGGCACCCACTACACTATTTGAGTTCCCATTTTTTTCGCTGTAATAGTCTATGTAAATATTTACGTAGACTGAGACGGAGAAAAATAAGGAACGCAAATGGCGGCTGCTGTAGCCGCTGCCATTTGCATATGCTATTTTTTTTTTTTCCCAGCCACGATAGGCTACATAAAGACTTATGTAGCCTATCATAGCTTCCTGGCTGAACATAAATGGTGGCTGCTACAGCGGCTGCCATTTGCGTCCACACCAGCCAGTCCGCAGCTGGAAATATGGCTCCGGATGGCCCTGGCCGGCTGCTCTGCGGAGCCGCCGTGGAGCAGAGCCGGCCGTTGAGGATTCCGGGGGGGAGGACCAGATCGCCTCCTCCCCCGTTGAGGATTCTTGGGGGAGTGACGGAGCTCCTCCCCCCCCCACGAACAGAATCCGTGAAAAGGTAAGTGACATTCATACATCCCTACACATTTCTGCTGAAGAAAAGTTGAATGGAATCGGGGGCAATATGTTAATTGTTACATACTAAGACAAATGATGTAAATAGTTACGAAACCTCTTACGTAACTATTTGCATACTTTTCTGCATGACAATTTTTTTTTTGCATCTGTCTGTGAACAGACAATGGAACAAAAGGCGCCTGACAATCCATGAAACATAGACGGAGCGGATTTTACACAGTCCATATATTCCTATTTCAAAATAATACCATTTCAATAATCCATTTGGACTTCCTGATTATTCCTTTCAATTGAATTGTTCATATAACACATGATACACATATGTAATATGTAAAGTGGCTCTTAGACTAGGGATGTAGGAAAGTCACTTACCTTGAACAAAATTTGATTCGCGGTGGGGGGGAGGTGCTCCGTTCCTCCCCCTAAAATTCTGGCGGGAGGAGGCGCTCCGTCCCTCCCCCCCGAAATTCTGGCCAGGGGGGAGGTGCTCCGTCCCTCCCCCCGATTCGGCCCCCCAAAATCGGCGGTGAAATTCTCTGCCCCCCCACCCCCCCCGGGATGGGACTTACCTTTGATGAATGTCCCTCCCGGTGGTGGGTCCCGACGGCGGTTTGGCGGGTTTTCGTCAGGGGCAGGGGCGGCAGCCAGTCTTTTGACCGGCTGCCACTGTCGCCATTACAAGTGAAGTAAAAAAAAACACAAAAACCCCGTGATAGGCTACGTAACGATTAACGTAGCCTATCACGGCTAGATTTCCAAAGTCAGATGTGATAGGCTACGTTAATCGTTACATAGCCTATCACGGGTGACTTTGGGAAAAAAAAAAGCGCGTACGCAAATGGGGCGCCGCCATTTGCGTTCCTTATTTGGTCCCTGTAGTCTACGTAAAGATTTACGTAGACTACAGTGAAAATAAGGGCAACGCAAATAGCTTTGCATTTGGAAATCTAAACTTTGGATTTTGACTTTGGAATTCTAACCGTGATAGGCTACGTAAATCGTTATGTAGCCTAACATGGGGGTGTTTTTTTGTTTTTACTTTTTTTTTCGCAGCCGGGTACACGGGACGCTTCTACCCAGCCTGAATTTCGCTGGCGAGGGATGGGGCGCCTCCCCCCCAGCCTGAATTTCGGCCGGGCGAGGCGGGGCGCCTCCCCCCCCTCTCATGAACTTCGGGGGAAGAAGCGAAGCGCCTCCCCCCCACCGCGAAGCAAGCTTCGAGGACAGGTAAGGGACTTTCGCCCATCCCTATCCGTCCCTCCCCCCCAAAATTCTGGCCAGGGGGGGAGGCGCTCCGTCCCTCTACCCCCGAATCCTGGCTGGCCGGGCCGCAAATGGCGGCGGCTGTAGCCACTGCCGTTTGCATCCCTGTAGTCAGCCATGATAGGCTACGTAAATGTTTACGTAGCCTATCATGGCTGAGTTAAAAAAGAAAAAACCCGCGCGCACGCAAATGGCGGCGCCCATGGGCACCGCCATTTGCGTTCCTTATTTTGGCACATCTAGTCTATGTAAACATTTACTTAGACTATGGCGAAAATAAGGGGAACGCAAATAGCGTAGATGCTACGCTATTTGCGTTCCCCTTATTTTCGCTGTAGTCTATGTAAATGTTTACGTAAACTAGATGTGCCAAAATAAGGAACGCACATGGCGGCGCCCATGGGCGCTGCCATTTGCATACGAGCGGGTTTTTTTGTTTTTGTTTTACTCAGCCTTGATAGGCTACGTAAACATTTACATAGCCTATCATGGTATTTTTTAAAAATCTAGCCATGATAGGCTACGTAAATCTTTACATAGCCTATCACTTTTTTTTTACTGGAAATGGTGGTGGCAGCAGCTGGTTGGAAGACCGGCCGCCGCAGCCACCACCACTGCACCGCCGCCGCACCGTGGCTGGAGCTGCCACCGCCAGGAGGATTCGCCCAAGGTAAGTCCCGTCCTGGGGGGGCGGGGGGTGGCAGACTGTTTCGCCACCAATTTCGGGGGGCAGAATGCGCTGGCATTCGGCCTCCCTGAGATTCGTGGCGAAATTCTCTGACATCCCTATCTTAGACATATAATGCTGCCTACACATGCACACACACCTGCCACACACATTTCTTCAACGTACACAATGGACAGCATCTAGGTGGGCTGCTCCATAAATGCGGCCAAGCTCTGGTTCTGGTCCACAAGCAGGGGATGCGGGGACAATGCTGATTCCTTTCTCCAAGTGGTGCCCACCACTTGCGCAACAGGGATTTAGTGCTTCCCCTGGGAAGGCCCAAAACAAGAGGAAACACTCAATCCTGGATCAGGACAGGTCGCCTGTTGACCTGTCCCATTTCAGATGAGTGTTTGCATTCATTTCTGATTCCTAGAGGAAGTACTAAATCCTTGTTCAGCAAGCAGTGGGCACTGCTTGTGGAACGGAATCTTCTGTCAAGGGCTCCTTGGAGGCCTCTCTCAGTCTAATCCAGTAGCCAAGTCCAGACACAAAGGGATTCCTTTCAAAGCTTTATTCTTCTTTTCCAACTTAACAACTATACCGTTTGCAACTAGATCTGAGCAGCACAGTACCTATGCCCTAAGTTGGAACAGTTGGTCCCCATTTGAAAGGGAATTACTGGCAGACCCCTGAACTTAAGGACTAGGGAGAGTCCCTCCCCTTTTCCCTTGGATCCTCTGGGCGCAGCCGTTGTTTGTGCGCCAACTGGGCACTACGCCTCCTTTCTGTGCCCTCCATCTGGCGCTGCTCTTTGCGTCTGTGTCGCGCGTCCATCAAGTCTGCTATCTGCGCTCCGTTACTCCCTGGACTGCTATCTAAGCTAGGAATGTTGGTGGAAGGAATCTCCGTCAGCTGTTGGCCCTGGGAAAGAGGAGCGTGTTCCCCTCCCAGGAGTGGCTGCTCTTCCTCAGAATCAGAACTACTCTGGGATTCTATGGGCTCAGTGTCCACCCTGACATCTTCTTCCTTGGATTAAATCGTATTTGCATTAGGGGTGCACGAAAGTCACTTACCTGGTCTCGCAGCTTGCTTCGCAGTGGGGGGGAGGTGCTTCGCTGCTCCCCCCGAAGTTCAGGCCGGGGGGGAGGCTTCCCTCCTCGCCCGGCCGAAATTCAGGCTGGGGGGGAGGCTTCCCGCCTCGCCCGGCCGAAATTCAGGCCGGGGAGGAGGCGCCTCGCCTCGCCCGGCCGCGAAATAAAAAGTAAAAAAAAATATGCCCCCGTGATAGGCTACGTGACGATTTACGTAGCCTATCACGGCTAGATCTGCAAAGTCACCCGTGATAGGCTACGTGATGATTTACGTAGCCTATCACGACTGACTTTGCAAATCTAGCCATGATAGGCTACGTTAATCATCATGAAGCCTATCACGGGGGCGTTTTTTTTTTTTAACTTTTTAGTTCGCGGCCGGGTGAGGTGAGGCGCCTCCTCCCCGGCCTGAATTTCGGGGGCGGTTTTTTTTTTTTTTTTTTACTTTTCTTGGAATGGTGGCGGTGGCAGCCGGTCGAAAGACCAGCTGCCGCCCCTGCCACTGTCGAAGCCCTGCTGAACCACCGCTGCGACCTGCCACCGGGAGCGACATTCGGGAAAGGCAAGTCCCATCCTGGGGAGGGTGCGGGGGGTGGGGGAGTGCGGAGAATTTCTCCCTGAAACTACTTCGGGGGGCCAAATACGTTGGCACTCGGCCCCCCAAGGTTTCGGGGAGAAATTCTCCCCCATCCCTAATTTGCAGGCATTTCTCAAAAGTATGAATTTTTATATGAATTTTTCAAATGTACACATGTTGTCAAATTCATTTTTTTAATGTGTTAATCACATTGCAAGCTTGGAAATGCATGCATCGGCTTCAAGTGCAGATTGCATCTGAATCTGTGTTTGGTCTGGAAAGTGCAAATTGAGTGAAACAATTGATCAAAAACAAATTGAAACCAAATTTCTCATACATCTCTAGCCCCAAGAGAGCTGGATTAATGTACTTCTTGGACACCTCTGCCATACTCCATGGCTTACACACCCATGGTACATGTATTAATCAACACTACTACAGAGTCTGACTTAGTTTGCTGCACAATCCTGCTGTGTGGTGCACAGCCCTCCAGAAATTTTATTCTTCTTTTCTGATGTGGAATAACTCTTATTTGAAATCAATTTTAAATACCAATTGGCATTTTCAGAGAATTATGAGAGGGATTTTTGATTGTACTCAGGTAACAGAGTTGAGGGGGCAGGCAGGAATGTACTCACTGGATCACTTAAAAAAGCCATCCTGTGAAGATTGAATGTTATGCCCTTGCAGACATTAATGGCTTGAATGCACACAACTATGCAAATGGATTTTCAGGCAGTCAGATGATGTTTGGTGCTGTCAGCTTCAGCAGTGCTTTTAGAGAGAGAATGAGTGGAAAGAGAGTTGGCTTCCCTTTGTCCATTTCTCCAGTTCAAGGAAGACCAGGCACAAGATCTAGGGATGGCGGAGAATTTCTCCCCGAAACTTTGGGGGGCTGAGCGCCAACGTGTTCGGCCCCCCGAACAAGTTTCGGGGAGAAATCCTCCGCACCCCCGCACCCCCCGCACCCCCCCCAGGATGGGACTTACCTTCGACAAATGTCCCTCCCAGCGGCGGGTCCGGCCGGCGGTTCGGCAGCTGTTCGTGCGGGGCGGGAGCGGCAGCCGGTCTTTTGACCGGCTGCCGCCGCCGCCATTCCAACAAAAGAAAAAACAAAACAAACGCCCCCGTGATAGGCTACGTGACGATTAACGTAGCCTATCATGGCTAGGTTTGCAAAGTCAGCCATGATAGGCTACGTAAATCGTCACGTAGCCTATCACGGGTGACTTTTTTAAAAAAAAGCGTGTACGGATAATGGCGGCCCCCATAGGGAGCCGCCATTCCCGTTCCTTATTTGGTCGCTGTAGTCTATGTAAATCTTTACGTAGACTACAGCGACCAAATAAGGAACGCGAATGGCGGCTCCCTATGGGGGCCGCCATTCGCGTATGCGCTTTTTTTTTTTTAAGTCACCTGTGATAGGCTACGTGACGATTAACGTAGCCTATCACGGCTGACTTTGCAGATCTAGCCGTGATAGGCTACGTGAATCGTCACGTAGCCTATCACGGGGCATTTTTTTTTTTTAAACTTTCGAGTTCGCGGCCGGGCGAGGCGGGAAGCCTCCCCCCCTGGCCTGAACTTCGCGGGGGGAGCAGCGAAGCGCCTCCCCCCCACCGCGAACAAGCTTCGGCGAAAGGTAAGGGACTTTCGTCCACCCCTAACAAGATCTTGGAGGAAGCTGTTGCTTCAGCAATGCCTGAGTTCAGACTGAGAGCAAATCTAGGAGATGGAGATCCCACCCCTTCCTGATTCTTAGCCAGGCCCTGATCCAGGCAGGTGCCCACAGCCTGGCAGGTGCCACTCCTCCTAAATAGTTCCATGTTGACCTAGCTGGCCAGCAGCCTTGAAGCTCCTGCCTAGTGTGCTGTCTCCCCTGCTCTTGTGGGTGACAGGGTGTGTGTGTCTAAGAACCAGCCAGGAACCTAGGCAAATGGTGTGGAGACTTCCAGACCTGTAGCTTGAATGTCTTGGTCTGAAGGCTCCCCAGGATGTCACGTACTGAGGGCGTCTTTTGGGGGGTCTTTCTCCCCTTGCTCCTCCTCCAAAAAGCCCCTAAGTTCCAGGTCTCCCTCTAGCCCACTGCCACCTCAGGATGCCTGCTACTGGTCATGCTACCACAGGGTGTCTCTACATTAAGCAAAAAGCCCACATACTTAACGTGGCTCTCTGCTTTCAGTTTCTTTGTGGGATTATGATGGTCTCCTTTAAATGGCACACATGTGGTTCAAATCAAGAGAACGCCTCCCGCATGTGTGCAAAGGAGAGGGGGGAGTCTTGTTTTTGTCCCTTAACTTGTGCTGTACTGTTTCCTCAAAGCCCCCAGGAAAGTTATGACTTACTTCTCGTAGGGATGTACAAAAGTCTCTTACCTGTATCGAAATTTGATCCTGGTGGCCGCCGCCGCCAGGAGGATTCGCCCAAGGTAAGTCCCGTCCCGGGGGTGGCGGGGGGGGGGGTGGCAGATCGTTTCGCCACCAATTTCAGGGGGCCGAATGCGCTGGCATTCGGCCTCCCTGAGATTCGTGGCAAAATTCTCTGACATCCCTACTTCTCTGTAGACGTAAGATTGTGCTGTACAACCCTCAGCACACTTACTTGGGAGTAAGCCCCATTTAACTTAATGGGGTTCTCTGAATCAACAGAGGATGTTGATTCTGAGCTTGGTGGGGTGGGGGATCAGATCCATGCTTTCTGGGGCATGCTGGGAGTTGTAGGACTTCTTTCCATCTAAACATGCATAGGATTGCACCCTTAAAGTAATGTCTGTTTCGGCCCTCAGAAATAAACTAAGCCCCAGTATTTCAGGAAGTAGCTCAGCTTACTTTCAGGGCAGCCTGATGTGTGTGTGTTGGGGGACAGGGGTCAATAGCTAGGAGGGAACGATCCCCATCAGCTGCATATAGAATCACAGAATCATAGAATCATAGGGTCAGAAGGGGTCTACAAGACCATCGAGTCCACCCCCCTGTTCAATGCATGAATCCAAGTCAGAGCATCCTTGGCAGATAGCTGTCCAGCCTCGTCTCGATTGAATGCCTTGAATATCTTCTTGTCTTAAGTGGATCAGTCCCAGCATTCATGCCTTCTGAAAATGAATAGTGTTATCCACAGAGATCCATGGCCACAAAGATATAACAATACGATGGGCAAACTAGCCGTAATGTGGGAGATCTCATTACTGTGTTCAGATGTCCCTGGATATAGGATGCTGCTAATTTGATTGGGGAAGTGGACCTGGGGATGAGGGCTTATCTTCCCCCCTGTGTTATTTCCCTGTTCTCACCTCCCCCCCACGTCTATTAGCTCAATTGGGAAAAAAGGGTCAGATACCATGGTATTGTTCCTGACTTTTCCCCTAGTGGGCTTATAGCTGCCTGGGGTAGGGGAGGGTGGTAGGACGTGCTTGTGTGGGAAAGGGGGAAATCCTTTCCCCAGTACAAACAAAGGTGCCCAGTATCTGTTCCTCAATAAAATTAGCAGCCCCTGCTGAGCTACACTGAGGTAGCAAATGACACTTGGTGATCTAATCAGGGATTTCCCATGCCGCATCTAGTTCGGCCCCAATAAAAAGCATTTTTAACTTTTATGTGGCACATTTCAAATGTTCAAAGGATTTCATATGCATTGGATGAATTTCATTGGCATCCACAATGATTATAAAAATTGTACAGCCTAAGCTATACTTAGGTCCAATGACATCTTTAAAAAAAATGTTACAAAGTAATGTTCAACATGAATAAAATATCACATTGCATTTTCCCCTCAGTTGGAACTCTCCCTGAGGAGCATGAACACAATCTCTGGTGGCACCTGAAATAGATTCTGACTCTTTTACGGCTGGATAACAAAGTTATCTGAAAATGCATTCCTCCTGGAATATTTTTTGTAAAAAGAAATTCTTTTATTTTTAAAGTTGACATATCCAGAGCTATTAAAATCTCCAATGCAATTAAACCTTTGAGCAGCTGTTTCCTGAATTAAGGCTATTGAAACAGATTTCTAAATATTTTATGTATTGAGGTGGATGCTTTAATTATTTAGAAATCTATACAGAAAAGGCACTTTCTGTTAATGAAAAGTGAATTGCCTAAAAGAATTGTCTATCTTATCTTGTTTTTACAAACTGATTTTCACTTGCCAATTTCTTTCAGACTAAAAATAGATTCAATCAAACATCCACATGCCGTCCTTAGGCCCTATGAAGCATTTTTAGTAGTGTGGTGCCAAACATTTCTCTTTTGGGCCTTTCTCATTCAATTTGGTAGAAGAGAAATTGCTTTCAAAAAGAAATTCAATGGTGAAATTTTTTTGGAGAAATTCTGATGGATTGGGTTTCTTGTGCTTACCTTACTTAGGAGATGGATGAGGGGAAGTGTCTTGTCTTTCATCTCTCTGGCAGCATGTAGCATCCTCAGCTTCCTGGACTTCAATTAAAGCCCAGAGGAAGATATCATGGGCTTCTTCACATGGAGCTTTTATCCTGCTATTGAGATTGCTCACTCACAGACATTTGCAGGACTTTTCATGACATCGTCAACTTCCAGGGCACATCCAGAAGTATTTCCTGGTTATTCCATCTCAAAAAGATCCGGAAATAATAAACAATTTAAGTTGGATTGTTATGCGATTAAAAAAGCCACTGGATGGTGCTGTTTCATTGATCTCTATGGAAGCTTGAAAATTAAAAACTTCCCCTCTCAGCAATCACATGGTTGCCATCTAGAAGCCCATTGTAAATGCAGAAAGGCTTCACAATGGGAGGACTGTGGGGGTTTTATTTAGTGTAAAGGCAGGCCATGAGGTAATTCCTCCCATAGGGCCTTTTCAGATCGGGAAGTGGAAGTAATTGCAGAACAATGGAGAGCTGTGCAATATCAAGAAACACACACACACACCCCACCTTCAATCATCTCACAGTGATGCGGTAAGCTCAAATACTTCACAAAAATAAATGATAAAACACCCTGAGTATAAGACAGAACAATGGAAGCCTCTTTCATGGGGGAAGAAAACTTTCAGGAAACTGGAGGACAGATTTTGGCATAGCACCAGCTCCCCCTCTTCCCTGGAGCTGGACACAAGACTGTCCCCTCACACCTGCTACAGGTCTGTATTGGCCCCAGGCCTGTAACCAAGTTACCTGTAGTTCTAGAGGGGCCTAGAGATCCATAATGCTTTGCTTAAGTTCATTATTAGTGCAATTCCCTTGCTAGTGGACCTCTGAGCATGTGAGATGAGTCAAAGGTCAATAGTAGTGGCCTCAGCACATTCCATGCTGATGAAGGCTAGTATCTTATCAGGGCCTAGTATGTGCCTGGGAAGTGAGGTTATGTTTATGCCAAGCTGCTGGTGTCTGTGCTGGGAAAATTTCCTTCTGAACAAGCACTGTTAGTCTATGTTGGGATGCTAATTAACACTTACTGTTGTCATGCTGCCTCACTGCTAACATGTATGGTATAAAACCCATTTTACCCCATGGCTCTGGGTTCAGAGAAGCTGTCTGATTGGGTATGCCTGTGTGCTGATTGTACTCAATAAAGTATCTCCTTGTAAGTAAACCTGGATCTGATTTATCACTATCTTGGCACCTCTAAATTAAGAGTTCAAAGCCTACTGCAGGGGCAATACAAGGTCTTGCAAGGAAGTAGCAATATTATCAGCACCTGCATTAGAGACAAGGAGTATCTGCTAGGGATGGTGGAGAATTTCTCCCCGAATCTTCGGGGGGCTGAGCGCCAACGCATTCGGCCCCCCGAAATCGGCGGTGAAATTCTCGGTGAAATAGCGTTGCCCTTATTTTCGCCGTAGTCTACGTAAATCTTTATGTAGACTACAGGGACCAAATAAGGAACGCAAATGGCAGTGCCCCATGGGGGCCGCCATTTGCGTACGTGCTTTTTTTTTTTTCCAAAGTCACCCGTGATAGGCTACGTGACGATTTACGTAGCCTATCACGGCTGACTTTGGAAATCTAGCCGTGATAGGCTACGTTAATCGTCATGTAGCCTATCATGGGGTCTTTTTGTTTGTTTGTTTGTTTGTTTGGCGGCTGGGGAGACGGGGCACTTCTCCCCGGCCTGAATTTCGGCCGGGCGAGGTGGGATGCCTCCCCCCCCCTCGCCTGAACTTCGGGGGGAGAAGCGAAGTGCCTCCCCCCCACCGCGAAGCCAAGCTGCGAAAAGGTAAGTGACTTTTGTACATCCCTAGTATCCGCAAATCACCCCTCAGAGTCTTAAATTCTGCAAGACCCTAGGGAAAGAGCTGAACCCTGAGGGATGACAAGTAGAGCTGAGCCAAAATTTCTCAGAAGATACTGTTGTCAGAGAAGTCCTGAGATTTTTCCTTTCCTACCCAGTAGAAATAAAAGGCCACGTTGCAGAATTTTGAGTGGCCATTTTTTCAATCAGCTCTAATTTTTAGGAAGATTTATCTTCTACCCCCCCAAAATGGATTAAAAAATAATAAAACAACAACGAATTTCTAAGATAATAAAACTGTGAATACACAGAGGCTTGCATCAGTAAGGTGATACACTATGCACAGATACACATTTCATTTGTTCTGTATAAAAATAGTCATTTGTTATAGTTTAATATGCATTTCTTCAGTGTCAGGACCAGCTACATTCTTTTTTAAAATCCCCAACAAAAAGTTTTTTTTTTATTTGCTCATTTCCTCCTATAAACAAATGGCTGCCTAAAGCTTCGCAAACACCTTAAACATCATGTCAACAATTCTTTATTTGTGTACATGTTGGAGTAATCTCTGTTTGTCCTTCATTACCATAATATTTGTTGCTGTCTTCAGAAGCCAATTATGTATGGTTGAATTCTGGATGTTGCTGA
Organism: Heloderma suspectum; assembly: GCF_057233095.1. Taxonomy (NCBI): domain Eukaryota; kingdom Metazoa; phylum Chordata; class Lepidosauria; order Squamata; family Helodermatidae; genus Heloderma; species Heloderma suspectum. The sequence goes on from NC_139458.1 coordinate 271,587,637, forward strand.
AGTTGAGGGCAAAACCTTTGCTCAAAGACAATGCTCCATTTAACTAAAATGGGTTAGACTAGATAGGCAAACCAGACACCAAAAACTACAGGAACTATGCAAAGCGTAACCATTTTATGACCAGGACATGTTTATGGCCAGAACATTTTTCTGGCTAAACCGCTTAACATTTTTAAAGAAGGCAGGATCGATTTGTTAAGAAGAAGAAAAAGGCTTGATGGATTTCCTTACAGTAAATAATTTAAAGAGCTCCAACCCAGTCAAATTATTTGCTGGGCTATGATTGCCAACTTTTGATTTAAAGAATACTGGACCCACAGTCGAGGCCATTGGATAATGCTAGGGATTGCCAGGAAACAGAGAAAGAGCAGGCTATACAATCTGGCAAATCAGGAGTTGAATGGTGTGTTGTAGGAGGGACCACCAAATGATCAGAGAAGGATCTCAGCCACTGGGAAGATGGTGGAGCTATGGAAAAGGGAGTGAGTGGCTCTTAGATATCTATAGCCCATACCAGAAGGCTGCAAGTTACCTTTTTCTTTAAACTCTCCTGAAGGGACTTTCTCATCTACCTCTGTCATCTTGGTATTCTCCATTTCAGAGTTCAGCAACAGGTTTTATTTTTAATTAACAATATTCATTCATTCATTCATTCATTCATTCATTCATTCATTTCATTTCTATACTGCCCAATAGCAGAAGGTCTCTGGGTGGTTCACAAAAACGACCTCAAAAATTGGAGAAAAGCCTCCTCTGGCAAGTTTTGGGCCTTGTGTGGGATAGAGGTGGAAGATTATGATGACCTTATGGGGGAAGCTGAGCAAGAATTGCTTCATCTGTTCATTTTGCGAGATGAAAGCATTTTTTTCTCCTAATTGGCTGATATTCTGCTTGGAACTGAGAAAATACTTTGGATGAGTTTGATAACTGAGGTAACAGCTCAGTGTAGCTGAACACAGAGCCCTTGGATTGGACCACTGCATTTACTGTGTGGTAAGAGGAGGGAATTTAGAAGCAGTGCTGCCATCACAGAACCTGGTAGGTCAAGGGTGGAGCCAAAGCAAGCCATTAAGAGCAGAGATGCAGAACCTCAGGTCTGTGGGCCAAATCTGAGTGCCCTGAGCTCCCAATCTGGCCCTCATGGGTTCCCCAGATAGCCATGCCCCTTTCCCTGGCCCCACCCCTTTTCTCCAGACCACAATTGTTTGGTGATTTCCTGGCTTTTGTGCAGCTTTTTCCCAGTTCTACAAGGTTGAGATGAAAGACTTGGTTACTGGCAGTAAGTGCTTCAAGCTAGAAAAAGCTTGTATGTTTGGCATTTTGGATGCACACTCCTTTGGCTTTGGCCCTGCCCCTTTTGCTATTGGCCCCACCCACCACAGGAATGTGGGCCCCAGGAGCTCCTCTTAAACTAAATTTACCCTTAGACCTCTGAGTGTTTCTCCTTAGTGGAATTCAGCTGTTGGGTTGAAATAAGTTAAACAACCCTGATTTAGAGGATTAGGGATGGAGACTGGTAGAATCCAAGCAGTCATGATTGCAGCCTTGTGCCTTTAGCTCAGGGATTTCTAACAAAAAACACAAAGCTTCATTTCGGCAGCTCTGAAGTTGCCTTTTCATAGGAGGACTCCAAACTAACCAGTTTTGTTAGACTCTTCATTTGACATCAGTACTTGGCAACCTTGAGCAGCTGTTAAGGCCCCACAGGGCCTACCAACACTTATACTTGCCCTGGGCCCTACAGATAACGCAGGGCCGATCTACATTGCACCCACCATTGCAACAAATTTGGTGTCCTGTCAGTTTAAACGCTCTCACATTAAAATGTGATTATCCACACTCAGCCATTTTCCCCATTGCGGTGCTTCATCAAATGCGTGAGCTTGTATCACACTCGAGTGCTGTGCTGTTTTCCTGCTCTTAAGATGGCGACTTTCATTGGAGGATCAGAAACTCTTCCTGTTTCTGCTGATTCCATGCCCACCGCACGGCAGTGACGTGGGAGAGGCTTGTTGTTTTCTGCATGTTTTCCTGGCCTTGGGGAAAATGACCAGCTTGTCCCTTGCCGCTGCTGCTGTAGCAGGTGGAGGAGAGAAGAAGGAGGCACCTATCCCCTTCTCCACCCCCACCTGCTGGAGGCCAGGGCGAGCAGCTGGGGGGTGTCTGCCAATGCTCTTTTCCCCGCGCCAGCCCTTGACAGCCCTTGAAGCTTCACATCTTCAAATCTTTGAATCTTAAAAGATCATGCCTGAATTAGAAAAAAAATCATCGCTGAGAAGCCACGATTCTTCAAAGATAACGCCTTAATTAAAAAAACAAAACAAAACTGAAGCAGCAGATAGAAGGGTAAAACTTATTCTCATTTGAAGGGATAGAGCAACCACCTGCTCAGTGCAGGAAGCCTGATTCCCAGGTGGTCACCCATCCAACTACTGACCGGGACAGACCCTGCTTAGCTTCCGAGATCAGACAAGCACGTGCACATCCAGCCCTTTGCTTGTTGCTGAGGAAACACTGAGTGCTGAGGAAGCTATGTGATCAGTAGCCGGAAGACGACGTGGGGCCGTTGAGAGCTGTGATTGGACAGGAGGGAAATACAAACACCACCGTATATGGACAGGCAGGCGAGGGGACTATGACCAGATATGGTAGTGAAGGTGGAAAATCAGAGCACATTAAGGGGAAATACCAGGATATCAGGGTATTGAAGGCGGGAGCATGGAAGTGGGAACTTCTGGTTCCAATTCGAGGCAGGTACTACATAGTGTGAAAAACGGTGTGGATGTGTAAAAGCTCCATCTTGAGCATGCAAAATATGAGACAATGGAATGCACAATGGGGCATAGTGAGCAGGAGGCAATGCAGTGCCATCACAGCAGTCAGGGTGGTGGGAGGAGGAGGGTGGACAGGGCAAGACTGCTAGCTGGGTGGCCCTACTCACTTGCTGATAGCCACTTCCACAAGGGTAGAGAGCAGTGGTATTAAACCTCTCTCATCCCAAGGGCCAAGTACCATTTGGGAGGAGCTCTTGGGGGCCTCATTCCAGTGGTGGGTGGAGAGTGGGAGCCAAAGGCACAATGGGGTGGGGCCAAAACCAAAAGAGGCAGGGCCCCAAATACCAAAATATGTGCGTGCTTTATTTTAAAGCTCTTATCGCCAGTAACTAAGCCTTAGGGGATGCCTTTCAACCCTTTTTCAGTGGGAGAAAAAATGCCCCAGACCCAGGAAATCACCAAATGGTTGGTGTCAGGGAAAGGGGGTATATGGGATCAGGGGAAGGGGTGTAGCCATCTGGGGAGCCCCAGAAGCCTGCATCTAGCACCTGGCCCTGAGATTCTGCTCACCTTGTGGAGAGACAAGCTACCACCATTGCCAGCTACCCCTTTCTCCTTGAGGTGAGGGCATCCCTGCTAGGCCATGCCTGCCTACTCTGCTTGCTTTAGGAAGACGAGCAACAGCAATGGAAGAATCTGCCATTCTGAATCTGCCATTCAGGCACAGCAGGAGCAGCCAGATCAGGTGCAACCTTGTATTAGAGAGAGAGAGACAGACAGACAGACAGACAGAGGCAGAGAGAAAACAAATGTGTGGTCCTGGGTAGGGTTGTGTGAACTCACTCGAGTCTGCACCGCAACCTGATCGCCAGATCCTTGCCCACTGCTGGACCCATCTTGTGATGGGATGCGAGCTGGCTGGTGGTTTGCAGGAGCCCAGAGAGTGCTGTCACTGCCGCAATGAGCAACTGCATCCCGATAGGTGCAGTTTCTCTCGGCGGCAGGATGGGAAGCAAGAGGGAAGCACCGCTTCCCTCTCACTTCCCATCCTGCCCTCTCTGCCACTGCCGACAGCAACTGTGCCCCTCTCTGCTGAGCACCGGCAGAGACGGGCACAGTTGCTCCTGGCGGCAGGATGGGAAGGCTTCCCGTCCTGCCATTGCCGCTCGGGACAGGAGTGGGGGCTGCTGCACTTGCCTGAGTTGGCATACAAGCCAGGAGAGAGCAGGAGCTCATGGACTGGTGTCCAGGGGGCTGAACTGGCCGGAACCCACCGAGCTCGAGCCCCCAGATGGACGCTTGTGACAACCCTAGTCCTGGGTGTATTAATGTCATGCTTCATATGGTGTTGTCTGCATGCTTAATTTCCTTGACCATACCATATGTGTCTATATGTGCGGCCTGAACACCTCTTGAGTTATCTGATCTCTAATTTCTTTGCCATTAAAACATTTTTGTTGGGCTAGTATCATCTCAGCTTGCATTCCCATCTGTACAATTGTGAAATGTTTCCTAATGTTGCATACTTCTAGGGCTGGGCTGTTTGATTCTTGTTCCTGTTTGAGTCCTGCTGTTTATTGTTTTGCATTTTATTGCATTTTATTCTTTTAAATATTTGTATTGTATTTTATATTTTTAACTGTTGTATGACATTTTAGTTTTTTAACTGTTTACAATCTGCCCTGAGAACATAAGTTATTGGGCAGATTAGCAGTGTAATAAATAAAATGCAATAAATAAATAGAACTGGGCCAAAATTCATGCCCCCTGCTGTGAAAACAGGGTCTGATTTTCTGCTTTCTTTATCCAAGAAGTATCACCAGTGGGGCACTATGAAGATAGTCAAACAGCACATGGGGGGGGGTGTTAAGCCCCAAAACCAAGATAAAAAAACAGGAAATCTTGGCCACCTTGTAAGGTTCAGAAAGGTAAACAATTTCAGCGTGGTAAACTCCCCAAAATTCAGTGAAATTGCTCCCCACTACACACACACACACACACACACACACACTTTTTCAGGAGTGTTTTATTTGCACCCACCCAATGAATGGTTAAAAAAGAATTCATTGCCTATCTAATGTGGATGCATGACTTGATTTGTAGCATGTGATTTGGCGCACATGTTCTGTTATGCATATGTTATACAATATAATATTAAAATAGAATATATAAAGTAGAATAGAAAATAGAATATAAGTTATAAAATAGGATAGATACATAAATAATTATAGCTTTCTTGTTGTAGCACCGTTGTAGTCTGGATATGTTGTGAACTGTTGGGAATTGATATCGTTTGTGTATGGTAATCCTTCATGGCCAGGATTTGTAAGTACATACAATTGCTATTACCTTAGATGTATATGGTGTTCTCTCTGGGCTCAATCTGCAGGTGTACACCATTTATACATCCCACCCACCCAGATACTGGATTTTTAAATTTCAAGAGTTGGAAACCTTTAGAGCCTGATATTGGTTGCATGCTAGAGCATTATTTCACTGGTTGGTACAATATTAGACAGGGAGGCTCGATGCCTTTCATGTACATCATCTTATACTATTATATAATTTGCAATGTAAAAAATAAAAAATATATAAATCTGCATGTTCTGATATGGTATATGCACACCCAAAGTTAGGATTTGACCCTTCTTTTCTGGTTTCAGCCAGATGGGCAATATCTTCACAATGAAATTTGTTTCCTAACTGACTGAATTATTGTTCATAGCTGCAACTGCAAGTGATGCAAGGCGCTGCCTACTGAGTCCCAGTGTCTCACTTCAGATGACAGGGCAACCCTAAGACTGCCTTTAGAACTTATGGAAACAGCCTTACATCTCCAGTTCAATTTTTGGAAGAGCCCAAAAGTCAAGCATAGTTTTGTTCTGCAAACACATGTACAGTGGTCAAAGTCAGCAGAGTTGAAAACATAAAGGCTGCATGACCACTTGATGGAAGCTTGCTGCCCTTAAATGTCCTTGGTTTTACAGAGAGCTGAAGAAATGGCAAAAAAGATTCCTCCCTTCTCAACCTGCAACCAAACCTCAGCGGTTATTAGCTTTCTTCAGAAAAAAACACAAAACATCTTTATGTCAGTGGTTGAAACTCAGATATGTCAACAAAATTGCAGCTCTGTTTTTCATGTGTGGAAACAAACAGGGAGAGGCAGCATTTGATTTACTGTGGGAGGCACTGAGTCACAGCGTGCTCAAAGAAGAAAATGTTATAATTCCATAAAATCCTCTCAGGAGTTGTGCTGTAGTGGGTTTGAGGTCAGAACCCAGCCATAGGGCACAATTATTTTAACTCTGTGGACTTAGCACATGATTCCAAATAGTGCTTTATTATTATCTCAGTTCTGTGTTCTTGTCATGCAGGTGTTTCTGGAGTGATTATAATCACCCACTTACTCTGGCATGGTCCAATTAACTACAGCACAACAAATGTGGGTTGTGCAACCACTATTTTCCTTTCTTACATGACGATGTTCAAAAGCCATAATTAAACATACTATTTTATCAGGGCCAACTGACCAAAATGTCAAAGAGTGCGAGCAAGGTTCTGAATTCTCCAGAACTCTTCATCAGGATGGACGTCAAACAAAACAAGGGTGTGGGGAGAAGAAGCTGGCCACCGTGTTATTGCCCCAAAGGGCATTTATAACAGTCTTAAGATGGAGTATCGGAAGAGTCATGCACTAATAATTAGATTAGCCTCACTAGAAGACAAGATTTCAGGATATACCCAGGGTCACTGGGACAGCGAAAGTAGCTGTTCTAGGGATGTCGGAGAATTTCTCCACAAATCTCTGGGAGGCCGAATGCCAATGCATTTGGCCCACCAAAATTGGTGGAGAAACCGTCCGCCCCCCCCCCCCGGATGGGACTTACCTTGCGCGAATGTCCCTGGAGCTGGCGGCTCCCAGCGGCGGTTCAGTGGCGGCGGCAGCCGGTCTTCTGACCGGCTGCTGCCACCGCCATTTCCAAGTGTAAAACAAAAACAAAAACAACAAATGTAATAGGCTATGTAAAGATTTATGTAGCCTATCATGGCTAGATTTTCAAAAAACACCATGATAGGCTACGTAAATCCTTACGTAGCCTATCACGGTTGACTTGGGGGAAAAAAAAAAGCGTGTACGCAAATGACCTTAAGATCATCATCAGCGGCCCTTCTCCGTGAGCCCCTGCCAAAGGAAGTGAGGCGGGTGGCTACTAGGAGGAGGGCTTTTTCTGCTGTGGCACCCCGGCTCTGGAATGAGCTTCCTAGTGAGGTTCGCCTGGTGCCTACATTGTATTCCTTTCGGTGCCAGGTGAAGACCTTTTTATTTTCCCAGGCATTTTAGCATTTTAGCTTTCTAAATTTTTATCTTTGCTGTTTTAAATCTGTATTTTAAACTCCTGTACTGCTGCTAGGTTTTATTGTGGTTGTATTGTTATATTGTGGTTTTAATGTTCTGTATATTTTAAATTGTTTTATTGTGTGTTGCTTGGATTTAATTTTTGTGAACCGCCCAGAGAGCTTCGGCTATTGGGCGGTGTAGAAATGAAATAAATAAATAAATGGCGGCGCCCATGGGCACCGCCATTTGCGTTCCTTATTTGGGCACGTGTAGTCTATGTAAACATTTACGTAGACTACGGCGAAAATAAGGGCAACGCAAAAAGCGTAGACACTACGCTATTTGCGTTCCCCTTATTTTCGCCATAGTCTACGTAAATGTTTATGTAGACTACCCGTGCCCAAAGAAGGAACTACACGTGCCCATGGGTGCCGCCATTTGCGTACGCGCTTTTCCCCCCCCCCCAAAGTCAGCTGTGATAGGCTATGTAAGGATTTACGTAGCCTATCACGGCTGACTGCAGGGACGCAAACGGTGGTGGCTACGGCTGCCGCCATTTGCGTCCCGGCCGGCCAGGAAGATTCGCGGCCAGAGGGACGGGGTGCCTCCCCCCCAGCCAGAATTTCGGCCGGAGGGATGGGGCGCCTCCCCCCCGGCCAGAATTTTGGCCGGAGGGACGGGGCGCCTCCCCTCCGGCCAGAATTTCGGCAGGGAGGAACGGAGCGCTTCCCTCCCACCGTGAAGCAAGCTGCGGGACCAGGTAAGTGACGTTCGTCCATCCCTGAGCTGTTCCCTCCTGTTTGAAAATATAAAATCCAGCAGTCGCTCAGTTCTCTTTCCACTTTCCAGCCCTAATAGTACAGGCCTTGTGGGAGTCAGAGAGAAATAAAGAGAAACTTGGTAGTCTTCATATTAGCAAGGCTGAAGATTAATTTTAGGTGGTATACTAGGTATAGTTAATAGTATTAGCTGGTGGTTGGATGGCATGTAACCCATCCCCACCACCCCCAATTAAGTTCCATCTGCAGCTGGTAGAAGATAATTTTCTTCCTCATTTATTTATTTATTTATTTATTTAATTTATTAATTGCCCATCTGGCCGGTCACCCAGCCACTCTGGGCGATGTACAAAGTATATATTGGAACAGTTTAAAACAATAAAATTCTAAAGTAAAAACACCATATTTCTAAAAATACCCTAACTCACCCCAAATGCCTGCCTGAACAACCACATTTTTAATGCGCGGCAGAAGATCATTAAAGAGGGGGCATGGTGGAGTTCCCTAGGGAGGGAGTTCCACAGAGTGGGGGCCACCACAGAGAAGGCCCTCTCCCTCATCCCCACCAGTCTAACTGTCCTGGCTGATGGGACAGAGAGAAGGCCATCCGAGGCTGATCTTGTTAAGTGGCCTTTAAAGATAACTAATTATAATATTTTCTATTTAAACCTAGCATTGTTGATCTTGACCAGGTCACATTGTATCTCATTGTGTGATTCTGTCAGGTGTATAGATATATAAGGGGTACAGAACTTCAAGTCCGGGGGACAAATCTGGCCTTCCTGGGGTCCCAATCCAGCCCTCCAGCATTCTGCAGAGGGTCATACACCCTTCCCATGACCCCACCCCATCCTTCCAATCACTGATCATTCAGTGGTTTCCCAATTTTGTGTTGGTTTCCCCCCATTCTAAAAGATTGAAATGCCTCTCCTAAGACTTATTTATTGGCAGTAAGTGCTTTAAGCTAAAATATGCTAGTACCTTTGGCATTTTTGGTCCTGCCCCTTTTGCCTTTAGCCCCACCCACCACTGGAATGTGCCCCCAAGAGCTTTCCAAAAATAGCATTTGGTCCTCAGGCTGAACAAGTTTCAACACTTATGATATATATGGTCTGTAACACTGGAATGAAAAAAAAACCCGCCTCCCTCTCCCCCCCCCTTTGTGTTTTGATATGTGTTAAGGATGTACGAAAGTCACTTACCTTTCCGTGGATTATGTTGATGGTGGGGGGGAGGCATTTTGTCCCTCCCCCCGGAATCCTCGACGCGGGGGAGGTGATCCGTTGTTCCCCCCCAGAATCCTCCATGGCCGGCTGTGCTCTGCGGCAGCTCTGTGGAGCAGCCAGCCAGGCCCAGGCCAGAGCCGTCCGCAGCTGGATTTCTGGCCGTGGAGGGCTCTGGATAAAACAACAACAACAACCGCATACGCAAATGGCTGCGGCTACAGCCACCGCCATTTGCGTTCCTTATTTTTGGCTGTCTTAGTCTATGTAAATATTTACGTAGACTATGATGGAGAAAATAAAGGGGAACGCAAATAGCGTAGCAGGTGCTATTTGCGTCCCTTTTTGATTCACCGTTTTAGCCTATGCAAATATTTACGTAGGCTAAAAAGGCGAATCAAAAAGGGATGCAAATAGCGTGCAAATAGCGTTCGTGTATGCGGCGGCGGCAGCTGGTCGGAAGACCAGCCGCTGCCGCTGCCGCCACTGGAGCCGCCGCCACCCAGAACATCTGCCTCAGGTAAGTCTCATCCTGGGGGGGATCCGCAGGGGGGCGGGGGGTGGCCGGCTGTTCCGCCACGGAATTTGGGGGGCCGAATGCACTGGCATTCGGCCTCACCGAGATCCGTGGCGGAATTCTCTGACATCCCTATATGTGATGAGAGTTCTCTTTGGAACGCACATGGAAAATACAGCTGAAGTTATCAGGTGACCATTAATCTAGAATTTCCTGATATGTAATTAGATTAAGTTAAATCTATGAAGGCCTTGCGGCTGGTGGAAGCAGAATGAAGGCAGTATTTTTAAAATTACTTTATACAAGTGCTTGCTGTTTTATTGTTTTAATTGGTACTGTTAATTTGATTATGTTTTTATTGTTCTGGAATTTTATATGTTGTGAGCTATGTAGGGAGTTCATTAGCCTAAGAATATGAGATGCAAATTTAATAGCAGTAATGACCACCTGCCAGCTGTGTCTCAAATAGAGATGTAGTTTCACTTTTCCCCTAAAAAAAAAAATCAAGATGGACACAATAAGTTTGCTAATTAAATAAATGGGCATGTAGACTCTAGTCACAATTTTGAGGTACTTCTTAATACAAGAAGCTACAGTAGCTGCTCATTCAGTTTCTGTCATTTTTAAACCCTCAGAAAAAGAAATCCATATATGGAAGCCGGATCACTTCCTGGATCAGGATCAGAAGTGCATTTGAATGTTCATCTCAATGGATCTAGCCATGCTGCATTACTTTCCACTGGATGTACATAAGGGGGCACATCTGAATGAGCATCTCCCTCCACAATCACCCATAACTAGATGTGAATAGAACTAGATGGGTAACATACCCTAACAGTGATTGCTAGCGTGCAGTGGACTGTTAGTGTCTTCAGTGCCTAGAAAGACTTTGTCATCCGTTACAGACAGTCATTTTAGATTTTGAAAGAAAAAGGTTATGTACAGCACATCACTCTGAAAGTTCCTTCATTTTTTTAATTAATTCTCTTAGGGGGGAAAAAGTAGTAGAGAAGAATTATTCTGTTAATAGTTTTGATAAACTGGAAGGTTTGGGATAGTGTGATGGAGCTAGGGATGGCAGAGAATTCTGCCACAGATTCCAGTGAGGCCGGCCCCCCAGAATCCATGGCGGAACGGCCTCCTGCTGCCCAGCCCCCCCCCCCGCAGAATCCCCCGGGATGGCACTTACCTGGGGAGGATGCGGCGGTTTCTGCGGTGGCAGCGTCTCCGATGGCTGGTCTCCTGGCCGGCCACGGCCGGACTGCTGTGGCCGCCATTGGCGTCTTTGCAGCTGTGATAGGCTATGTAAGAATTTACGTAGCCTATCACGGCTAACCCCCCCCCAAAAAAACCCCAGCATACGCAAATGGTGGAGGCTACGGTGGCCGCCATTTGCAATCCCTATTTTTTGCCATTCTAGCCTACGTAAATATTTATGTAGGCTTAGGGATGGCAGAGAATTCCACCACGGTTTCCACCGAAACCTGTGGTGGAACGACCTGCCCCCCGCCCCCCCGCGGATTCCCCCCGGGACGAGACTTACCTGGGGCGGATCTTCCAGGCGGTGGCGGCTCCGGCAGCGGCTTTGGCAGTGGCGGCTGCGGCGGCTGGTCTTCCGACTGGCTGCTGCCGCCGCCATTTGCAGTCTGGAGGTGTTGTTGTTTTTTTACAAGACGTGATAGGCTACGTAAAGACATACGTAGCCTATCATGTCTGGCTTAAAAAAAAAAAGCGTACGCAAGTGGTGGCAGCTACAGCTGCCGCCATTTGCATTCCTTATTTTTGCCTGTCTTAGTCTACGTAAATATTTACGTAGACTAAGACGGCGAAAATAAGGGGAATGCAAATAGTGTAGTGGGACGTAGCGGACGCTATTTGCGTTCCCCCTTATTTTCGCCATCTTAGTCTATGTGAATATTCACGTAGACTAAGATGGGCAAAAATAAGGAACGTAAATGGCGGCGGCTGTAGCCGCCACCATTTGCGTACGCGCATTTTTTTTTAAAGCCAGATGTGATAGGCTATGTAAGCCTTTACGTAGCCTATCATGGCTGACTACAGGGATGGAAATGGCGGTGGCTACAGCCACCACCATTTGTGTCCCTGCTAGCCAGCGGCCGGATGTCCGGCTGCTGGTGGAGCTGACTGGCAGCTCTGCGGAATCCCCGCAGAGTGGAGCTGGCTGGCCAGGATTCCAGGGGGAGGGATGGAGCGCCTCCCCCCCCCAGTGGAACCTGGCAAAGCCAGGTAAGGGGAGTTTCGTACATCCCTACGTAGGCTATTACGGCAAAAAATAAGGGGAATGCAAATAGCATAGTGGGTGCTATTTACATTCCTTTTTTTGCCGTTTTATCCTACATAAATATTTACATAGGCTTTTATGGCGAAAAAAAAAGAAATGGAAATAGCACTCACTACGCTATTTGTGGTTCCCTTTTTTTCACTGTAATTGCCTACATAAATATCTACGTAGGCTAGAACAGCAAAAAATAGGGAACACAAATGGCGGCCGCTGTAGCCATTTTTTTGGGGGGGGCATGCCGTGATAGGCTACATAAATACTTATCTATCCTATCACGGCAGCCTGGAAGGACGCAAATGGCAGCCGCTACAGCGGCTGCCATTTGCATCCACAGCAGCCCATCTGGGCCCTGGCTGGCTGCTCCACGGAGTCGCCGCAGAGCAGAGCCGGCTGGGCAGGATTCCAGGGGGGAGGACCGGATCACCTCCCCCCCATTGAGGATTCTGGGGGAAGGGACAGAGCACCTCCCCCCCCAGTGGATGCCCCGACTGGAACCAGGTAAGGGATTTGTACATCCCTAGATGGAGCGAATGGCCTGGTTTGCACATAACATAACCTATGGTATGGGTTGTTCTATTTTGGGTTGTTATGATGTTTGAAAGCGGCCATGGTTTGTTAACCATAAACAACCCAGAAAGAGAACACATGATTTGTTGTTGGGTTGCAAACTCAGGGTTGTTCAAACCATGGGTTGTCATGTCATGTACAAACCCAGAACTGTGGGTTGTTCATCGGTCATTTTGCCAGGGTACACCAGTGATGGGCAAGAGAGGTAAGAATACTAGTCATTCTACATGCCAGTACTACAGTGCCATAAAAGCATTTGGGATATAGGGAGGGTGCGGGTAAAGGGGGAGGGAAACAAAACCCAGGGATTGAGAAAAGAAACCACAGTTTGTTCAATTGTCTACCAGAAAAACCATGGGTGGGGCAAGAAACCATGGCTAAAATACACTATAGGTTAACGTTATGTGCAAACCAACCCCAGAAGCTGTACTTTAATTAAAAAGCTGGTACTGGCAGGGGAACACTAAATGCACTGATATAGCTACTAATAGCATTGTTTTTTTGTGCTGAGGTGATTAACTGAACCTACTATTAATTTAATTAATTCACAAAAAGGAGTTCTTCCTTTATGCCAAAGTAAACTTGGGATACTGGGATATTTGAGATTCCAAAAATTGTTCTAGAACATATCATAACGTTATCCAAACAATGCATAAGGTACTTCTATGTGTCAAAAAGTATACAGAATGAGGTCTGCTCCTAATGACTCTGAAAACGCTTTGGAAATTTCCATTCATTTTAATATGCTGTAGGTCATGTATTTCTTTCCCTCACACCACCAAAGCATGCATATGAAAAGAAATCACATAAAAACCCCTTACTATGTAAGGAGAAGAGGTGATTTCTTGCACTGGGTAGAGTTCCTTGCCAAATGTCTCTGATGTCCTCTACAGATTCTTGCATGAGAGAGGTGTTTTATTGTGCATTGGGTAAGCTACTAAGGCTATGTGCACAAGTTAAATTCATGCTGTATGTACTCAGGTCATAGGCCACCCCTTACCTTAACCTTATTTTTTATAAAACAAACCAACAATAGGTGATTTTCTTCCAGCGGTCTCTGTTGGTAGCCTGAAGGTGATATGGAGATAGGCACAACCTCTGCTCTGGCAATGAGAGAAGAAAATGTAGCAGTCACATACATTTCCCTTCAAGCACTGGTGCATAGTTGAGTTCACCCAGGGATAAAGACATCATTGCCAGTACTTCATTTCTTTTTCTAGGTCAAGATGGTACGTGAAGACAGCAGTTCTTGGTAAGTTTCACAGTTAGGTAAAGCTGCTACTTCTCAGCCTGATATGCATTCAGCAACATATACAAAACCCCAGGGAGCTGAATTCTGTGTATGTTTACTTGGAAGTAAATCCCACTTGATTCAAAGGGACTTACTTTCAAATAACTGTGCACAGGATTGCAGCCTTGTAGCCCTAAAGTCCAAGCTTATGTATGTTTATTTTACTCAGCGTATGCATCGCTGCGTCAAAAGGGGTGGAAAAGGGGCTTGCTCCCTAATAAGTGGACGTAGGAGAGCAGTTTTAGGGCCAAGGCATATATGATGGTAACTGAATGAATCAAGGGGCAGTATGCAACGGTTTCATTCTACAAATCAAATACTGCTAGCAGAGATCCTCTAAATCTGTTTGCACAAGTGTAAAGCACAACGAGTAGTGCAACTGATGGTGCAAGTGTAATGTGCAACTAGTTGCACAAGGGACTGAGCAAGTGCAAAGCTCAACTGGCTGCACAACAGCTTGTGAGCGTAATGCACAGCCACTCATACAACCTCTTGTGTAACTGCTTGTGCAAGCGCGCTTGCACAAATGGAACTGTAGTTGGATTTTGCTCTTGAGCATAGTTCAGAACTTAGTTTCTGCTAGTTGGATACTGTTGGATACTGCACAAAAACTTGGTTTTATGTAGTGATTTTATTGTGCTTTTAGAATTGTTTATTTTTGTTAATATGCTATGTTTGCTAGTAAAAAAAATGCATTGAACTTTGTGGCAAAGTGGTATAAAAATTTAGTAGTAGCAATAGTAGTAGCAGCTGTAGTAAATTACCAGTAGTGGTAGCAGTAGCAGTATTCAATCACCATCACTGTTATCATCATCATTTTAGTAAGTTGTCACATTGCCAAGTATTTTATGTATATCAACATCATGTTTGATTTCTTCTCTCCCCAATCTGTTGTTGTTATTATTGTTATTGCTATTATTTTATTCCAAGGATTTGCACAGTGAACCTCACTACTGAGTCTATTGCTCCCCTGAAAATACCTTCGCCAGGGGTTCCACCCAGTCAGAAACTGCTACTGACTCACCTGGGCCTGTTCTGCCTCTTGTCTTGTGGTGTACAGGGCAGCCTCTCATTTCCTGAACAGGTTTTAGAGCATAATTTGAACTTCCTTTTCTAGATGGCACTTCTCTTGCTTCATTAACTGCCTGGATTCCTCCACTAAAGAAAAAGATGCAGTTATGATCAGCCCATCTGCAGAATGGGTTGCCATGGAAACCCCACCTGGATTGATTAGATGTGCACTGGCCCTGTCTGGTGCAGATTTACTGAGTAAGGAAAGATGTACAACAGGGAGGGTTGAAACCTAATTTAACGATGACGTTATCAGCACGGTGGTGGTGAAATTGAGCAGCGGGCATAACTATACCATGCTAAGAGGTTGTAAATACTTTGAAGATGGACAGCAGTCTCGCAGAATGTATGGCTAGGGTTGCCAGCTGACCAGAAAAACATCAACCTGGCCTGCTGTTGTGCCTTTAAAATGTGTGTGATGTACAGAAATCATCAGGTGAAGCTTTGGAAATCACCCAGTTATGTTTGTACTCAAGGCATAGCTGCAATCGTCAATGGAAAATTTGGCAGTCCTTTGCCTGCCAAAGACTTCCCCCCCACACACACATGCACACAGTCCTTATGCATGCTGAATAACTTGTATTTTCAGTCTTTCATTAGATAGTGCGCTCCTATTTAGGTACTTTTACTGTAGATGTTCCACAAACATATTAGTGATAGACTAAGAATTATGATTAATGAATTTCTTTGTTTCTTTAGTGATCTAATTCTATTATTGTTGCCTTTATTTTTTAACTTTATTTCAAAATAAAATTAAATTTCATGATTGTATTGTCCCTGCAGTAGGCTTCGAACTCTTAATTTAGAGGTGCTAAGATAGTGATAAATCAGACCCAGGTTTACTTACAAGGAGTACTTTATTGAGTAACTTACAGGACACAGACATACCCAATGGTTGGATCAGACAGCTTCTCTGAACCCAGAGCCATGGGGTAAAATGGGTTTTATACCATTCATGTTAGCAGTGAGGCAGCATGACAGAAGCAAGCTTTATTTAACATTCATCTACAATATGCTAATTAGGCATCTTGAGGCTTGCTTTTATTGCTCTAAAACACATGTGACAAACCCAAAGCCCTTGAATCTCCCCTGCACCAAACCAGTTCCCTAGTGCCACCTCAATCTCTCCTCTGTCTGCCACTGCCAGTTATTTTTTCTACTGTGGCAACCCGGCTGTGGAAGGAGCTCCCTAGTGAGGTTCACCGGGCACCTACAGTGTATTCTTTCCAGCACCAGGTGAAGACCTTTTTATTTTCCCAGGCATTTTAGCATTTTAGCTTTCTAGACTTTTAGCTTTGCTGTTTTAAATCTGTATTTTAAATCCCTGCACTTCTGCTAGGTTTTATTCTGGTTGTATTGTTATACTGTGGTTTTAATGTTCCATATGTTTTATATTGCTTGATTGTGTGCTGTTTGGTTTTAATTTTTGTGATTAAGAGAGCTTTGTGCCCAGAGAGCTTTGGCTATTGGGCAGTATATAAATAAACAAACAAACAAATAAATAAATGGCATTTTAGTCCACTGCACACTCTGTGTGTGTGTGTGTGTGAGAGAGAGAGAGAGAGAGAGAGAATGGGGGGGGGAGAGAGAGAAAGAGACAGAGAGAGTGAGTCAGTGAGTGGGAAGAAGGCTGTGTGTGTGTTTGTGTGAGAGAAAGAGAGGAGTGAAGGGGTTCCCAGGCTCTGCCCATTGCCATCTGTAGCCACAGCCACTTCCAGCATGCAGCCCCCAACCATAGCTGGATTAACCATATGATCTGAGAGACCCTGCTACCTAGCCTAGCTTTCATATTAAAAAAGGGCAAATTTCTAGCCCTTATAGAACCCAATATATGAGGTAAAACATTCACGCACATTCCAATCATTTTGTGAGAAACGGACAATCGTTTTGTCCAATTGTTTTATGGGAAATGAGACTGCTACCTCACTTCACTGTGTTTAGCCAATGAGTGAAGATGTAGCTATGATCAACATTTGGCCACAGAGACATAGAGTAAAGACTTGTCTGTGGAAAGGACTTGCTGGTTCATAAAGTGGACTACAGGCCAAAGTTATGCTAGGTGTCAGAAAACGTTTTGTTGATTTTGCTGTTCATCAAATTTACTTGAGTTGATGTTCATGCAGGAGATGGAGGCATATGGGTGGGGCGTATGCACCCTGTCTGTACTGCACATGCATGTAAATGAGAGCATACAGTTATGCAATGCACAGATGGCCATTTTACATGCTAGGGGGACTTATTATGAACATAAAGTAAGACAATTATGCTTTTCTCGTATATAATTATTAATTTTATTATATATATTATATATATTATATTATATTTATTTTTTGCCTTTCCTCCTAAACATCTCCCTGTTTTTACCCTCACAACAATCTTGTAAGGTACATTGAGCTGAGAGGTAGTGACTGACCCTGATCATCCAGTGAGAAATGGGAGACATTTGCTGGTCCTCCTCAAGCAGCAAACTGTGGCTCTGTCTGTGTGTGTCCTGATTGGATGTTGTGTCTGAATGTGGCAGTGAGTCTGCCCATATCTCTTTCTTGAGTGTGTGTGTGTGTGCATGAGAGAGAGAGAGAGAGAGAGAGAGAGAGAGAGAGAGAGAAAGCACTTTCTGTGTATGCTTTCCATGTCCATGTCCTGTATGCTGTAAAAAGTGAAGTTTGTGTTTGCATTTGAGTTCTCTACCATGGAACATATATTAGTCTATTGTTTCCAGGAAAACATGGCAGATTATTTCCACTAAAATATGTAGTGATTTTTTTTTTTTTGCATTATTACTGTACCTTGTTGACTCTCTCTGTGTGTGCACAAAATTTGTCTGTGACTTCAGTACTGAGGGCAGAGTAGGGGGTCCGTCACAGACAGCTAGTCCCAGGGACAAATTGTCTAGAACTGGCCATTCCGTCAAACCATTATCACATGTAGCCTTCAGGGACAAAAAGGTTGCCCACCACTGCAGAAGCTTCAATGTGTTGTTGATTTAACTGATTTTGCACAGTGTATCATGCATCGTTATAGGCAAAGGTTCAGCCAATGAGATGCCTCTTTTCTTCAGATGTCAAATCATTGTATGTAAATATAGATATTGTATGGAAATATATTTAATTAAAGCTTCTGCAGAACTAGCTGGTAGGGACTGTGATATTCATGACAGCCTGTCTCGTTTTCCTTTTTTTTTTTGGAAGATTACTTTCTATGGCTAGTGAGATGTGCTGGAAGATTCAAGTTTTGTTTCTCTAATGTTTTAAATGCAAAGCAGTGATATAGATGGAGGATGGTCTTTGCCAGGCTGATGTAGAACAGCCTATATGAGCTCTGACTAGCACCTCAGCTTCACAAGCCTCCAAGTGAGAAACTCACCTAGAATTAATCATGCCTTCTGTAGGCACTGGAGTGAAGGTATCACAAAACGATGCCTGAGTAGCTCAGTGTTATGCCATGGGGGCAGCATCACAGTTTTGCATTGTCCATTTCACCCACAGGGAGGAATTCATCTCATCCATTTTTTATGGACTAGGTAGGTATTTCCTCAAAAGCTGCTTTGTATGCAGCATGTAGTAGGGTTTCTGTTCTATATCAAAACTTGTATTCAATATGGTCTTGATGTATGAGGTTGATTTCTTATTGCAAGCTGTCAAATTTTTACAGGGAGAACAACAGAACTGCTGAAGATGATAAACATGTCAAGGTCAGTGAAGGATTATCATCCTGTCTGAATATTACCATGTTGCAAGCAATAGTACAGCTAGAACTGTGTCAGCATTTTCATTATAATCTTTTCTCAGAGATTATAATAGTGCACTGTGGCACAAATGTTCAAAATGGAAAATTTACAGCACAAAGTATCTTTACAGAGTGGAATTATTATTTTTTCTGTCACTCTTCTTCACAATCTAACCATCCAATAGATGGCCTCCCAGAAGTATTTGGCTCAGGGGATGAATCAGTGTTGAGTATTTTAAGGTATAGTTAAAGAAAAAATATTTTGGACTATTTCATTAATTAATGCTGCAATCCTATACAATGTAAGACCCATTAAGTTCAGTGGGGTATACTCCCAGCTAAGTGAGTATAGGATTGTTTTGTGGACAAAAGCATTAAAAACCCTCGCCAGCAAATGAGTGTGCAGCTAGAATCATACAAACTACAAGTAAAGTGCTTCAAATCTTTAATAATGAAGGTTATTACTGATAACCTTAATATTTTTTGTTATACAGAATGACTTCATAGGAACTATGAACTTGACAGAAAGCAGGTTTATTTGTTTTGCAGTAGAAAACTGAGTTCAGTGATTGGTTAGAGGCATTGGCTAATGAAAGACAAAAATGTAGTATCTTCAGGTACAAAATCCAAATAGATGCACTACACTGAAAGTTTTCATCCATCAAATAGTTTTATTTTAGATCTATTTGATGTGATAAGATCTAATTTCTTTTTTGTTGGGGCCAGGAAACAAAGTACTGAAGAGAGCACCTAAAAATCACATTTATTTCACTGAGGACCAAATACCCTTTCTCTGGCTTGTACTCTGTGTCTGGAAATGAAATAGAAGGGGACGTATGTTTGATGATAAATTTATCAGAAAACTTGCCCTTGAATGGAAGAAAGAGATGGGTTGAATTTGCATAGAATCATTTGGTACAAAGAAGGATTTTTCCTCCAGGTCACTTTGGATGGCACCTCTGGGTAGTTTTCATCATTCCACTGTTCTATATGATCCATCTCACCAGCTGGAGCAATCTGGGTTTGTTCTATTAAACATATTCCCTGTCCTGCAGTATGGACATCTTTGGAATAGTTTACTCCTGCCCTGAGCTCTGCTTGTGACACAGCATAATTTGCATTATATGGGTAAGGTGTGGTTTAGATATTGAAGGCCCTGTCACACAACCTGCCTCACAGGATGTGTTTGAATTGTGGAGCAAGGCAGAGCCCCCCCCCCCACGCAGTGTACCTTTTGTTACACTTACCTACTGTCTTAAGACAGCTATCGGGGGCATGATTTGGTACAACTCGGGGTGGGGGTGGGGATGATGAATTTCCCCAAGAGCCCCTTGACCTTTCTTCCCCTAAATTCAAGTGCTGTCAGCAGGTTGCAAAGAAAGAGAGGTTTTGTGTACCTTCAATTAGTTGGGTAGAAGGAATTTCAGGAACTGCAGCCCCGCACACTTGCCCACATTCCCTGTTGGCGAATATGGCGTCAAAGTACATGTCACTTTCAATACATAGTATACAGCTATATCAGTGTATTTTCTTACTCAAAAGTAAGCATGCGGAGCAATCTAGATTAGGACTGTAGCATGTGGGGAGGTTTAATCCTTCCCTGCCCAGAACTTTATTTTACTGTAATTATGGACAGTAAAATAAAATAACAAAAATAAAGCTTGACTCCCTGTGCACTGTGTTCCTGATCTGGATAGTGCCCCCCCCATAATTTTGAGTAAGAAAATAGTACAGACATGACTGAACCCTATTTTCACCCTTTAAAGCTGAGGTGGGCAACTTCCTGGTCTTCACATGCCCCCCCACTGGGGGCTGCATTCCTGCCCTACTACTGTGATGCTGAATTTGCCACTGAAATTTGGTGGTACAACAACAGCAGTGGTGGTAGTAGGGAAATCTGCAAACAGCCCCCCCCCCCCGTTTTAAAGGATAAAGCCAAATTCAGTGGTGTGGCAGCAGCAAAAAGGGGCTATTTTGCTTTAAAATGGCCCCTTTTTGCCACCATGCCACCAAATTTCAGTGGCAAACTGCCGCTTTATCCTTTTAAAAGGGAGCTAAATTGCAGCTTTCTGAAGTGCTGAATTTTGCCCAGGGCAGGCCAGTGCAGGGGGAATGAAAAAGCCCAGAGGGGCCCTGATGTGGCCTGCAGGCCATTTGTTGCCCACTCTGTAATGGTACAGGAGCCCTGTCTTCCTTTGTGTCTGTAACTCCCATCAAATCCCTTCTACCTCAACAGACTTCTTAAATGTTATAATCTTTATCATCTATTTGAAAACATCTACCTACTGCCTTTTATCAATGATTTCAAGGCAGCTTGTAAAAATCAAAACAAGTAAAACAATAAATACATACAAAACAACCAGCAGCTAAAAGCACCATTAAAAGTCAGAGAATTCTACAGAATTAACATGGTAAAATGGCTAGATAGCATCACCGATGCAATGAATATGAACTTGAGCACACTCCGGGAGAGAGCACAGGACAGGAAGGCCTGGCGTGCTATGGTCCATGGGGTCACGAAGAGTCAGACACGACTGAATGACTGAACAACAACAACAACAACATGGTAAAAATGTTTGAAAATGCCCGGGTAAAGAAATGTTAAAAATGGTCTTGTCTGGTGCCTAAA
Organism: Heloderma suspectum; assembly: GCF_057233095.1. Taxonomy (NCBI): domain Eukaryota; kingdom Metazoa; phylum Chordata; class Lepidosauria; order Squamata; family Helodermatidae; genus Heloderma; species Heloderma suspectum. The sequence goes on from NC_139458.1 coordinate 271,608,855, forward strand.
AGACGGCATTGCTGGCACCAGGCTTACTCCCCAGTAAGGTGATGGTGAGAATTCTATACCTGGGGTGCTATGTCTGAAAAGCTCCTTTCCTGGTGCAGGTAGTATTTGGAGAAGGGTATCAGCCAACTACCTTTGCATGCAGTGAGCTGATATCTGAAGAGGCTCTCCAACAAGTACTTGAATCCCAAGCCATTTAAGGTGAGCATCTGCTCTTTGAATTGGCCCTTGAAGTGAATAGGCAGCCAGTGAAAGTCCTTTCAGACTGGTGAGATACAATCCTTCTGAGCGGTGCCAGTCAAACATCTGGTCACTGCATTCTGCAGTAACTTAAGCTTCTGAATCTTTTTCAGAGGCCAACTGTAAGTATTTATAATTGCAGTAATCCAGGCAGGATGTTATCATGTTCTCATGGCAGTAATCATGACAAGATGAGCATGGATAACTGTGGCCAGACTATCGCTGCTCAGGAGAGGTCTCCACTGGAACGCCTGGTGAAGCTGGTGAAAGGCAATCTATGCTGCAAAAAATAGCTGGACTGAGGAGCACCCCCAATCTTAGAATCTGCTCCTTCAGGGGAAATGCAGCACCATCCACAACTGACTGGATACCATCTCCCTGACTTAAAGAACGATCTATCCACAGGATGTCCATCTTGCCAGGATTAAGCTTCTGTTTATTGACCCACATCCAGGCCATTACTGAATCTAGGCACTTGTTCAGCATCCAAAATGCATATTTTAGGGTAAAATGTGTACAAAAATGCACATTTTTTGAAAAAGGCATGTTCAAAAATAATGCTAATTTCCATATATGTGTGTGTTTTTAAAAGATCAGCAGTTTGATTTGGAAATGGAACAGAACAGACTGGCACAGACTGAAAATAGACTGCTTTGTCCATATCTACTTGGCATGCCAGGGGACCCTGGCCTTCCACCTGGCTGTCTCATCATGTCTCACTCTCACACAAATCCTAAACTGAAAGCTACAGTGTCTATTTGAATATGAGTTTTCGCATACCCCATAATTCAGATCAGATCGAGCTTGAAAGCAGGGTTTGGATCTCAGGCTCAGGGAGTTCTCAGGTACAAATAAACATGGTATATCCAGGTTCAGGCACATTTTGCAAATGGTAGAGTATTTATTTATTTATTTATTTATTAGATTTATTAGCTGCCCAACTGGCCAGCTACCCTGCCACTCTAGGTGGTGTACAGTACAAATAACAACACAAAATACAACAAATTTACATGATCAACTAAGTAAAACAGCATTGCTCTAAAAAACCCTAACTCGGCCCACCTGAACAGCCAGGTTTTCAAAGCCTGGCAGAAGCTCATGAAAGAGGGGACATTTGATGAGATGTATGAGACATTTGTTTCAGTTCATTTTTGATCAGAATTTACCCAGTTTGCACCTTCTGGACCAAAAATGGACTTGGATGTAATCTGCAGTTGAAGTCTGTACATTTCCAAGCTTGCAATCTGATTCACAGACACCCCCTCCCCCAATGTATTTGAAAGCATGTATACATTTAAAAAATGCATACATTTCAAAATGTGTACATTTTAAAAATGTGCAAAAATAGGCTTTATCATGGGAGAAGAATGCATACATTTCAAAAATGTGCACAATTGATGTGTACATTTGGAAAATAAATGCACAGATTTTCATGTGAAAAGAAAAAAAAGCTTGCAGTCTGATACAGACTCTAGTCAGATTGAGGTTCAAGATGGAATTTGGAGAACTTTGCTTATTTGCACATCCCTAATCGCACATCTTCTCATATGCACATTTTTAATGTACTTGTCCTAATATATGAAATGTTTGCTAGTGATTTCTCCTAATACATACCTTTTTTATATGGTTTTTGGTTTGAGAACTGCATCACAAAATTAAGAAAAGTGTGAATATTTATTACATTCATATCCCATCTTCCCACAAAAAATAGTGCTCTTGGAAGCTAACAATAATAAAATCGAGATAAAAACCATCACTGTTTATCACCAAAACTGCATTCCAGTTCATATGCAAGTTTGAAAACTGTGAATTTGGAAAGTTTACATTCATATGTGAATCAAATTAAATTCTCATCCATTGCAACTAACAACACCCCAGTCTCTGTTTGTAGTAACCGATTCTCTGTATTCTACCATGTCTATAAATCTATAGAGTATCTTACAACAACAGTGTCCTCCTTTTATGCACATAGCAAGCTATGCAAAGAGGCAAAGGTTGGGGCTCAAATGAAGGGATCCGTGTGGTACAATCTGCTTCTTCATTATTATATTCATTTTATTTTAACAGGATTATGCTCTAAGGGGATTTGCATTACACGCTTTTAATGTACAAGGATTACATTTAAATGATTAGTAGGAACAGGAGACATAAGAGCAAGGGCAGAAAATAAGATAAGCATGAAAATGACCTTCTCAGTAGAAAGAGACTTGGGGTTGGAAGGAGAGCAAGAAACAGAGGGAACACATGCTATACAATGCAAACAGCACTTCGAACTATAGGGTGAGATTTGTGGGTTGCCCTGTGCCCAAGGATAGACAACCTGATGCTTTCCAGATGTTTTGGACCACAACTCCCATAATCCCTGAGCACAGGTCATGTTGGCTGGGGCTGATGGCATTTGTATGCCAAAACCCCTGGAGGGTGCCAGGTTACCTACCCCTGCCCTTTGCAATCTGCTTCAGTGGTCAATGCAGGGTGGACCATCTGTGATGAGCAATTTGTCTGCAAGCGATACCAGCAGTCAGTTGCGCAACATTGACATAAATATTCCTGTACAGGCAAAAGGAAAAAAAGAACAAATTCTTTGGGGGCAGCTACAGTTAACAGTACCAGAAAAATGCTTTCAGAGTACTCAGAACTGCTCGTGCTTTTAATACATAAAATACATTTAGCACATACCTGATGAGAATGAAAGAGGTAATAAATAGAGCAAGGAGAACAGGCAGATGATTGAAATGTAGTCTAATCTACACACACACAAGCTCTCTCTCTCTCTCTCTCTCTCTTTCTCTCTCTTTCTCCCTCCATGTGTGTGTGTGTGTGTGTGTATGTGTGTGTGTGTGTATACACACACACACCTATGGCTCCCAGGGACAATTTCTGTACAGTGCTGGATCAGAGGACTTGGTAAGCATTCTTCTCAGCACCACCACGAAGACCTAGAGAACCTATTTCATGGCATCTATAACGTACAGCTATTAAACCTGACTGGTGAATATTTTCCTTGTCTGAAGTGGTTTATGGCCCTTCCCTGTGAGCTGCTGCAGCAAATGGAACCTAGTGGCAGGTGGCTGGATCTCTCCTACTTCCCGGGCATATAGGATCTTATTTCAGAGACCGTGTGTCCATAGGAAGGCAACTGAACCACTGGCAAATCTGCAAGGCTTGCCCAGATTCATGCATAAACCATAGTGAACATGATGTGAATCTACTTATCCTGGATCAGAAAATATATCAGTGGAACGGGGAAGAACAGAGAATCTAGGATAGCAAACCAAAAGAAAATATGAGAGCAGGAAGGGTGGCATCTTTTCTCTTGGCTTACAACTGGGGGTACTTGATCTTCTTTAGCTATTCACTGTTGTTTTTTTGATGTTTTTAAACAGATCATGAAAAAAGTGTTCCTTTCATCTTTTGGTTACACTGAATCTGACTTCTGGTCCATCTAGCCCAGGGGTGGGGAAACTGTGATCCTCCAAATGGTGTTGGACTCCTTCTATCAGCAACAGTGATAATTTCCAATGGTCAAGGATGATGGAAGTTGTACTCCAACAACATCTAGAGGGGCACAGGTCCCCTCCCTTGATCTAGCCCCACATGGTCTCCTCTGATGATCATTGGCTCTCCAAAACTCTTAAGAAGAGGTCTTTTCTGGCCTTACTACCAAATAAAAATGCTGGGAAATGCATTGTGATCCCTCTCCATGTAAAATATGTCATCTAGCACTGATCCATGGTGATTGCACAGGGTAGCAACATTGCTCAGGGTGTCAGTGAAGCAATATATGATCCAAGGAATGATCCCAGGAGCCCTGGCACTGTCATGGAGGATACTGGGATGCAATTCTTGGCCAAATCTAGGTACACAAGAAATTAGAAAGCTGTCAGGGTTCCCTTGCTCGCCCCCCCCCCCAGCTCTGTCCTCCAGAACTCACACACAAAAAGAGAGGCTTCAGTCTCATGCCTTTTCATTATTCTCGGGTTCATTACAGATGCAAATCCTCAAAGACTCTCTCGATACAAGGGAATGTCTCCAGGGGATTCAAATGGGAATAAACGAACGTCACCCGCAGTTTGAAAAGGCAGCTGTCTGACTAGGCTAACTTAGAGAGGGAGGTTCCGCCCCTTGCCTGCTGCTTCCCTTCTTTGCAGAGCCAACTTCGCAGAGCTGCTGGCCGGGGCTGCCCACAGCCGGACATCCAGCCGCTGGGCAGCCTGCACAGGGATGCAAATGGCGGCCACCATAGCTGCTACCATTTGCATCCCTGTCTTTTGCCGTGATAGGCTACGTAAATATTTACGTAGCCTATCACAGCAAAAAAAAAAGGGAACGCAAATGGTGGTGGCAACGGCGGCTGCCATTTGCATTCCCTTTTTTTTGCCGTGATAGGCTACGTAAATACTTACGTATAGGGATGGACGAAAGGGACTTACCTGGTCCCGCAGCTTGCTTCGCGGTGGGGGGGAGGCGCTTCGCTTCTCCCCCCGAAGTTCAGGCGAGGGGGGGAGGCGCCCCACCTCGCCCGGCTGAAATTCAGGCCGGGGAGGAGGCGCCCCATCCCTCGCCGCCGAAATTCAGGCCGGGGAGGAGCGCCCTGTCTCCCCGTCCGCGAAAAAAAAGTAAAGTAAAAAAACCACAAAACACACCCATGATAGGCTACGTAACGATTTACGTAGCCTATCACGGATAGATTTCCAAAGTCAGCTGTGATAGGCTATGTAAATCATCACGTAGCCTATCACGGGTGACTTTTGGGGAAAAAAAAGCGCGTACCAAATGGCGGTGCCCATGGGCGCCACCATTTGCGTTCCTTAGTTTGGCACATCTAGTCTACGTAAAGATTTACATAGACTATGGCGAAAATAAGGGAACGCTATTTGCGTTGCCCTTATTTTCGCTGTAGTCCATGTAAATCTTTACGTAGACTAGACGTGCCAAACTAAGGAATGCAAATGGCGGCACCCATGGGCACCGCCATTTGGTACGCGCTTTTTTTACGCGCCATTCGCTTTCCTTATTTGGTCCCTGTAGTCTACGTAAAGATTTACGTAGACTACGGCAAAAATAAGGGCAATGCAAATAGCGTTGCCCTTATTTTCGCCGTAGTCTACATAAAACTTTACGTAGACTACAGGGACCAAATAAGGAACACGAATGGCGGCTCCCTATGGGGGCCGCCATTTGCGTACGCGCTTTTTTTTTTTTCAAAGATTAACGTAGCCTATCACAGCTGACTTTGCAGATCTACATTTGCAGATCTACCCGTGATAGGCTACGTTAATCGTTATGTAGCCTATCACAGGGGCGTTTTTTTTTCTTTTGAAGTTCACGGCCGGGGAGACGGGGCGCTTCTCCCCGGCCTGAATTTCGGCTGGGCGAGGCAGGAAGCATCCCCCCCGGCCTGAATTTCGGCCGGGTGAGGAGGGAAGCCTCCCCCCCGGCCTGAACTTCGGGGGGAGCAGCAAAGTGCCTCCCCCCCACCACGAAGCAAGCTGCGAGACCAGGTAAGTGACTTTCGTGCATCCCTATCTCCAAGAGGAGGCATTTCATGTTTTACCTAGGGATGTCAGAGAATTGCACCATGGATCTCAGAGAGGCTCAATGCCAGCGCATTCAGCCCCCCAAAATCCGTGGCGGAACAAAGCCCCCCACCCCCCTCCCTGCGAAAGGTGCGCAAAACAGAGCACTTACCTGCTTCTTCATTATAGCCGTGATAGGCTACATAAATACTTACATAGCCTATCACAGCTAATGCAGGGACACCATTTGCATCCCTGTTGTGGCCATGATGGGCTACATATGTAGGGATGGCGGAGAATTTCTCCACAAATCTCCGGGTTTAGACTTTGCAAATCTAGCCATGATAGGCTACGTTAATCGTTACGTAGCCTATCACAGGGGTGTTTTTTTTTTTTTTAACTTTTCTTGTAATGGCAGTGGCGGCAGCTGGTTGAAAGACCGGCTGCCGCCCCCGCCCCTGCTGAAGACCTGCTGAACTGCTGCTGGGACCCGCCGCCGGGAGGGACATTGGTGAAAGGTAAGTCCCATCCTGGGGGGGGCAGGGGGTGGGGGGGTGGAGAATTTCTCCTCCAACAACCTTCGGAGGACCGAATGCGTTGGCACTCGGCCCCCCGAAGTTTCGGGGAGAAATTCTCCCCCATCCCTACTTGGAGAAGAAAAACATCATGGTACTTTAGCACCAATGTTTCTTCATTAGGAGACTCTTCCTACAATTATTTCCTTACCTTTGAGTTTAAAACCAAACATGTGAAGGGAAGAAAAAAATATTACAAAAATAATCATGAACCCATCAATAATTAGGTTATGAACAGTTTCCATAATTGCCATCTGCAAATATTTGTCCAAAATATAGGGATGTGCGAATCCCTTACCTGGCTCCGAACAGGCATCCGTGGTGGAGGGGAGGTGCTCCGTCCCTCCCCCCGGAATCCTCCCTGGCCGGCTCCACTCCATGGCGGCTCTGCAGAGCTGCCGGCCGGGGCTGGCCGCAGCCAGAGTTCTGGCCGCAGCCAGGCTGCTGCAGCCACAAATGGCGGCTGTTGTAGCAGCCGCCATTTGCATCCTTGCTAGCAGCCACGATAGGCTACATAAGTATTTACGTAGCCTATCATGGCAAAGACCAGGGATGCATTCGGCCCCCCAAAATTTGTGGCAGAACGGCCTGCCCCCCCGCCCCCCCGGATCACCCTTGGGACGAGACTTACCTGGGGCGGATGTTCCGGGCAGCGGCGATTCCGGCGGCTGGTCTTCCGACTGGCTGCTGCTGCCGCCATTTGCAGCGTCATGAAGACTTACATAGCCTATCACATCCCAGTTAAAAAAAAAACGCGTATGCAAATGACGGCGGCTACAGCTGCTGCCATTTGCGTTCTTTATTTTTCACTGTCTTAGTCTATGTAAATATTTACGTAAACTATGGCAGCGAAAATAAAGGGGAACGCAAATAGTGTAGCGGGCGCTATTTGTGTCTCTTTTTGGTTTGCCGTTTTAGCCTACATAAATATTTACGCTACGCTATTTGCGTTTCCCTTATTTTCTCCCTCTTAGTCTACATAAACATTTACGTAGACTAAGACACCAAAAATAAGGAACGCAAATGGTGGCGGCCATTTTTCTTTTTTTAACCCAGCCATGATAGGCTACGTAAATCTTTTCGTAGCCTATCACGTCTTGAATAAACAAAAACAACCCCCCCCACAAGTCTGCAAATGGTGGCAGCGGCAGCCGGTCGGAAGATCAGCCGCTGCCGCCGCCGCCGCTGCCGCCGCCGCCCGGAACATCCGCCCCAGGTAAGTCTTGTCCTGGGGGGGCGTCTGTGGGGGGGCGGGGGGTGGCAGGCCACTCTGCCACAGATTTCGGGGGGCTGAATGCACTGGCATTCGGCCTCACCGAGATCCGTAGTGGAATTCTCTGCCATCCCTAGTTCAATGTAAGCAAGTATAAAGTGATTCACATCGGGGAGAAAAAGCCCAACTTCCACCTGATGAGATCAGAGCTAGCAGTCACCAACCAAGAAAGGGATCTTGGGGTTGTGGTGGGCAGTTCAAATAAAATAACAATTCAGTGTGTGGCACTGTAAAACAGTAGGGGCGTACAAAACCCCGCTTACTTGGCTCCACCGGGTTCCGCAGGTGGGGGGAGGCGATTCGTTCCTCCCCCCGGAATCCTTGACGGGGGGGGAGGCGATATGTAAATATTTACGTAGCCTATTACAGGCTAACATAGGGATGCAAATGGCATACCCTACTCAGGATGCCAGTTGCGTCTGTACCAGTCCGGCAGCAACCGGAGCCATCGCTGCCGCCACCGCCGCAGCCGGAGCCGCAGCTAGGTAGGGCTTTCGCGCGGGGCTTTCGCAGGGTGGAGGGGTGGGGGGTTCCATTCCACCATGGATTCTGGGGGGCCGAATTCACTGGAATTCGGCCCCCCTGGGATCCACGGCAGAATTCTCTAACATCCCTATAAAAAAAGGCAAACCCCATGTTAGGCATAATTAGGAAGGAAATGAGAATAAAACTGCCAATATCATACTGCCTTTATATAAATCTATGGTGTGTCCACACTTAGAATACTGTGTATAGTTCAAAAAAAGATGTTGTAGAGATGGAAAAAGTGCAGAAAGGGCAACTAAAATGATCAAGAGGCTGGAGCATCTCCCCTACGAGAGAAAGTTACAACAGCTGGTATTTTTTAGCTTGGAAAAAAAAGGAGGGTAAGGGGAAACATGATAGAGGTCTTCAAAATTATGCATGGTGTGCAGAATGTGGATAGAGATACATTTTTCTCCCTCTCTCATAATACTAGAACCCAGGGTCATCCCTTGAAGCGAATTGGTAGGAGATTCAGGACAGATAAAAGGAAGTACTTCTTCACACAGTGCATAGTTAAATTATAGAATTTGCTACCACACCATGTAGAGATTACCACCAATTTGGATGGCTTTTAAAGGGGGATAGATACTAGGGATGTCAGAGAATTCCACGACGGATCTCGGTGAGGCCAAATGCCAGTGCATTCGGCCCCCCGAAATCCATCACGGAACGGCCTGCACCCCCGCCCCCCACAGATCCCCCCCAGGATGAGACTTACCTGGGGCAGATGTTTCGAATGGTGGCGGCTCCAGCAGCGGCTTTGGCGGTGGCGGCGGCAGCTGGTCTTCTGACCGGCTTCCGCCACCGCCATTTGCAGTCTGTGTTTTTTTCTCCCCCCCCCCCAGACATGATAGGCTATGTAAAGACTTATGTAGCCTATCACGTCAGGGTAAAAAAACAACAACAAAAAAACGTGTATTTCCATTCCTTATTTTTCTTCATCTTAGTCTACGTAAATATTTATGTAGACTAAGACGAAGAAAAGAAAGGGGAATGCAAATAGCGCCCAGTATGCTTTTTGCGCTCCCCTTTCTTTTCTTCGTCTTAGTCTACATAAATATTTACATAAATATTTATGTAGACTAAGACGGCGAAAAATAAGGAACTCAAATGGCGGCGTTTTTTGGGGGGTTTTTACCGCAGTTTGTTTGGTTTTTTATCCAGAGCTGGCTGCGGACAGCCCTGGCCTGGGCCTGCTCAGCTGCTCTGCGGAGCCGCCACAGAGCACAGCTGGCCATCGGGGATTCTGGGGGGAGGGACGGAACGCCTCCCCCCCACCATGAACAGAATCCGCGAAAAGGTAAGTGACTTTCGTACATCCCTAAGTTTAGTGTATCTGAGTCATAAACTAGATTCTACTCTTTGTGGTTATTTCCCCCCCAGACATGCTCATTGCTAATGAATATTCATGTAGACAAACTCTTCAGTAGACAAATTGGCTATATACTCTGGTAATAAATTTAATTTTGCAATGAGTAATGCAGCTTATTTTTTAAAACCCTTAAATGTAACTAATCTGAATTAATTTTCCACTTGAAATACTTAGCTTTAACATGTGACAGTTGTATTACTTGATAAAGCCCTAAGGTCCTTTTTCTTTATTTTGTAAATCCTAAATTAAATTTTTTAGAAAAGTTAAATGTAGTTAGAGTTTAATTTTTAAGATAGATTAGGGATGTCAGAGAATTCCACCACTGATCTCGGTGAGGCTGAATGCCAGTGCATTCAGCCCCCCGAACTCCATGGCGGAACGGCCTGCCACCCCCCGCTCCCCCGTGGATCCCCCCAGGGACGAGACTCACCTGGGGCGGATCTTCCGGGAGGCGGCGGCTCCAGTGGCGGCTCCGGCAGCGGCTCCGGTGGCGGCTCCGGCGGCGGCGGCCGGTCTTCCAACCGGCTGCCGCCACCGCCATTTCCAGGCTTGTGTAAAAAAAAAAAAAAAAAGAGGTGATAGGCTACGTAAACATTTATGTAGCCTATCATGGCTAGGTTAAAAAAAGAAAGAAAAAAAGACGTGATAGGCTACGTAAATCTTTACGTAGCCTATCATGGTTGGGTGGGTTTTAAAAAAACAACAACCCGTGTACGCAAATAGCGGTGGCTACGGCCGCCGCCGTTTGCATTCCTTCTTTTTACCATCTTAATCTACGTAAATATTTATGTAGACTTTGATGGCGAAAATAAAGGGGAACGCAAATAGCATAGCGGGCGCTATTTGTGTCCCCTTCTGATTCGCCGTTTTAGCTTATGTAAAGATTTACATAGGCAAAAACGGTGAATGATAAAGGGACGCAAATAGCGCCCACTACTCTATTTGCATTCCCCTTTATTTTCGCCATCATAGTGTGCATGAATATTTATGTAGATTAAGATGGCCAAAAAGAAGGAATGCAAATGGCGGCGGCTGTAGCTGCCGCCATTTGTGTACGCGGTTTTTTGTTTTTGTTTTTTACCCAGAGCCCTCCGCGGCCAGAAATCTGGCTGCGGACGGCTCTGGCCTGGCCGGGCCGGGCCTGGCTGGCTGCTCTGCGGAGCTGCTGCAGAGCACAGCCGGCCGTTGGAGGATTCTGCGGGGAGGAACGGAGCACCTCCCCCCCTGGCCAGGATTCCGTGGGGAGGGATGGAACACCTCCCCCCCATCAACATAATCACCAAAAGGTAAGTCACTTTCATACATCCCTTGTCAAGGGCTCCTTGGAGGCCTCTCTCAGTCTAATCCAGTAGCCAAGTCCAGACACAGACAAAGGGATTCCTTTTAAAGCTTTATTCTTCTTTTACAACTTAACAACTCTACAGGTAGCAACTAGATCTGAGCAGCAGAGTACCTATGCCGTAAGTTGAAACAGTTGGTCCCCGTTTGAAAGGGAATTGCTGGCAGACCCCTGAACTTAAGGACTAGGGAGAGTCCCTCCCCTTTTCCCTTGGATCCTCTGGGCACAGCCTTTGTTTGCGCGCCAACCAGGCACTGTGCCTCCTTTCCGCGCCCTCCATCTGGCGCCGCTCTCTGCGTCTGCGTCGCGCATCCACCAAGTCTACTATCTAAATCGGTCACTCCCTGGTCTGCTTTCTAATCTAGGAATGCTGGTGGGAGGAATCTCCGTCAGCTGTGGGCCCTGGGAAAGAGGAGTGCGCTCCTCTCCCAGGAGCGACTGCTCTTCCTCAGAATCAGAACTACTCTGGGATTCTATGGGCTCAGTGTCCACCCTGACATCCCTAAGATAGATGTGAATGAGACTAAATGTTGTCCTTTCTCCCCCCTCCCATGACCATAAACAGATTATAGTGATTAAATTAGTGGGAGAGGGGAGAGAGAAAGATGCTTTCATCTCTTGCTAATGTTGTTTTTAGGAAGAGCACACTGAAAACCACACAGGGATGTTGGAGAAATCCACAATGTATTGAAATTAGGGATGTGCGAAAGTCATCTACCTTTTCGAAGGGGTGATTCGCGGTGGCGGGGAGGTGCTCCGCACCTCCCCCCGAAATCCTAAACCGGCTGGCTTCACTTCACGGCAACTCTGCGGAGCCGCTGGCCGGTTCCATTCGCAGGTGTGTGGAGCCTGTGGACGCAAATGCTGGCGGCTACGGCAGCTGCCATTTGCATTCTTGTTTTTTTTCCATGATAGGCTATGTAAATATTTACGTAGCCTATTACGGCAAAAAAACAGGGGTGCAAATGGCGGCCACCGTAGCTGCCGCCATTTGTGTTCCCTTTTTTGCGTGATAGGCTACGTAAATATTTACGTAGCCTATCACGGCCTCCGCAGGGATGCAAATGGTGTCCCTCCGTTAGCCTTGATAGGCTATGTAAGTATTTACATAGCTTATCACAGCAAAAATGGGGAAGCATGCGGCCGCCATTCGCAAAGCAGCACGAACGGCACCAGGTAAGTGCTCCATTTCTTGTGCCTTTCGTGGGGTGGTGGGGCGCGGGGGCTTCATTCCACCATGGATTTCGGGGGGCTGAATGCACTAGCATTCGGTCTCACTGAGATCCATGGAGGAATCCTCTGACATTTCTAATTGAAATTAGTTGGATTTCTGTGAAACCGACCTGCTGATTCTGCACTGGACCAGACTTTTCCAAGTCACGCAGCTTCTGTGGACATGCAGACCATTTTTTCACTTTGGGGGGGGTTGCGCTAATGCACAGTAGCACTAATGTGCATTGGCACATTTGCACATTAGCGTTAATGAGCATTACTATTCATGAAATTAGAGCAAGTAGAATGAAATTCTGGTTATAAAAAATCTGATTTTGTCAGTGAGTGAACAACAGAATGAAAGACACCCGACAATCCACAAAACACAGACAGAACGGATTTAACAAAATACATACATTGCTAAACACACACACACACACACACACACACTGAATGAGATTGAAAGCCAGAAATGATGCATATCAAAAGAATGGATTTCCATGAGATTTCCAGTCATATCCATATCCATATCCATATCCATATCCATATATATATATATATATATATATATAGAGAGAGAGAGAGAGAGAGAGAGTATCATTAGATAAAACATTTTAAAAAACTCAACAGAATTCACTGCACACAAGTTTATTTTCCAGGTGGATAAGGCATGTATTAGGCATGAATTCAATTGAATTGACATTCAGTTGTGCCATATTACTATCAGAAGTAGGGATGTATGAAAGGCACTTAACTTTCGCGGATTATGTTGATGGTGGGGGGGAGAGGCGCTCCGTTCCTCCCCCCCGTAATCCTGGCCGGCCGGCTGTGCTCCGCAGAAATTCTGCGGCGCTGCCGGCCAGCTCCGCCAGCAGCCGGACATCTGGACGCTGGCTAGCAGGGACACAAATGGCGGCAGCCGTAGCCGCCACCGTTTGCGTCCCTGCAGTCAGCCGTGATAGGCTACATAAATGTTTACGTAGCCTATCATGGCTGACTTAAAACAACAACAACAAAACTGTGCGTACGCAAATGGCGGCGGCCATGGCCGCCGCCATTTGCATTCCTTATTTTGGCATGTCTTAGTCTACGTCAAGATTTATGTAGACTAAGATGGCAAAAATAAGGGGAACACAAATAGCGTAGACGCTACGATATTTGCGTTCCCCTTATTTTCGCTGTCTTAGTCTAAGTAAATCTTGACGTAGACTAAGACGTGCCAAAATAAGGAATGCAAATGGCAGCGGCCATGGCCACCACCATTTGCGTACGCACGGTTTTGTTTTTAAAGTCAGATGTGATAGGCTACGTAAACATTTACGTATCCTATCGTGGTGTTTTTTTTTTAAACTTAGCCATGATAGGCTACGTACATCTTTATGTAGCCTATCACTTTTTTTTTTTTAACTGGAAATGGCGGCGGCGGCAGCTGGTCAGAAGACTGGCCGCCGCCGCCACTGAACCGCTGCCAAAGCCGCTGCCGGAGCCGCTGCCACCAGGAAGATCCGCCCCAGGTAAGTCTCGTCCCGGGGGGGTGGGTGGGGGGGTGGCAGACCGTTCCGCCACTGATTTTGGGTGGCCGAATGCGCTGGCATTCGGCCTCCCTGAGATCCGTGGTGGAATTCTCTGACATCCCTAATCAGAAGCCCATTTCTGTTATTTTCAGTGAAAATGAGCACATGATATCAATGAAATCAAGAATCATGAATTAATACATTTTAGGATATAGTAAAATTCTTAAGTTTCTCTAGTGATTGGATTCAGTGAAGGATTGGACAAATGTTTGGAGGTTATTATGATGAGCAACAGCTCTCGCAAGATGTTCAAATGATGCTATGCTTAGACGTGTAATTACTAGGGACATGTTCTAAAAGCAGGATATGGACTATTAAATAGATGTTTTTTGTTACATTTTCTATGAACCAATTATTACTGGCCAAAGTGTCAACAACAGAAAACTGGGGTAATTTAATAATTACTCTGGATCCGTAACTGATGCAGTGTTCAGTACCCTTTGCTAGTCCTCGTCATTTCACCACTGCTTGTGCTGCTGATGCTGGCACAAGCAATGGAGCTCCTCTCCCTCTCCTCTCCCCCATATGAATGCTAATGCAAGCAATACTGGTCACACAGATCAGGGTGGCCAACTTACAAATGATGTGCTATTAGCTTCAACTATTAAGTGGATAATTGAGTAGATAGTCTACGAAATATATGCTTGTGCATGGTGCTCCCCAAGCCCAGTGTCCCAGGCAGTAGCTCCAGTCACCTGCCCCCAAATACCATCCTGGTTTCTCCTACCACATCCCCTCTCCTCAGCAAAACAGGGAAGGAGCTTGACTAAAGGGAGGGGGCAGGCTCCCATTCCAGCTCCCTGCCCCAAAGCTGTTCTTCCAACAATCATGGCTGGGGATTCACAGAATGGCTGGGTTTGCCACATTAACATGATTGTTCCAAGAGCATATACTGTATAATATATATACTTAAATGTCCTGAAAAATGTAAATAAGACCTAATTTTTACCAAAATGCCAGTTCCTACTGGGATACAGAAAATATTCTTCTCTATGACAATCTTTATTCTCATTCTCATCTCCCAGGTAACCTGAGAGCTGTTGGCTGTCTAAATGTGGTGCAATAAAGACTGTATAGCAATATAAGGAGGAAGGCCAGGATCTCTTCTCGGTCATCCCAGAGTGCAGGACACAGAATAACAGGCTCAAGCTACAGGAAACCAGATTCCGGCTGAACATCAGGAAAAACGTCCTGACTGTTAGAGCAATATGACAATAGGACCAATTACCTAGGGAGGTGGTGGGCTCTCCCCCACTGGAGGCATTCAAGATGAGGCTGGACAGCCACCTGTCATGGATGCTCTGACTTGGATTCCTGCATTGAGCAGGGGGTTGGACTCGATGGCCTTGTAGGCCCCTTCCAACCTTACTATTCTATGATTCTATAAACAATCCATGAATGAGATATCAGACTGTGTGTGTGTGTGTGTGTGTAGGTGGGGAGAGAGAGAGAGAGAACTGGGTAGCAGTAATCTGACTTATTCAGCTAAATAGAAATGGGTAAGACAAGGTTGACCATAGAAGTATAATTTTGTTCACTTTTCCCCCTAAAAGTGACAGTGCATTGCCTGGACTAGATTTCTCAAACAATATACCAACAATACAATAAATGCAGTAAAACTGGCAGAAGACAAATAGCAGCAAAAACAGGCATGCACTCTCTCACACAATCCTTTCTGGGTGATTTAAGCACCTTTTGTCTAGTTCCTAGTACCAGTGATATCAACTTAGTGGTAGTAGGGCTGTACAGAAATGACCTCCAAATATCACAGTCTGAATTTGGGGGCCACTTCTCTGATTTTCAGGGGGACGCAGTGTGATGAAATTCAGCCCTTACCTTAAGCAGGGGGACAACTGGCCATATTTTTGTTGTGGCTACCATACCCCCCCAATACCCCCCAAGAATGATGCGGATAATTTTGGGGTTAAGAAAATGGTGCCACTGAGAGTGAAGCTCCATTTCTGCCACCAGCAGCACCAGCAGCAATGAAATATATGAATATATATATATACCCGAGAATCCAAAAGTTCTATTTTACTTATTGGCTTTGGTGTGGAGGGAGATCTTAAAAACAATAGTGACAAAGGCTCAAAGGCTGGTTTTGCTATTTACAAGAATAGCCTAGACAATATGTTTCTTCCTAGCTTTGGGGCATTGTGGATATCAGCATCATTCCCTTTATCTTTAAAGCTATGCAATGAAACTGAGTGCCATAAATCTCCAATGAAGAGAACATCTGGACTGTTTGGTACACACGACCCCATACATGCATTGAAAGAACCTGTGGAGTGAGCCAGGGGGCTGTGTAGGCTAGCCCCACCCATGGTACTGCTGTCCTTTCATCCCTCCACCCTTCCCTGGCAAATGCTTAGTGGACAT
This sequence comes from Heloderma suspectum, assembly GCF_057233095.1. Classification (NCBI taxonomy): domain Eukaryota; kingdom Metazoa; phylum Chordata; class Lepidosauria; order Squamata; family Helodermatidae; genus Heloderma; species Heloderma suspectum. The sequence continues at coordinate 271,624,860 of NC_139458.1, forward strand.
TTGTAAGAATGAGTCCCCTGCACATACAGATGAGCACACAGAGAGCTTCTATACTTTTGGAGGCACCTTGATTAATCTGACTGCCTCCTCAACTGTGGGAACTCTCAGTGCGTACATCTATGCATCAAATTCATGGAGAGACATGCTGTCAGTTCCAAGGGACAGGAATGGGGATATCAAGCTTGTTTAACTGGTAGCTTGTGACATACATTTTTAAAAAGTCCTTCTACACGGAGATTACTAGAAAAGAAAATGAGACTCAGCCTCCATCATCCATCACACCAACTTTGACTATAATAAAAGGATCTCATTTGTTCAAAACAGTTTAATGTCACCTATGTGCAGTAGGTGCCCCCCCACACACACCTGTTTCAAATAATGCAAGCAATTCTCTCATTTTTACTCTGGCAAATTACATAGCCTTCCAAAGTTCAGAGGGGCTGGATCAATGCAAGTGACAAGAAAATTGGGCTCCATTTGTTTGAATGACACACTATGAAGAACATAGCCAAGAAGTGTGAAGGTATCACATTTTTGTAATGCTTATTAGACCTAATCAACAGAGCACCGGGATGAAATATGCTCTGTTTTAGGACAGCCTATCTATCTTCCCCAGATGTAGACAAGGAACAGGAAATGAGGCACAAGCAACCAGGGTACCAGAAAAAGCAAGGACCAAACCAGGACATTCACATGTCTTCTCCACTGTAGAAGACATTCTGTGAGGCTCTGCATGGTGTCTCATTTGTGCTCACGAACCAAGCTCACCTGCAGGGTTGGATGCCGTAAGCTTCATACAGAACAGGAAGTGAAACTTGTAAGAAGTAAATAATTTGTTTGCTAGAAGAGAAAAATTAGGGAAACTAGTTCATTTTCTAGAGATAAAGTCCAAAAGGGGGAAAAAGGGGGCGGAGGAGGTCTGGTGTACCTAGCTCTCTCTCTTAAATTTGCTGTTAAGCACCTGAATCTCACTGATTTCAATTGGTATTGTGCATGCTTAACTTTCTGTGGATTATACCCAGCTTGTGCCAGGCTGCAGAAATCAAAAGGAAGCATTCAGTTTCCAGTACCAGAATCAACCAGAGATACAGAAAGAAGCTTTTTAAACATGTGATGTTGTACTTGTAGACGAAGTCACCAATACACTGATCCTCTTTGGGGAATATAATGGTAAGGCTCAAGTTTTCTATAATGTGCTTGTCCCATTAAAGCATACTGTGAAATATGAGGTGAATTTCAAGTAGGGATGTGCAAATCAGCAAAAGTTGAGCTTATCAAGGTTCTCCAAATTTTACCTTGATGCTTGTTTTGATTCATGTCCATATCAGACTGCAAGTTTTGCTTTTTGTCTACATAAAACTTTGTGTGTATACTATTTTCATACTTATTTTTTTCAAAATGTATGCATACATCATGAACATTTTTGAAATGTATGCATTTTTCCTGTCCTTAAAATGTACATACAACACTTGTTTTGTTCTGTAAATCACATTCCAAGATCAGAAAGTTACAGACTTTGACCACAGATTAATTTTGCATCCATGTTCAGGCCTGGAGTACGTTCCATATACTTCCCGCTAAATTCCATTGATTTATCGCTCAAGTCACTCAGAACCTTTATATTTGTCTTGAAATTTCATTTTCAGTAAATAACTTCATGTAGAAATATCTGTTAAAATGTGGGAAACCGAAAGAATTATGATACAATGAACAAGATTTATCAGGAAAATAAGTAATAATAAAGAGGAGGGGCTGGAGCTGAATGGGACAGCAAATACTTTGCATACAGATAAGTTGTAGGTTCAATTCTTGCCATCTTCAGTTGAAAGGATCAGGAAGCATGTTCTAGAAAAGGGCTGTTCCTGATAACCCCAAGAGCTGTTGCCAGTTAGAGTAGAAAATACTGGGCTAGATGGACCAACAGTTTGAGGTGTTATATGGGATCTTCCTATGTTCTAATCTGTGATCAAGAAGATTGGACAAAAGCATGACTATGTTATAGTCATGGCCCCTGACTGTTCATCGACACTCTTCCAAGTATGCTGGTTGGGCTATATTCATCCTGTCAGATGTAAGCTGATACATTTCCTTCCCTTTTGTATCCCAGGAATGAAAAGAGCACACACAAAGTATTACTGGGACAGACTCAAAATTACCATGAGCATTCGAATAGAAGTTCAGATGAAATTCAACTGAGCCGATCCTTCCAAATACTTGTTGGGAATAAACAATTGAATGACTTTGACCAAAACAGACAACATGAGTGCTGCCATCTTGTATACTTCCGAGAATGTCCAGTCCAGCTGCCACATAAAAGAATCCAAGATTGGGGAGGGCATATTTTCCTCCATCAAGCTGATGGAGGAGGGGCTCTGGTGTGCAGGTGGGACTCTGATAAGTACTTGAAACTAGAAATGGACAAAACAGTTGATTTCTAGTCCATATCAGTTTTGCACATTTTTAGTCATAGTTCTGATCCATTCAATTGCATTTATTTTCATACTTGCCAGTCCTGGAGCTTAGCAGGGAGAATAATATCTCGTGCAGGGCTCCAGGACCAGCATGGTCATTTTAAACGTTTTTTCTTTCTTTCTTTTAAACAGTGTTGCTTTAAACAAATAGTTTATCGCTCAGGCACACCTAAGACAGCCTTCTTCTGGGAAGCCCCTAGAAAGAGAAAGTGTTTTGGCTGAAAGTAAATGGCCAAAACACTTCCTCTGTTTCAATTTAAAGGATTTCAATTTTAAAAGGATTTCAATTTAAAAAGAACACCCACAAACAAGGTGGTGAGCACAATTCATTTTTTTAAAAAACTTACATATTTATTATTGGAATATACTACACTGCGTTTTTATTTATGAAAATTTCGTGACTCTTTGCAGACGATGGGGAAAAAGCCACATGACTGCTGGCTCCGCAGGACCTCGTGGTGCCATTCTGCAGAGGATTCTGTGGCATGGACCGAAGGGAATTTGATACCATTTCAGTCCGTGGCAGAATTCTCTGACATCCCTAGCCTCGGTGCATGCTTGAAGAGGCACCATTGCCACTCGCCTGTTCTGCACATTATGTTGGGGAAATGGCCCTTTACAGCCACTGTTGGGTGCAACATTAATTCAAGATGGGGCTTTGTATTTCTCATAGATCTAATATTGAGCCCAATGGATGGCCACCATTGTGCACAACATTAGATCTATAGAAAATACAGAGCCCCATCTTGCATTAAAATGGAGGCTCACATGAAGGATGGGTGGTTAAGGGGTGCAAGCAGCTGGGCCTGTTAAGTCCCAGCTGCTCATGCAGCTCAGTGGGTGGGGGCAGCGGCTCACTGAACCGGGTTTGGAGGCATGGGCAGGAGAGTGTCCAATGGACTCCCAGACCCAATTGGGCACCCATGCCATCCCTATTCAGGAGTGCAAACAGGACAAATTTTGGTCCAAAATGAATAAAAATGAAATCCCTACTCTCAGCCAGGTGTATTGCCATTATGCCAGACCTACTGGATTACAATTGGCCATTTTTCATTGCGTGCCTCACATACTTACAATTACATATTCAATGGCCATACCTGGCTCTCTATAGACCCCTAGTATGCAGGCTACTCATGCTTCTTGTTTACAAGGGACAGGAGAAGCAATGATTTTCAAGTTCACCCCAGTTGTCGAGAATTTACTTTGAAGTCCATTTTGGCTCACTCCCATTTTTGTGTTTGACTTGTTCAGATGGAAAAAGTGCAGATTTCAAATGGGAAAAGTGCACATGTCTCTGCACTTTTTTCAAAAGTGCACATTTTCCCCCATTGACTAATGTGTGAGATTATATATATATATATATATATATATATATATATATATACACACACACACACACATACATATACACACACATACACACACACACACACACATATATATATAAGTGCATTTCAAGATGCACATTTTTAAAAAGTATGCAATTTTCAGGAAACTGCAAACTTTTTTTTAAGTGCTCCCCGTCACTTTCATGGTTGCGAACGGGACATGTTCGCATGATTTGTGAACAGAAACAAAATTCTTGTTCATCTCTCCTGTTTATCTGGTGCTGGGGAGCAGTAGGATACTGCAAATGTGGAGCAAAATGGTCTCCCATTAGCAGTAAAGGGTGTGTGTTCTATAGTGTGCCTGGCACAGCAATCACATGCATGGGAGCGAGGCAGGGAGGAACAGGGGAAGGCTCCCAGTAATGTCTGTGGGGATCCTCTCCAATCCATTCATAAGGGTGGGCATCATGCCATTTGTGTGCTTCTGATGTCCCGTCTGCCAGGATTTCATATTCCTTCTGCATTCTGTCTCAGGCAAGGTTGAAAAATACTCAGAACATGTGCCGTTCTGATAAGCATGCTGACCACCCAAACGCAAGCAGACAGGCCAATTTCACACCGAAATCTCTGACAAAACATTCTAATGTCTGCTTCTGATTAATGGGATGGGATGTGGGATGGGGGGTGGGAGAACGCCAATCTTGCAAATGTCACATATTCAGTCTTCCAGGCTTTCTCTAAAAAGATTCTGCTCGTATGGAATAAGTTATGTTTTTAACAGCGAGTACTGGAGAAGTTCTGAGGCAAGTTGTGCTGGTGAAGTTTTCATGGCTTATGAAAATGCAAAATTGTGGAAAAACCTAGGGATGGTGGAGAATTCCGCCATGGATTTCAGTGAGGCCAAATGCACTGGCATTTGGCCCCCCGAAATCTGTGATGGAATGGCCTGCCACCCTCCACCCCCCCGTGGATTCCCCCCAGGACGAAGCTTACCTGGGGTGGATGTTCTGGGCGGCGGCGGCAGCTCCAGAGGCGACGGTGGCAGCTGGTCTTTTGACCAGCTGCCGCCGCCGCCATTTCCATCCTGATCTTTGCCGTGATAGGCTATGTAAGTATTTACGTAGCCTATCACGGCAAGCCAAGCAAAAAAAAACAAAACCGCGAACGCAAATGGCAGTGGCTACGGCGGCCGCCATTTGCGTTCCCTATTTTTCACTGTTTTAGCCTACGTAAATATTTACGTAAGCTACTACGGCGAAAGAAAGGAATGCAAATAGCACCCACTACGCTATTTGCATTCCCCTTTTTTTGCCGTAATAGCCTAGGTAAATATTTATGTAGGCTAAAACGGCGAAAAATAGGGAACGCAAATGGCGGCCGCCATAGCCGCCACCATTTGCATACGCTGTTTTTGTTCTTTTTTGTTTTTTGCCCAGCTGTGATAGGCTACGTAAATACTTACATAGCCTATCACGGCAACCTGGCTGGATGCAAATGACAGCCGCTACAGCGGCTGCCATTTGCATCCGCAGCAGCCCATCCGCGGCTGGAACTCTGGCTGTGGACGGTCCTGGCCAGCTGCTCCGTGGAGCCACTGCGGAGCGGAGCCAGCCAAGCAGGATTCCGGGGGGGAGGACTGGATCGCCTCCCCCCCCATCAAGGATTCCAGGGGCAGGGACGGAGCGCCTCCTCCCCCACCATGAAAAAATTCCGTGAAAAGGTAAGTGACTTTTGTACATCCCTAGTAAAACCATGATGTCTTAAAAAAAAAAAAAGTCTGTTGTGGAGGTGGGGGAGAAAAGTACTTCAGATATAATTTGCCTGAGCTTTTTCTGAGAGGGCATGGAGGGAATCTGCACTTTTTAAAAGCCATTTACAGACTAAAATAGAACAAACAACATCATTAATTCTAGTAAAGGCAAACAGGTCAGTATGGGGAGAACATTTCCTTCCTTCTTTCCTTCTTTGTAGACATCAATGCAAGGGACAGAATTTCAAAGCAAGGAACTTACCATGGTAGGAGAGCAAAAAAAACACAATTTCTCTGCTTACCTGTTAGACACTGGCTTCTTTTAAAAACCTTCCCATGTTTTCTTTTACCTGTTATGTGCCATAGAGCTAGTGTCCAAATGGGTAACTTGCTTTCTGGAGGCCTACTTGAAGCTAGGGATGTACGAAAGGGACTTACCTTGTCCCGCAGCTTTTTTCGTGGTGGGGGGGGAGGCGCTTCACTTCTCCCCCCGAAGTTCATGCGAGGGGGGGGTGTCTTCCCGCCTCGCCCGGCTGAAATTCAGGCCGGGGAGAAGCGCCCCGTCTCCCTGGCCGCGAACTTCAAAAGAAAAGTAAAAAAAAAAAAGCCCCGTGATAGGCTACGTAACGATTTACGTAGCCTATCATGGCTAGATTTGCAAAGTCAGCCGTGATAGGCTACATTAATCGTCACGTAGCCTATCACGGGTGACTTTGAAAAAAAAAAGCGTGTACGCAAATGGTGGCCCCCATAGGGAGCCGCCATTCGTGTTCCTTATTTGGTCCCTGTAGTCTACGTAAAGATTTATGTAGACTACGGCGAAAATAAGGGCAACGCTATTTGCATTGCCCTTATTTTTGCTGTAGTCTACGTAAATCTTTACGTAGACTACAGGGACCAAATAAGGAAAGCGAATGGCGGCTCCCTATGGCGGCCGCCATTTGCATACGCACTTTTTTTTTTTCAAAGTCACCCGTGATAGGCTACATGACGATTAACGTAGCCTATCACGGCTGACTTTGCAGATCTAGCTGTGATAGGCTACGTTAATCGTTACGTAGCCTATCACGGGGCATTTTTTTTTTAACTTTTCTTGTAATGGCGGTGGCGGCAGCCGGTCGAAAGACCGGCTGCCGCCACCGCCCCTGACGAAGACCTGCCGAACCGCCGCCGGGACCCGCCGCCGGGAGCGACATTCGTAAAAGGTAAGTCCCATCTGGGGGGGCGGGGGGGCGGAGAATTTCTCCCCGAACCTTCGGAGGACTGAATGTGTTGGCACTCGGCCCCCCGAAGTTTCGGGGAGAAATTCTCCCCCATCCCTACTTGAAGCTGGATTTACACAGTAGAAAGACAGAGTGAAATGAACTCATTCAGTCCAAGTTCCATCCAGATCAAAGCTCCCAAAGAATTTACCCCAGTCCATCCCTTTATTGTTCTGTGGGTTAATTCTGCTGCATGGCTCAAGTTCTCCTGATTTCTGACTTAGCTTGATGAATTTTTAATAATTGTGTAAAGATTGTGTAAACTCCATTCCACCTGTGTTTTGTGGATTGTCAGGTGCCTTTCATTCCGTTGTCCTCCCATTGATGGAATCAAATTTCTTTTGTTTCCAAATTTGTGCAAATTTGCATTTGTGCAAATGCTCAGTTACATTTGGACCAATTGTAGTTTCAGAATACCCTTCAAAGCACAATGAGTGCATTGCAATGATCCAGACATGATGAAACTAAGACAGGTGTCACCTTGGCCAGATCTGCATTTTCCAGGATCAAGCATAGCTGGTGCATCAGCCTCAGCTGGAAAAAGGCACTTCTGACCACCACTGAGACCTCACCCAAGGTCAAGGCAGAGTCCAGAGGAATCCCTAAACTATGAGCCTGTGTTTTCAAGGGGAGTGATAACTCTTTCAGCATTCAGGTTGAATTCCAATTCCCAGGTCAACTCTCCCATCCAAGAGCACCTGTCATACCTGCCTTTCGAGCCTACATCCAGTACGTTACCATCTATAAGTAAAGGTTCAGGACCTTGACAGCATCCCAGGAATGAAATGGAAAGGACAGATAGCATTGGGTATCACTTCCATATTGTTCACACTGAATCCCCAAACCCAAATGACTTCCCTCAGATTTCAGATAACCCTGTAGATGTTAAGTAGCATGGGGACAAGATAGAATGCTAAAGGACTTCATAGGCTCATGGCCAAGGCCTTGAATAGACTTTCTCCAGCACCTCCTCTGAAACAGCCTTCTAGGAAGGACAGAACCCACTCTAACAATGTGCCCCAAGTCCCATCCTTGGGAGCTAATCCAGAAGGACACAATGGCCAATGGCACTGAAAGCCATCCCAATGTATGCCACAGTGCAATTTACTCCTTCGGTGATTATGGCTGATGGTGTCATTGGTGGCTTGTTTGTAGAAATAGTTAAGAAATTAATTGCATTTCAGTTCTTGAAAAGAATTTAGCAATGTTTACAAAGATCATATTTGAGAGAGAAAGAACTTGAGGTGGGTTTTTTTAAAATGGATGTGGGAGAAAGTTGATATGACAGATTAGCTGACCTGGAAACCAATGTCCCCCTGCCAGGAGAGCATTACACTGAACATGAAAGCTTTCCTTGCTCAGTCCCAAGATCTTTGGCAGCATGGCACTCCTGACTGAGGGCAGTGCTCTTCTTTTAAGGCAAGGGGGTATAACAGAGTGGCACCGCACATGCGCTGAGCCCTGGCTTCTCTAGTCCAAAGGCTCTAATCAATGCTGGGGAAGGCCTGTGCATGAAATCTTGGAGACCTCCTTCAGGTTGGTGTTGACAGCACTGGGTTAGATGAACTAATGGACCAATGATAAGGCAGTTAATAATAACAACTCTGCTTCATAAGTTTCAAGGAAGGTTGGTGCTGGGTGGATGTTCCACACCACATGGTTCTTCTTTTGGAAGGTCCATCTTGTGTGGGGATTATTCATTTCTCAGTGCAAGCCTAGGTACATACAATGCCATACATAGGTGTGCATGGGATTTTTAACTATTGGAGGTTCAGCTGCAGTCCTCTGGGGAAAAAGAAGGAGGTAAAATGTATCATATGGAGCAACTCTATGAATGTCACATTATGGATTGTGCAGACAAAAGTACTGGCTGATCCTGGTGTTAGTTTCACCTCCTGTGCAGCTTGGCCAACAGCATGGATTGAGATGGAATCACTTAATCTCTGCCAGAAGGCCCATTCAAACACAACCTTAGCATATGCTGGTCAGTATACTTCCTTTACCATTTTCATACTGGCAAAAGATCATGAACACAGTTTATTTTAGGGATATCAGAGAATTCCGCGACGGATCTCGGTGAGGCCGAATGCCAGTGCATTCGGCCCCCCAAAATCCATTGCGGAACGAAGCCCCCATCCCCCCATCCCATGAAAGGTGCGTGGGACGAAGTCCCCACTGCCCCCACCCCACGAAAGGCGTGCAAAATGGAGCGCTTACCTGCTCCCATCGGCGCTGCTTTGTGAATGGCGGCCGTCCTGCGGCTGCCATTCGCTTCCTCCTCTTCATAGCCGTAATAGGCTACATAAATACTTACATAGCCTATCACGGCTAATGCGGGGACGCCATTTGCATCCTTGTATTGAGCCATGATAGGCTACGTAAATATTTACGTAGCCTATCATGGCAGGGGGAAAAAGCCCAGCGTATGCAAATGGCGGTAGCTGCCGCCATTTGCATATGCTGGTGTTTTTTTTCCCCCTGCCGTGATAAGCTACGTAAGTATTTACATAGTCTATCACGGCTCAGTACAGGGACGCAAATGGCAGCGGCTACGACAGCTGCCATTTGCTTCCCTGCAGGGCTGCCCAGTGGCCGGATGTCCGGCTGTGGGCGGCCGGAGCTGGCCGGTGGCTCTGCAGCTTGGCCGTGGAGTGGAGCCGGCTGGGCAGGATTCCGGGGGGAAGAACGGAGTGCCTTCCCCCGGTCGAGGATTCTGGGGGGAGGGACGGAGTGCCTCCCCCCCACCGTGGATTGCCCCGCGTGGAGCCAGGTAGGTGTTTCGTACATCTCCCCATCTCTCTTGCATCCTAATAGAATGCTCTCTGGCCTTTCCTCTATTTCCACCCAAATGTTGTAAGTTTGGGACTTTACGTCCAAGGCACCCTTTTGCAGATATTTTCAATAAACATGGCCCAATTTTCAACCCAAACTTTGTTGTCCGAGTCTTCTTTGACCCATCTCCGCTCACAAAATACTCACCATTGTGTAAAGCAGCAATTAGAAAAACAGCACTTAAACATTCTTGTTGAAAGACAAGGGGCTACAAGTGCAGGTTCACATATGTAGGGATGTCAGAGAATTCTGTGATGGATCTCGGTGAGGCCGAATGCCAGTGCATTCGGCCCCCCAAAATCCATTGCGGAACGAAGCCCCCATCCCCCCATCCCATGAAAGGTGCGCGGGACGAAGTCCCCACTGCCCCCACCCCACGAAAGGCGTGCGAAATGGAGCGCTTACCTGCTCCTGTCCATGCTGCTTTGTGAATGGCGGCTGTCCTGCCATTTGCGTCCCTGTGGAGGCTGTGATAGGCTATGTAAGAGCCAGCGCCTGCAGGAGAAGCCACCACCACCACCACTGGGGAAGAGGTGTGCTTGCCCCCGCTGGGCCTGCTGCTGCTGCCGCTGGGCCTGCTGCTGCCGCCGCTGGGCCTGCTGCTGCCGCCGCTGGGCCTGCTGCTGCCGCCGCTGCCATCACCACCAGGCCTTGCCTGTGGACTTCTGCCTGGCAGACCGCCAGTCCCTGTAGGACCAGGCCCCCAGGTACCGAGCCAGCTGTGCTGCTCCACCTGCCCCTCCCTGGAGGGGCTACATAAGCTGGCTGGCTGAGGTGGCCTGGGAGAGCCAGGGCCTGCAGGAGAAGCCACCACCACCACCACTGGGGAAGAGGCGTGCTTGCTGCTGCTGGGCCTGCTGCCGCCGCCACTACCACCGCCACCAGGCCTTCCCTGTGGACTCCTGCCTGGCATTTTTAAGGGGATTTTAATTGTTTTGTTTGTTTGTTTTATTTTGTTGGGGGGGATTTTGTTGTGTTTTTAGGGGTGGGTAGCCTGCCTGATAGGCGGGAGCGAGGGGGCATGTGTCCACCTGATGGAGGCAGTAGGGGGAGTGTTGGGGGCCAGAACATACCGAGGCTGGGCGGCAGGCGCTGGCGGAGCACTAGGGGCAGGCCATGCCAGGTAAGGGGAACAAGGGAGAGATGTGTAGTATCTGTCCCCTGCTCCGGGCCTGTCCAGAGCCAAAGGATGGCTGGGGGAGGCGTGACCCCATCTTCTGGCCTTTGTTTGCTGCTCTGCAATGCCAGGTCTGTTACCCAGAAAACCTCCCTCATCCATGACATGATCCTGGATGAGGGTGCAGACCTGGCATGTATTACGGAGACCTGGCTGGACGAGGCTGCTGCTCCAACCCTTGCAGCCATGTGTCCAGCTGGATTTTCGTATGCACAGCAGCCGAGGGCTGGGGATCGGGGAGGGGGAGTGGCTGTTATCTACCAAGAGTCCTTGGTCTTCACCAGACCCCCTCTCCGGGAGACCAAGGTTGCTGAGTGCATGTACTGGAGGTTGGGCCCGAAGGGCAGTCTGGGGATTCTGCTCGTGTACCGTCCACCCTGCTGCATGACTGACTCCCTGGCCGAGGTGCTTGAGGTGGTCTCTGATGTGCGTGTACAGTCCCCTAACTTATTGGTGTTGGGGGACTTCAACGTACATTTGGAGGCCATCCTCACAGGAGCACCTCGGGACTTCATGGAGACCATGGCCTCCTGGGAGCTGCACCATATTCTAACTGGGCCCACCCATGTAGCCGGTCATGCACTAGACCTTGTGTTTGTTTCTGGAGAATCGGGGAGTGATCTGGAAGTCGGGGGTATATCCACCACCCCCTTGTCATGGTCAGATCACTATCTGGTGATGTTGGACTTCTCGGTTCCACAACCCCTCCGCAGGGGTGGAGGACCCATTAAAATGGTCCACCCCAGGCGTCTTATGGATCCAAAAGGATTCCTGAACGCGCTTGGGGATTCTCTGGGGCATGCCAACGGCCACTCGGTCGAGACCCTGGTGGGTGGCTGGAATGCCGCAATCACTGGGGCATTAGATCGGGTGGCTCCGAAACGCCCTCTCCCCCTGAACAGGGCTCGGACTGCACCATGGTTCAATCCGCAGTTACGAGCTCTGAAACAGGAGGTGAGACGGCTAGAGCGCCGGTGGCGGAAGTCTCGCTCCAAAGACGATCAGACACGGGCTAGAGCTATATCTTCAGCCTATCACGTGGCGGTGAAGGCAGCAAAAAAGGAATATTATGCTGCCTCCATCGCGTCTGCAGAGTGCTGCCCCAGGAGGCTGTTCCAAGTGGTCCGGAGCCTGGTCGGTCCTGTGGCTCCGGAAACACTGGAGCATTCTAAGGCCTCCTGTGAGGCCTTGGCAAGGCACTTTGCAGATAAAATTGATCAGATTAGGTGTGTTACTCTGCACACTCTGGATACAGTTAGTGAGCAAGAGGCGGCCTGTGGCAAACCGGTTTTGTGGGATCGGTTCCAGCTTCTTCCTCCTGATGAAGTGGACAAGGTGCTTTCATCTGTAAGGCCGACCACCTGCTTACTTGATCCTTGCCCATCTTGGCTCATTATGAGCTGCAGAGAGAGACTGGGTGAGGGGATCAAGGCGGTGGTGAACGCCTCCCTTGAGGAGGGAGTGATGCCATCAGCCCTCAAGGAGGCAGTGATAAGACCGCTCTTAAAGAAGCCCTCCTTGGATCCTCAAGTTCTGAACAACTTTCGCCCAGTCTCAAATCTGCCATTTTGGGGCAAGGTGATTGAGCGGGTGGTGGCGGTGCAGTTGAAGGCACACTTGGAAGAAACTGATTATCTAGACCCATTTCAGTCGGGCTTCAGGCCTGAGCATGGGACAGAAATGGCCTTGGTCGCCTTGGTGGATGATATGAGGAGGGCTCTGGATAGGGGTGAATGCTCCTTCCTTGTTCTCCTCGACCTCTCAGCGGCTTTCGATACCGTTGACCATGGTATCCTCCTGGACCGGCTGGAGGGGTTGGGCATTGGAGACACTGTATTGCGGTGGTTCCGGTCCTTCCTCTCCAGCAGGTATCAGAGGGTAGCACTGGGAGAGGAGGTTTCGGACCCATGGCCACTTACTTGTGGGGTGCCACAGAGTTCCATCCTCTCCCCGATGCTATTTAACATCTATGTGAAGCCACTGGGGGCTATCATCAGGAGGTTTGGGGTGCAGTGTCATCAATATGGGGATGACACGCAGCTCTACCTCTCATTCAAATCTTCACCAAGGTTGGCCGTAGAATCCCTGTCCAAATGTCTGGAGACGGTGAGTGGCTGGATGGGGAGGAATAAGCTGAAGCTCAACCCTGACAAGACCGAGGTACTTTTGGTGGGAGACAAGAGGAGGCTGGGGGATGTTGACCTGGTGTTGAATGGGGTACGGCTACCCTTGAAAGACCAGGTCCGCAGCCTGGGGGTTATTTTGGACTCCCAGCTGTCCATGGAGGCTCAGGTGTCAGCTGTGAGCCGGACAGCGCTGTATCAACTCCATCTGATACGGCGGCTGCGCCCCTTCCTTCCCGACCATCTGCTCCCATCGGTAGTACATGCCCTGGTCTCCTCTCGTTTAGACTACTGTAATGCGCTCTACGTGGGGTTACCCTTGAAGACGGTTCGGAAACTGCAGCTGGTACAGAACGCGGCGGCTCACCTGATTAAAGGCAGCTGCCGGCGAGATCACATCACTCCAGTGCTGAAGGAGTTGCACTGGTTACCAGTTGTTTTCCGGGCCAAATTCAAGGTGTTGGTTTTGACCTTTAAAACCCTATATAGTTCCGGCCCAGCCTATCTTAAGGAGCGCCTCCAGCAACACCAGACAGGCCGCTTAACAAGATCAGCCTCAGATGGCCTTCTCTCTGTCCCATCAGCCAGGACAGCTAGACTGGTGGGGACGAGAGAGAGGGCCTTCTCTGTGGTGGCCCCCACTCTGTGGAACTCCCTCCCTAGGGAACTCCATCATGCCCCCTCTTTAATGAGCTTCCGTCGTGCATTAAAAACGTGGTTGTTCAGGCAGGCATTTGGGGTGGGTTAGGGTATTTAAAAAAAAATTTTATGGTAAAATTTTATTGTTTTAAATTGTTTTATGGTGGGTTGTACATCGCCCAGAGTGGCTAGGTGACCAGTCAGATGGGCGATTAATAAATTTAATAAATAAATAAATAAATAAATAAATAAATGTAAGTATTTAAGTAGCCTATCATGGCTGGGGGGGGGACCCCAGCGTTTGCGTATGCTGGGGTTTTTCCTCCTGCCGTGATAGGCTATGTAAATATTTATGTAGCCTATCACAGCTCAATACAGGGATGCAAATGGCGGCAGCTACAACAGCCAGCATTTGCATCCCTGCAGGGCTGGCCAGCGGCTGGATGTCTGGCTGCGGGTGGCCGGAGCCGGCCGGCGGCTCCGCGGCTTGACCGTGGAGTGGAGCCGGCCGGGCAGGATTCCGAGGGGAGGGATGGAGCACCTCCCCCCCGTTGAGGATTTCGGGGGGAGGGACAGAGCGCCTCCCCCCCACCGCGGATTGCCCGGCACGGAGCCAGGTAGGTGTTTTGTACATCCCTATATTGTTGATATTCCAAATGAGAAACTTTTCTGGCAATGAGATGTGTATAAACTGGGAGGTGATGTTTAAATTACTTTCAGTGATGTCAACTGTAACCACAAAAAGGCCAATCACACCTGGGGTTTGGCTGTAAATCTTGCTATGGCCTTTCTTCACTTAAAAGTCTCATCTCTTGGAATAATAACACCTCAGAAAAGATCCAACATCAGTCTTCCACATGAAAGAAGGTTATTAAAATGGAAAATATTATTCCCTCAAAATCAGGAGAGAAATAAAAATTAATTGGAGATCCATATTTTGATGGAAGCCAGTGGGGAATGAGGAAGCTGACCCTACACAAGAATTTACACTCAAGAATCTGAGGCTGGTGATAGAAATAAAGTCAAATAAATTGCTGCCAGGATCTTATATAAAATCAATAATCCATCTCACCCTGCCTAAGCAATGTAAGTTAATATTGTTGTTCTCACAATGACATTTTATTTCACGATCATGTTGATCACCATAAAATGTGTATAAGCCAGAAGCAAAGATACTGTTTGCAATAGGGTGGGATTTTAAGGGCAGTAAGCGATATGTACTGTGTAGCTATCAGAATGCAAAGTTGCAGCTGCTGCTAGGGTTGGTGGAGAATTTCTCCCCGAAACATCGGGGGGCCGAGCGCCAACGTGTTCGGCCCCCCGAAGAAGTTTCGGGGAGAAATTCTCCGCACCCCCCTGCACCCCGCACCCCCCTGGGACGGGACTTACCTTTGGCGAATGTCCCTCCCGGCAGCGGGTCCGGCCGGCGGTTCGGCTGGTGTTCGTCCGGGGCAGGAGTGGCAGCCAGTCTTTGGCATGCCGCCGCCACCATTCCAAGAAAAGAAAAAAAAACGCCCCCGTGATAGGCTACGTGACGATTAACGTAGCCTATAATGGCTAGATTTGCAAAGTATGACCAAATAATGAATGTGACCAAATAAGGAATGCGAATGGCGGCTCCCTATGGGGGCCGCCATTTGCGTACGCGCTTTTTTTTTTTAAAGTCACCCGTGATAGGCTACGTGATGATTTACGTAGCCTATCACGGCTAGATTTGCAAAGTCAGCTGTGATAGGCTACGTAAATCGTCACGTAGCCTATCACGGGTGACTTAAAAAAAAAAAAGCGTGTACGGATAATGGCGGCCCCCATAGGGAGCCGCCATTCGCGTTCCTTATTTGGTCGCTGTAGTCTACGTAAATCTTTACGTAGACTACGGCGAAAATAAGGGCAACGCTATTTGCATTGCCCTTATTTTCGCTGTAGTCTACGTAAAGATTTACGTAGACTAGAGTGACCAAATAAGGAACGCGAATGGCGGCTCCCTATGGGGGCCGCCATTTGTGTACGCGCTTTTTTTTTTTAAAGTCATCCATGATAGGCTACGTGACGATTTACGTAGCCTATCATGGCTGACTTTGCAGATTTAGCCGTGATACGCTACATTAATCGTGACGTAGCCTATCACGGGGGCGTTTTTTTTTTTTAACTTTTTAGTTCGCGGCCGGGCGAGATGAGGCGCCTCCTCCCCGGCCTGAATTTTGGCCGGGCGAGGCAGGAAGCCTCCCCCCCCAGCCTGAACTTCGCGGGGGGAGCAGCGAAGCGCCTCCCCCCCAACCGCGAAAAGCTTCGAGGACAGGTAAGGGACTTTCGTGCACCCCTATCTCAATCACATCTTCAGTTCCAGCACCAGTGACTTTTTCCTCTAGGACTCTGAGCTTGCTTCTTTGCTTCTCCCGTCTACTTTCTGCTGCTCTGCCTAGGTTTTTATCTCTTAATATTATTTTTTCCTCTCCAGCTCAAATCAGTGAAGAGGGTAGTTTCTTGTTCTTTTCTGCAAACTAAGTTTCTATTTCCCATGTTTAAAACTCTTCCCCTCTTCATCAGGTTTTCTGTTTATAATCTAATGCCTTTTCTCTCTGCCTTACGCTGACCTTTTCTTGAATAAACTCCTACTCCTGAGCACAACTTCTTGATAGGGATGGCAGAGAATTCGGCCACAGATCTCGGTGAGGCCGAATTCCAGTGCATTCGGCCCCCCGAACTCGATGGCAGAATGGCCTGCCACCCCCCACCCCCCCGTGGATCCCCCCCGGGACGAGACTTACCTGGGGCGGATCTTCCGACCAGCTGCCGCCGCCGCCATTTCCAGTATTGAACAAAAAAAGAAAAGATGTGATAGGCTACGTAAAGATTGACGTAGCCTATCATGGCTAGGTTTTTTTTTAAAAAAACAAAAAACGACGTGATAGGCTACGTAAATCTTTACGTAGCCAATCATGTCTGACTTAAAACAAAAACAAAAACGCGCATATGCAAATGGCAGTGGCTATGGCCGCCACCATTTGCATTCCTTATTTTGGCCCATGTTAGTCTATGTAAATATTTACGTAGACTAAGACGGCGAAAATAAGGGGGAACAGAAATAGCGTCCATTACATGTGTGTACTACTACGCACGTGTTGTTTTTTTAAAGTCAAATGTGATAGGCTACGTAAAGATTTACGTAGCCTATCACGGCTGACTACAGGGATGCAAACGGCAGCAGCTACGGCCGCTGCCATTTGCGTCCCTGCTAGCCAGCGGCCGGATGTCCGGCTGCTGGCGGAGCCGGCCGGTGGCTCCACGGAATCCCCCCCCAGGGATTCCTGGGGTGAGGGACGGAGTGCCTCCCCCCCCCAGCGGAACCCAGAGGAGCCAGGTAAGGCCAATTTCATACATCCCTACGTCTCGACCACTATATATTCTAATTAAGCAGTTTACTTTCAAATTATTAACCTTTTGGCTGAAACCAACTAACACTTAAAAAACTTATTTAACCCCATAATATATTGACACCAACTAAATACAAAAACAGAAGACACCTCTGTTCCTTTATATCCCCTGAAGCTGCTAATTGTCCCCTGGCGGAAATCATGCAGGTACTTTTTTGGTACCTACATGTAGGGATGGCAGAGAATTCCACCACGGATTCCAGTGAGGCCGGATTCTAAAGAATCCATGGCGGAACGGCCTCCTGCCCCCCGCCCCCCTATGGAATCCCCCTGGGACGGCACTTACCTGGGGTTGATGTGGCAGATTCGGCGGCAGTTCCGGTGGCGGCGGCGGCAGCTGGGCTCCTGGCAGGCCGCAGCCAGGCTGCTGCGACCACCATTGCCGTCCTTGCTGCCATGATAGGCTATGTAAGAATTTACGTAGCCTATCACAACTAACCCCCCCTCAAAAAAACCAGCGTACTCAAATGGCGGCGGCTACGATGGCTGCCATTTGCGTTCCCTATTTTTTGCCATTATAGCCTACGTAAATATTTATGTAGGCAATTACGGCAAAAAAAAAAGGGGGGAATGCAAATAGCGTAGTGGGCGGTATTTGTGTTTCTTTATTTTTTGCCATTCTAGCCTAAGTAAATATTTAAAATATTTAAAAATAAAGGAATGCAAATAGCGCCCACTACGCTATTTGCGTTCCCCTTTCTTTTCGCCATAATTGCCTATGTAAATATTTACGTAGGCTAGAACGGCAAAAAATAGGGAACGCAAATGGCAGCTGCCGTAGCCGCCGCCATTTGTATACGCTGGTTTTGGGGGGGGGGTTAGCCGTGATAGGCAATGTAAATTCTTACGTAGCCTATCGTGGCAGCCTGGCTGGATGCAAATGGCGGCCGCTATGGCAGCCACTATTTGCGTCCGCACCAGCCCATCTGCGGCCGGAAATCTGGCTGTGGACGGTCCTGGCCGGCTGCTCCGCAGAGCTGTCGCAGAGCGGAACCGGCCGGGCAGGATTCTGGGGGGGAGGACCAGATCACCTCCCCCCCTGTCGAGGATTCTGAGGGGAGGGACGGAGCGCCTCCCCCTCCACCGTGAATCAATCTGCAAAAACGTAAGTGAGCTTCATACATCCCTACCTACATGCTCCCCTCCCCCTGAAGACTGATATCAGCTCCTGAAGATGATTAGATTAGGGAAAAGCATAAGAGAATGGATTAAACCCTTCCCCCTCACCTTCATAGCCTAACAGTGCAATCCTATATATTACTGCTCAGAAGTTAGTCCCAGTGACTTAAATGGGTCCTACTCAAGATAAGTGGTATATGATTCCCCTTATTCTCCTCAGCTAATTTTAAATATAATTTTAAAAGGAAGAGATACAATCTTCTCTGTCTCATCTTGCTTGTGTCACCTATCTTCCACTGAAATCCTTGGGGATTAAAAATGCTTAACATTGACATAGCATAGTAGGCATGCTCCAACCACTATCACAAATTCTCTTTGATTTACTTCACTTTCAGCACCCCTTTTTTTACCTCCATCTATAAATCTGGCTAGCATATAACTTGACATTGTTTCAAGATGGATTGAAAGCTTTTAAGCAGACATTCTGACTGAACTAAAAGTAGAGATCCAAATATATAGGTAGTCTATTGGGGTGGGGGACATTTCCATTATATTCCTTGCCTTAACTTGACAATTGTTTCTTGAAAGAATATTTTGTACACACATCCTTGAAAATTATGGCATCTAGTTAAGATACCTCACTCACTCTTCAATATAGGAATGTCATAGCATGTGTCCTAAAACGTGCCACGAACAGTTACAACCTATAGTAGCCTGCATGTTTTCATCCCATCCTAAGGCAGGGCTGGCTCCGCCATCCAGCAGGGTGAAACAACTTGTTTCAGGTGGCACGATGAATGGAGTGGGGGGATAGATGAAGGAATGTGCTAGTGTTGTCTGAATGGTACAGCAAGTGTGTGTGGGGGCATTTGGCAGCAAAATATCTAGGGATGGCGGAGAATTTCTCCACGAATCTCCGGAAGGCCGAATGCCAATGCATTCGGCCCCCCAAAATTGGTCGTGAAATTCTCTGCACCCCCCCCCCCGGGATGGGACTTACCTCCTTCGAATGTCCCTCTTGGCGACGGGTCCCGGCGGCGTTTCAGCGGTGTTTCGGCAGGGGCGGCGGCCGGTCTTCCGACTGGCTGCCACCGCCGCCATTACAAAGTAAAGTAAAAAAAAAAAAAAACATGTGATAGGCTTTTCAAAAAAAAAAACACGTGATAGGCTACACAACGATTTACGTAGCCTATCACGGCTAGATTTTCAAAGTGAGCTGTGATAGGCTATGTAAATCTTTACGTAGCCTATCACGGGTGACTTTGGAAAAAAAAAAAAAAAAGCACATACACCACCGGAGTTGCTGATGCCCAGAAGATCCGCCCCAGGTAAGTCTCGTTCTGGGGGGATCCGTGGGGGGGGCGGGGGGCAGGCCGTTCCGCCACAGATTTTGGGGGGCTGAATGCACTGGCATTCGGCCTCCCCGAGCTCCGTGGTGGAATTCTCTGCCATTCCCATTTGAAATCCTCACTCTCAATTGACTTAATTTGCTCTCACCAAATCTGCTTGGCCCTGCAGCATTTTTGGCATCATTTTGTTTGCTATATGATCCAAAACCATCAGGTAGGGATGGCAGAGAATTCCGCCATGGATTCCAGTGAGCCCGGATTCTTTAGAAAGGGCCCCCCAGAATCTGTGGTGGAACGGCCTCCTGCCCCCTCCCCCACACAGAATCCCCCTGGGGACGGCACTTACCTGGGGCGGATGCAGCGGATTCGGCTCTGGCGGCGGCTCTGGCTGCGGACGGCCCTGGCTGGCTGCTCTACGGAGCTGCCGTGGAGCGGAGCCAGCTGAGCAGGATTCCGGGGTGGGAGGACCAGATCACCTCCCCCAGTCGAAGATTCTGGGGGGAGGGATGGAGCGCCCCCCCACCGCGAATCAATCTGCGAAAACGTGGGTTTCGTTAGGGATATACAAAAATCACTTACCTGTTCGCGGATTATGCTGATGGTGGGAGGGGAGGCGCTCCGTTCCTCCCCCGGAATCCTGGATGGGGGAAGGCACTCCGCCCCTCCCCCCGGAATCCTGGACGGGGGGGGAGGCGCTCCATTCCTACCCCCCCGCAATCCTCCTTGGCCGGCTGTGCTCCGCGGTGGCTCCTCGGAGCAGCCGGGCAGGTAGGGATGGTGGAGACTTTCTCCATGAATCTTTGGGAAAAGTGTTGGGGAAATTCTCTGCCCCCCCACCCCCCCCGGGATGGGACTTACCTTCGGCGAATGTCCCTCTCGGCGGCGGGTCCTGGCGGCGGTTCGGCGGTGGTTTGGTGGGGGCGGGGACGGGGATGGCGGCCGGTCTCCTGACCGGCTGCCGCTGCCGCCATTAAAAAACAAAGTAAAAAAACCCACAACAACACGTGATAGGCTACGTAACCATTTACGTAGCCTATCACGGCTAGATTTCCAAAGTCAGCCGTGATAGGCTACATAAATCGTCATGTAGCCTATCATGGGTGACTTTGGAAAAAAAAAAAGCGCGTACACAAATGGCAGCGCCCCATGGGCGCCGCCATTTGCATTCCTTATTTGGACAGGGTAGTATACGTAAAGATTTACGTAGACTACGGTGAAAATAAGGGAACGCTATTTGAGTTGCCCTTATTTTCGCCATAGTCTACGTAAATCTTTACGTAGACTAGATGTGCCAAAATAAGGAACATTATTTCCTTACGCACTTTTTCTTTTTTTTTCAAAGTCACCCGTGATAGGCTACGTGACGATTTACGTAGCCTATCATGGCTGACTTTGGAAATCTAGCCGTGATAGGCTACGTAAATCGTTACATAGCCTATCACGGGTTTTTTTTTTCTTTTCACTTTTTCTTTTGCGGCCGGGGAGACGGGGCGCTTCTCCCCGGCCTCAATTTTGGCTGGGCGAGGTGGGGCGCCTCCACCCCGGCCTGAATTTTGGCTGGGCGAGGTGGGGCGCCTCCCCCCACTCGCCTGAACTTCGGGTGGAGAAGCAAAGCACCTCCCCCCCACCGCGAAGCAAGCTGTGGGACAAGGTAAGTCCCTTTCGTCCATCGCTATGGCCAGGCCAGAGCCATCCACAGCCAGATTTCCGACTGCGGAGGGCTCTGGGAAAAAAAACAAACCCGCGTACGCAAATGGCGGCGGCTACGGCCACCACCATTTGCGTTCCTTATTTTTGACGTCTTAATCTACGTAAATATTTACGTAGACTAAGAATGTGAAAATAACGGGAACGCAAATGGCGTAGTGGACGCTATTTGCATTTCCGTTATTTTCGATGTCTTAGTCTACATAATTATTTACGTAGACTAAGACGGCCCAAAATAAGGAACGCAAATGGCGGCAGCCATAGCTGCCGCCATTTGCATATGCTTTTTTTTAACCCAGTTGTTTTAGGCTATGTAAATACTTACGTAGCCTATCACGTTGGTGTAAAAAAAACCCCAACAACCTGCAAATGGTGGCGGTGGCGGCCGGTCGGAAGACCACCTGCCGGAGCCGCCGCAGCCGCCGCAGCCCGGAAGATCTGCCCCAGGTAAGTCTCATCCCCGGGGGGGGTCTGTGGGGGGTGGTGGCAGGGGGGGCAGGCCGTTCCGCCACAGATTTCAGGGGGCCGAATGCACTGGCATTCGGCCTCACCGAGATCCGTGGTGGAATTCTCTTCCATCCCTAGGTTTCGTACATCCCTACCATCAGGGATTACTTGATTAAGCCAGGAAGAAGAAAGGGACAGTAACAAGAAAGAAAGAAAAGGTGCATAACAAGTAGCAGCAGGTCGTTGAAACAGTGAGAGAAAACAAGATTGAGAGATTGGATTCTCACAATTGCATTTTCCCCAGGAAATATTTCTCCCTCCACTGTCATATGTGTGCACGCACACAAACACACACACACACACACACAATTTTGAGCCCAAATATCAACATGGGAGAATATTCAATACAAGCCTAAAGTGACCTGATCTTCAAAACTATCAGAAATGTTTGCTCTGCAGTGTTAATCTGGCACTCAATTTCAGATAGCAGCACAGATTTCTAGAATTATCTTAGCTCCTATATTGCAACCCCAGGACAATATAATAAAATGACAGTCAAATATGAGATTAAAGGCTTAGCTTTGAATGATCCTCTGCAATGGCAGTGAAGTATTATGTTTTATCATGAAGTGGGAACTAATGCAGATAAACTTCAGGAAACTGCCTGATTTCACAAAGAGAGGAGCAGAAAGAAAGGAGTTGAACATGCTACTGTCTGCTGTTCTGCTCTTCCCAATTCCCCGAGCAGCGGGAAGTTGTAGGACAGCACTGCCAGATTTCAGTGCAATCCTACACATGTTTACTCAGAAGTAAATCCCACTAGGTTCAATGGTGCTCAGTTCCAAGAAAGTATGTATAAGTTGGGATGGCTGGACGCACCCAACTTGGGTCCTCCGGGTGCCCGCCCAGCTGCTGATGCACCTCGTGTGCCCCCAGACCCGTGCCCAAGTTCCCCCCTGCTCACCCAGCCACCTGCACTCACCCCAGGCCCTTCTGGCAAGCTCTGTGATTGCCATTTTGTGAAAGGAAGTGTCGATCACGAAAATGGACACACCTGATCTTACACAAAACAGCGCCCTGAATGGCTGATATATGCAAGATTACAGGCATAAATGGGCCATTTTTTTTTTTGCAATTTTAAAAAATTGTGGGGGGTCCCCTAAATTTCAGGGGGTGGGGAGGTCACATTGGGGGCAGCAGGGTCCACATTTAGCCCATCCCTGATTTGGTGGTTTCCCAGCTTTTGTGTAGTTTTCCCATCAAAAAGGTTGAAATGCATCTCCTAAGTGTTAGTTCCTGCCTGGCAATAAAAGCGTTAAGTTAAAATATGCCGACATTTTTGATATTTCACCTTTTCTCTGTCATTTATAGCTAATCCCTGGTGCCTCATCATTAGAGATGATAGTTTCAATCAAAAGCAGTCAAGAGTTAGATATATTCTGGAATTCCTTTCTGGTGCTGGTCAATTACTGAATAGTTAAAAATCAATAATCACTGTATGGTGCTGCCTGAACACTAAAAATGACATTATTGTGACCTTGCAACAAAGTCATTTTTGTGCCTTGAAAACACATAATTTCAAATAACAGCTTTCTCAGCTCAATTGATCCTCCAAACTATGGTTGGGCAGAATATGACATGAATGAATTACAGGCTTGTATTCTCCCTGCCTCCCTCCCTTTTTGCTTCCTTCTATCTCTGTTTGGGACTCTCTATAGTTTGCTATGACACCCAGATTAGCAAACCATAGCTATTTTTTTTCTTCCAAAATGGAATCAGAAATCCATTTCCAGCTATAGTTTCTGATTCTGGTTTGCCACCATGCGCTAATCATTATTTTCCCATTGAGATGTCGCTGTTGGAAGCTATGGTGGGCAGTGGTGCAGCTACATAATTTTAGAACTTGGACTTAATGGGGTGGGTGGGATGGCCATGCATGTTACTTCAGTTGTGGAGTACATGACTAACATTTGTCTTCTTCGCTCACATGCACAGACCACTATTACATGTTTTACAACTGTTTCTATATTCCTGATAGGTTGCAGCAAAACCCAAACTTTCTCAAAACTCGGGTGCATTTTGAACTTACGTAAATTATAGCATCATTGTGACCATAGGAATCAAATAGAGTTTGCTTCTGCTGCCCTGATGCTAAACAAACACATGTGGATGGAAATAAGCACAATTTTGTTGTAGAAAAGGATAATACACGTTTTATAGTAAAAACAGTGTACATCTGTAACAATGTACATGCTTGGTGGGCTGCCTCAACAATAAAATGTATTTAAAAATAGGAAGAAAGGATGCTGCTATGATGTGGGGCAGCCCTGCTGAGAGACTCAGCAAGCCCATGGCAGCCAACATTGCTGCTCTCTGGTAGAGATGTATGAAAATATCAGTGTTGCTCACAAAGCATGCCCCGTTTGAAGCCCCAAGCACAACCATACGTCTGCCGAAAATTTTTGCAAATTGGCCAGCATGTGCTTGTCTCAGTCCCAATTCCCAGTTCTATTTGCACAAGTTTCCTAACTTGTGCAAATTCCCCCAGTAGACTGGATCAGCCCTGCTTTAATCGATGGAGGAAATTTGTGCGAATTTCAGGAGATTTGCACAAGTCTGCCATTTGCTGTTTTGGTGTGTGCAAATCTCCTGTTTGTGCAAAGCGAGCAGAGATCTCCAACCCAACTTGGACATACGATGAGCAGTGAGACGATGTTCAGAGAATCCTAGTGATCTTGAACATCGCTCGTTTGCCCACCCCTACTGTCTGGGTGGTCATGGTGGTGGCGGGCGGGGAGGGGGGTTCTCCAGGGCTCTAAGCTTTAGCCCCAAGTTCCAGCCCCAGCTGCACCACTGACAGAGAGTGCTAAACAAGTAACCACAAGGGAAGTTGTGCAAAAGAGAGAGGATACAGGAGGGAGTGTGCAATATTTCAGCATGATGTTGATCTTCCAAAGATTTGTAGGACTGGACAAATTGAGCCTGTAGTTACCTAGCTTTTGATTTTTAAAGATAGATTTTTTTTAATAAGCTAATAAGGAGGATATAACAATAACAACAATAACAACAACGGTGGCGATGATGATTATGATGTTAGATCTGAATATTAATGCAAACACTGTTAAACTTCTGGCAAATTCTGACTGAAGTCTAAACTTTATAGATTGTCTCTGAAACCATCTGAAAAGTGCCCCCAGCCTGAATGGATTCCATTTAAAGTTAAGTTAAATAGCCTAACTTTCTCATTAACTGCAAAGAGATAGATGGTAAAAAAAAAGAGGAATGGCTTAATTTTTTTTCTTGAAACCTTTCAAAAAGAAGGTCCCTTTATTGAAACAAGGACAAACTCAATTTATGGGATGTCTGACTAAAATCTTTCTCCAAACTATGTCCCCTTCACTTTAACTAACCTTTAAATATGTTTTAAAACTTCCCCTGCCCTTTTTGGAGAACCCTTCTACATCATTCTTGTGTGCCAACAACCTCTCTGTGTGTGTGTAAGGTTTGGAAGTAGGGTATAGTTCCTATGCACTTCTGAATGGGGGCTCTTTTCAAATTTACACAGAGACCTGTTTACAGTGTCCCTGTGTGTAGGACTTCTTGGCTTCTTCAGTGTTAGGATGCAATCTTATGGATGCTTAAACAGGAAAATAGCATGCATAGGATTTCTGGCTGGGGCAATGCTGGGAGTTGTAGGACTTTTTTCCTTCTAAGAATGCATAGGATTGTGCCCTTACAAGAGAAAGAAATCTGATCCTTTGCCATTTTTTCTCCTTTGGAGAATATGCAGATCAGGTGGGTCAGTAGAGATAGTTCATGGCAGCGTTCCCCAACCTGATGCCCTCCAGATGTCTTGAACTACAGCTCCTATCATCCTCAGCCAACATGGCCAATGGTTAGGGGTGATGTGAGTTGTAATCCAACACATCCAGAAGGCACTGGGTTGGGGAAAGCTGTTGTAGTGTGGCTAGGGAAGCTGGAGAAATCTCACTGCTGGCCCTGTGTATCCTCTGGGTTTCAGCAATTTTTCTTTCTTTCTATAAGCAGGGCAAGATACATTAACTTCAACTACGGTTAGCATAGCTTGAGCAAATTACAGCCGTAATTCACTTATTTCACTCACCTGTGGCCATAAAGTGCTTGGTTATACGTAAATTGTAGGGATGGCGGAGAATTTCTCCCCGAAACATCGGGGGGCTGAGCGCCAACGTGTTCGGCCCCCCGAACAAGTTTTGGGGAGAAATTCTCCACACACCCCGCCCCCCGCACCCCCCCTGGGACGGGACTTACCTTTGCCGAATGTCCCTCCCGGCGGTGGGTCCGGCCGGCAGTTCGGCAGGTGTTCATCCGGGGCAGGAGTGGCAGCCAGTCTTTCGACCGGCTGCCGCCGCCGCCATTCCAATCAAAGAAAACAAAACAAAAACACCCCCGTGATAGGCTACGTGACGATTAACGTAGCCTATCATGGCTAGATTTGCAAAGTCAGCCGTGATAGGCTACGTAAATCGTCACGTAGCCTATCACGGGTGACTTAAAAAAAAAAAAAAAGCGCATACGGATAATGGCGGCCCCCATAGGGAGCCGCCATTCCTGTTCCTTATTTGGTCGCTGTAGTCTACGTAAATCTTTATGTAGACTACGGCGAAAATAAGGGCAACGCTATTTGCGTTGCCCTTATTTTTGCCGTAGTCTACGTAAAGATTTAAGTAGACTACAGCGACCAAATAAGGAACGCGAATGGCGGCTCCCTATGGGGGCCGCCACTTGCGTACGTGCTTTTTTTTTTTAAGTCACCCATGATAGGCTATGTGACGATTAACGTAGCCTATCACGGCTGACTTTGCAGATATAGCCGTGATAGGCTACGTTAATCGTCACGTAGCCTATCACGGGGGCATTTTTTAAAAAAAAAAAAACTTGAGTTTGCGGCCGGGCGAGGCGAGGCGCCTCCTCCCTGGCCTGAATTTCGGCCGGGCGAGGCGGGAAGCCTCCCCCCTGGCCTGAATTTCGGCCGGGCGAAGCGGGAAGCCTCCCCCCCCGGCCTGAACTTCGCGGGGGGAGCAGCGAAGCGCCTTCCCCCCACCGCAAACAAGCTTAGAGGACAGGTAAGTGACTTTCGTCCACCCCTAGTAAATTGTGGCTGAAATTGGCGTATCTTGCTCTGTTTACAGAGAGAGAGAGAGAAATGCCAAAATCCAGAGGATGCACTGGTTAGGTACGTCTGTCACTGGGAAATCTGGCCCTTTTGGGGCCTATTGAATTGTGTGTGTCCCCCCGACTGGACATTGGGGGATCTGCACATCTCCAGGTGTGGCCTTTGACTCCCTGTCTAGAGTGTCAGGTAGACATAATTTAAGCCTTGAGAAAGGGCCACAGGAAGGATCACAATCAACCCATCCCTATGCTTTTGGAGTGAGGGCTTACAAGGGCCCCTTATGGGATAACTGAAGGTTATTACTTTCGGGATCAATGGATGAACAAGAATCTGAACAGCTAAGGACTTAATTTTAGCCCAAACACAGCAGAGGTGGGGCCAGCGGTGTAGTGGAGCCAGGGCTTGCAGGGATGCCACACTGGTACTTTTTTATTAGCAGGGGTGCTCACATCATCTGCCACCTCCTCAGCCTTCCCTGGTCCTAGGTGTCAGTCACATTCCTATGTCCTCGTCCTCCTCCGAATGTTGAGTACTCATGGCTGTGGAATGGGGGAGTCCTTCAGGCTGGGTCATCTGTGTGTCAAGCTCTTGGGAAGAAAGTCTCACCATATCTGGGCTCCCTAGGGAGGGTGCCCCCCTCTGTTCTTGCTGTTGCCATTCTGATTCCGAATCTGAGCTGCCAGACTTCTCCACAGGCCCAGGTTCATTCCTGACACTAGGATTGTTGGAGAAGTCTGCAATGGAACCAAATAAGTTCAGATTTTTATGAATCTGACCTGCAGATTCTGCAGCAGACCAGCTTTTCCCCTTTTGGGAGTATTCAGGGGACTTGCAGACCATTTTTCTAACCTTTGGGAATTTTGCGCACATTTTGTCATAGAAAAATATGCAATTTTTTTTAAAAAACAGCCAAAAACATACATTTTCCCCCATAGGCTAAAGCATGAAAATGTGCATTTGGGGGGAATTTGCGCATTTTGGGGGAATTTGCAAATTTTTGCATATGAGAATTCGTGCAAATTCAGAAACTGGAAAAATCCAGTTCCATCAATGGGTGGACGATGGATTGAAAGGCACCTGACAATCTGCAAAACACAGATGGAACATATTTTACAGAATCTGTACATCCCTACCTGTTCCCTCTGAGCTTAGCTGCAATCCACACAGAAGCTGGGGAAAAATGAATGTTCCCTGCAACAATATACTGTTCCTTGTTGTAATGCAAAGTATTTGGGGGTGGCCTGCCTGGTCTTGGATGGTAAGTTGACCCATCAGCTTTGCCAAAGACCTGCTCCTGGTGGAGATGAAAACTGCTAGAACTGGTTTGCTGTAGAGCTGTGCACAAATGTCCTCTCAAAATTCTCCAGCCTATTTGTGGGCAGAGAAACTGGTAGGGATGGCGGAGAATTCCGCCATGGATTACAGTGAGGCCAGATTCTGTAGAATCCAGCCCCCTGGAATCCGTGGAGGAATGGCCTCCTGCCCCCCGCCTCCCCCCCACGTAATCCCCTGGGACGGCACTTACCTGGGGCAGTTGCGGTGGCGGTGGTGGCTCCAGCAGCGTGGTGGCGGATTCGGCGGCGGCTCTGGCGGCGGCTGATTCGGCGGTGGGTGCAGTGGCAGCAGGTGCGGCGGGGGTGGCGGGGTGGCAGCAGCGAGTGCGGCGGCAGCAGATGCAGCGGCGGGATGTGTGGCGGCGGGTGAGGCGGGACAGCAGCAGTGGGTGCAGTGGCGGGTGCGGCGGCGGTGGCTGGTCTCCTGGCCAGCTGCAGCCAGGTGCAGCATACGCAAATGGTGGCGGCTACAGTGGCCACCATTTGCGTTCGCTATTTTTCGCCATTCTAGCCTATGTAAATATTTACGTAGGCTAGAATGGCGAAAAATAGCAAACACAAATGGCGGCCGCCATAGCCGCCACCATTTGCGTACACTTTTTTTTTACTTTGCCGTGATAGGCTATGTAAATATTTATGTAGCCTATCACGGTTAAGTACAGAGATGCAAACGGCAGCGGCTATGGCTGCTGCCATTTGCCTCCCTGCTGCACAGAGGCCGGATGTCCGGCTGTGAGCAGAGCTGGCCGGCGGCTCTGAGGAATCTCCACAGAGCGGAGCTGGCCGGGCAGGACTCTGGGGGGAGGGACGGATCGCTTCCCTCCCATTGAGGATTCCGGGGGGAGGGATGGAGCGCCTCCCCCCCACCGTGAAGCAGATCCGTGAAACGGTAAGTGACTTTCGTACATCCCTAGAAACTGGGGGGACAATTTCACTGAATTTCTCTTAAGGCAGGAGAAATTCTCCAGCCGTTTCTCACAGATAGGGCTCACTATTGGCAGGGGTTGTTGTAGCACAGCTTCTTTCTTTTTCTTCCTAAGGGTCTTTGGTTTACTGCCCTGCTTCTGTAGGTGGCAGCAGCATCGACTATGTTGAGGCTTCCACTTTGTTGAGGCAGAAGTTTGAATTTCTTTTGGTGGTCTTTTTGAGCTTACCTAATCACTGCGAGGTGGCCGAGGGTGCTGTGTGTGTTTTCTCTCTTTGTTCCACATCTTTCCATCACTCTGCAGCCTCCCAGGCCACCTACACTTTCTGAACTGAAAAAGCCCCATGGGAGGAATTGTCTCCTGATGTCTTCCTCATGATGGCTTCACTGAAATGCGGGAAGCCAAGGAGACTACAGGCTGCCACAGAGATTACTGTACAATGACAGACAGGACACTCACACATGCTCCTCAGCCAGCTCACAAGTAAGGTAAGCAGAAGAATCACAAATCCAACCCATGGGAATTTCTCCAACATTTCTTCTCCTTTGAATTTCTTTTCAAAAACCATTTATTTTCTATCAAATTGAATGGGAATGGTTGAAAAAAATGTGGATGAAATTTTTCGACACAGCACTCATTTGTTGATATGGATCAGCACAACTATCTGCATTTTTGGACTCCCCATGGGGCATGGCTATGGGGACTGTCATGATGAGTGCCTGCACCTCAGAATGGACCACTGCATTACTGGGTGGAGGAGAGTGTGGTTAAACTCCACCCCCAAGTCTCACAATGCCCTAGACTTTCTGGCAAGCATGGCATTATAGCCCCAAACCTTGGAAGTTAGAGGTGGGGTTAGAGGTGTATGTGGGGGTACTTTGCTGGAGCAGATGTTTGCTTAGGTTGGTTGGTGGTGGCAGCAGCTACAGCTGCCTTCCCTGTCACTCCAGAGTGACACCTCAGCCTTTAGGCCCAGGGACCTTATACAGCTGAGCTGAGTTTCTCACAGCTTGGATGTACTCTGATGATACCAGGGTCAGTTGACCCTGTCTGCATCCTGGTCCTGGTAGGTACCCCGTGCCTTCACTCTTGGGTTGCTTATGAGGCTGAGCAGGCAATGTGTTGTATGCACCAGAAGTACATTCCTCTTCTTGGATGGACTGGGTTTCACAGGCCAATGCTACATTTTGGATAGACTTTCATATATTTTAAATGTCAATCAGGCCATTTAGATACACAAGCTTGAATATTGCATCTGTTCTAAAAGACACAGTGCCAGAATCTGAAGCCCTTTTAAAATTATTATTGATGTATACAATGTAAGCACTCAGAGGACAAACCAATTCATATAGTAAGATATTGCTCAATTATAAATATTACAAAATCAGACGATTAACCTAGAATCAATAAGTATTTAGCCTGTTAACCACTGCTTCAAAGGTTTGTTATAATGCATTATTTTCCATTAGGAAGTAACAACTCCTGGGGCTCTCCTGCGGTGTTGACCCAATAAATAACAGCAAATCCTTGGGTCTCATAATAGCAGTTCATCATGTCAATGAGTGCTTAGGGACTCCAATTGGCAAATTATTGGCATCTTACCTTACAAGAGCTTTCAGAGATGCTTTTATGGTCTACTGTGTCAGTGTAGATGAAATTACTTCTGAAAATGAGAAAGGATGAAAAGGTTCACAGTTTACCCATAAGCATTCAATTAATGTCTCTGCAGCATCTATAAACCATGATGAATGAAAAGAAAAGCTTGATGAACTATATTAAGAAAGTATGTCAGAAGGGACAATCCAGATGTCCCTGCATCTATTTCTTCCTCTGCTCGAGCAGTTTGCTGCTTGCCAGATTGAGGAAAGAGCATTAGAAGTTGTGCTATTTATAAAAATGGCTGTGAGGAAGATTACAAATACATCATGGATACTACCCACTTACTCAGCTTCCCTGCCATTATGAGTACTCCCAAGCACCTTAATTCCAAAAATCTCCATTTTGTCTGAGAAGATTTCTACAGAGGCTTCGGGAACCACGGGACAAGAAACCAGCAGTGCTGCAGTGTATGTTGGCCATCCTCCATTAAGACAAATTACGCAAGTGTCTCTCACTCTATGAAAGAGGGAGAGAAATCTGGAATGTGCAGGTGCCTTACTGTCAGCCAGAAGGATGAATCTGCCAAGTTTGATTCTGCTCAGTTCCTCATTTTCCCCACATTTAGGTTGTTCTGTCCCATTTCCACATCACTTTGCAAATTTCCTTGTTAAAGTCCACCTGAAAATCCATACATTTCCATGCACATTTCTGTAAATGTTCACATTTTGGTAGACACTTTCCCAAATATATGTTTTTTGTATGCAATTTTCTAAATATAGTTTTTTTTTAGCAAGCAATTTCCCCTGATACAATGTGGGGTTTGGAGCACTTTCCGCTAATATAAACATTTACGTGGGCACTTTTCTTTTGGTACAGATTTTTCCCTACTGTAGAGATGGGTGTACATTTTTTTTTATGCACAAACTGCATCACAAAATTTGGGAAAATGAGAATAACTTCATGCCACTCCCTTCCAATTCATGCATAGGTTCAGGAAGCCATGCTGGATTCCTTTCAAGTGGAAAAAAGGTGGGTTACAAATGTGATCATTTTAAGAAGTGCAAATTTGGTAAGTTCACATTAAAATGCAAACTGAACAAATTTCTAAATTCTAACCCATCATTACTCTTAATCACAGGAATATAGGAAGGTGCCTTATACTGAGTTCATCCAGGCTGATCCAGCCCAATGTTGTTGACACTGACTGACAACAACTCTCCAGGGTTTCAGGCAGGACTTTTTCAAGCCTTACCTGGCGATGCCGGGGATTGAACCTGGGACCTTCTGTGCACAAAGCAGAGGCTCTACCACTGAGCCACACCCTCTCCCCTTAGAACTGGCAGCCTAGCGCTCTTTTGAAAAATAATAATAACTATAATGGTTTGCAAACACAACAACGATGCAAAAAAGGGCAAAGAAATGAAAAAAGAGGAGAGGATTTAACACTTTCATTTCAGTATATATGCATAACCATACGCAGACTATATATCTACATAGGCATCCATACAAAATTGGCAGCAGTAGGAGATATTTTCAAATGTAGTAAGATCTTCAGTGCACTGAATGATAGGTGGTGGGTGTTTATCCTTCCAAGCTTAAAGTATAGGTCCCTTTGCAACTGTAAGGGCTTTCAATATCCACTTTTGCTGTCAGTCTGTTAATTCCCACATCATAGGCCTGCAATTTAAAAGCGCACGGACAGCCACTGTTATCACAGATTTTTCAAGAAAAATAAATTATATAAGCAGTGACTTCCATCCCAAAAGAAGCCACTGTAAGACATGCCCACATCATATGTCTCAATGAGGCATTGTCTGCATTATATCGCCAGCATCGGGCAGAGCTAACCAGCTTCTTCATAACAAGCTTCTGTGATGTCCAACACAAATCACTGATTTTTGTTGAATCAGCCTCAGTTTTAAATCTACAGAAATAGTACATATGGAAGGTGAGGCAGCTTTCCATTCATTAGACTATATAGAGCTAGGGACGGGCGGATTCCCTACCTTCTGGTCCATGGGGAATCTCAGGAGCCGGCTCCTCTCTGCAGCGATTCCATAGAGCCACGCACCGGCTCCATATCACTGGAGATTTATGGCTGCATTTAGGTTAAACTAAGGGCTTTATGGCTGCAAGGGGCATCCGCTATGCCATTTGTGGCTG
This sequence comes from Heloderma suspectum, assembly GCF_057233095.1. Taxonomy (NCBI): domain Eukaryota; kingdom Metazoa; phylum Chordata; class Lepidosauria; order Squamata; family Helodermatidae; genus Heloderma; species Heloderma suspectum. The sequence goes on from NC_139458.1 coordinate 271,657,675, forward strand.
TATACATTCCAGCAATAAAGTAATGGCGGCCACCATTACCATATCTCCAGCGATACGGAGCTGGCACACAACTCCATGTAATCACCATGAAGAGGATCCGGCTCCTGAGGATTCCAGAGGGAGGCGGAGGTAAGTGCTCCATTCTGCTGCAGACTCTGGCAGAGTCTGCAGTGGAATTCTCCACCAACCCTATATAGAGCATTCCAACCCCTTATTCCATTTCTCTCTGACAATCTGAACATTTTCATTACTACATTCCAAAAGACTTTATAAACAGCTATAGTAGGCTTAGTTTTCTGTAAAGAACCAATTAATTCCTCCAAGGGTGTAGGAAGCACTGAAGTACTGATGGCCTGTATATAAACTCCAACAAATGCTGTGGCTGAATGTACTGCCAACGAGCACTAGCCAGTAAATGATATCTAATCCACAATACTGAAAATGGTAAAATTCATCATCAGATCACGTTAACTGATCTAAAGTATAAATTCCACTATCAGCTCAACCCCTCCACATAAAAGGCCATCTCTCTGTTTTCAAAACTGGATTCTCCCATAAAGTTAATTTAGCATGAGAATATGGATCAAATTCAAATTGCAGCCAATGAGACATTGCATTCCAAGTCTCTGCTAAAATGTTAGTGGAGATCTGGAAAATCAAATCCTCCTTTTTAATTGACAACTACATTCTCTTCAGTGAAAAACAAGGAGGAGAGCCCCCCCCCCCAACTTTGGAAATGCTGCATAAAGTTTGAAAACATGTTTGGCAACTCTGATGAAAAAAGCACCATGCAGGAAGCATGGAGAGACCCACTGGTAAACACATAATAGGTACTTAATACAGATATATGAGAAATTGGTTTCAGTATGTTTTCGATTAGGATTTACCTGCTTCATACCTTCTGGACTGAACACAGACACAATCTGGGGTCGAAGTCCATACTTCTGAGCTTGCAATGTGGTTTGCAGCCCCCCCATGTGTTTGACAGCATGCGTAAATTTGAAAAATGTGCATGAAGAAATGTGAACTTTTGAAAAATGCACACAAATATGCTTCAACAATGGGAAAATAATGTGTATATTTCAAACGTACACCCAATTGATGTGTACATTTAGAAAAAAACAACATAAATATGCAGATTTCCATGCCAAAACAACAACAACCCTAAGCTCACAATCTATGGACTTGAGTTTGAATGAGCTTTGACATGGAATTTGAAAAACTTCAGCAAGCTCAAGTTTTGCTGATTCCATCAAATCTAGGTACCTACACCCAAGATATACACATGATCTCCTTTGCATATTCCTCTTGCCCCTTGATTCGGGGGGAAACCTCCTCCCCCAAACAATACCAAGGTTTTAAAAAGGAATGTTTTGCAGTTAGAAGTGAGTTCCTCAAAGTTTGACATTTACCTAGTTCATCTCTAAATTAATTATTCAGAGAGAAGATGGTTCCTTCCTCTTCTGGCCAGCAAGAAAACTTTCTTCTTTTGCTACAACACTTTGTTTTCTACAAAACACTCTCACATTGCTCCCTCCCTCCATCTGAAACCTCCTCTATAGATTTAACCAAGTAATTGCCAATCCAATTTGGATGCTGTGGATGTAATTAATTAATCTATTTCTATAATGAAACATACATTCTATTATTCTAAGCTCTGGTCAGTTGTCTCCTTGCCCTGCCTTCTACCCCCCTACACACACCTGAGTACCCCAATTACTGCCACAGCACCCCATGACTGTTGGTTAAAGAACCTAACATAAGTCTGTACAGGTGCATGCACATGATTGGACACAAGTAGACAAAACCATGTGGTAGCCATAAGTTTAAAATCATCTGTTTTATAACTGCATCTAGAGATATGTGTTTTCATACTGGCCTAGTTCAGATGTAATGGAAAACCATAATTTCCCACAGGGGTGAGGAACCTCAGGCCTGGGGACAAATCCACCCCTCCTGGGATCCCAATCTGACCATCTCAGGTTCCCCAGTATGGCCATGCCCCTTTCCCTTACCCAGACCCAGACCCCTTTCCATCAACCACACAGACTGGTGCTACAAGCTCATCCCCGGAGCCAGACTATGGGGCAAATCCAACAGCAAGTCAGCAGACAGGGCAAGCACAGCTTTGTCAGTCCAGCGAGAGAGCGGTTCAAAGCAGGAGAAGTCAGTAGGCAGGCAAAGGTCAAAATCAGAGTATTACCAGCAAAGAAGGAGAACTCCAGGATGAGGGTCTGAGGCCTGGTTAAAGGTCAAAGCACAGGTAAGCAGTCCAGCACAAAAACAGTCCAAAGAGCAGAGTCTAGCAGGAAGCCAAAGGTCAGCAGCACAGAGGATCCATCATGAAGCAAGGTCAGAGCAACAAGGGTTCACAGAATCAAAGAATCATAGAATCATAGAACAGTAGGGTTGGAAGGGGCCTACCAGGCCATCGAGTCCAACCCCCTGCTCAATGCAGGAATCCAAGTCAGAGCATCCTGGACAGATGGCTGTCCAGCCTCATCTTGAAGGTCTCCAGTCTGGGAGAGCCCACCACCTCCCTAGGCAGTTGGGTCCATTGTGTGGTTCAGCACACAAACCACATTGCAAGGGAGTTCCAAACTGGAGCAAGAATGTGTAGAGATGACACAAGCATATACAAAGTACAGCTCTCCCAAATACCAAAGGGTTTCAATTGCAATTGCAGCTACATTTGGAACTCTGTCAGCACTTGCTTATTACATTAGGAACAGGTGATATTAATATTCATTTATGTATCACATCAAGTCAATGTTACATCAGCTCAATCAAAGCTTCCCATTCTTTACAACCTGTTAATAACTTAGTTAATTAAACGACACAAGGAAGGTGTAATACATACAATCATCTATGAACAAGTAAATAATTCAAGTTTCAGTTTATTATCTTCAGTTGTTTGTTCAGTAATTGAACCAGTTTGTACTTCTCAATTATTTCTAATTGCTTTCTGTTTTCCAGAATGTGGGCAATATTTTTTTGTGCTGAGGACCAAACTGTCTCATTAGGAATCTTGCTCACTTTTCATTTTGCACATCCTGGCCAAAATACGACTATTCAAATTCTTGAAGCACTAGACAAAACCCAGCTGCTATATGTTGATTCCCTCTTATTACCTCAGCTATTGTGAGTACAATTCATACATTCAACTTTTGACATACTCCTAGTTTGATATACACAATAATAATAATAATAATAATAATAATAATAATAATACATTATTAAATTTATTAGATGCCTATCTCAGAAAAGGACTCATGGTATTTTATAACAGGGATTAGAACATACAAACATTTAAAACAATTTAAAACAGCTAGAACGAATTAACAATAAAATACTGAGACCTGATCAAACAGCTGAGTTAAGAAGTCTATCATTTGCTGTCAAATGCCTGGGATTGAGAAAAATCTTAACCATGGTGCCGAAAATATGACAAGGTTTACACCAGGTGGACCTCACTCAGGAAAGCACTCCACTATTGCATTCCACAATTGTTGCCATCCTCTGAACTTTCTCAGAGGAGGCTCTTGGAAGAGGGGGTCAGACATTGATCAAAGTGTAGGGGTGCCCCTTTAGTTGAGGTAAGTTGCAAAAAAAAAGTTTCCACCATTATATGCCTCAAGATTCTACTGCTTATAAAAAGGACACCTCTTAGGCTAGTATTGTGAAACTTGGCATCCATTATGAGGTCTGTTAGTTGTGCAAATTTTCAGTGATCCAATAAAAACTCCCATTGACCATTGTATACATATATTTGAATCTGCACAGTGGTCGATCTAGCCTAAAAGGGGGAAGCTAGGGATGGGCTCTAAATTGATTGGAAAGCTACTAAGATGAATGCAAGAAGAACCAGCAAAAATGTGGTTTCAAGATGGATATAATTTTATTTATTTCAGTCAGTTTGTAGTAAATAAGCAGCAGGAGGGGACCCATGCAATGTTCTCAATCAAAATTTATCATTTCTTGATGCAGCAGTTTTTTATTTTTTTTTCCCAATGTGCTTTGCTCCTTGGAGTAACCTTGCAGTAACATTGGAAATACCAACATACATTATACTTTGGTTCTACAGTTCCCTGTATGCACTTTTGAATCGTAATTCCTTTTTCTACCAGGGGAAATATACAGGCCTTTTTAAGTTGCCTAACAGACAGTTGGCCATAAGGATTTCTGCATGAGAAAACTACAACTTTGAAGTGTGGTAATTTCCCAGCTCTAATTATTTTATCACCCGTGATGCATACCTGTTTGAATGAATAAATACATAAATTAGGTTTGTTAAAATTATTTCCCTTGCTGCTGTTCAGGGCTTCTTCTTTTTTTAGAAGGTATATGTTTAACTATTATTATTGTTATTGTTATTATTACGGGAATGGCAAAAAAGGAGTGCTAGCACACTATTTTACAAGTTTCCCCTTCCACTCATAGAACAAGGCATTGCCGGTCCATGACACTGATGCTGGCTCTTATCTAGATGCAACTACAGGCAACTCATTACATCTATTAACTGGTGGCCCAGATGTGAAAACACATCCCTGTTTGCAAAAAACCTATCCAGCCCAGTCAATAGGCTGGATGGAGCTGTGCAACGAGATGCATATTCCATTGGCAATGCACTAGGGAGAATTCTGCCACGGACTCCAATGAGGACTCCAATGTGGTGGAATGGCCTCACCCCCCGCCACCCCCGCCATCTCCCCCCAGAACGGACCTACCTGGCAGCAGATGCGGCGGCGGCAGCTCCAGGTTGTCTTCTGGGCTGCTGTGGCTGCAAATGGCGGCCGTCGTGGCGGCCGACATTTGCATCCCTGCTGTAGCCGTGATAGGCTACGTAAGTATCTATGTAGCCTATCACAGCAAAAGACAGGGACGCAAATGGCGTAGCAGCCGCCATTTGCATCCCCGCTTTAGCCATGATAGGCTACATAAATATTTACGTAGCCTATCATGGCTACAGCAGGGACGCAAATGATGTAGGACCCTACGCAGGACACCATTTGTGTCCGCAGCAGTCCAGCAGTGGATGGGGGCCCTGCTGCAGATCGGCCTGGCTGGTGGCTCTGAGGACTGGCTGCGGAGCCGGCCAGGCAGGATTCTGGGGGGAAGGACCGGATCGCCTCCCCCGCATTGAGGATTCTGGGGGAGGACTGGATTGCCTCCCCCCCATGGAACCCAGAGGAGCCAGGTAAGTGGGGTTTCGTACACCCCTACAATGCACAGAAGATTGCTCACACATATAGAAGGTTGCTTGTACCTGCAGCATGGAGTCAGAAAGGTTGGGGGAGGAGAGGTAACAAATAACACACAGACCTGAGTGGCTTAGAATTGGTGACAACTTTATTTGTTACAGCTGCAATAGAGTTGGTGGGGCCTGATTCAGTCATCAGGCAGCCCAACTACTGCCCGATACCACCAACCTGGCCTGTATGCTGGGTGACATAGGTGGGGGGGCAGGAATCTTGGGCCCAACGCAGCAAACCTATCACGTCAGACCTGGATGTGTGGTAGGCCTGCTACTGCCAGCTCCAGTGCTGGGCTAGGCCTCAAGCTACACCTCCAAGTTTTCTTCTGAGGAGTGGAGAGACCAATCCTGCCTAATCCTTTAATGGATCCAACCCCATGCCGATGTCAAAAGTTGTGCTGGTAACTGAGAGGAAACAAAGCAAAGACCTCAGAATAACAGTATAACAGCTTTAATGATATTATGTGCCCTTGGACAAGATTAGGGATCTTGCTATGAGAATGGTGAAAGCCCCAAACTGCCAACCAATTTGCTAGGGATGTCAGAGAATTTTGTGACGGATCCCGGTGAGGCCAAATGCCAGTGCATTCGGCCCCCCAAAATCCATCGCGGAACGAAGCCCCCACCCCCCAACCCACGAAAGGCATGCGGGACTAAGTCCCCGCTGCCCCCAACCCACAAAAGGTTCACGAAATGGAGCACTTACCTGATCCCATCTGTGCTGCTTTGCGAATGGCTGCCAACCTGAGGCTGCCATTCGCTTCCTCTTCATAGCCGTGATAGGCTACGTAAATACTTACATAGCCTATCATGGCTAATGCAGGGATGCCATTTGCATCCCTGTGGAGGCCGTGATAGGCTACGTAAGTATTTACGTAGCCTATCACGGCAGGGGGAAAAAAACTCCAGCATACACAAATGGCGGCAGCTACCGCCATTTGCGTACGCTGGGTTTTTTTCCCCCTGCCATGATAGGCTACGTAAATATTTACGTAGCCGCCACCATTTGCATACACTGGTGTTTTTTCTCCCTGCCGTGATAGGCTACATAAGTATTTACGTAGCCTATCACGGCTAAATGCAGGGACGCAAATGGCGGCTCCATGGCAGATTCTGGGGGGGAGGACCAAATCGCTTCCCCCCCCCGTCGAGGATTCCAGGGGGAGGGATAGAGCACCTCCCCCCCAGTGGAAACAGAATGGAATGGAAGGTAAGTGTTCCATCCATCCCTACAATTTGTACATGTAGCGTAGGTGAATTCCTTCCTGGTCCTGTCACCTGGTGACTAGTTATAATCTGTAACAAGATGGCATCTTAGTACAAGGAGTGGATAGTAGGGATGCATGCAAATCATCTGAACTTGCCCTGAGTGCAAATGGAAACACATTGTTTTCAAAAAATGTTTTGAACTGGTGATCATGTTTGGAAACTGTGTATGTGTGTTTAAATCACACTTTGAAATGCACTTCAAAAAACAATGTGTATTTTCATGCTTTAGTTAATGGGAGGGGGAAGTATGTAGTTTTTTAAAATGCACACAAAAATGCACACTATTCCCATTCAAAATGCACACTTTTCCTGTCCAAATGAACTGAAAAGCAGGCCCAAACGAAAATGGGAGTGAACTGAACTGAGCTTTGAATGAGTTACAAATGGGGCTGCCTTTGAAAATGGTCCAGAAAATTCAGCTGATCCAAAACAGGGCAACGAGATAGTTAACAAGACTGGCCAAAGTGATTATATTATGCCAGTACTTTTCCATCTGCACTGGTTTCCAGTACATGTCTGGTCCTGGAATTCAAAGTCCTAAATGGCTTGGGGCCAGGTTACCTGAAGGATCATCTCCTCCCTGATGACCTGCCCAGAACCTAAGATCAACTTCAGTGGTCCTTCTCTGAGATCCCCTGACTAGGGATGGTGGAGAATTTCTCCCCGAAACTTCGGGGGGCCGAGCGCCAACGTGTTCGGCCCCCCGAACAAGTTTCGGGGAGAAATCCTCCGCCCCCCCACCCCCCGCACCCCCCCCCCCGGGATGAGACTTACCTTCGCCAAATGTCCCTCCCGGCAGCGGGTCCGGCCGGCGGTTCGTCGGGTGTTCGTGCGGGGCGGGAGCGGCAGCCGGTCTTTCGACCGGCTGCTGCTGCCGCCATTCCAAGAAAAGAAAAAAACAAACGCCCCCTGATAGGCTATGTGACAATTAACGTAGCCTATCACGGCTAGATTTGCAAAGTCAGCCGTGATAGGCTACGTCAATCGTCACGTAGCCTATCACGGGTGACTTTAAAAAAAAAAAAAGCGCGTACGGATAATGGCAGCCCCCATAGGGAGCTGCCATTTGCGTTCCTTATTTGGTCGCTGTAGTCTACATAAAGATTTACATAGACTACGGCGAAAATAAGGGCAACGCAAATAGCATTGCCCTTATTTTCGCCGTAGTCTATGTAAATCTTTACATAGACTACAGCGACCAAATAAGGAACGCGAATGGCGGCTCCCTATGGGGGCCGCCATTAGTGTACGCGCTTTTTTTTTTTTAAGTCACCCGTGATAGGCTACGTGACGATTGACGTAGCCTATCACGGCTGACTTTGCAAATCTAGCTGTGATAGGCTACGTTAATCGTCACGTAGCCTATCAGGGGGCGTTTTTTTTTTTTTTTAAACTTTCGAGTTCGCGGCCGGGCGAGGCGGGAAGCCTCCCCCCCGGCCTGAACTTCACATGGGGAAGCAGCAAAGCGCCTCCCCCCCCCTATGAACAACCTTCGAGGACAGGTAAGGGACTTTCGTCCACCCCTACCCCTGCCAAAGGAACTGAGGTGGGTGGCTACACAGAAGAGGGCCTTTTCTGCTGTGGCACCCAGGTTGTGGAATGAGCTTCCCAGGGAAGCTCACCTGGCACCAACATTGTGGTATTTCTGGCACTAGTTGAAGACCTTTATATTTTCCCAAGCATTTTAGTCTTTTAGTTCTGTTGTTTTAAATCATTTTTTTTTAAATCTCTGCATTGCTGCTAGGTTTTTTAATTTTTGTTATTTATACTATAATTTTAAACTTTTAAATGTTATAATGTATCTTATGCTGTATTGTGTGTTTTTAATGGTTGTGAACCGCCTAGAGGCCTTGGCTATTGGGCAGTATACAAATGTAATGAATGAATGAATGAATGAATGAATGAATGAATGTTTGGAGAATTTTGGTAAGCTTGAACATCCCTGATTCTCCCATTCCTGGTGGATGGGTGGGGACGTTGGTGACAGCAATGCCAAAACAGAAGGTCAGGCCCTCTGTTATCACACAAAGGTGGATCCAAGGAAGGGAGAACTAGATCTTCGCTCTGGTCTACCCCCAAGGTCCCACCCCCTGAGAGCCTTCCAGAGTACCTGATTGGCTCCCAGGACAGAGCAAAGCCACACTATGCTGAACAATAGCCACCGGCCACGGACGTATGGTCACCCCATTCTCCACTCCCCGACTGTGGCCCTGCACAAAGAGGGGGCTCCCAGGTAACTCAGGAGCCTTGCATATGTTTGTGGATCTATCTTGTCAAATCAGAGCAATCATGTTTCAGAGATACAAGTAAACAATAGAGTAGTGCAGCAAATCTGGAAAGGAAATATGAAAAGAACGCATTTTCTTCTCTTCTTAGCCCACAATTCGACAGTTCTGATGCACATACAGAGGTCTGAGCTTGTATGTACTTCCATATTCACTTGGTGCACATACTGGATAAACTCCATGAATATGCATGGAATATTTACCATCATAGCTTCCTAATAGCTGAGATCCTAAAATATTTACACATTCAAAACCTCTCAAAAGCCATTGCCAGCTCAATTTCTTTAAGGACCAAACAAATCCTCCATATGCATATTCTAAGACACAGCTATTACTGAAGGGAGTTGACACACAACAGAGGCAGATGGGTGTTATATACTCCCAGGCAAATGTTATTGCAAATTATTTTTTTGATCACCAGTGTGGAAAAAACATTTCGCACTTCATATGCTTCTTTGGAGAAAACTTATAGATTCACCGTTTTTAATTTTTGCCCTCTTTCACTCTTTATGGGGTTCAAAAAAGGTATAGCTTACTGATCACAGGGTGGTATTAAAATATCCAAAATCTTCTTTGTGTTTTTCTTAGGGATGTACGAAACTGACTTACCTGTTCGCGGATTATGTTGATGGGGGGGGAGGTGTTCCGTTCCTCCCCCCGGAATCCTCGAACGGCCGGCTATGCTCCGAGGCAGCTCCGCGGAGCAGCTGGCCAGGCCCAGCCAGGCCAGAGCCATCCGCAGCCGGATTTTTGGCCACGGAGGTCTCTGGGTAAACAAACAAACAAACACCCATGTATGCAAATGGCGGCGGCTACGGCCACTGCCATTTGCATTCCTTCTTTTTGGCCATCTTAATCTACATAAATATTTACGTAGACTATGATGGCAAAAAGAAAGGGGAATGAAAATAGCATAGCGGGCGCTATTTGCGTCCCTTTTTGATTCACCGTTTTAAAGATTTACGTAGGCTAAAATGGCGAATCAAAAGGGGATGCAAATAGCACCCGCTACACTATTTGCGTTCCCCTTTTTTTTGCCATCATAGTCTACATAAATATTGACGCAGACTAAGACGGCCAAAAAGAAGGAACGCAAATGGCTGTGGCCGTAGCCGCCATTTGCATACGCGGGTTTTTTTTAAAAAAACCCACCCAGCCATGATAGGCTATGTAAATCTTTATGTAGCCTATCACGTCTTTTTTTTTTTTTTACCAAGACTGGAAATGGCGGTGGCGGCAGCCGGTCGGAAGACCAGCCACCGCTGCAGCCACCAGAGCCGCCGCTGCCTGGAAGATCCACCCCAGATAAGTCTCGTCCCGGGGGGGGATCCGTGGGGGGGTGGGGGGGCAGGCCGTTCCGCCACAGATTTCGGGGGGCCGAATGCACTGGCATTCAGCCTCACCGAGATCCATGGCAGAATTCTCTGCCATCACTAGTTTTGCTCCCCCCACCCCACTTTTATTTTTATTTAATTTTTTTTTTTTACAATGCTTACGAAGGTTGGTCAATCCTTGTGTTTGAGGTGTTTTTGAAAACAGCCTGTAAAATCAGATCAGTGTCTCATGTTAAATAGCAGCATGGATGGCTATGATTCTCCTTTGATGTGAAGGCCTCCTTGTGAGGCAAAGACTTCAAAAAAGTGACTGCCATAAATTAACCATGAGATAAAGTCTTCCAAGGGAATCTTATGTGAATTTTCTCCTTTTCTTTATGATTTGTGGATCTCCCACTCCTAAGCATAAGATGAATGAATCTGACAAGACACTTCTTCAGTATCGAATGCTCTGCAGACAAAGAAGCACATAGAACAAATTTACATACAAAGAACCACATACAAAGAACCACATACAACAAATTTGAACCAGCTCTCCTCCCCTAAATTGACAGCTATCCCAGTCTTGGTGTCTGTCTACTAATTTCTAGTTGGCATGTTCAGGGGTGCAGCCAGGTAATTTTAGACCCCTGAGTTATGCGACAATTGTATGGGCCCCATGAGTGTGTCTTAGAGGATATAGAACTGTTCAGATCACCCCCTCCAAGGGCCGAGGGAGAAGAGACTTGACTTTGGAATCCCTTTCCAGCCATGATGGAAAAGTCCACATTGGCCTGGTTCACATGATATAAGACACAGTGGTTGTCACCATGGGTTGTTTCAGGGTAGCTTGTTGTGATATCCATTGCTGGAGTGTTGTTTTCATCATGGGTTGTTTTCCATGAACAAGCCACCCTGAGAACCCATTGCTTGTTGTTGGGTTGTTCAGGGAGGCTTGTTGTGATGTCCAGACCTGGCACAGTGACTTCATCATGGGTTGTTGGGAACAGCTAGAGAGCGGTCAGGTAAGAGTAGCAGAACCCCCTGCTGCTGCTTGTGATCTTGCTAGTGCCACAGTTATCCTCCCTCATCCCTTGTCCCTCTGCCCCATGCTCCCAAATATTGAGAAAAAGGGGGGAAAAGGAAAGTGTCCTGAATGCATTTGCAACATTGTTCATTTTATTTTATTTGTTGGTCTTGTGCAAGCATGCGCATTCAAAAGTCCACAGCTATGAAATTTGTGTAATCCCCCCCCCCCGCTTTACTGCTCTGCCAGGAAATTTGCATATCCTTACTGATCCCCTTTTTCTCCCTGCTCTGCCATGGGATTTGCATCTCTTTACAGATCCACCTCATTTGTCTGCCTTGAAATTTGTGTATCTTTACTGATCCCCTAACAACAGAGATCAGTGGAGGGAAGCAACAAGCATGAAGGGTGAGGGGAGCTGAAAGCAGCTGGTGGCTGCAGGAGAAGGAGCTTTATGGGCCACTGTGACTTGTTCAGTGGTACATGAAGCACACTTCAAAGCAAAAGGCCTTAGCGCTGAAGTAGAAGGTGAAATTGACAATGGATAGTGGTATGCCGCAAGACCCTGAATAAAGGCATTTTTAAAAAAGTTTGTGAACACGTTACCCCATTCATAAGGGCTCAGAAAATCATAAGCATTTGTTGATCTGATGTGAGCAGGGGGAGTTTCCCTCATGAGCTGGCAACCCCAATGGACCAATTGCAGAAAAGATGCTGACATAGGGGATGAGTAACTGAGGATTTCTGCTGCAAAGGTGCCAGGGCTACATGCCAGGAGTAGGTGGGAGAACTAAGGGGGAAACAACCTACGACAAGCCACAGGGCACCTGATCAACGGGGGTTATTGAGTGAAGAACCAACCCCAGTGGCTTATCTTCTGGGTGGCTTAGCAAGATGTGCAAATTCACCCATCATGTACCTCCCTAACATTGGAGCTCTGACACTGGGAGCAGTTCAAGGGGGTGGATTGAGGCTGTGCCATGGTAGATCAGTGTTTGTTCGTTTGTTTGTCTTCGTTAGTTTAACAATAAGACAAAGCAAGGGATTGGCTATTTGTATTCCTAGCCAGGAATAATGTCTTATATTAAGGCTTTTCAATAAGAAGTGTGGTAACCTGTGAAACCCCTTCATGGATCACTGCCTTGTTGTGGTGAAGGGGCTTGCATAACTCAGTGAAGCTATAAGCTATGCTGTGCAGGGCCACCCAAGACGGACAGGTCATGGCAGAGAGTTCTGACAAAATGTGGTCCACTGGAGAAGGAAATGGTAACCCACTCCAGTATTCTTGCCAAGAAAACCACATGGAATGTATCACAAGGCTAAAAGATATTATGCCGGAAGATGAGACCCTCAGGTCGGACGGTGTCCAAAATACTACTGGGGAAGAGCAGAGGGTATTTCCAAGTAGCGGCAGAAAGAGTGAAGCGGGTGGGCCAAAGCTGAAAGGACACTCAGCTGTGGATGTGTCTGGTGGTGAAAAGAAAATCTGATGCTGTAAAGAACAATATTGTTTAGGAACCTGGAATGTAAGATCAATGAATCAAGGTAAGCTGGAGGTGGCCAAATATGAGATGGCAAGATTGAACATCGACATCTTGGGAATCAGCAAACTGAAATGGACAAGCATGGGCAAATTTAATTCAGGTGACCATTATATCTACTATTGTGGGCAAGAATCCCTTAGAAGAAATGGAGTAGCACTCATAGTCAATAAAAGGCTGGGAAAAGCAGTACTGGGGTACAATCTCAAAAACAATAGAATGATCTCAGTACGAATCCAAGGCAAACCATTCAACATCACAGTAATTCAAGTCTATGCCCCAACCACTGAGGCCAAAGAAGCTGAGGTTGATAGGTTCTATGAAGACCTAGAACACCTTCTAGAACTAACACCAAAAAAAAGATGTCCTTTTCATCATAGGGGATTGGAATGGCAAAGTAGGAAGTCAAGAAATCACTGGGATAACAGGCAAGCATGGCCTTGGTGTATAAAATGAAGCAGGACAAAGGCTAATAGAGTTTTGCCAAGAGAACAGGCTGATAGTAGCAAACACTCTTTTCCAACAGCACAAGAGGCGACTCTACACATGGACGTCACCAGATGGTCAATATCGAAATCAGATTGATTATGTCCTTTGCAGCCAAAGATGGAGAAGCTCTATACAGGCAGTAAAAACAAGACCTGGAGCTGACTGTGGCTCAGATCATGAGCTTCTTATCACAAAATTTCGGCTTAAATTGAAGAATGTAGGGGAAACCACTAAACCATTCAGGTATGACCTAAATCATATCCCTTAGGATTACACAGTGGAGGTGAGGAATAGATTTAAGGGATTAGACCTGATTGACAGAGTGCCTGAGGAATTATGGACAGAGGTCTGTAACATTGTTCAGGAGGCAGCAATTAAATCCATCCCAAAGAAAAAGAAATGCAAGAAAGCCAAGTGGCTGTCTGATGAGGCTTTACAAGTAGCTGAGGAAAGAAGGGAAGTGAAAAGCAAGGGAGAAAGGGGAAGATATATCCAACTGAATGCAGAGTTCCAGAGAAGAGCAAGGAGAGACAAGAAGGCCTTCTTAAATGAACAATGCAAAGAAATCGAGGAAAACAATAGAATGGGAAAGACTAGAGAACTTGCCAAGAAAATCGGAGATCTCAAGGGAACGTTTTGTGCAAAGATGGGCATGATAAAGGACAAAGAAGGCAGGGACCTAACAGAAGCAGATGAGATTAAGAAGAGGTGGAAAGAATACACAGAAAAACTATACAGGAAAGATCTTAATGTCCCTGATAGCCATGATAGTGCAGTCACTGAACTTGTGGGCCTTAGGAAGCATTACTAACAACAAAGTTAGTGGAGATGACAGTCTTCCAGCTGAGCTATTTAAAATCCTAAAAGATGATGCTGTTAAAGTGCTGCACTCAATATGCCAACACATTTGGAACACTCAACAGTGGCCACAAGACTGGAAAAGGTCAGGTTACATTCCAATTCCAAAGAAGGGCAACGCCAAAGAGTGTTCAAACTACCGTACAATTGCGCTCATTTCACAGGCCAGCAAGGTGATGCTCAAAATCCTACAAGCTAGGCTTCAGCAGTATGTGAACCGAGAACTACCGGAAGTACAAGCTGGGTTTCGATGAGGCAGAGGAACTAGAGGTCAAATCGCCAACATTTGCTGGATCATGAAGAAAGTAAGAGAATTCCAGAAAAACGTCTATTTCTGCTTCATTGACTACGCTAAAGCCTTTGATTGTGTGGATCACAACAAACTCTGGCAAATTCTTAAAGAGATGGGAATACCAGACCACCTTACCTGTCTCCTGAGAAACCTGTATGATGGTCAAGAAGCAACAGTAAGAACTGGACATGGAACAACCGATTGGTTCCAAATTGGGAAAGGAGTACAACAAGGCTGCATATTGTCGCCCTGCTTATTTAACTTATATGCAGAGTATATCATAAGAAACTCTGGGTTGGATGAATCACAGCTCGGAATTAAGATTGCCAGGAGAATTATCAACAACCTTAGATATGCAGATGATACCACGCTAATGGCAGAAAGCGAAGAGGATCTCAAGAGCCTCTTGTTGAGGGTGAAAGTGGAGAGTGCAAAAGCTGGTTTGCCTCCGGATCACCTTCCCCCCCATCAAGGATTCTGGGAAGAGGGATGGAATGCCTCCACCCCCATGAACAGAATCCACGTAAAGGTAAGTCACTTTCATACATCCCTACTTGCTCCTTGGGAGGAAAGCTATGGCAAACCTAGACAGCATAGTAAGAAGCAGAGACATCACCTTGCCGACAAAGGTCCATATAATCAAGGCTATGGTTTTCCCAGTAGTAATGTATGGCTGTGAGAGCTGGACTGTAAGGAAGACTGAGCGCTGAAGAATGGATGCCTTTGAACTGTGGTGCTGGAGAAGACTCTTACGAGTCCCCTGGACTGCAAGGAAGTCAAATCAGTCCATCCTAAAGGAAATCAACCCTGACTGCTCATTGGAAGGACAGATACTGAAGCTGAAGCTCCAATATTTTGGCCACCTAATGCGAAGAGAAAACTCTCTGGAAAAGACCCTGATGCTGGGAAAGACTGAAGGCAAAAGGAGAAGGGGACGGCAGAGGATGAGATGGCTAGATAGCATCACTGATGCAATGAATATGGACTTGAGCATGCTCCGGGAGAGAGCGGAGGACAGGAAGGCCTGGCATACTATGGTCCATGGGGTCACGAAGAGTCGGACATGACTTAACGACTGAACAATAACCTGTGAAATCCAGGACTAACTCTAAGTAGCTCATGGGCCTGTTATAATTTGCGATGGTAAATGACATGTCTTTTTGGATGTTATGAAGACTAAGTCTGGGCTTAAATAAATATGAGTGCAAAGGGAAGACAGACATCAGCTTATGGACAGTTGAACTTGAGGGAATGATTCTCAAAATGAAGTAAAACCAGATTATACCCAAAGAAAACGTTTATAGTAAAAAATTTAAAGGATCAAAATAAGCAAAATAAACAAGCAGATTTAGTCTTCAGGTGGCCAAGGTGAATTAATATGATGAACCACATCCTTTGCCAACCAATTCAGACACATGAAATTACATTATACAGAGTCAGACCAATATTCTATCTGGCCTACTCAGCTACCTGCCCAAGTAGACAGTAATGGACTAGATTGACCAGGAGTGGACAATTTCTGGGGTTGGAAGGTGCATCATCCCATCCCCTGGAACCCACTGCTCCCCCCTCACTGCAATTGCAGCTGAATTTGCTGCGGCAGTGGCAGCGGTAGAAAAAAAGCAGCAATTTCACAAGAAACCAAGGCACACATGAGGCAAGTGCCTTGATAACAAGCAGTATTGCACTCCCAGGAGGATTCCGGGCACCTTATTTTCTTGAAAAAATTCAGCTGTTTTTTTTACGGACGTACGAAAGTTCTGCCACAGATCTCGGGGAGGCCGAATGCCAGTGCATTCGGCGCCCTGAAATCGGTGGTGGAATGGCCCGCCACCCCCCCCGGGATGAGACATACCTTGGGCGGATCTTCCTGGCGGCGGCGGCGGCTTCACCGGCGGCTCTGGCTGTGGTTCGTCGGCGGCGGTTCATCGTTGTCGTCGTCGGTGGCCGGTCTTCCGACCAGCTGCCACTGCCGCCATTTCCAGGTTAAAACAAACAAACAAACGAACAAACAAAACGTGATAGGCTACATAAAGATTTACGTAGCCTATCACGGCTAGATTTTAAAAAAACACCATGATAGCCTACGTAAATGTTTACATAGCCTATCACGGCTGAATTAAAAAAAAAACCAAAAAATGCGCGTACACAAATGGCGGCGGCCATGGCCGCCACCATTTATGTTCCTTATTTTGTCACGTCTTAGTCTACATAAACATTTACGTAGACTAAGACGGCAAAAATAAGGGGAACGCAAATAGCATAGACCCTACGCTATTTGCGTTCCCCTTATTTTTGCTGTCTTAGTCTACATAAAAGTTTATGTAGACTAAGACGTGACAAAATAAAGAATGCAAATGGCAGCGGCCATGGCCACCGCCATTTGCGTACACGCGTTTTTTTTTAATCAGTCGTGATAGGCTACGTAAACATTTACGTAGCCTATTACGGCTGACTGCAGGGACGCAAACGGCGGCGGCTACGGCCGCCACCATTTGCGTCCCTGCTAGCCAGTGGCTGGATGTCCGGCTGCTTGTGGAGCTGGCCGGTGGTTCCGCAGAATTGCTGCGGAGCACAGCTGGCTGGCCAGGATTCCGGGGGGAGGGATGGAACGCCTCCCCCCCACCATCAACATAATCCGCGGAAAGGCAAGTCACTTTGGTACATCCCTATGTTTTTTGCTACCGCAGCGGCGGGGAGCAGAGGGTGCAAAAATGACTGCACAGGGCCACATGCAGCATGCAGGTCACATCCTGCCCACCCCTGAGATAGATCATTCATTTGACTCTGTGGAAGCCAGCTTCATTTATCTCAAGCTGCAAATGAGACATGAACACTTCATAATGACGGATTTTAGGGAAAACGTATCAAGGATATCGAAATGCACTTTTTGAGGCCCTTACATATAGGACAGAGATAAGGAGCAGAAAGCAGGGAACAGAGAGAGCTTAGAGGAGCATTTCATTTCACAGATCCATACACACTCTGGTTTACTTGGTATACTGAAAGTATAAAGGCTTACTGAATTTACAGGCGGGGAAGTAGAAAGGCTATTGAAATGCATCTGCCCCTTAGAATTTTGAATGTATATGGAGGTCCTTGCACAGTTAATTTGCAGTGTTCTGCCTGAGAGCAAAATAATGTTCAGGAACTTAAAAGATTTCCAGTTTTTGCAAAAACAATATTACTATCTGTGGTGTTCACAAACCAGACTATGATAGAAAATCTCATACAGAAAATAATAGAAGAGAGATAATACTCATGACTTCAAACATCTCTCAAAACCACCCTTTCATCCTTTTCTTTATCAGTGTATAACTACTGCACTGTCTAGTAAGTGCATTTTTATTATATTCAACTATAGCATACATGCTGGCACAATTATAGAAAATCAGACCATCGGTCCAATTGTAACTCTGTTTACTTACTGCAGCTCACATCGTTCGGGACATAATTGGAGATCTGGAATAACATCTATTGCTGCCAAATTGGCTTTCTCAGTTAATGAAATACACAGAAACATTTGCATCTCCCCAGCATGATTAAGTGAGAAGATTTAACAGTAAAAGTTTAGCCAACTGGTAGACATGACCATGAGTGAGAAGGAACAGCACCAATAATTACATTGAAATGTTGCATAAAATTGCCTCAACTGCCAATTTCTGAGGCCAAACATTGCTCTAAAGTGGAATTCAAGGGATGTTTGGAAGTTTTGCTCATATTAAAGCATAGTAATAATTTTGAAGGATGTCAATAATAGGGAGGGATGGGTGCCCCCCCCCGGTTCGAGTTCTCTGGGTGACCACTCAGCCCCTGCTCCTGCTTGCATCCCTGGACCTGAACTCAAGCCCCATGCCTGCTTGCTGAGCTGCCCGCTCTTACCCAGGCCCTAACTGTCTCTTCTGCAATTGCCATGTTTTGAAAAAACATGGCGATCGCAATACTATGCACATAGATGTATACACAAAATGGCACTGTGAATCTTGCATATATGGGTGATTCACAGCACCATTTTGCATAGAAGTCTATGTGCAACAAATGTGCACATAGGCATATACGCAAAATGGCACCATGAGTCGCCCATATACGCAAGATTCATGGTGCCATTTTGCGTATCTGCCTATGCGCATAGTATTGCGATCGCCATGTTTTTTCAAAACATGGGGATTGTGGCAGAGGCTACAGGGCCCGGGTAAGTTGCGGGCAGCTTGGTGGTGAGTGCAGGAGGGGTCAAGTGGGGGCAGGGGCTCAGCGGGAGTGCATGGGGTGCAGCTGCGGGTGGTCCACTGGAACCCCAGACCAAGATGGGCACGCGTCATCCCTAATCAATAAGTTAGCAAAATTTCTCTGGAGTTTGGGACCGACAAGTCCAGCATGTTGGAGATGGTGCCCAGAGGCGTTTGGGATGAGTAAGAGCTGAAGGAGTAGAAGGCTGGAGCTGTTCTACTTTTAGCAGCTCTGTGGAGCACTCACTGATGCCTGCTGCCCGTCCCCAACTACCCTCTCATAAGCTGGGCGTGGTTTATTGGAGACGCAAGGGAGACACTTCAGGGCACCTTGACCAGAGCCCCAACAAACCTGACACCAGACCTGTTCACCTAAAGACTATCAATAGGTACTAGTCATCATGATGCCTATATGCTACTTCCAGTATCAGAGACAGTATGTCGATGTTCACAATTTGCTGGGGAACAGAACTGGGTGGTGCTATTGCACTCATGTCCGACTTGGGGGTTTCCCACAGGCAGCTGGTTGGCTACTTTGGGAATGGAATGCTGGACTAGATGGACCTCTGGTCTGATCCAGCAAGGCTGTTATGTTCTTATGATGTTGCCTGCACGTGGCACCTTTTCACTGGCAATTGCCTGGCAGTGGCAAATGACCCAGCGAATACATCCGACCATCAACAGATAAGCAGATCTTTTGTCCAGAGATCGCCAGCACTGGCATTGCCAAAGTCTTACTTAGGAAGAATTCTAGTTCCTTATTAAATTAATGGACCCCAGCTTAGACCTGCTGCATTGAAAATGTCACCACAATTATAAATGCTCAAATTCCATTACAATTCAGAGAAAAGGACTGTCAATTTCCTTATGCTCTTTACAGCCCATCAATTCAGTGAACGGCCCCAGCAGTATTCAGAAAATTAGCTTTGAGTTTGATTCCTTATTTAGCTTCAGCAGTGAACTCTCATTTCCCCTGTTGTAGATAGATCTAAATCTGTTGATAGCTTCTCCTTTATTAAATCTTTAATAAATACTATTATAGTTTATTTTGAAAGGCTGGGATCAATACATTGCTGCATGGATAACATCATTCCTGACCTTTTTGTTTCATATCACTTTTATTAAACAAGAAAGCCTCAGCACCTCTTCACTGCAAATCTGAGCATCAGCTTCTGAGAATTTCAGCTGTTTTGGCACTGAGGGGGTGGCTACTTATGCATTGCCCCCCAAAGAAAACAAACTAATTAAATAAATACATAAATAAATAAACAAACTGCATCACCCCCCAAAGGGGAAATGCACCCTAAAAAGAGGACGAAAGGGGCACAGATTTGCATGAAGTTTGCATATGCTAATTTAGATGTCTAGATGCACATTTTGAAATAATTACTATAATTTAAATATAGATACAAAATAATCTCTCCATAGTGGGAGAGGCTGTGACCAGTTGACCGATGTGCCTGCTCAGTCAGCTGTCCAGGTGCTAATGGTTGATGGGCCACTTCAAGGCCCGGCTCTGCTTGCTCTCCCTTCTTATGGCTCTTTATCTCTAAGCCAGACTTGGAGCGGACAGTCATTCCAACAGAGCAGGGATGGGCAATATTCAGGGGCTGTGGGTACATTGCCCCTTCGGACCCCACTGGGGACTGCTCCCCTGCCCCTCCCTGAACATGGCTATCACTGTCAGGATTGATTCTGAGTGCAGGGAGATAGTTAGCAGCTCAGATTCAGAAGAAGAACAGCCAGAACTGGGGGAGGCATTTTCACAAGCCAGTTCAGATATGGGTAGGTATGCTTCTCAGGTTGCCAACTCCCAGATGGCTGGGCATGAAGCTTCCTCCTTGCCCCCCTCTGTGAGAAGCAGTGAGCAGGAGGAGGAGGGGCTTGAGGACTGTGACCTAAGGGATGCCAGGCAGAGATGCAGAGCTAAGAGGGAAACGTCAGGGGTGGAGCTCAGACGGTTGAACTGGTTAGCGATGTGTGAGAGGCTACGCAGGGGAGCAACACGCGAGGGGCGGGACCTCCTTCTCTAATGTAGCCTAGCCAGATAGCCTCCCTTTCAAACTGCGGGCAACTTTTGGTGATCCCATTTGAATCCCCTGGAGGCATTCCTTTGTAGCCAGAGAGTCTTCGAGGATTTGCAAATAATCATAATGAACCTGCAAATAATGAATTAAAGGCATGAGACTGAAGCCTCTCATTTTGTGTGCATGTGAGTGCTTAAGGAAAGAGGGGGGCAAGGGATTTGTGACAATCACTTAGTAAGGGATGCAGCCACCACAACAGGAGCAGTTGCCATTCATGGCCTCTCAGATACTGGGCCTTGCATGTGAGAAGACATGCTTTTCTTGCCCAGCTTCCATACGCGGATCCAGCAAAGATGCAGGGAAAATAGCCCGTATCCACGTACCAATGTGTCATATTCTTAACTAGATAAGTGCCCAAGTGGTTGTGGGGTGAATACAAGTGTGTATTTGGGGACTTTAGTTCAATACCTAGGGGTGAGAAAGGAATTTGCATAGCGGTTTCTTGGGTTTCCCACTTGTCATCACTCAGGGGAATCAGGAGTGGGAAGTCAGTGTGTAGTGAGATGCAGCATCCATCTCAGCTTCATTACTGGGTTGCTGGTGTATGGCTGCACCTCGAAGGACCGACACATGCATTGTGTCAGAAGCCCGACTGGACTTATTTGCATCTATCTTTCACGTGTATG
The DNA here is from genome assembly GCF_057233095.1 of Heloderma suspectum. NCBI lineage: Eukaryota > Metazoa > Chordata > Lepidosauria > Squamata > Helodermatidae > Heloderma > Heloderma suspectum. The sequence goes on from NC_139458.1 coordinate 271,678,942, forward strand.
AAGACCTGGGCATATAAAGGTGCCTTATACTACTGGCCCACCTAGTTCAGAGAATGTGGAGAGGGAGACATTTTTCTCCCTCTCTCAAAATACTAGAACCTGGGGTCATCCTATGAAGCTGATTGGTGGGAGATTCAGGACAGATAGAAGGAAGTACTTCACACAGCGCTTAAATTATGGAATTTGCTACCACAGGATGTAGTAATTGCCCATCAGTCTGGATGGCTTTAAAAGGGGGGTAGACACATTTCTGAAGGAAAAGCCTATCAATGGCTACTAGTCTTGATGGCTATGTGCTACCTCCAGTACCAGAGGCAGTGAGCCTATGTACACCAGTTGCTGGGGAACATGGGCGGGAGGGTGTTGTTGCGCTCATGCCCTGCTTGTGGATTCCCAGTCAACAGCTGGTTGGCCACTGTGTGAACAGAATGCTGGACTAGATGGACCCTTGGTCTGATCCAGCAGGGCTCTTCTCATGTTCTTACACTCCCATGTTCAGTATGGTCCATTCTGACGGGGAATGCCTCTCCAGTGTGGTAGTGGGGATCCCGAGATTCTGTTAGGTGGAACAGAAGCTGGAGATTGAAGCTGGGGTGCCTTCTGCATGGCAAGTATATGTTCTACTACTGAGCTATGGACCTCTAGCAAATGTTTTTTAAAGGTACAGCCTCGTTTCCCCTGGTTGATGATCTTGTCCAGGATTTGAACTCAAGACCTCTCAAAGTAAGAATCATTCTGCTAGACCAGCTTTTCCCAACCTGGTGCCCTCCAGATGTTTTGGACTTCAACTGCCATCAGCCCTGGCCAGCATAGCCAATGGCCATTAATCTTGGGGGTTGCAGTCCAAATCATCTGGAGGGCACCAGGTTGGGGGAGGCTGGGCAAGACCAACATGCCCTTTGGAAAGAAATTTTGGTGGGACTAAAACCTGCAACTTTGAATGCCTCTCAGCCCCACCTTCTGCCTGGTACTATATCTTCGCCATTGCACCACAAAGCCTGTGGCTCACTTGTGACTGTCTTAAGGCCCTCAGTGAACAATACTGTGGCCCAGTTACTTAGCTTCTCAATCAGGTGCTTTAATGCCCAAATTATAAGCAAGCTTCCTTGAAAATAAGATCCAGCTCAGTCACTGAGATGAAGTTCTTAGCAAATTGCTTAGCACAGGATTTCAATTAATGCTGATAAGCATTTTGAAACCTTTTTCTTTTATGGAACTTCAGATTTATTTTTTAAAAATGTCTCACAGAGTGCATGTTGAATATAATAGCTACAAACCAACACCAGAGTTGGGCATACTTAAGCCCATTAAATTCAGAGGGTTTAAGTGCATTTCAGTCCATAATAGATTGTGGCCCCTGTCTTCAGCTGCAATCGCTTGAGAAGAGAAGACTGAGGGGAGAGATGATAGCACTCTTCAAGTACTTGAAAGGTTGTCACAGAGAGGAAGGCCAGGCTCTCTTCTTGATCATCCCAGAGTGCAGGACACGGAATAATGGGCTCAAGTGACAGGAAGCCAGATTCTGGCTGAACATCAGGAAAAACGTCCTGACTGTTAGAGCAATACGACAATGGAACCAATTCCCTAGGGAGGTGGTGGGCTCTCCCTAGGGATGTACGAAAGTCACTTACCTTTTCACGGATGTGATTCGCGGTGGGGGGGAGGTGCTTTGTCTCTCCCCCTGGAATCCTCGATGGGGGGGAGGCGATCTGGTCCTCCCCCCTGGAATCCTGCTCGGCCGGCTCCGCTCCATGACAGCTCCGTGGAGCAGCTGGCCAGGGCCGTCCGCAGCTGGAGTTCTGGCCGCGGACTGGCTGCTGCGGACACAAATGGCGGCCGCTGTAGTGGCCGCCATTTGCGTCCAGCCAGGCTGCCGTGATAGGCTATGTAACTATTGCCTGTCACAGCAGGCCAAAAAAACAAAAATAGCATACTTCTGTTCCCTATTTTTCGCCATTTTATCTTACATAAATATTTACGTGGGCTATTAAGGCGGGGAAAAAAGGAGGAATGCAAATAGCGCCCACTACGCTATTTGCGTTCCCCTTTTTTTTCTCCGTAATAGCCTACGTAAATATTTATGTAAGATAAAATGGTGAAAAATAGGGAATGCAACTGGAGGCCACCGTAGCTGCCACCATTTGCGTACGCTTTGTGAGGTTTTTTTGCTTGCCGTGATAGGCTACGTAAATACTTACATAGCCTATCACGGCCTCCGCAGGGATGCAAAAGGCGTCCCTGCATTAGCTGTGATAGGCTATGTAAGTATTTACGTAACCTATCATGGCTATGATAAGGAAGCAAGTCAGCGCGGATGGCAGCAGGTAAGTGCTCTGTTTCGCGCGCCTTTTGTGGGTTGGGAGGGTGAGGGCTTCGTTCCGCCATAGATTTCGGGGGGATCACCGAGATCTGTGGTGGAATTCTCCGCCAACCCTAGCTCTCCCACACTGGAGGAACTCAAGATGAGGCTGGACAGCCATCTGTCAGGGATGCCTTCACTTGGATTCCTACATTGAGCAGGGGGTTGGGTTCAATGGTCTTATAGGCCTCTTCCAACCCTACTATTCTATGATCCTATGAATCCTGGGCACCTTTAGGGTAGTATTCAGTGTTAGTCCTATGAAGAGTAGACCCATTTAAGTGAATGGTACTTCAGTTAGTTGTGGCTAACTTAAGTCGCATTCATTTCAATGGGTTTGCATTGGACATTGGATACTAACCCTAGGCTGCTTTTCTTCTATTGATTTCAATGGATCCTCTTTGCAAGACTGTAGTCTCTATCTCTGCTACCCATTCATGTTTTAGGCCTGAAATAAAGAGGGCAGTAATTAAAGCAAAGTATATTTTCTATTCTGTTACTTGTAAAAACAACTGACAACTACTTGAGAGATTCACAAATTCTGCATTTTGTCTATAGCATTAAGTTCTTTATGATGTTGTGAGTTCACTGATGATTGTGAATGTGTCTATCACAGGGCAGGGAAACCTGTGCCCCTGCAGATGTTGTTGGACTACAATGGCCCATCACCCTGGCCACTGGCCATGCTGGTCAATGGGGCTAATGGAGTTCAACAACATCTAGAGAACCATAGATTTCTCCAACCTTGCTCTATCACTATAGTTTTGCCTTAAAGTGATGCCTGATTCATCTGAGATTTGACAGAAGAATATGAATGTTTCTTAGAGAGCAATCATATGGCCACTAGTCAGCAGCTAGATGGCCATAGGATATGTGGTTTTCTGGGAACTGTCCTTGGAGCCCACTCTCAGAGGTCAGTTCCTGGAGAAGCAGCCTCCTCTACCCTCCCATTCTGCCTCGCAGGCAGCACAGAACAGCCCCATACTCTGATCTCTGAAGAGGAATACAGAGTGGCCAAAACAGGGGGTTCTGGGGGGCCTTCCGGGGTGGGGAGGGTGGAAATGCTGGTATGACCCATCCTATGTGTCATCCTGCAGCTTCATCCCCTGCTCCGCCCTCCTGCGACTAGACAGCCAAAATCGGCTGTCTAGCTGCAAATGCAGGGCAGGAGAAGTGCGGAGGGAATGATCCCTTCCATGCTTCTCCTGCCCTGCATTTGATAAGCAATTGCCTCCAAGTTCGGGAGCGGCTGTCTATCCCCATAGGATTGGGCCCTAAATGATTGGATTGGACCCTAAATGGGCAGATTGAATTGAAGTGGAGACAGAAGGGAAGGGACTGGGACACTGAAGCTGAAACTGACTGAAGCTGAAGCATCTTTGAGTTCAGCAGAAATGCCCGAGCATATTGTTTGGTCCACATTTGAAAGCAAAGCAAACTGATGATCTGATTCACACCTTCCAAACTAAGGTGCAGATCCAAACACAGTTATCCTTCCAATGCCTTTGGGCAAATGCTTGGATTCAGCCCTGAGCCTGGATGCTCAGGTTTCAGTGGTGGGCAAGAGTGTGTTTGGACAGCTCAGCTGAGCCTAGAGCACCAACTGTGCCTGTTCCTCCTAGTGATGTGACGTCTGATCTGGCCACACTCACACATGCCTTAGGTACATCCAGTTTAGACTGCTGTATTGTGCTCTAGGTGGGGCTGCCTTTGAAAAGTGTTTGGAAACTTCAGCTGGACCAGAATGCTGCAGCCAGACTGTTGACCAGGGCTGATTACAGGGAGCACATGACTCCCTTGTTACAACAGCAGAGAGCTTCAGCTATTGGGTGGTAGAAAAACGTAAGAAATGAATAAACAAACAGCATCGTTGGCTACTGGCCTATCTCTCTGGGCGTAATTCAAAGTGCTGGTTAAAACCTTTAACATGGGAACAGACCACTTGAAATACTACTTTCTCCCATGAGCCTTCCTGAGTTTTAAGATCTTTGGTTGAGGCCCTTCTTTTGGTCCTGCCATCATCAGGGGCCCATTTGGTGAGGGTGCGAGAGAAGGCCTTCTCAGTGGGTGCTCCCAGGCTCTGGAACTCCCTGCTGAGGGAGACTAAATTGGCTCCCTCTCTGTTGTCCTTCCGCCAGCTGGCAAAGACATTTTTATTCAGGCACACCTTTGGCATATGAGATGGTCTTCTACAGTACTGAATATTAATTAGTGATTGCTGATTATTTCTTCTAATGTTTTTAATGTATCTGTTTTTATGTAATGTTTTAATGCAGATTTTGTGTTTAATCTGGATTTTCTTAGTAGCTGCTTTGAGCACCTTTTTTGATGGAAAGATGGGATATAAATAAAATATATAAATAAACTCTGAACTTTGAATTTTGAATTTTGCAATGTAGTTTTTGTCTTAAAGAATGTACCAAAATGTGTAAAAACAAAAAGAAAACAAATGCTGCATATTTTATTATAAAGTGCATATAAACTATGCATTTTACCATAAAATGCATATTTTACCACAAAATGTTTATTTTATGATAAAATGTATATAAAATGCATATTTTGAGATAAATATGTCTAAAATGTGTATGAGTTGTCACACATATTTTTTTAATGGAGATTAATGTGTAAATGGCACAGAACAGAGGTATGAATAAACACATATGAAACTGACATAGATCAAAAATAATCTGATCTGTCCATTCCTTGGATTCAGCGGGTTCTCTCTTTCTGGGCGTATGATGTATTGGTGCCCAACTGTTTTAAAAAAATATAGGGATAGTGTGCTTCCAGTGTGATTTATGTATATATCTTAATTACAGCTTGAAAGCAGTAGGTTTAAAAAAGAAAAGTCTGGAGGCATTATTCTAATGAAGTAGGTTTACTAAAATAGTTTTTTTTTTTTTTAAGAGGAATTGACACAGCAAAATGCTTCCCCACCCCACTGCAAACAGAGTATTTTCAGGTGTCTGTATAATTTCTAAAGCATAATTAGCAACAAAAAAGCTATTATCTATCCCCTTGTTACCTTATTCCATTAATCATGGCTCATTTTGATAAAATCTAATTATTGCATTCAGAAGTAAATTAAAAATGTTTCATACTTAAAATTTCAAAACAACAGCAAGACAGAGAAAGTTTACTGTATTTATTTATTTTATTTACAATAATTATATACTGCTCCACATAGGGATGGCGGAGAATTTCTCCCCAAAACTTCAGGGGGCCGAGTGCCAATGTGTTCGGCCCCCCGAACAAGTTTCGGGGATAAATTCTCCACCCCCCCCACCCCCAGCACCCTCCCCGGGACGGGACTTACCTTTGGCGAATGTCCCTCCCGGCGGCGGGTCCGGCCGGTGGTTTGGCGGGTGTTCATCCGGGGCGGGAGCGGCAGCCGGTATTTCGACCGGCTGCCGCCGCTGCTATTCCAATCAAAGAAAAAAAAATGCCCCCGTGATAGGCTACGTGACGATTAACGTAGCCTATCACGGCTAGATTTGCAAAGTCAGCTGTGATAGGCTACGTCAATTGTCACGTAGCCTATCACGGGTGACTTAAAAAAAAAAAGCACGTATGGATAATGGCGGCCCCCATAGAGAGCCGCCATTCCCGTTCCTTATTTGGTCACTGTAGTCTACGTAAAGATTTACGTAGACTACGGTGAAAATAAAGGCAATGCTATTAGGGGCGTTTAAAAAAAAAAAAAAAAACTTTTGAGTTCGTGGCCGGGTGAGGCAAGGCGCCTCCTCCCCGGCCTGAATTTCGGCTGGGCGAGGCGGGAAGCCTCCCCCCCAGCCTGAATTTCGGCCGGGCGAGGAGGGAAGCCTCCCCCGCCCGGCCTGAACTTCGCGGGGGGAGCAGCGAAGCGCCTCCCCCCCACCGCAAACAAGCTTCGAGGACAGGTAAGTGACTTTCATCCACCCCTAGCTCCACATCAAAAAAAATGGGAGCAATGAATAACAAGATAAAAGAATTTTGTTCAGTTGTTCCGTCATGTCCGACTCTTCGTGACCCCATGGTCCTTCCTGTCCTCCGCTCTCTCCCGGAGTGTGCTCAAGTTCATATTCATTGCATCGGTGATGCTATCAATAGGGATGGGGGAGAATTTCTCCCCGAAACTTCGGGGGGCCGAGTGCCAACGTATTCGGCCCCCCGAAGTCGTTTCGGGGAGAAATTCTCCGCCCCCTGCCCCCCGCCCCCCCGGGATGGGACTTACCTTTCCCAAATGTCCCTCCCGGCGGCGGGTCCCGGCGGCGGTTCGGCAGGTCTTCAACAGGGGCAGAGGCGGCAGCTGGTCTTTCGACCGGCTGCCGCTGCCGCCATTCCAATAAAAGTAAAAAAAAAACCCAAAACACCCCCGTGATAGGCTACGTGATGATTAACGTAGCCTATCACGGCTAGATTTGCAAAGTCAGCCATGATAGGCTACGTAAATCGTCATGTAGCCTATCATGGGTGACTTAAAAAGAAAAAAAGCACGTACAGCTAATGGTGGCCCCCATAGAGAGCCGCCATTCGCGTTCCTTATTTGGTTGCTGTAGTCTACGTAAAGATTTACGTAGGCTACAGCGAAAATAAGGGCAGTGCTATTTGCGTTGCCCTTATTTTCACCGTAGACTACGTAAAGATCGTCACGTTAATCGTCACGTAGCCTATCACGGGGGCGTTCTTTTTTTGGTTTAACTTTTTATTTCGCGGCCGGGCAAGGCGAGGCGCCTCCCCCCCAGCCTGAATTTCAGCCGGGCGAGGAGGGAAGCCTCCCCCCCCAGCCTGAACTTCGGGGGGAGCAGTGAAGTGCCTCCCCCCCACCGCGAAGCAAGCTGCAAGACCAGGTAAGTGGCTTTCGTGCACCCCTAGCTATCAAGCCATCTCATCCTCTGCCGTCCCCTTCTCCTTTTGCCTTCAGTCTTTCCCTGCATCAGAGTCTTTTCCAGTGACTTTCCACTTCTTATTAGGTGGCCAAAGTATTTGAGCTTCAGCTTTAGTATCTGTCCTTCCAATGAGCACTCAGGGTTGATTTCCTTTAGGATTGACTGATTTGACCTCCTTGCAGTTCAGGGGACTCCTAAGAGTCTTCTCCAGCACCACAGTTCAAAGGCATCAATTCTTCGGCGCTCAGTCTTCCTTACAGTCCAGCTCTCACAGCCATACATTACTACTGGGAAAACCATAGCTTTGATCATACGGACCTTTGTCAGCAAGGTGATGTCTCTGCTTCTTACTATGCTGTCTAGGTTTGCCATAGCTTTCCTCCCAAGGAGCAAGCATCTTTTAATTTCATGACTACAGTCACTGTCTGCGGTGATCTTGGAACCCAAGAAAATAAAATCTGTCACCGCTTCCATTTCTTCCCCTTCTATATGCGAGGAAGTGATGGGGCCAGATGCCATGATCTCAGTTTTGTTAATGTTGAGTTTCAAACCAGCTTTTGCACTCTCCACTTTCATCCTCAACAAGAGTCTCTTTAGATCCTCTTCGCTTTCTGCCATTAGGGTTGCATCGTCTGCGTATCTGAGGTTGTTGATAATTCTCCTGGCAATCTTAATTCCGAGCTGTGATTCATCCAACCCGGCATTTCTCATGATGTACTCTGCATATAAATTAAATAAGCAGGGTGACAATATGCAGCCTTGTCGTACTCCTTTCCCAATTTGGAACCAATCGGTTGTTCCATGTCCGATTCTTACTGTTGCTTCTTGACCCTCGTACAGGTTTCTCAGGAGACAGGTAAGGTGGTCTGGTACTCCCATCTCTTTAGGAATTTGCCAGAGTTTGTTGTGATCCACACAATCAAAGGCTTTAGCATAGTCAATGAAGCAGAAATAGACGTTTTTCTGGAATTCTCTTGCTTTCTCCATGATCCAGCGAATGTTGGCGATTTGATCTCTAGTTCCTCTGCCTCATCAAAACCCAGCTTGTAATTCTGGTAGTTCTCAGTTCACATACTGCTGAAGCCTAGCTTGTAGGATTTTGAGCATCACCTTGCTGGCATGTGAAATGAGTGCAATTGTACAGTAGTTTGAACACTCTTTGGCATTGCCCTTCTTTGGAATTGGAATGTAACCTGACCTTTTCCAGTCTTGTGGCCACTGTTGAGTGTTCCAAATGTGTTGGCATATTGAGTGCAGCACTTTAACAGCATCATCTTTTAGGATTTTAAATAGCTCAGCTGGAAGACTCTCATCTCCGCTAGCTTTATTGTTACTAATGCTTCCTAAGGCCCACTTGACTTCACTCTCTAGGATGTCCGGCTCAAGTTCAGTGACTGCACTATCATGGCTATCAGGGACATTCAGATCTTTCCTGTATAGTTCTTCTGTGTATTCTTTCCACCGCTTCTTAATCTCATCTGCTACTGTTAGGTCCCTGCCTTCTTTGTCCTTTATCATCCCCATCTTTGCACAAAATGTTCCCTTAAGATCTCAGATTTTCTTGAAAAGATCTCTAGTCTTTCCCATTCTGTTGTTTTCCTCGATTTCTTTGCATTGTTCATTTAAGAAGGCCTTCTTGTCTCTCCTTGCTCTTCTCTGGAACTCTGCATTCAGTTGGATATATCTTCCCCTTTCTCCCTTGCTTTTCGCTTCCCTTCTTTCCTCAGCTACTTGTAAAGCCTCATCAGACAGCCACTTGGCTTTCTTGCATTTCTTTTTCTTTGGGAAAAGTTGCTGCCTCCTCCTGAACAATGTTACGGACCTCTGTCCACAATTTCTCAGGCACTCTGTCTATCAGGTCTAATCCCTGAAATCTATTCCTCACCTCCACTGTATATTCACAAGGGATATGATTGAGGTCATACCTGAATGGTTTAGTGGTTTTCCCTACGTTCTTCAATTTAAGCCAAAATTTTGCAACAAGAAGATCATGATCTGAGCCACAGTCAGCTCCAGGTCTTGTTTTGACTGACTGTATAGAGCTTCTCCATCTTTGGCTGCAAAGGACATAATCAATCTGGTTTCGATATTGACCATCTGGTGATGTCCATGTGTAGAGTCGCCTCTTGTGCTGCTGGAAAAGAGTGTTTGCTATGATCAGCGTGTTCTCTTGGCAAAACTCTATTAGCCTTTGTCCTGCTTCATTTTGTGCACCAAGGCCATGCTTGCCTGTTGTCCCGGTGATTTCTTGACTTCCTACTTCAGCATTCCAATCCCCTATGATAAAACCCCATAATTAAAACAACTAAAGTATTTTAAAAGAATATACAATTAAAATATTTTAAAAGAACATAAGTACATTATATGCATTAGAGAAGGTAAAACCTTTGAAATTTCTGCCCTATGTGTTCCCCTTTTCATACAAAGTGTGCAGGATAAATTTGTTATATTTTTGATAAAGTGAATGATCCAGGTAACACAGATAAATGTGGGAAGTGTTATGCATGCATAACATAGGGGAGATATGGGTGAACACAGCTAGAGTTTATCGCTTGTTTGTTTTTTGTTTTTTACTGCAGTAGTTGCTATATTACCTGCTTTTTAAGCTTCAGCAGTGGCTTGTCTTTTCAGCACTGCAAAATCCTACAAGAAAGCCCAAGCTGAGCATTTAGTTCTCTCCCCTTTTACCTATGCAGATTTTACTTCTGTGCATTCTGTCTAGGATGTGCAATATATAGAACTGGCCCAGGTGTAGGTTATTTTTGTCATCTTGTTCCTTTGATCTGTGAGTCAGCAATATCTCCTGGAGATGTATGCTACAGAAAAATAGTGTGCTTAAAGCTGTAACTCATCCATTGAGAATACGTCTAACACTGTATTGGTTTGATATCAGTTTAATTGGCAGGACTCCCCCCACAAATTCCTGAAAAGTGTAGTTTGGCAAAGCTATAGGTAATTTAAAAATTTTGACTTCTCTACTCCCTCATAGACTGTGATTTCTAGGATTTCCTGTGGAAAGAGAAAATAATTACTATTAAGCTAGTTTAATTCTGTAGGTCATGGGTAGTGTCAGGAGCCCCCTAGCTGCCTCTTTAAGTCCCCTCCAACAGCCAACTCACGACACAGATGAAAGGGATTCTTCCCAAGGCTTTATTCCTTTACAACTTAATGACTCTTTCAGATGCTAATCACCAGCCACTAAGCAAGGAAACGCACTGGGGTACTTAGCAGAGTAGCCTAAGCTCCAGGTAAGGCAGTTGGTCCCCGTTTGAAGGGGAAGAGCGGGAACAGTCTGAACTTATGGGCTATGGAGAGGTCCTCCCTCTTACCCAGGGATCCTCGGGACGCGACCGTTGTTTTACTTCCAACTCCAAGCAGGCAGAGTGCCGCCTCTTGGCGCCCTCCATCAGGCGCCGCTCCCTCCGTCTCTGCCAAGCATCCAGCAAAATCCCATCCCCTGCTCTCTCACTGCTAGGGTCACTGTCTCTCACAGGAATGCAGGCAGGAGGAATCTCTCCCTGCCGCTGTGCCTGTGAGAGATGAGCAAGCTCCTCTCCCACAGGTGGTTGGTCCTCCTCAGAATTAGAAAAACTCTGGGGCTCTATGGGCTTAGTATCCACCCTGACAGGTAGGCAATCAGGAGCCTGCCACATGTTCTGGACTACATCTCCCATAATCCCCAACCATTGGCCATGCTGGTTGGGGCTAATGGGAATTATAGTCCAAACCATTCCTGGGGCACTAAGTTGCCTACCCCTGCTGTAGGTAAATATGCCCTGGAGGAATACGAAGTATAGAAAGAGAAATGACCACTTCGGCATACTTGGCTTGTGAGTGTGTGTGTGCGTGAATCCATGTGATTTGATATTCCAAAATACTGGTTGCTCTGAACCTAAATTCAAGCACAGCTTTTACACTCATGACAAATTGCATCTATTTCTGTCTGTTGTCTCAGCAGAAATAAAAATAAAATAAGACTGCACTTATAATTAGATTGTCTGGTCAAAAGGGTGCTCTGGAACTAGGTTGCACACGTGGCACAAATCCACAGTTCAGAGCACCAGGGGTGGGAGAAGACAGATGCAATATAAAAGAGAACTCACAGAAGGTCTCCCCAGCCACAGTGTGAGCACGGGATGGCTTCCTCCTGGCTTCCTCCTGGAAATTTGAATGACAAATGCACTTACCATCAGATCAAATGCTGATTCAGCTGTCAGTCTTATGCCTCTCTGATGCATCAAGTGGGCTGCCTGCTTTTTTAATGTGCTGCATCTGCAGACAGATACTACACAATTACTCAGGGACAAGCAGACTTACAAATATTTAGCACTGAACCAAATCAACAGGGCAAGGAGGTCTGGGTTTGAGTGTGGGGGTGGGTGGATAAAGGGAAATGACTTGTCTAATAACTGACACTCAAGACAGACACAAACCACAGCAATAATGAATATTTATTGATTTGTTTGTTCAATTTGTCTCTGCCTTTCCACCCAATGGTGGTCAAGCTGACTAACAACAATAAAATAGGAAATGCAAAATAATGATCAAGGCATAAAAGGAGGTACACAAAACAGAACTAAAATCGATAAAACCAATAAAAAGAGATGTGTGTACAAACTGCAACTTGTACAATGGCTATAACTTACCTAATGAGGCTCAAGGCCCATCTGAATAAAAACATACATTTGCTTGGTGGTAGAAGGTCATTCCCCCTTCATGGATCACTAACTTGTTGTGGCAAAGGGGCATGTGTAATTCATTGAAGCCATAAGCTATGCTGTGCAGGGCCACCCAAGATGGACAGGTCATGGTGGAGAGTTCTGACAAAATGTGGTCCACTGGAGAAGGAAATGGCAACTCACTCCGGTATTCTTGCCAAGAAAACCCCATGGAACATATCACAAGGCTAAAAGAGATGACGCCGGAAGATGAGACCCTCAGGTCGGAAGGTGTCCAAAATACTACTGGGGAAGAGCAGAGGGAATTTCCAAGTAGCGCCAGAAAGAGTGAAGCAGCTGGGCCAAAGCTGAAAGGACACTCAGCTGTGGATGTGTCTGGTGGTGAAAAGAAAGTCCGATGCTGTAAAGAATAATATTGTTTAGGAACATGGAATGTCAGATCAGTGAATCAAGGTAAGCTGGAGGTGGTCAAACATGAGATGACAAGATTGAACATCGACATCTTGGGAACATTGACATCTTGGGAATCAGCGAACTAAAATGGACAGGCATGGGTGAATTTAATTCAGGTGACCATTATATCTACTACTGTGGGCAAGAATCCCTTAGAAGAAATGGAGTAGCACTCATAGTCAACAAAAGGGTGGGAAAAGCAGTACTGGGGTACAATCTCAAAAACGATAGAATGATCTCAGTACGAATCCAAGGCAAACCATTCAACAGCACAGTAATTCAAGTCTATGCCCCAACCACTGAGGCCGTGGCCGAAGAAGCTGAGTTTGATCAGTTCTATGAAGACCTACAACACCTTATAGGACTAACAACAAAAAAAGATGTCCTTAGGATCTTAAATAGCTCAGCTGGAATACTGTCATCTCTGCTAGCTTTGTTGTTAGTAATGCTTCCTAAGGCCCACTAGACTTCACTCTCTAGGATGTCCGGCTCAAGTTCAGTGACCACACTATCATGGCTATCAGGGACATTATGACCTTTCCTGTATAGTTCTTCTGTGTATTCTTTCCACCTCTTCTTAATCTCATCTGGTTCTGTTAGGTCCCTGCCTTCTTTGTCCTTTATCATGCCTGTCTTTGCACAAAATGTGCAAACAGATGCATACCCCGAATAATTACAATGTGCCTATCAGTGTGTGTGTGTGTGTGTGTGTGTGTGTGTGTGTAGGACATCAAGCAGCTGTTTAAAGCTGTCTGCACCTCCCATTTAAAAGAACTCCAACTGTGTGTCTCCTTCCCACTCAATGAACTTGACAACAATAAGAGTGGGTATTTAATATTTTCATAACCCGGTAAGCAGGTTACATTGGGTCCACCCAGGGGAGTTACTGCATTCTAGCAACTACTCAACATTTTAAACCAATGTGTGAATCATACAGGTGCCACCATGAAACAAAATGTGAACCAAGTGTGAAGATTTTATGAAAGGCTATAATGGACTGGACTATTGTACTGTGCTATACGTGGGGCTGCCTTTGGAGATGGTTCAAAAATGTCAGCTGGTGCAGAATGCAGCCACTGAGTGTTGGTGGGGGTGAAGAGATTTGATCCCATAATGCCTATACTATGCCAGCTGCACTGGTTGTTAGTGTGTTTCCAAGCCCAATTTGAAATGCCAGTTTTGACCTTTAAGACCTTAAATGGCTTGGGGCCAAATTACTTGAAGGATGCCCTCCACCCATATCAGCCTGCCCACACTTAAGATCAGCAAGAGAGGATCTCCTCATTTGCCCACCTATGAGAGTAGTTATGTGGGTGACCACATGAAAGAGGGCCTTTTCTGCAGTGGCCCCATAGATCTGGAATAAGTTGCTGTTGGGAGTCTGCCAGACCCCATCACTGTAGGCTTTAAAGAAAACCCTGAAAACATACTATTCTACTTTAGCCTTCCATTAATATGTCTGCTGTTGTGGCTGGTTCTTATCACTGTTCTTAATACTGCTGCCCTGACCACTTTTAAAGCTCATTTTGGTTTTACTGTGTGTTTGATTATTGTACACCACTTGGGAGGGTTTCTGCTCTGAAAGTAGCCAAGAAATATTTTAAAAATAAATTAAAAATAATAATTGGTAATCAATAAGATTACCAATATTTTTGTTCAGTATGTGTATTTGTGTTTTTCTGGATACACTGAATTTTGCCTAAAGTGAAATTTGAAGTAAATTAGGAGGGTCCTCCTCAGATGAAACATGTAGGAAAAGCCAAATGAATGTTCGCTTGAGAATATTCTCACTTTGTGCATGAGGTCGTGGTGGGGAGGATGCACATCCCTGGCATATATGTGTGTGCATCAGTGTGTGTGTGTGTGTGTGTGTGTTTACTGATACTTTAAAAAAAACCAAAAAAACACCTTTATGCTGTATATTGGTAGAGTGTTATCTGTTGATTGTGGGCAGACAGCTGATACAGGCAGGAATTTTAAATGACTGCCATGAGTCTGGTTATAGTGTGAATTGGGCCTTATATGTAGTAATGGCCCAAACATGTGGCATTAATAAAGTTGCTATACACATATTACAATTTTTTTTTTTAAAAAAAATGTAACATTTCATTTCTTCTTAATCTCAAACTTCGCTGCTAAATGGAATGGGAGATAAATTCGTTTGGTTTGCATTTTAATGCAAACTTACCTAATTTCACATTTTTGAACAAATACACAAACCAAAACTCAGTTCTCCTTTGAAATTCACACTTCCCCAGATTTTGCAATGGAGTTAGTTCTCCAGTCAAACAATGTGTACAAAATGTCTATATTATGGGAAAGTATACACAAGAATGTGTATATTATTGACTGAAAATAAGGTTCAGGGAAAATTGCTTGCAAAAAGATATATATCAGAAAAAATAACTTTGAGTGCCATTTTTTGTCTGTGGAAGGCAGGATATAAATCCAATAAATAATAAAATTTCATTAAAAATGCATGTATTAGGAGAAATGCGCATTAAAATCCTTACCCATTTTCATACAAACAATTTTTTTAAAAAAACCCTCAAAGTTTTGGATGAACAACATTTAAGATTGGAAAAATTCCCAAAGTACAAACCAAACTTCAGATTGGAAAATGAGAAACAGAATTTGACAGATTCATTCATCTCTAGTGTTAAACCTCCCTCCTGCTCATCTCCTCCCACTCAGAAAACAAATAATCAATTGTCCCACTACCAGAAGCATCAAACTACATTTTGTTAAATGAGACCAAAATATGAAAAGATAGAGCAAAAGAAATGCGGAAGAACTCTTGTTCATAATTTAGAGATATTCCGGTACCTTGGATACTAGTATTAATGAAATAGTAATTTGACAAAATGCTCTACATCTACAAGGGCCTGTTAGATTAGAGAAAGTTTTGAAATGGTTGTACCAGCTGCTTAGAGTAATCTGAATCACTCTTTAGATTAAAGTTGTGCTTTCCTCTAATCTACATTCCACATTGTCTACATTTATCAGCACACAAATATTACAGAAGGGAAGGGAAATGGATGGAGATAGGGAAAAATTCAACACACTGTAGTTCAGAAAGCTTGATGAATTGCAACACACACACACACACCCTTCCTTGAGTGCAATTTTAAGAATTCTAGTTGAATTGGTCACTTCTCAGAATAAGCAAATACTGCCAGAAGGGGCGTGTTTATATAAAATGGCTTAAAGTGATACATCTAAAAGAGAAGGAAAGTTGTGGCTTGAGGTTTCTTTTAAAATATACTACTAAATAACCTCTAAAAGCAAGGTTCTTATTCAGAAATGACACATCCTCCTCCTCCTCCAATGGCTATAATTCCTCTGTTTCTGATGCTCAGTCCTGGGTCGCTGGGTGCCATTTCCTATGTAGCCCCAATGGCACTATCTATATGCAAGAGGGAGGTATCACCATGCTTGCTGGAGCCTTGAGGTTTGCAGAAGTACAAAATGTATATAGGAAAAAAAATGAAAACAAATGGTGGGACCTTGTAAAACAGTCCAATGAGGAATTAACATGCTCAGTGCCTACAGAATTAAGATGGTCACTTACGCATCACCCAAAAAGAGGAAACACACCACACACACAAAAAAAAAAGACAAAAGAGGGAACTGGTTTGGATAAAAACTACATATGCTAGTCCAGCCTTTCCCCAAACTGGTGCCCTACAAATGTTTTAGACTTCAACACGCATCAGCCCCAGCCAGCATGCCCAATGGCCAGGAATGCTGGGAGCTGTAGTCCAAAACTTCTGGGGGGAACCAGGTTGGGGAAGGGGCTGTAGTAGATGCAAATTTAGAAAGAGTTAGTATAATGTCAATAGAAATGCAGTACATTTCATGACAGTGTGGAAGACTGTGACCAGGTGGCCTTGCTCAGTCTGCTGTCCAACTCTTGATGGGCTACTTCCAGGTCCAGCTCTTCCTTCTGATAGTTCTTTATCTTTGAACTGGCCTTGGACTGGACAGCACTTCAAAGAGAGGATGTCTTCAAAGAGAGGATGGTCCTCTGACAGCCCTTCAAATACAGAACTGCCCTTGATAAAGCAGGACATGTGGTCCCTCTACACAGAATGCTGACTATTTGGAGGGGAGGGGGGCAGGAGAATGGCTGGGAAGGAAAATGGAATGGAATACTGTGGAGGAGGGCATGCTCGACTGACAGCAGACAGGAGCACTCCGTCCGGCAACTTTTTATTACAGGTTCCGCTTGTTATTGATAGTAGCATTGAGAACCTTGAAATGCATTTGACATGCACTACCTTGCAATCCTTACAACGGGTAGGTCAGTATTCCCTTCCCCTCCCCACAATATTGCAGATGGGGAGAGATGCTCAGAAAGAGTGGTGTTTGCATATGGCCACATCCTGAGCTCATGCAGAGGTGAGATTTGAATTTCCTAAAAGTCTCACCTGTTTACCCAGGCCTATGTTTGGACTCTACTAGACCTGTTGTGTATACGGTGTTATCTGGTTTCAGTGGTTAATTTCAATTTAATAATAAGTTTATAGTGCTTTATGGTTTTTGTTAGATGCTGCCTCGCGAGGATTTACCCTAAAAGGCAGGTTATACATCTTTGAACTAATGAAATATATTTGTAGCTCAGCCTCTAAGCCATTATGCTATACTTGGATAATCTGCCTAAATCATGTGGAACTAGGCTATTTCTTCTAGATTATCAGCAAACCATAATTATGAAGTAGACACTGAATCCTTATCCATACAGAAATCATTGCAGAAGCTGAAGGTAATTAAGACTGAATGACCATATACTGACGGGTATCTTCATGGCCACCTTAGGTTTCTATTCCTAATCTCCTCAGGTCCATGAGGCTTTATTCTCATTAATCAGTATTTTATGTGAAAAAAGGAGCTATCTAGGAATAATTTGTTTACAAATATTTTTGCTGAGCCTTGTGTGGCGCCAAGTGGTAGGCAGCAATATTGTAACCGAAACACTCCCCGTGACCTGAGTTCAATCCCAGTGGAAGCTGGGTCCCGGGTAGCCGGTTCAGGTCGACTCAGCCCCCCATCCTTCTGAGGTCAGTAAAATGAGTACCCAGCTTGCTGGGGGAAAGGTAGTCACGACTGGGGAAGGCAATGGCAAACCACCCCGCTATAGTCTGCCATGAAAATGCCAGCACAAGCGGTGTCCCTCTAGGGGTCAGCAATGACTCGGTGCTTGCACAGGAGGAACTTTTCCTACTTTTGCTGTATGTATTTTGCTTTCAACTTCAACCATCTCAATAAGATAAGGATCTTCAAAATGCTCTATCAGTATTTATTAAAAACAAAAAAAACAATGGCAATTTTAATGCATTCAGCTCTGCTCCCACATTTAGAGAAGCGAGATGCCTATTTCTGTTATATACTAACCACTTTCCAAGAAGTACTGAAGAGTTCTGTCTCACGTCAAACAACTATTCTCCTCACTGTAGAGACTATTGGGCACACTGAAAGAATGGATATGGATCATAACTAAGGATGGGTTGAAATGTCTCCCCCCTCCAAGTTTCTCCTGAAATAATTTCCCACTGCAAAAATGGAGGCTGATTTATTTATTTATTTTTACAGTTTTCTTGGTCTGTGGGGATTTCCCAAAATATTTGTTTGAGAAGGGAGGCTGCTTATATTACTCAGCTATGAGACAGCCAAGCTGTGGAGAAAGTAGGGATGGACGAAAGTCCCTTACCTTACCTGTCCTCAAGGCTTGCTTCGCGGTGGGGGGGAGGCGCTTCACTTCTCCCCCCAAAGTTCATGCGAGGGGGGGGAGGTGCCCCATCCCTTGCCGGCGAAATTCAGGCCGGGTAGAAGCGCCCGGTCTACCCAGCCGCAGGAAAAAAAACAAAAAAAAACACCACCACCGTGATAGGCTACATAACGATTTACGTAGCCTATCATGGCTAGATTTCCAAAGTCAGCTGTGATAGGCTACGTAAATCGTCACGTAGCCTATCACGGGTGACTTTGAGAAAAAAAAAAAGCGCGTACGCAAATGGCGGCCCCCATAGGGAGCCGCCATTTGTGTTCCTTATTTGGTCCCTGCAGTCTACATAAAGATTTAATCATTACGTAGCCTATCATGGGTTTTGTTGTTGTTTTTTACTTTTCTTGTAATGGCGGCAGCGGCAGCCGGTCAAAAGACCGGCTGCCACCCCCGCCCCTGACGAAGACCCGACGAACCGCTGCCGGGACCCGCCGCCGGGAGGGACATTCATGAAAGGTAAGTCCCATCCGGGGGGAGCGGGGGGGCGAAGAATTTCACCGCCGATTTCGGGGGGCCGAATGCGTTGGCACTCGGCCCCCAAAAGTTTTGGGGAGAAATTCTCCCCCATCCCTAGGAGAAAGACCCACACCACTTGCTTCCAGTTTCACTTCCTAGGGCTTCTTCACATGGAGCTTTTGTCCTGCTATTGAGACTGCTACCTCATGCAAGTTTGCAGGTCCTTTAGATGATGCCGTGAACCTCCAGGGCATCTCCTGCACTAAATGACCTTTACGGCACAATCCTATTCAGATAGGCGGCCACCTCCAAACTCAGAGGCGACCGCCTATCCAATGCAGGGCAGGAGAAGCGCGGAGGGGGTCATCCCCTCTGCGCTCCTCCTGCCTTGCATTTTCGGCTGGACAGCCAGTTGCTGCTCTCTAGCTGCAGGAGGGCAGAGCGGGGGAGGAGGCTGCTGTAAGACACATAGAATGTGTCGTATTGGCATTTCCACCCTCCCCGGAACGCCCCCATGGAATGCCCCCTTTTGGCCGGTCCGCACTCCTCTTGCATGCGCAGAGCATGGGGCGGTTCCACACAGCCTCCGAGGCAGCGTGGAAGTGGGGGGAGGTCAGTTCTCTGGGAACCGACCTCAGAGCATGACCTCCCAGAAAACTAGATATCCTAAGGCCATCTAGCTGCTGTCTAGCAACCATAGGATTGCTCTCTTATTCCATTTTTAAATAGATTGCAGATAAGGAGCTATCAAATTACCCCACTTGTGTTCCACATGAGTTCCCTCCATGAAAAAGGAAAAGCAGCAAGAAGAGGAGCGACATTAATGACACATATGGAAGACTCAGATAAGGAGGATAAGGCAGGGAAAAGGGGAGGGGGAAAAGGAAGCACTAGGAAAGGGAGTCTACTGTGATCCTGCATTTAAAACAGATGCAGAAAACCCATTTTAAATGAGGGATTTTAGTGCAGAGATGCTCCTAGAATGCCTGTCAATGATTTAGGGAAAGTGGTACCTTGTGACCGGTTCTGCCTCTTTCATGTCACATATTATGAATGTAGAAAGGCTAGTCACCAACACAGCTTTGGAAAGGCACAACAAAACTATTTCCCTTCTTAATTATGTATAGGAAGGGAATCCCAGGAAAAAGAGAGATTTTTTTAAAGCAAAAAGTCTCAGTATAACTGAGGGTTACTTACTTATTCCAGACACAGGAAGCCAATGCAGCAGTTTTCCAAATACGATATATGCACTGACTTGTGAGTAAATATGCATAGTATCATTTCATGTAGGAGTTTTTGTAGATGTTGAGTTTTTTTTTAAATGCGGGGTGGGGGAAGTAAGCCCCACTGGAAATTAAATGGGGCATACTCCCAGGTAAATGTGTATAGAATTGCAGCATGAATGAATGAATTTAATACTATGCTGCATCTCTGCTTGGAGGCGGGAATCCTCACAACCCCTTGACTCCACCTCTCATGACGTGTTGGTTCTGTTCCACCAGACACAGTGGCCACCAGCCACCACTGTTCCTTTGGAAATGAGGCTGAGATGGGAAGGAGCCAGTTAGCTAAGTCAGGATGGGGTAGCCCAAAGGTGTATGGAAGGTAGCTTACAGGCAGCTCCTTTGTTCTTATCTCCAATAAAGGAGAAGAACAAAGATACCTCCAATTAGATCCACACTAATACATAGGTTTTATGAGAACTTACAAATCCATAAGCATTTTTAGGCCTCTTCTTCTGTCATTGCTCAACAAACTTATGAGCCAGTTTAGTTGCATTTGATTTTTCCTGAGCAATGAAAGGGCAGTGTACTTGTATTTCAGGTCTATATTAGTGCAAGTGATTCCCCACCACTCTCTCTCTCTCTCACACACACACACACACACACACCCCATCCGGGCCTTTAGGCATTTACCATTGTATAACCATTATTACTCCTTTTCTTGGGTAAGGTGGTAGAAATGTCATAAACATCACCATCACGGTTTCCTTTCTAAACTTAATTCCTTTTCGCTGTTTGTTGCATACATCTGTCTAGCGGGTTAAGTTTGTGCCCAGCAAAATTTATGGAAAGCCCTTAAAATAATGAATGAATTAGAAGAAAATTACAGTGTAGCCACAGATGTGGGTTGAATTTTATTTATTTTTAAAGAGGAATATTTGCTAGAATAAATTATTTATGAAAAAACCATTAAATTCGGTTGCGCACATTAATGTCTAAATCACTGAGTTTACAAATTCAGATGGCATTTTTTGTAATAACTGATTTCAGAAGGAAAATATTATAAACAATGAAATAGGAAAAGAGCTATTCATAAACATAAACACAAGCAAAACTGAAGTATAATCTTTACTAAAAGTGTACTAACTGTATTATGTTAATGTGAAGTAATTGCTTTAAATAATTATTGGCAAAACAAAAAGCTTGAGTATCAGCCCTAGATCTGCAGAAAAGTACAAATTATTCAGCTCTGCCTTTCGTTTTCTTTTTTTGTTAACTTGAGTAGAATTAGGCTGCAATCCTAAACCCAATTTCTAGGGATCTAGATCAGAAATAATACAGAACTGTATCCAATGTCAGTCCTACTTAGAGCAGACCAACTGAAATGAATGGGGTTTAAGTTACTATCAACCTTTATATACTGCCTTATCTGCTAAAAGCTATCAAGGCGATGTACAACAATTTAAAACAATAAAACTCTGCAACAACTAAAAAAACAGTAAAAACAAAACATTAAACTAACATTGCTTACAACCTGCAGTCCCTGCCTCCAGACTTACAATCTAAAAGACATGACAGAAAAGGAAGAAAGGATTGGGAGGGAGGAGGAAAGGAGGCAGACTCAGGCACTAGTAGATTATTAGTTACAAAGCTCAACAGCTCACGGGCCTGGATTTAAGCACAAGGGAAGGGCTGCAGCTACATTGCAGTGGTGGCTGGTAGCAGCAGGAAGGGAGGCTGAAGTTGTATCTAGGCATGATGGAGTGATGTCTGACTGCTGCTTCCTCTCCTTCTGACGGCTTAAGACAGGCAAGATGTAAGAACAGCCTTGTGGGATGCCCCACAGGGTCTGCCTAACCTAGCATTCTGTTTCCAACAGCTGCCGGCCAGGTGCTTTGGGAAGCAGAAACAGGCAATAAAAGTGGTGGTCATCATTTGTTGTTTCTCCCCAGCATCTCATATTCTTAAGCACATAACTTCAATATATTCACTTAGCCATAATGCCTAATAGCCACTGATAGACCCTTTCAAGTAGGGCTGTGCAGGGCAGGGCCCCCCTGAAATGACTTGGAAGCCGCTTTGCAGCTTCTGAGGCAAGCCTGATCCAGTGCAGGCAGATTCGGGGGGCCCCCGACCCTCCTTGGCCCCAAATCTGAAGCAGGGCTCGGATGTCAAACCACACTTCGTGTCCCCCTGAGGCCCCTGCGCAAACCCCCTTACCTTGCTGGTGCCGCCTCTGCCACTGCCTTCTCCACGACCGCCATCACCCTTGCCGCCGCTGCCACTGCCGTCCTCGCCACCGTCCTCACTGCTGCTGCCCTCGCCGCCACCTTCTCCACCGCTGACCTCTCCTCCTGAGGACTGGACTCGCGCAGTGACTCTTACTGCAAGGAGTTGCCATTTCTAAAATGGCAACCTCCTGGAACTTCCTGCCTGAGCTCAGGATGTGGCCATATGCAAACACCACTCTTTCTGAACATCTCTCTCTCCCCATCTGCAATATTGGGGGGGGGGAAGGTGAGGGAATACTGACCTACCTCACAGCATTGTTGTAAGGACTGCAAGATAGGTAGTGCATGTCAAATGCATTTCGAGGTTCTCAATGCTACTATCAATAACAAGCAGAACCTGTAATAAAAAGTTGCAGGATGGAGTGCTCCTGTCTGAAGTCAGTCGGGCATGCCCTCCTCCACAATATTCCATTCCATTTTCCTTCCCAGCCATTCTCCTGCCCCCCTCCCCTCCAAATAGTCAGCATTCTGTATAAAGGGACCACATGTCCTGCTTTATCAAGGGCAGTTCTGTATTTGAAGGGCTGTCAGAGGACCATCCTCTCTTTGAAGACATCCTCTCTTTGAAGTGCTGTCCAGTCCAAGGCCAGTTCAAAGATAAAGAACCATCAGAAGGAAGAGCTGGACCTGGAAGCAGCCCATCCAGACTTGGACAGCAGACGGAGCAAGGCCACACCCAGTCACAGTCTTCCACACTATCATGAGATGTACTGCATTATACTAACTCTTTCTAAATTTGCATCTATACATATAGACTAGCACAGCCTTCCCCAGCCTGGTGCCCCCCAGAAGTTTTAGATTCAGCAGTTGGCAGCAGTGAGGACGCAGGTGGTGAGGGCAGCGAGGACAGCAATGGTGAGGGCGGCAGTGGTGGAGGCACCAATGTTGGTGGCGGTGAGGATGGTGATGGCGAGGATGGCGGCTGTGGCTCAGGTAAGGACCTAGAGGCACTGGGGGGGGCTGGACTGTGGGGTGCAAAGCGCTGAAGTGCACCAAGCACTTTGGAGAGCCCCTGACCCACTCCGGGTTGCTCCGTGCCCCCTCCGCTTCTCCTTGGAAGGGGCACAAAGTGGTTCGAAGCAGCCCGCTTTGAATCGGGGTTCAGGCCTTGGGCTGAAGCAGTGCACAGCCCTACTTTCAAGCCTCTAAACCTAGTGGCCATCAGGGGCATTGCAAGGCACTTAAAGGTTTCAGGGCCCAGGCCCATAGGACACAAATCTGCATAAAATATTCATATACTAGTTGATATTAATAAAAGTATTCAATTAATCTACCCCATCCTCAGATCATCCCAAATAAGTTATTTCTCTTCAATAATTACAATTAAGTTGCAATGGCTGTGAACAGGTGTGAAAAAATGCACAAAAAAAGAGTAGCAGGTAAGTTTTATCATGAGTCCTTTCACCCCCCTCCCCCACAATTAAGCTTAGAAAAAACCTTTCCATTGGTATCAGTGGGAGTGGAAGGGGGGTTAAAGCTTAATTGCCATGTAGGGGGGAGTGGGGGGGTTGCAGCATATGGGGAGAGGAAGGTTAACCCTTCCCTCCCCTGCTGTCATCTCCCTTGAAAATTGTCCCTGAGTGACAATTAAGTTGAGGAAAAGAGCTTCCATTGTCACCAATCGACACTCAAAGCTCTGGGGAAAATATCTGGGCCCACGGAAATAAATTCAAGTCTGGAGCCCTATGAGCCCATGCCTAACAACACCCCTCTGGCCATCATCATACCTTGTGGTAAGGCAACAAATTCCATGTCAAGTTTGCTTTGCGCGAGGAAGTACGGCTTCTTGCCTATCTTGATTCTCTCATAGATCAACCTCTTTGTATGAATCCAGTTTCAAATACTAGGCAAGAGGGAGAAAAATGACACACGCAAACCGATCGACATTTCTCCACATGTAGACCTAGACTCAAAGACACCTGCCACACTGATGATGGAGCCATCATTCATTCTCACGGGGGTGAGGCCAGCAGCAGGGCTTTTACCTGACACTTGAGGAGATGTGTGTGTGTGGGGGGGGGAGGGTGTCCTTACCATGTTTTGCTCGTGCCACCATGTTTCATAGTAGTGGCAATAGCTATCCTCCCACCATTCCCCCTGCCCCAGAAGCCCCCTCCAAGCGGTGCAAGATCTCAATGTAGCATCATGCTGATGGGGCCTCTGGGAAGAGTGTCAGCTTACAGCGGGGATTGTCATTCCACCCCACCCCACCAACCTTCCTCAGAATGACACAATGTCATCTGCAGCATTGCTTGGAGGGCATTTTGGAGGGAGGGGGGATGGCAGCTGCCAGTCAGCAGCTGTCAGGAGGAGTACTACTCTGCTTGTGCTAAGTTTCACCTTCACCTACCCAAAATTACTGAAATGGTCCCACTGCCTTCCACTGCCTCCAGTGGGGTGATGAAATGGCAAAGGGTCATTTCAGCTTGGTCCTACATTTTGTCTCAAGTTAAAGCAGGGCTGAGGAACCTTTGGCCCACTGGTTTGATAAGTGGTACAGGAGGGTAATTTTAGCCCCTGGACTTAATGGCCTTATGTGTGTATGTGTGTGTGTGTGTGTGGGGGGAGGCACTTTAGACAGTCATGTGTATTACCTCAGTTGTGTGGCACACAAATCACATTTCTCATCTCCCCACCCCCCTGTTCCACACTTTACAACTGTTTCTACATTCCTGAAATGTAGGAACAAAACCAATCATCAATCAACTCAAAAACGTGGCCAACCCAGAATTTTAAAAAAAGAAATACTCTGAGCATGTGCAGCTTCATGTTTTTTAACTCACTTAATCCATTGGACTATCATGACTACAGGATTAAAATCTGGGGGCCCCTTGAGCCATGGACTTTGATCCCAGCACAACGGCACCCCTGGGTTTGATGTGGTTACAGGGCCTCCCCATCTGGCCTGTGGCATCCCCTTTTCAGCCCGGCCTCCCTCCCACTCCACACAAACAGCAGTTAGCCTTTTTAAACGTGTCCCCCTGTGCCAAAGGAAGCTTTTTTAAAAGTCTAATTGTCAAACATTTCCAAGATCACCATATTGCTACACATGTGAACCCAATAAATTCCTCACCCTGAGCATCTTTCAAACTGCCCTCCCTCATCGACAAGCCTCCTTGTTTTCTGGCATAAAGGCCTCCCTGTTAGGGCCTGCATGTCTCCAGGCTTGCAGAGTCAAACTACTGACCTTACCAGTGATGGCTCCAGGTTTTTGAGGGCCTTGGGCAAGAGACCCTCAAGGGGTCCCTTCCCTCGGTGATTCTGTCTTCTCACCACCAGTTGCTATTGCTTCTCACCCACTTTCCCAGCATTGCTGCCACTTGCTTGCTTGACAGGCAGGGAGCCAGGGAGCAAGTTGGTAGTGGCATCTACTGCTCCTCCTTTTCACCACCACCGTTGTCTGGCCAGAGAGAGAGTTGGGTGCAACTCCAGTGGGCCCCTGCTGGGCTGTGAATCCTCGGCAGGTGCCCCACCATGCCTAACTTTGATGCCGGCCCTGGATCTGACATCAATTTTGTGTCCAGCCTAGTGCAGTTAATGAGAACAAGTGAATGTGGGACATTTTCAAAAATGCAGAGCTGTTCTTCCTCCAGGAGATCTAGCAGTAGACTAAAACCCCAACAACTGGCTGCTTTCATCCACTTTTCTCTAAAGTAACAGCATTAAACTCTCATTGAAAATTCAGTGCAGGCAACTTCCCTTCAAGATTAGTTTGTTAGTATAGTTCTAAACATAAAGTAAGAAGAAACTACAAAGAAAATGAGAAGATATCGGTAGGTGAACAGGCTGAGTCTCTCTGAAGATGGCATTCAAGGGCTTTTGCTAGAATTCTCAGAGGTGGGGGGAAGAAAGGAAAGGAAAGGGAAAAAAAGAAAAGGTGTGGATTGGAACTTCAATCAAAACTGAAAACAATGCAGCCAACATGTTCCTTAACCCACTGCATTGTCTTCAAAGGACATTCCCTTCAATAAGATGTGCAGCTTTGAGAATTAACTGAAAAGAGGGGGGAGGGGGAGAACCTGCAAAGTTCCCTCATACTGACTTTCTCTTCTATATCCACTAATAAAGTGGAGGTGGAGGAGGAACCCCTTCACAGCTGTACCTCCTCACAGTGCCAAATAATGTACATAAGAATATTGGAAGCTGCCTTCTACTGAGTCAAACTATTGCTCCATTTAGCCCAGTACTGATTATACTGATTGGCGGCAGCTCTCCAGGGTTTCAGACAGGAGTCTTAAACCTACCTACCTGGAGGTGCTGGGTGGGGATTGAACTTGGTACCTTCTGCATGCAAAGCATGTGCTGTACCACTGAGCTCTCTGAAAATATAATCCCACCCTAGGTCTGTATATTGTTTTGCTAAAAGTTATTGTTTTGGAAAAACAGGGGTGCAGAACCCTAGGCCTAAGGGCTCATTCCAACCCTCCAAGGTTCCCCAGATGGCCATGACCCCTTTCCCCTGGCCACCAAATGTTTGGTGGCTTCCCAGCTTTTGCATGCCCCCCCCCTTCTGAACGGTCCTATTCCTTCCCAGACTAGGTTACTGGCAGTAAGAGCTTTAGGCTCAAATATGCTGGTGTTTTGGGTCATGCATCCTTTGCTAGGGATGGCACAGGTGCCTGATTCAGTCCAGAACTCTGGTGGAACCCCCCTGCCTGCACCCCCAAGCCTGGCTCACTGAACCCCTGCCCCCACTTGCCCCCTGCCCATGCTCAGCGAGCAGCCCATACTCACCCCAGTGGCCTTGGTGAGCTCCACGGACACCATTTTTTGAAAAATAAAATGGCGATCGCAAAAATGCATTTTTGTAAATGCTCATATTTGCATAGGCACAGAAATGTGCATTTTCGTGCATACATAAATATGTGCATTCTTGCGATCACCATTTTATTTTCCAAAAAATGGTGACTGTGGAGCTCAATGAGGCTGCCGGGGTGAGTGCGGGAGGAGACTGAGCATGGTCCAGGGACCTGCGAGCAGGGGGCCAGGGCTGGGTGGGTGTCTGGAGATCCTGGATGGGGGTGGGTTCACACATCCCTACCCTTTACCTTCAGTCCCATCTACCACTGGAATGCAACTCCCAAGAGATTCTCCCAAATTGAATTTGTCCCCTGAAAGAGGTTCTGCACCCCTGCAGTAGTCCTTCTCCAGCATCCACTAGCTTGATCCACTGTACAGGGGGTGGAGAGGTGAGTAGAAGGGGCTACACCTATGAGAAGGACTGCTGTTTTCCAGTGCTGATGATGTAGGTGTGTGTCTGGGTGGGTGGGTGAGTTCATTTGGCCATTCAGCTCTATTCCCAAGTATCCCTGGGCTGAAGTAATTTCCAAAACTTTTGCAGAGGCAATCATTATACAGGAGCATATTTAAGGTCACAGCCCAAGATGTTGAGATTTTGAAATTGCTTCCCTATTTTCACCACCACTGCTACCAGTGTGTGTGTGTGTGGGGGGGGGGGGCGGGATGGCAAGCGGAGTTCCCCTACCAGCTGGTAGCCATCATTTTCCTCAATAAAATCAATCTGGGACTAATGGTATGGTGAGGGGGATGGCAACTGCCATGAGCATCTCTGCTTGCTGCTGCCAATGGCAAATTCTCTTATTTAACGACATGTCATTTCCCACCCAGCCACACACCAAAATTGTGACTTCTACTCAGCCTGAAGTTCAGCTATCAGGGAACCCAAAGTGGTTTCGTTCCTAAAACCGGGCCAGAAATAAGTGCATCTCATCTAGATAATAACACGGCCTATTTCACATTTGAAGACAATGGCATAGGGTTGCATGAGAATTTCATTTTTGCTTGCAAAACACGCAAGCATGCCCCATTTGAGGCCCCGAATGTGAACAGGAGCATGAGCACGGCCACTGAAAATGTTCACAAATGGTTGAACACATGCTCGCATTTGTCTCATTCCTGATTCCAAGTTCAATTTGGGAAAATTTACCCAATCTGGAGAAAATTTGGGCATTTGCACGTCACCCATTCATTGACCGTTTGCTTTTGGCAAATGTCCCATTTCCAGAAACCGAGCAGTGATTGCAACTGCAAATGGGAATCGAGCATGACGTGAGTGATGAGACAATGTTCGGAGAATCCTAGCAATCTTGAACAACACTTGTTCACCCATCCCTACACTGAAGACATATTTGGACATGCTGGATGACTTTGGTGCAGTAGTATTATGACTGGTACCTAGAGATGGGGAAGAAATTCATTTGGTTTGCATTTTAGTTTCATGCTTCCAACCAGTACGTGAACTGAAACTCAATTATTCTTAGAAATGCTTGGTTCTCCAAATTTTGCAATGGCGTTCTCCCATCAAAAAATGCATACAAAAATGTGCATATCAGGGGAAAGTGCACACAAAAGTCCATATTTTAATGAAAATAACTTTGAAAAATGCATTATTTTAGGAAAATTGCTTGCAAAAAAATGTATCAGGGAAAATTGTGAACAAAACTGCATGTATTAGGAGAAATGTGCACAAAAATGCTTAAAGGTTTTTCTGGTAGCTTTTAAAGAAATGCTCTACGTTTGGGATGGACTGAACTCAAGATTGGAAAAATGAGAAACTGAGAGAAACTAACACTGAAATATTTGCCCATCCCTATTCTGCACACTGCTATGCATGTTTTGAGAAAGGAGGAATGCATGAACTTATTTTCCGGACGGAATTCTAAATGAGTGGTAGGCGGACCTCAGGCTTCCGGGATCTACTTTGTTTTTTACTAGAACCCCAAATTTCAACCAAAGCCAAGCGCAAAATAGTGGTGCAGAAGTGGGAGCAGACATGCACGTAGAATTAAGGAACAGGATACACATGCTCAGCCTGGGAAATTGTTTTTGGTACCAGAGCTGAGATGAGAGGGCAAAATCCAACAGCATAGGAACATAGGAAGCTGCCTTATACTGAGTCAGACTATGACTCCATCCAGTGCAATATTGTCAAAGTTGATTGGCAGCTGCTCTCCAGAGTTTCAAGCAGCTTCCAGCCCTACCTGGAGATTCCAGGGATTGAACCTGGCACCTTTGGCATGCAAAGCAAGTGCTCTACCATTAAGATAGTGGCCTCTTCACCCAACGTTGCATGAGTGGACTTCTGCTTGAGCAACTCTTCTCCTCCCCTGCAACTGGAGGGTCTTCCAGCTAGTGATGGTGGAGAATTCCGTCACGGACTCCAGTGAGGCCGGATTCTAAAGAATCTCCCCTCCCCCGGAGTCCTCTTTGGAACACTTACCTCCACCTCCCTGTGGAATCCTCTTTGGCCGGATCCTCCGGCTCCAGATTACCAGCGATACAGCTGCCACGCTGTATCGCTGGCTGAAGGGGACTGACTGCGGACGCAAATGGCATCCAGGATGCCATTTGCAGCTGTAAAGGTCTTAGTCTGAGGTAAATGCAGCCGTGAATGGTTGCATTTACCTTAAACTAAGACCTTTACAGCTGCAAATGGCATCCTGGATGCTATTTGCATCCGCAGTCAGTCAATACCACTCAGCTAGCGATACGGCATGGCAGCCGTATCACTGGGGCTTTGGAGCTGGCTGGCAGCTCCACTGAATCGCTGTGAGCCATCCAAAGAGGAATCTGGGGCAGATTACGGACCGGCAGGTAGGGAATCCACCCATCCCTACTCCCAGCACTCCAGATTTTAAGGGTGTTCAGGGGTCTGCAAGGGGGCAGCAGAGTCACCCCCTCCCTAATTCTGAAAAGAAGCAGTTCTGTCAGAGGAAGGGGCTACTTGGATATAACTCACAGTACTTTCACCCCACAAAAGAGATCAATTTCTAGTCACCCCCCCTCCCCCAGCTTTCTTGGTTTCAGCAGGCAAATGTAGGATCCTCAAACTGGGAGTCAGAAAACCCAGGCCAATCTATTGCAAATCACCCAGAGATCTACCACCAGTCAATCACAATCTATGTTCTGCCCACCTCAGCTATCAATTCAATCAGTTGTAATTCTTTGTGTTCCATCTTCTAAATTCACAGTTCTGCTGAAGAGTTGGTCATATTACAGCATTCTATTGCATGCAACCATGAAAGCAACTCATGGAAGTTACATAGTGTCTACAAAAATTAGCAAGAAAGTATGAGAGAGAGAGAGAGAGAGAGACAGACAGACAGAAGACCAAGTTTCAAAGTCCACAAGCTTGGAGTTTGTATGACACATACACTACTTTGATGCAATCACGGCAGTTACATTTGTATTTTGGAAATAAGAAAAGCTATTTACAAAGCAGAAAGTAATGTATGTACATTACCTTATCCAGGTTGTCAGCAAAATGTTTCAGTATAACTCATTGTTCAAAATTCAGTTATACTTCACATTGCTCATGATTCTGCAAATATGCTGAGTTCAATTCAAGTTACCATTAACTCCCAAGTGCCACAGGTAGCAAAGACAAAGAACACCCCTCTCCTGTGGGAATAAGGAGGAACTTGTTCAGATGGAAATCAATTGTATATGGATGTAGTTGTGAGAATTGAAATTGAGGCCCCATGCTGAATCTCCCTCTTTTGGAAATATTTCAATAGTAATATAAGTAGCTTTTAACTTAGAACATTATATTAATAAGTAATGTTTGGACACCACTTTTGAGTCTTCAAAATGCTTTACATGCATTGTCTGGTTGCCATTCTCACAACAACTCTTTAAGGCAGCCTTCCCCAAACTGGTGGTCTCAAGATGTTTTGGACCACAACTCCCACCATTCCTGATCATTAGCCATGCTGGCTGGGGCTGGTGGGAGCTGAAGTTCAAAATGTCTGGGGGGGGCACCAGATTGGGGAAGGCCCCAATCTCTAAGACAGAGGTGTTGAACTCAGGCCCTCCAGCCAAATCTGGGCCAACTGGGGTCCTAATCCAGCCCTCCAGCATTTTCCAGATGGCCATAAGCCAGTCTCCTGACCCTACCCCCTTTCCCCCAATTGCTATCTCTTTGGTGGTTTCCTGGCTTTTGCATGCCTCCCTGCCTTCTAAGAGGTTGAAATGCCTCTACTAAGGCTTAGTTCCTGGCAGAAGGGCTTTAAGCTGCAACATGCTGGTATTATTAGTACTCTGGCCCTGCCCCTTCTGCATTTGGCATCACCCACCACTGGAACGCAGCTTCTGAGGACTTCTCCGAAACTGAATTTGGCCCCATGCTGAAAGAGTTTGGACAACCCAGTTGTTAGGTTATTTAGCATTATTGTACACATATTGCAGGTGGGGAGGCTGAAGCTAAGAGAGAGCGGTTTGCTTATATGGCCACCTAGTGAAACTCATGGCAAAGGGAAAATGTGAACTGGAGATTTCCTGATTTTTAGCTCAGTGTCACGACTTCAGTTCTCAATCTCTTATCATGCACTGACTTAAGCGGTTGCTTCCCCTAGCTAGTCCCAGGAGTTAAATCAGCACATTGGGCAAAGTGTTGGAAGTGGGAAGGAAGGAAGGAAGGGGTATGCACAGATAACAGAGAGGGAGGTACCTAAACCAGAGCAGGGTTGGAGCCAGCAGTGTGAAGAGGTGATGTGGTTTAGTGGTTAGAGTGTTGGACTAGGATGGGGGAGACAAAGCTTTAAATCATTACTCAGCAGTAAAGCTCAATGAGTGACCTTGAGTTAGTCACTACCTCAACTTAACTTACCCCACTGGGTTGGCATGAAGATAAAATTGTGTGCGGCAGGGGTGAGGCCTCCTTGGAGTTAAAGTAGGATGTGGATGTAAATAAGCAAGAAAAAAATCAGATATTTACCTCTGTTGCTGGTAGAGTCTGGAAGGCACAGGAAGCAGAATGAGGAAACCAAGTCCTACAGGAAGCACACTACAACCCCAACCTTGGCAGACATCCATGAGGACCAGAGCCAGAGCACAAGAAGCCCTAGCTCAACCACTCCTATCTGCTGCTGCCATGACTCATTCCCCAAATAGAGGGCCGTCAGAGTGAAGAGGGATTATTGACCCATCATTTCTTTTTGTCTCCACCACCACTTTTTTTCCAGTTGCTGCTGCACTGCTAGAGGTTTGCTCACCCAGATGACAAATGGGCACTAATGTCATCACATTGTCACATATGGGGCTCCTGCAGTCTCATCACCTTCAATCTAACTGTGTGTCTGTCCCCAAATCTCCAGTCCTATCCCAAGGGCCAGGGCCAGGGCTCTTTACCGATCCACAACAGAAAGGAAGGAGGACTGTTGTATTTTTAAACATTAAGCATGCTTTTTGTCTCCCAATCCATGCCTTTTACAACAGGGATGGGCAACTGGGCAGGGCACCCCTCTGCCCCTTGTTGCTGCTGTGCCAAACATACTGCTGAAATTGGGTGGGACCAAATTTGCTGCTGAAATTGGCCACAACATTATCCCCATGAGTTTTGAGCTTTACAGTTCAGGCGATCAAGTTGTGTGTACTGTACTGCCATCATGACAGAAAGGAGGTGGCGTGATCCTGTGAATACCATCAGCCCTGCCCCTAACTAAAATGGTGAGTCATACTTTCAAGTCATCAGTGCAATCATAAGGACTGGTGGCATCGACTGACACTTCTTTGTCAGGTAGAATGTGCCCCTTGTGGACCTGATGAAGTAATCGGTTTCGTGCTCCGAAGGCAGCCATTTTTCTTTTATCCTCCTCACAGAGCCACACAGGAACTTGTCAAAGCCTGGCTTTTATCTCTTAAATTATAATTAAGGCATTAAATTATATTGTTGAAAAGCTTCAACCTAAGAAGGAACCATGAATCTGAATAAAAGAAGGGTTATGGGAGTGGTGGCAGTGGTGCAGCGGGGGGAGCGGGGATGGAATAATCAGAAATTAACCAGCTGAAAAATAAACAGAAATGCCATTATTCCTCCCAGAAGCGGGCGCCAAGCAAGGAGACACATTTATTTAGAAGTGCGCAAAATGCATCAGCCTGCAGTTATCAGCTTACCATGACAGTCACAGAATCAAACTTTAATTTGGATAAATAGATTGGAAAAGAAATGTTGTTTGCTGCTGGCAGGTAAGCCTGTTTTCAGTTCAGATAAATTGTTCCACCAAATAACTTATATTGACAGGCTTATGAGGAAAAGCAAATATGGTTGTGAGCTAAGGATACAAGGGGGAATGGGGGTTATTTATTTATTTGTTTTGTGGTATCTGCTGGAAAAGCTGTAAATTCTGAACTCTCATTCTGCTCTAAGTAACAACTCAGGCTGTATCACATCATGCCTAAGTTTGTTTGGCTGACACAGTTCATTTTTTTTTCTTCTTTCTTCCTTTTCTTTTCCTTCATGCCTGTGGCACGAAGACTATGAATAATAGAAAATATCTTGTCTCTTTTAAAGTGCAAAAGAAAAGCAAAGATTGAGATTCTACCGAACACATCTTACAAATCTTGTCTAAAGGCAAGAAAACAGTACAGCAGTCTGTAGAGCAAATGTACATGTTATGGCTGAGATGCTCTGGAACCACTGGTGGTCCAACAAGGCTGGGATCCTGTCTTTGACTACCACCCAATCCATACCCTCCAACATTTCACATATCAAAAAGGTAGACTATTCTGTATGTATGATGCAAGTCATACGTCTTTGCACCAAAGATCAATGCCTGAATGCCTTCCTCCCTCATTTTGTATATAGTCTGAGGTAATTCTTTGCCTCTTGTATACTCTGTCCACTTTCTCTGCAGTCTTCCGTTCTGCTGCACAGGATTTTGGAGTAAACATCAGTTTTACTCGTAACTGTTCACTCATCAGTCTATTCCATCTGTTTTCCACATTGTTCTCTGTGTTTGTTTTTAATCCTCATGAAAATCCACATTCACTTATATAAAGGTATTTTCTCTCAAAACTGTGTGCGTGTGTGTGTGTGTGTGTGTGAGAGAGAGAGAGAGGGAGAGAGGGAGAGAGAGAGAGAAGCAGAATCGGATGAATATCAATGTCCTGACCCTCATATTAGTCCAAGAGGCATGGCTCAGCTTAGGTCACGTCAATGACCAATGCTATATGCAAGCATTGAGCCTAACGTGTGAGGGCTTAAGGGTGTGGGGGCATACACACTGACCTTGCCCCAGTGGTCTTCTGCATGCTGAAGAACCACCTTTTACTCGGATTTTACTATATTGAAAGCTGTGGAGGAGTGTTCAGTAAGTCGAGTGTCCAGATATGTCTGGGTCAGGCTCAGGCTCAGCCCTGGAGCCAGACTATGGGGCAAATCCAACAGCAAGTCAGCAGACAGGCAAAAAGGGCAAGCACAGCTTTATCAGTCCAGTGAGAGAGCAGTTCAAAGCAGGAGAAGTCAGTAGGCAGGCAAAGGTCAAAATCAGAGTATTACCAGTCGAGAAGGAGAACCCCAAGACCAGGTTCTGAGACATGGCCAAGGTCAAAATACAGGTAAGCAGTCCAGCACAAAAGCAGTCCAAAAAGCAGAGCCTAGCAGGAGGCCAAAGCCCAGTAGCACTAAGGATCCATCATGAAGCAAGCAAGGTCAAGGAGGCAAGGGTCCTCCTGGGCACTGGAACTGGTAGAAAAACATCCTTCCAACAGTGGCTGAACTGGAACAGAAAGCTTAGGTAGCCTGAACTCCCAGAGCTCCACCCAGGGCTTAGCTGTTGTTCATCACAGGCCTCCTGGCCAAAGTCCTACTCCTAAGGAGGACCTTGCTCACAAGTAGACTATTACTCTTGAGTAGTCCTTCTGCAAGCAGGCACCCCTTTGCCTGGCCACAGTCTTAGCCTGTACCTCCAGGCACAGGCACTCTCGGGCACTGGGTGGTGTGGCTCAGCATCCCCTCCAACTCAGAAACAGAGCTTTCTGCCTTTTGAGGGGGAAGATCTGAAGCCCTCTCTGATGAAATCTCAGGACCAACTTGGTCAGCTTCAGGGTCCACTGGAGCAGCTTTTTCTCTGGGGACTTCCAGCTCAGGAGGTTCCAGATCACCCACTGAAGACAGTTCCTTAAAGGGGGAGGCAGCATGACAAATATGCCTAGAAGCCAATGAGAAACCCTGAGTTATCATCAACTGAAGGTGCTTCTGATACCCCTTCACAACTACCAGATCAGCATGGGAAGGCCAGGGCTGAGGAGGATGGGGAGTGGGGTGTTGGGAGCGGGGTTGGCATCTGAGCATCTGTACTGAACTCCTCAACATGCCCCATCTTACAGTGGCTGCCTAATACCGCTACCTTGCTTGAGCTAGGAGATGGATCTCTCAGTTTTGCTTTCTCCCGCATTTGATTTTTTTTCCCTCCAGGCTCAAGTTCTTTCTGTCCTATATATGAAAACATTTGTGATTTTTGGTAAATTCTTAAAAAAACAAACAACCCGAAACAAAATTCTTACCCACCTGCACTCTGTGCTGGCCTGATCTGTCTGCTGTTCAGGCACTAACTGTTGATGGACAACAGCTCTTTTTATGGTTCTCCATCCTTGAACTGGACGTGGACAGGACTGTCCTTCAAACAGGTGACACCTTCACAATAGAGGACAGTCATCTGGCAGCCCTTCAAAGAGAGGATTGTCTTCTGCAAAACAGGAGACATGGCCGGCCAGCCTACCTACAGAGCGAGAAGACACTAAACAAGTCTTCAATATCTTCCCTCCCCTGCAGTGCAAAGTACCTTTTGGTTTTACTTTTTCAAAACACTCCCTTTCCTCCCCTCCTTTCAAAAATCCCATAGCCAGTACTTGGCTCTAGCAGATAAAGATGGGAGAATGAGGAATTGAAGTTTTTTATACTCAAGTCCGATGGGCCCTGTCACGTGCGCAGAATGCATATTGATTTATGGCAGAGATTAGGATTGTTAAATACCGGGGTGGGTGTTTGTGGAGAAAAAGCAGCCTGGATATCTCTTGTGCCTTTACCAGATGTTACATATGAAGAAATCAGCAGGTGAAGTTTCTCATGACATGGAGAAAAACTTTCACT
The DNA here is from genome assembly GCF_057233095.1 of Heloderma suspectum. Lineage (NCBI taxonomy): Eukaryota > Metazoa > Chordata > Lepidosauria > Squamata > Helodermatidae > Heloderma > Heloderma suspectum. The sequence continues at coordinate 271,714,947 of NC_139458.1, forward strand.
GCTCTCAGTCACAGCAGACCCAAGTGCTGTTAAAGAACTTAACTGCTTCAAGAACTGGTGACCTAAGCCAAGAGAGACATAACATATGCTGTAAGAGAGGGGAGATGGACTGATTGTCAGTCATGGCATAAAGAAAAAATGGCAGGGGGGAGAATGAGCTAAGACATTGGGATGGAGTTTGTCTTTTTAACATCTTCAGTGTTAAAGAGAATTAATTCTGTCTAACTCAGAAAGAGAATGAATTTCTGAAAGAGAATTCACATTAATGGTCCCATCCTAAACACAATTTCTCCCTCATGTCAGGCTTAGGAATTTTGATGCAATTAACTTTGGATTAAGGATGTGTAGGGTTGAAGCCTTATTTTTATTTCCAATTTACAGTTCAGCTATATATTTTTTAATGTGAGGAATTGCCTTTCCTTCAAATACTCACAGCAGTTGGGGTGGGAGGGGAAGCTTCTTGTTTGTGCATTGGGGTGTGTTTGCTTGACAAGAGCAGGGAAGAGTATCTCCTACTCTTTTGTTGGGAGGGGGCATCTGATGTCTGGGGCAATTGGGAGCCTGTGTGTTACTGATGTTTCCAATTTCAATAACTTAAAAATAAATAACCATGGCTGAGTAGAAACAGTACTTCCATTTTTACTTTCATTTTTTCAACGATCTTTTGACTGTTCCATCAAAATGTCATCTATTTCTGTCCAAGCCCTGGATTCTATACAAGGAGCTGTGTAAATGACCCCCAAATCTGACCTTTAAATATTTGTTATCCCATTTGCAGGCAGCACTTTTAAAAATTTCTTTCTTGCAAGAGGGGGAACTTTGGCAGTTTTTCAGTGATGAAGGCATTGAGAGGTCTAAGGGGTGAGTAGACTTTTTTTCTTTAACTTCCTTAATATTTAGTAAAACTCTGTTGATGCAGGCAGTATAGTGCTCTTCCTAGCTGTTGTTAGCCTCTTCCCCCTGTCCAGAATGCCCCAGAATAACACTACATTCAGGGGCATTCTGATGGGAAGAATATGGTGGCTTCCAACAGCTACAGAAGAAACAAGAGCAAAATGGCTGCTGCCACCTGCTAAGCCCCCTTCCAGCCCATGAACCGCTCAGCACGTCCCCCTCCCCATTTCATTCCCTCCCCATTTTGAACAGACAGCTCTCCCTTTCAGCTCAATCAGCACTGTTTTTAAGGCTTCAAGGAACGATGTGGTCTCTGAGCTAGCCCATAGCATAGGGTACAGGAAAGCTCCCAAGGTTACAAGTTTAGTGTAAAGACTGCTGGGATAATATATGTGCAAGTCTCTGAATACTTAACAGAGGGAGAGACGAATGCTCAGCACTGTCGTTACTGTTAATGACCAGTCCTTTGAGCACCTCATGACTTCGAACGACCACTTCTGGCATGGCATATGTGCCACCTTTAATTGCATGAAGAGCTACTCATCTGTAGCTTATGGCCATGTAGTGAGATGGCATTACCACCAACCGCCCTATTATTCCTCTGGATTTCTGAGCTGATGCAGCAGTGATGTGGTGAATTTTAAGTAGCCACTGGAATGCAAATAGTTCTCTGAAACCTGGCACCCATCAGTATATATGGGCAGTTAAGATGATTGCTTCAATCTACATTGCTTCTCTCTCTTGCTGCTTATTCTACAGCCTGGTGTGGCGCGCGCCTTCTGGAGCCTTTTGCAATATCTTTTGCATTTTACCACCCCGGTTATTTTTTTGTTTTTGCACTATCTGCAAACTTGACCTGCTCAATACACCCTTCTTGTTTTCAAATTATTTATGAGTAACAGGGTACTAATAGGGCAATCTATTTCTTATCCTCCATTTCCATTCTCTAGCCACTTAAAAGGGATAACCATGCATAAATGCCTTTTCCATTTTAGTGTATAGGTTTTGACATTCTTATCTCCCATTATTCTGAGCAGCCCTAAAGTAAATTGCTTTGGAAGAACACCCAGGTTCCATACCTGCCCTAAAATTTGCATTCAGCTTTCCTAGGCTGAAGACTGTATGTCCACAATGGCTCTTATTCGAAAAATGTGAGCCATTCTCACAATAGCTCTTATAGCGTGGCTATAATAAATCTCAGTATTATAACAAGTGAGACCTATAATAAAAATATTGCAGTGTTGCCTTCTCACCTCCTATCAGGAGTGTTCCTGTTCAGAGCTGCAGCCAGCCAGCCATGTCCTCCTCCAGAATAGTCTTATGTGTTAGAAGATCATCAGGCAGCGTAGCCAAATACCACCCCAATCTTCCAGTTTCTTTTTCCAACTGACAGTCTATATTCCATGGCTGTTGAGCATGCTGCTCAGTCCTCATTGGGCTGTTTCTTGGGGAGGGGGGATGTTGCCCGCTTGGTGGTTGTTTAAGTGTTTTATACTTCTGCAAATCTCAGGATTTCCCTGAACATTCTGATGCCTCCCTCTTGTTTTTCAGTGGCCCCATTTTGGCTGTGGATGTCCAGATTTTATCAAATCCGTCCTGTGTGTGTTTCATGGATAGTGCAGTATAATTCGTTCTGGCATCCATTCACAGATGGATTCAATTTTTTTTTTTGTTAAGTGGAAAAATACACAAATAATTCCTAAGAGGGTTCACAACAATTTATATAATTTATGTTAGTATGAAACATTTAGCATATTGTCCCCCATTCCATTCAACTTTCCCCTGTGTAAGTGTATATTTACCAGTTTCAGTAGAAACGTGCATATTTTCCTATGAATAAATTTGCGTAAATTTCAGGAAAGGAAAAACAAAGATCCAAAAATCCACGGACTCTGCGTGACCTGAGGGGTCTGGTCTGTGGTGGATTCCACAGGTCAGATTCTTAGAAATCTGAGCTCATTTTAGTCCATCTCAAATTTCTCCCTAATTTTGGCTCCATTTCTGTTGGCACTCACCACCTGAGTTTGATATTAGAAGGAGAGTGATGAACACTTTCTCTACATCAAGGGTGGGCAGAAGGTAGATCTCCAGATCTTTGGAATTTTGACTTCCAGAAGTCCCTGCCAGCATGGCCAATGATCAGGAATGCTGGGAATTGGAGAGCCAAACATCTGAAGATCTACTTTCTGCCCACCCCTGCTCTAGATTTCTTGGTATGTTGAGACCAGAGCAGAAGTTCAGTGTTAGTTAGGAAGCAAACAAAACCAAATTTTGTCTTCCCCTACTCCCCAAAGATATCTTACTGCGAGATATGATTACTGTGTAAAATGTATTGCGGGGTGCTAATTATATAGAGAGCTGCTGCACAGAAAGTTTTAAGTAAAGGTTCACAACAGGAATGAAAGCATCCCCACGAAGCTGTGGCACATCAGAAAACTCTTAAGTGGCTGCTTGTTCTTGAAATGCATGCAAAATATAATGAGTTTTGGAATCTGAACTGATTGAACAAATTAATGAGGTTCTGTCACCTCTGTACTCCCTCTGAATCCCTGAAAAATCTGAACGTATCTGGCTTTCCCCAAAGACAAATTTCATTTAATCTCCAAAAGTTTTTCTGCCTTTCACTTCAGCCATATGGGATTTGTGAAACCTGAAAGTGTTCGAGATTCAATATGAAACATGTGAAAACTACAAAATGACCTTAAAGGCTGATGTTTGAGTAACAAATGTTTGAGTAACATTGGCTGGGTTCAGAAGACATGCTAACCCACCATGGGTTGCTTCCAAATGTGACCCACAGTTAGGAATAGCGTGGTGGTCACCCATTTTGATCTGGGAGTCCAGCAGACCACCTGTGCCCCCAGCACCAGTCTTGCTGAGGCCCTGCCCCCACTTGACCTACCCCACTGCACTCACCAAGCCACCTGCACTTACCTAGGCCCTATCTTCCCGCTCTATGATCGCCATGTTGCAAAAAACCACGGCAATTGCAGAAATGCACACATAGACTTATACACAAAATGGTGCCATGAGTTGCCCATGTGTGCAAGATTACAGGTGTAAATTGCCCATTTATGCTTGTAATCTTGCATATATGGGCGATTCACAGTGCCATTTTGTGTATAAGTCTATGTGCACATTTTTGTGATTGCCATGTTTTCCCAAAATGGTGATTGTGGTACAGGAGGATGGGGTCCAGGTAAGTGTGGGCGGCTCAGTGAATTGGTCTGGGGCTTGAGAATGGGTCTGGGGGCACGGGGGCAGGGGCTGGGCAGGTGCCTGGAGAAGCTGGACAGGGGGCACCTGTCCATCCCTACCCACAGTGTATTAGTGTGTCGTGTGGGGAGTGTTTTTCCTACCCACAATCAGTAAGTTACCTACCCTTGTTACCCACCCTCTACAGGGTGGGTATGCAGCCCCAGGGTGTGTTACTGTCATGTGTTGGGTGCTCCATGGATAAATTGTGGTCACCAGCAAGCTGGCAGCCTAGAGTGCCTGGATGTTCCGGTGGCCAAACTCAATGGTCGTGGTCACATAGTGATGGCTGTAACTGCTGACATGACCCTGTTCCTGTAGCAGTGGCTGCTGGGACATGTGGCTGAAGTGGTGGGAGGATGACAACGGAACCACGGAGAGGGGATGGGTAAGGGAACCATGCTGCCCTGCATGGTTCCACAATCATGTGGGGGTCTACTTGTTATAGTTTCCCTCCCCCTCCCTGCAGTGTGGTTCTGCGCCCCCCCCCCCAATCATGTGAATGTGCCCAGTGTCTTCTTGCAGGACAGCAGTAGTACCAGTTTAAATTGTGATGCTCACCCCAATGGTGAGAAGTTCTGGGGGCACAAGAATTACCTGGGAAACATTTTCTTTGGTAGGAGGTAGGTATGTGAAGACGCAGAAAAAAAACTGGAGAATTTCAGGGGGAAAACCTTTTTTCTGTTTTTCCCAAGGATAGTTTTTGTTTTTTCTGAAAGAAACTGGAAAAATTGAACAGCTTGACAGCTTAACAGAAATATTTGCTTTTAGCATTTAAGACAGAGTGTTTATATATTGTTACCCAGCCTTTGCTCCCCCCCCCCAAATGATTTCTAAAAACTATGTAATAAGAACACTTTTATAGAAAGACTAGAGATGTAAATGTCTGGAAATAATGAAGCCATGGGGGAAAACATTTTTTTTAATCCTCTAACGCTCTCAGTAAGATTCCCAGCATAGCTAGTTCTTTCATTCCTTATTAAAATTATTGATCTAAAGTATATGTTACTGACAGACATTTATGCTCAGTTTCCCAACATGTGAGTAGAGTCACCATTGTGCACTGCGAATGGAGATGGGGAAATAAGAGGGTAGGTGAGGTGAGTTGACCACACAGGTAACCCTTATTCCCCCAATGGGCTGTGAAACCCAGAGCTGGAGGCCTCAGGCATCACGTGTCACAATAACCGTGCCTCTGAATGAACACTGTTGCTATTCTCATCCCGGATGCCCATTCTAACAGCCACAGGCAGAGACAAGCCTATTGCTTAGTCAGACTGCCCCCACCTGCACTGAATCACTTCCAGCAGGCCCCTTTGCAGATCCCACAGGAATATATCATTCCCTAAGTCAGACAGGTGTACCCTGTCTTGCCTACAGAGCTCCCCCCATGTCTGTGAAATCTCTGGATGAGAAATAATCCCATCTCCCTGCTGGGATAGCCTAAGAGCTATTTTCCTGTTAACCTGCAACCAAGCCCTTTCTCGCTGGCCATGGCTGTTCCTCCATTTCACCCTGGGAAGCAAACTGAGCCGAAGCCGAAGGCTCTTCCACTACATGCTGACCACAGCTTGACCTAGGAACCTTTTGTCCGGCCCCTATGCATCAGCCCAACAACTGAATGTTGGCACCATCTGCATCCACGGTGGCTCCTAGGGATGGCGGAGAATTCTACCATGGACCCCAATGAGGCCGGATTCTAAAGAATCCAGCCCTCCGGAGTCTGTGGCAGAATAGAGCACTTATCTCCACCTCCCTGCAGAATCCTCTTCGGCCAGATCCTCCGGCTCCAGAGCACCAGCGATACGGCCATGGCTGCATTTACCTTAAACTAAGACCTTTATGGCCGCTAATGGCGTACTGGATGCCATTTGTGTCCTCAGTCAACCCCCCCTCAGCCAGCAATACAGCATGGCGGCTGTATCGCTGACACTTTGGAGCTGGCCAGCGGCTCCGCAGAATCGCTGCAGAGCTGGCCGAAGAGGATTCCGGGGGGAGAAACAGATTGCCTCCCCAGAAGGGCGGATTCCGGGCCAGAGCAACAGGTCCAGATTCCTGGCCAGAGCAATCCGCCCATTCCTAGTGGCTCCTCAGCTCGACCTGGACGCCCTCTGCCTGACCCATTTCACTTCCGTCCAAAATGGAATGTTGGCACACTGGCTGAGTAAAAGCTGGCTCTACAGCTTGATGTGGAAATGCTCCATCCGGCCAAAACATAGTGCTGTGCCCATGTGTGTGCACATGCACTGGTTCCCAACAATCAGTGATCTAAGGGAAAGAAACCAACAGGTGAGCTTGAACACTGCTTAACAATGCATCTTTATTGCCCTGGGAGTGACCACATGTATAAATTGAAAGGCCTTGGAGCACCACCTGTCCCCATCTGAACTTTGTCATGTAGAAACGAAGAGGGATGGCCGAGGAGGCAGTCCAGGCATGAAAGTAATGCAAAGGCTCCAAGGTCTCTCTCCTCCCAGGTCACCCCCATGATCACTGAATGAGTACTTTAGTTAAGTGGTGAATCATCGTGAAGCCTCCACTGCACCCGCTTCCATCACCTGTATGGGAAATACACCTGTATGGCTGCTGGGGGAAGAAAATAATCCACTGCATATTGAGGCTTCCTAGTATAATAAGCACGCCTGTGTGTGGGAAACCAGTAAACAAAGCCCCCAGCAGAGGCAGGATACCCTTGGATGAAGGGATCAAAGGCCAATCCAACGCCTCTGCAGAAAACCTGGTGGAGAATACCAAGTAGACCATGTAAGATACACACTTGTGTCCCCTCCTGTCATGACCACCATACACTGGCTCTGGTTATCCTGCAACATCTCTTCCCAGAAAGGAGGGGGAGTACATCTACCAACTCACCCCCCCTCCAAACTTATCGGGCAACTGGCGGTAGATTAGCGTCGCGTAGGTGGTAGTCATGACAGTTGAAATTGCACTTTTATCAACCTCAACATACAGGACATCCCTCCCGGGTTGAGTGGGAATGTGCCATTTGGGCAGGGCACACCTGCCCCTGCCATACCACTGCCCAATGATATGTGCCCTGGTGGAGCACAGGCAGCCTCTGTCCCATGTCATGTAAGCACGTGATCCTTCTTGCCTCAATCCTGATTTACTGTGGCAATGACATAAAATAGCCCGGCCTGGGTCTGCCACTGCAGACACCTGGGACATGGTTGGTGTGTGTGTGTATGAGGGGGGAACGTTGACCCTGCAGAGACAAACGCTGAATTTGGCAGCATTAGGTAAGCATAAAACCAATGCGTAGGGTGACTTGCTCCTTCAAGAGCTTCAGAGGGAATTGGGCCAAGACCCACGGCAACACCATACTGAAAGAGGTTTCCAATGTGTCCCAGCTTTAATGACATCTAGGGATGTCAGAGAATTCCACCACAGATCTCGGTGAGGCCGAATGCCAGTGCATTCGGCCCCCCAAAATCTGTGGTGGAATGAAGCCCCCCCAACCCACAAGAGGCTTGCAAAATGGAGCACTTACCTGCTGCTGTCCGCGCTGACTTGCGAATGGTGGCCACCCTGGCGTGCCTATCACGGCTAATGCAGGAATGCCTTTTGAGTCCCTACGGAGGTCATGATAGGCTACGTAAGTATTTACGTAGCCTATCACAGCAACCCCCCCCCAAATACAGTGTACGCAAATGGCAGCGGCTGCAGCAGCCGCCATTTGCAATCCCTATTTTGAGCCGTTTTAGCCTATGTAAATAATTATGTAGACTAAAACAGAGGGGGGGAAAGGAATGCAAATGGCGCCCACTACGCTATTTGTGTTCCCTTTTTTTCGCTGTAATAGCCTAAAAGGCACAAAATAGGGAACGCAAATGGCGGCTGTCGCCATTTGCATATGCTGTTTTCATTTTTTTTTTTTGGCTTGCCGTGATAGGCTATGTAAATACTTATGTAGCCTATCACGGCAGCTTCGCAAGATGCAAATGGAGGCCGCAGCAGCCTGTCCACGGCTGGAACTCTGGCTGTGGACGGCCCTGGCCGGCGGCTCCATAGAGCCGCCACAGAGCAAAGCCAGACAGTTTAGGATTTTGGGGGGAGGTGCGGAGCGCCTCCCCCCCACCGCAAATCACCCTGTCGAAAAGGTAAGTGACTTTCGTACATCCCTAATCACATCCAAACATGCTGCCTGGGGCAGCCGGAGCAGAGATACCTGCAACTGGGGTAGTTGGCATCGCCCCTACCATTAGAGCCTGTGGTGTCGTAGGCGTAGCGCCATCCTCAACCAGGAGGGCTGGTCCCAAATGCAGAGATAGGAGCAGTGCTGTAAGATGTTCCGATGACATCGAGACTTGTTGTAAAAGAAGGCAACAATGTACGCTGGGACTGCGTTTGTTCAGGTTGCCAAGTACAGGCAATGTACTTAATCCTGTGGACATGGGAGGAGCGAGCCCTTTGTCTTATAAAACCGCCTGAGGTGAGCAAGGATTAAAGCTAATTCAGGACCAGCCTACTTCTCAGAGGAGGTGACGTGCCATCCTAGTGGCCTATTAACTGGCAAGCTATTAACTGGCAAGCTAGGTGTCTACCCTTTTCTTACCCATGCCCCCTTGGTGAAAATATTGTGGGCCCGAAGAAAAGATTGGGGATTATAAAGAGGTCACCCTGCCCAATACTGATGAGACCCAAGTCTGCTAAGCCTAAACAAGGCAACCCTCATGCACCTAGTGACCATGCACATGGCCCAAAAGCTAGGCCCGCCAAATAATACCACATCTGAGAGAACAGAGACATGGACAAACTATAGGGTTGGAAGGGGCCTACAAGACCACTGAGTCCTACCCTCTATTCCATGCAGGCAGCCTGGATCCCAGGTAGTCCCACATCCAAGTACAAACCGGGGCAGGCCCTGCTAGCTCCTGAGATTGGTAAGGGTGTTAGAGAATTCTACCATGGACTGCAATGAGGCCGGATCCTTTAGAATCTGGCCCCCTGGAGTCCGTGGCAGAATGTAGCACTCCCCCCCCCGCCACCCCATGAAATGTTCCTGGGATGGACCTTACCTGGCATCGGCTGGACTGGTCTGTCCACTGCCCCGGTCTGCGGCCATGAATGGCTGCCCCGGTTTGCGGACACCATTTGCCTCCCTATTTTAGCCATCATAGGCTACATAAATATTTACGTAGCCTATCACAGCAAGGAGCAGGGATGCAAATGGTGCCCGCTACGACGGACACCATTTGTGGCCACAGCCCAGCAGCAGATGGAAGTCCGGCTGCGGGAGGGCCTGTCTGGCAGCTCTGCAGACTCGCTGTGGAGCGTAGCCGGCTGGGGAGGATTCCAGGGGGAGGGACAGATTGCCTCCCCCCCCCCACTGTGGACGCCCCGGACCGGAATGGGTAAGTAATCCGCCCATCCCTAAAGATTGGTCAGGGGCATCCGGCCCTCCACAAGCCACTAAAACATCCAGAGAGAAGGGGTGGCAGAAAGGGGTGTGGCAAAAACACCTAGATGAGCCTCCCCCCAAGACCAGCAAAGGACCCCCACCAATGAAGGCATCCTCCCAGAAAGGATAGGAATGGCAGAGAATTCCGCCATGGATCTCGGTGAGGCCGAATGCTAGTGCATTCAGCCCCCCGAACTCCGTGCTGGAACAGCCTGCCCCCCCGCCCCCCCACAGATCCCCCCCGCGAAGAGACTTACCTGGGGCAGATCTTCCGGGTGGTGGCGGCTGCGGCTGCAGCGGCCGGTCTTCTGACCGGCTGCTGCTGCCGCCATTTCCAGTGTTAAAAAAAAAAAGACGTGATAGGCTACGTAAATCTTTCCGTAGCCTATCATGTCTGACTTAAAAAACACACACACACGCGTACACAAATAGCGGTGGCTATGGTCGCCACCATTTGTGTTCCTCATTTTGGCCCGTCTTAGACTACGTAAATATTTATGTAGACGAAGATGGCGAAAATAAGGGGGAATGCAAATAGTGTCCGCCACGCTATTTGCGTTCCCCTTATTTTCGCCGTCTTAGTCTACGTAAATATTTACGTAGACCAAGATGGGCCAAAATAAGGAATGCAAATGGCGGCGGCTGTAGCCACCGCCATTTGCGTACGCGCGTTGTTGTTGTTTTTTAAAGTCAGACGTGATAGGCTATGTAAAGATTTATGTAGCCTATCATGGCTGACTACAGGGACGCAAACGGCGTTGGCTACGGCCGCTGCCATTTGTGTCCCTGCTAGCCAGCGGACGGATGTCCAGCTGCTGGTGGAGCCGGCCGGCGGCTCTGCGGAATCCCAGCGGAGCAGAGCCAGCTGGCCAGGATTCCAGGGGGGAGGCACGGTGCACCTCCCCCCCAGCGAGTATTCCGGGAGGAGGGACGAAGCGCCTCCCCTCCCAGTGGAACCCGGTGGAGCCAGGTAAGGCCAATTTCGTACATCCCTAAGAAAGGAACCCCCAAACCTTGGGCCAGCCAGCCCTTGAAGATCAGACTTTCAAGCCTCCATCACCCAGGCTCAATGCAGCTCCCGCATGCCCTCTGCCGCCCCCAGAGGAACACCCAGCCCTTAGGCCGAGAGGCCTGAATTATAATGTGCACGACCGCTGTCGCACCAGAACCTGCTGCGGCGAAGGAAGTCACAGCCATTGCCTACCAATGTGGCCGCTGCAGCAGCAGTAAACCCTAGCAGATGCATGTCCAGCTGGTCCGTGTCCCGGGGGGGAGACCACCATTGCCGCCACATGCAAGGAGGAGCAGCCGCTGCGCCGAGCATCCTGGCTGGTCCATGGCTGGTGGAGACACCCTGTGGAAGGCTCCCTCAGAGCCAGAGGAAACATCACTGCCACCTCCGCCCCACACTCTTTCCCAGGCTGCAGGGTACGCAAACCCGCCCCGCAGCTGCACATCGAAGAGGCTTCCGAGAGGTGCATGGGAACAAGCACAGGCTTCTCTAATCCCTCCCCGGATCCGCCACTGAGACAATTGTCCCGGCCAGTCAGCAGCTGGGGGAGATGATCCCTCGAAGCCGCCTCCACATACATTGGCTGCAGGGTGTGCGAACCCGCCCCGCAGCCGCGCTTCAGAGAGGCGTCAAGGAATGTTGCGGAGAGCTTAAGACAGCTCTCCACCCCCTTCCACCTCTGGTGGCCTCAGGCCACCAATCGTGGCTGTGGGTGTCACCTCACCCCACCCGCCTCCAATGGCCCACCACGAGGCCAAGCAAGCTGGACTCGTGGTGTGGCATTTCTTGACAGGAAATATGCATTCTTGACAGCTTGGGTTTTGTTCTTCAGAGCCTTGTGTTTCTGAAGCTGTAGCAGTCATTTAATGTAGTTGTAATCTATTCAAACAATAATTACAAATTTACTTTTTAAAGTTTTAAACTATAATGATAATTTTATGAGCAAACTAAGTCATCCATAAACTGACCTTAGGAACAGAAAGGCTTCTTTATGCTGCCAAAGCAGCCCTCCCCAACCTGGTGCCCTCTGGATGTTTTGAACTACAGTGCCAAGCATTCCTGACCATTGGACATGCTGCCTAAGGCGGATGGGAGCTGAAGTTCAAAATAGCTGGAGAGCACCAGGTTGAGGAAGGCTGTCTTAAAGCAACAAAGTGACTTTAGATCTGTAAAGAGTGCTAAAACAATAAGTATTTATTATTTTTCATTTTTTCCACAATTTTCAATTTTTCCAAGAAAAAAAAAGTTTTTTTTTCCCCCATGGCCTCAAAATTTCCAGAAATTTTACATGTCTAGTAGGAGGTCATTGCAGACTTATGGAATTGTTCCATATTTGATTTTACATATAAGTGTACAGCTTTAGCAGAGGTGGAGACATAGCATAAATATTCCAATGGACAGCAAAAGTCCACTCCTCCCACATCAAATCTCTAGGAAAAGGCAGCCAGCATCCCCAAATGCTGTTAGCCTACAGAGCCCAGACTCAGCTCTTTGTGTCCTCCTTTGACACTTCCAAACTGCAATCTCTCATTCTTTTTCACACACCTTTTTCACACACTGACCTTCCCCAGCTAGAGGCAGAAGGATAAAAATGTGTCATCTCCTCCAACCATCACCTAGCCTGCTTGGGTCATATTAGTTCCCATACAAATGCATCACCTGAATATCCCGGCTATTAACCTGTCATTTCCATAACCACAGATGTGCCATCAAGGACATATCCAGCAGTAGTACCAGCTCCAGTAACCCCCTCTTGTCCAACTCGAGTCTTACAACTCCTTATAAAAAGACTCAGTTGCCCTCACCTTGGGCATAATCATTTACATGTTCGTTTTTATATTCCGCATGGTAGGAAAGGCTTTGTGCATCAATAATTTGGCAGGAGTGGCTCAGAATCAGGAAAAAATGCATGCCCTACTTATAAACTATTTATGTCTTCCATGGCTATAGTACCTGAGTTTGTATGTATTATTAACAATTATATCCTGTCTTATCTGCTAAATAGCCATCAATGCAATGTGCAACAATTTAAAACAATGGAACCTTAAAAATAAAATAAAAACAAGGACTATACAAACAATAAAAACATTGCTAAAACTAAATATTTGAACAGGCTAAATTGAAAAGTTGCATCTTCACAATCTGCATCTCAAAGATGCAGATTGAGTTCGAGTTTCCTCAAATTATTTCCTCCGCAAATAGCGTTGCCCTTATTTTCGCCGTAGTCTACGTAATCTTTACGTAGACTACAGCGACCAAATAAGGAACGCGAATGGCGGCTCCCTATGGGGGCCACCATTAGCCGTATGCGCTTTTTTTTTTTTTAAGTCACCCGCGATAGGCTACGTGACGATTTACGTAGCCTATCACGGCTGACTTTGCAAATCTAGCCATGATAGGCTATGTTAATCGTCACGTAGCCTATCACGGGGGCGTTTTTTTTTTTACTTTTCTTGGAATGGCGGCGGCGGCAGGCAGTCGAAAGACCGGCTGCCGCCCCTTCCCCCTGTCGAAGCCCTGCCGAACTGCCGCTGCGACCCGCCACCAGGAGCAACATTCGGGAAAGGTAAGTCCCACCCCGGGGGGGGGGGCGGGGGGCGGGGGGGGGGAGAATTTCTCCCCGAAACTACTTCGGGGGGCCGAATACGTTGGCACTCGGCCCCCCGAAGTTTTGGGGAGAAATTCTCCCCCATCCCTACAGTGAGCAGAAGGAATGGGCCTTGGCAGAAGGGCTCAGATCTCCCTAAACCAGATTGGCTAGGAAATTCACACAAAGATCTGCTTAAGGTGGCAGCCTATTTGTAATTAAGTGTGTGTGTGTGTAGGGTGGGGAGACCACTGTAAAGAAAAGGTTCACCAGCAGGGAAAGGCATCGCTTCTTCGTGATCCATAACAGCTTGTAGTCCCATGATTCCCTGGTGGGGAAAGATGCTCTTTACATCATTTGCCACCAGATAGGCAGTGTAAAGGGACCAAGTCTTCATTGGAGCCCTCTGCCAGCTGCTCCACCATCCTTTACTCCAGGGGTGAAAGGGCTTTTGTTGTTGTTTGGGAAGGGGGCCAGGAGAATAGCAGACTGTGGAGCACTGAGGGTATGAGCAGAATCAAGATGGAGGGCTTGCTCAAGGTGGGCTGTGCCCACCCCAATTCTGCTTGCCATAATTCAAGCATCCCTACTTTACATTCTCACCCCATCCCCACATGACTGGAGAAGGGGGAATTAGTAGTTCTGATTGTAAATAATTGTGATGCTGGCAAAATGTTCCAAATATGAACATTGTTTTGTAGATTCTCCAAGTTGGGATGCATGAAAATGTTGCAGGTTCCCAAGGTATGGAACAAACATTAAATCTTACTCTACTTTTTCCTCACTATACTGCACAGAAAAAAACTTCTCTTTCAAAGTCTCATCATGAAACGACTGTAGTGCAGCGATGCTAGTCAAAGCAGAAATAACTCATTATAAACTTCTGTTTCTATACAAAGCTCTATCCAGAAATACATAAGAGTCAGTTGTGTCAGCATGATTATTGTTACTAGAGAACAATATAATGGAAAAGGCTCATCACGCTCAGAAGTGAAAAACAATTTACTGCTTATTGTGCTATTATAAATTTAGCCCAATCTGCTGTGCATAACGGTTTAGCCCACTAATACTTTATATGCTTTGTTGCCACACAAATCAACATGAAATGGCAAAGGATGGGGCTGGGGGCGGGAATCACTTAAAGTATTTGAATCCAAAAATCCACTATGGCAAGATGAAAAATGCTTATTGCTTCTAATGAGTTTGCCCTTAGGCAGGATATCCTACCCAAAATATTGCCATCAGATTTTGATCCAGCTTTTCCTTCCAAACTCTACTAAAGGAGATTGTATAACTTCTCTAAGCCAAATTGTCTATTTTCTTTATTTTAATTATGTCCCCCTTTTTGATCCAGAAGGATCTCCAAGGTAGCTAACTTGAAATAATGCCATACAATCGGGATAGAGAAATCTCTCTATTTTAGTTTCTCTCAGTTCCTCATTTTTCCAATCTTAAGTTCATTCTCTCCCATTTCTGCATCAGTTTGTGACTGTCTTTCTTTTCTTTTTTTAAAGAAACACCTCTGCGCAAAAATTTGTATGCATTTTCATTTGGATTTCTCCTAACAGACACATTTCTGTCTTAATTCTTGCTTAATATAAGTAGGGGTGTACGGATTCCCCACTGTCTGTTCTGGTGGGGAATCATTGGGGGGGGGCAGGTGATCTGTTCCTCCCCCCTGAATTCGCCAGAGCGGTTCTGCTCCACTTGGATTCTGGGGGGGGGGACTGGCTTGCGGGGTGCTTACCTTCCCTCCTGCCAGCCAGAGCCATTTGCCTTCTCCCTGTCCCTGCCGATTGCCATGTCTTTAAAAAATAAATTAAAAAAAATGGTGATCGGGAGGATGTGCCCATAGACTTATATGCAAATAGAGTCATGAATCTTGTGTATAAGTCTATGTGCCTATAGGCTTATATGCAAGATTCACGGCTCTATTTTGCGTATAAGTCTATGGGCACATGCGATCAGCAGGATGTGCCCATAGGCCTATATGCAAAATAAAGCCATGAATCTTGCATATAAGCCTATGGACACATAGACCTAGATGCAAGATTCATGACTCTATTTGTGTATAAGTCTATGGGCACATCCTCCCGATCGCTATTTTTTTTTTTTTTTTAAGACATGGCAATCAGCAGGGACAGGGAGGAGGCGAATGGCTCTGGATGGCAAGAAGCAGCCAAGTGCTGTTCCACCTCCAGTCCTCCTGGAGCAGAGGTAAGTGGTCCCGATCCGCTGTGGATTCCTGAGGCCGAATTCCTTTGAATCCGACCTCATTTGAATCCGCAGCGGATTTCTCTGAACTCCCTAAATATAAGCATTTTTCCAGGTGGTGTTCCCATATAATGCTTTTTTTAATGCTTTCCCCCTCTAATATATGCATTTTTGTGTGCAGTTTCCCTAATATACACATGATGTATGCAGAGTTTCCCCCCCCCCTTTTTCGAGAAGTGTGCTACAAATTTCTGAAAAGTGTGAACGCTGAAGGATGACTGTGTTCTGATTCTTCACATATTGATCTGGGAAGTGCAAATTTGCTAAGTTCTTATCAAAATGTAAGCAAACAGAAATTCTCCCTACTTGGAGCTGCTTCTACCCCATCTGACACATGGCATTGCTCTGGAGTAGCACAGCCTCCTTTCCCCCTAGGACCACAGGGTCACTATCCAGAGGCAGAAAAGGAGGATTCAGGAGCAATCTATCCCTCAGATCAGGATGTCAGAGAAATCCGCAAGGGATTCAAATGAGTTAGGATTTCTCTGAATCTGACCTGAGGATTCTGCAGCAGACCGCCTTTTTTTTTTTTCATTTGGATTCTGCAGACTTGTGGACTAATTTTTCGGGGGGGGGGATTTGTGCTAATTCACAAAAGCACTCATGTGCATGAGTGCTTTTGTGCACATTAGCGTGAATGTGCATTTGTGCAAATGGGCTGTGCATTAGTGCTATGTGAATTAGTGCTAATGCAAATTAGCGCAAGTAGAACAAAATTCTGGTTTTAAAAAATCTGATTCCATCAATGAGTGGACAGCGCAACAAAAGATGCCTGACAATCCACAAAGCACAGACAGAATGGATTTAACAAAGTCCATCCATCTTAACTTCAGATAAGCTTCTGAATAACAGCAGTTGGGTTGTCTATTGTCCAGGTTTCTCCCTTTCTGCAAGGACTGCAGGCCTTTTCACTATCCAGGGGCAGAGAAAAGGAGCCAGATGCAGCAGCCAATCCTACTGTTGAACAGTCCCTGTGCTTAGTTGTGTCTCAGACTATTCTTACTAGATTTTCTGCATACCCAAGAGCCATTTCAGGTTCCAGTGGTGATGGTGGCAATCTATGGGCAAGAGGTGAATTGAGATTCAAATAATACATAAGCCAGTAAGCCTCTAGTGACCTTATAACAAAGGAAAGCAAATCTGGGAAAGTGCAGCACCCATGGAACATCTCACCACTTGGTGAAGTGGACTGAGCATAACAATATTAAGAATAATAAAGCTATCATAAGCTTTGGGTGCATTAATTATTAATTGATTATTATTATTTTAGAGATTATAGAAGAAAAGTTGTGTGACTTATTGTCTGGAGACACAACTGAGCTCTTCTTTCTGGATATCAAAATCTCTCTGTGTGTATTTTTTATTGTTGTTTTGTTTTAGTGCACAGCAAAACAACCTAGAAAGCAAAGTCTAACTAGAAATGGCAATAATTCCCTAGCAATGGCTGTTTTGTTTCATTATTTTCATATTGCAAAAGTTCCTGAAAAGTTTAATTAGATGAAAGGTATCTATCAGCTCCTAAAATACACGCAATCTTTGAAAAGAGGGAATTCTTAGTGCAGCAAGCTGTTCTATTCAAAATGTGTTGTTTACTTGGAAAAATACATTTCTTTCAAACTGGAGGTGTTGGAAGTATCACAGGAGGTTTGAGATTTTGAGTTTTTGCATTGTTTCCCTGAAGCTCAGGTTCTGAACTTATGGCTTTCCCTTTCTAATTTTACTGTTAGTGCATCCCCCCCACTCACAACCTTCCACACGCTTGAATTATACAAAGTGACATTTTTAAATATAAACTATGTTCCACATTTAAACTATGTATTAAAATAATAACAATCAAAGCCATTTGTTTAATGGATGAACAACACATTTCTATGCACGTCTACTCAAAAGTAACTCCTGCTGAAGTCAATGGGACTTACTCCCATGAAAGAAAATAAAGATTGCACCCTAATTTTCTATTAATCCTTCCCATCATTATTGTGGCCCATATGAATCCACAATAGGCCCCAATGAATGGAACACTGCCTACAGAACAGTTAGCTTGAACATACTGGAGAAGAATGGCATCTGGTAGTCATGGCATCTGTGAAGTGTGAGTATGCTATTTAATCAAAGATCGTTCTTATATGGCAAGTTCACACAGTCATGTTCATTATTGCAGTGTGGAGTAAGTAAGGCAGTTTTTGGAGAGATGATACTGGCTTTGATTAACAAGGAGTGGAGCAGGTGCCTCCCTACCTCTCTAGCTGAAACAAAGCTCCGGGGATCCCTGTGCCTACCTTATCTTTGAAGAAGCAAGTACAGAGGTCTCTATCCAACATCACAAGAGCAGATGTCCCCTTGCACAATGGGACTTCCCCTTGCCCTCTTGTTCCCTGCACCTCCAGGCCTCCAAATCTGATCCAGAGGGTCCCCCAACCTTCTGGAGCATATGGGGGGGGATGCAGGAGGAGGAGAAACCTCTTCCACCACTGGGTTCTGTTCTGTTCTGCTGGCAGACGGACAGCATTAGATACAATTCAGAAACTGGCCACCACCACAAAACAGATACAGTAGCCATGTGTCTTGCTTCACAGAGGACAATCCTTTCTTTGTAGATGTGTATTTGAAGGGCTGTCACATCCAAATCTGATTTAAAGGTAAAGAACCATAAGAAGAGAGAGCAGAGGCCTTTAAGTGGCCCATCAACAGTTTGTACCTGGGCAGCAGACTGAGTCCAGATCTACACCTCCTGCCATATCATTACGATCCCATCATAGTAACGCTATATCCCTCTTGTGCATTTATACTTCATAGCACACACGATGACATCTGTTGCAGTATTTTGGATAATGCGGAATAAAAAGCAGGAAATAAAGCCAGAAAAGCGGTATACAGTATACGGAATGTGCCCCAGCAGTTAGCAGTGCACTTCAATACCGATAAAAAGCACTCATGTAGATCTAGCCTGAGTAAGGCACACAAGTTACCTTGTCCTATCCCTCCCCAAGATGGCAAGATGTATTGCATTTTTATTTAAATGATGGCCATCATTTCTAAATTTGCATCTATACATATCACTTCTCATACAAAAATTACATGCAAATCTGTGCCCTCTTTTTGCTCTCATTATTTCCTCTTTGGGGGCGATGTGTAAGTTTCCACCCTAACCATACACCTCCCTGTTCTAGGGCATCCTAGGGTCAAGCAGATTTGCAGCAGCAGCAGCAGTATCCCCCATGTCTCACTGGAAGCCATTCAGAGGAAGTGGCTTGCAGAGGATCATGGAGTGTGAGGGATGGCAACTGCCCCTCTGTGGGTTGCCTCTCTGAATGCTGCTGGCAGAGCTGTAACCTGCTGGCAGAGTTGTAGTGAGTCGTTTCTGCACTTAAAGATCTGTGCCTTGTCCCTCCAACGTTTAAGGAAAACTAGCAACTGCAGTTCTACAATGACAGAGCACTGCATTTTGATTTTCCTCTGCCCTTGATGTCCTTTCCCTTCTACAAGAGTGATGAGGCACTATACCAGTTGTTTTCTCCTACCCACAGCTCTGCTGTCACTTGAGCCATGGTGGTAGAAGTGGAGAAACAGATCGAAGGGATAAAGGTGGGAATACGAAGGCTCCACTTTTACTCTGCCTCTTCACCCAAGGTTGTCCCAAGACATTTTGCTTCCTGAAGAGAAGTCCAAATGGCATCCCTACCATCCCTCTAGGGCCAACACCTTAAACAGTGTTCCTACACCATTCAGCCCCCAATTCCCGATTTCCTCTATCGCAGTCCTCATAGTAGCCCCTTAGGCAGGTTGTCTCACAAGGCAGGGCCGGACATGCTTTCATCTGCTATGAAATTTTGCAGGGCTTTGCCTGTTAATAAAAAAGTGAAACCTCAGGTGAGACCAATTTAATCTGTTTGGGGCTTCTTTTCAGAGGGTACCAAGTGGGAACAAGAAAGAAGGCATATTCTGTCATTAGCAAATGGAAGAAAAGTATACAGTGAAAGCAAAAGTCCATTGGAATAGAATATACTGGGAAATTTAGGAGATGGTAACCATTTCCAGAGGGCTAGCTGTGTTAGTCTGCACTTCACATATCTGAAGAAGTGGACAGCATCCATGAAAGCTTCTGCCAGAATACATATACATACATACATATATATATATATATATATACACATACATACATACATACATACATATATACATATACACACAGAGAGAGAGAGAGAGAGAGAGAGAGAGAGAGAAAGAGAGAGGGAGGGAGGGAGGGAGGGAGGGAGGGAGGGAGGGAGAGTCTTTAAGGTGCCACAAGACTCTTTGTTGTTTCTGAAGATTGTGCTATACTTCCAATGAGATATTTATCATATTCATGACGCAGTAGCACAGGGGTAGGCAACCTTTATGGGCAATGGGCCCATTTAGCAATTTGAGGAACTCTCCAAGGCATCACCACAAAATGGCTGTCATGGGAGGCATGGCAAAGGACAAGTAATCTGCCCAAAAGACTGGATACAAGGCAGAGATGGGATCTGAATTCCAAACACACTAAGCAACTCCTTTGAACCCACAGTTTCCAGCACCAACAGAAACGTATTTCACAGGAATCTCAGCTGCCCGTAAGAAAATGTTTTTTAAAAAGCGGGGTGGGAAGTGGGAGAAGTAGGGCACCTTGGCAGGCTCCCAGAAAGGTGACTGGGCGCACACTCGGTACCCTGTTGCCTACCCCTGCAGTCGGATATTTTCTGTGTGACTCATACATGCATGGACTTCACTACACACCTGCACTCCCTTATTTAAGACGTGCCAGGAAGTATAACTCATATTCCAACCCAGAATGAGAAACTGCAGAGAGAGAACAAACCAGAATAGATTACTTTTGATATAATTATAGATTGTACTATTGTAAACATTGGGTTGAAATAATGATTATGGCAAGAAGGCATCTTATTTGCATAATTGTTTTGAACCAGCTTGAAGGAAAGCCGTGCGATGATGTCTTGGCTAAAACAAAATTTTGGCTTGATCATGAATATGCTACGAGGGCTGCAATCTTATCCCCTCTTCCCTGGGAGTAAGCCTTACTGAAATCAGTGGGGCTTACTTCAGAGTAGGCATGTATAGGAGTGTGCTGAAGGTGACTCAATGGCAACCCTATACATATCTACTCAGAAGTCAGTCTCATTGAGTTCAATGGGGCTTACTCTCAGGTAAGTGAGGATAGCATTGCAGCCCAAGATCATCGCCCCATAAACATTCTGATACAAAAATCGGATTTTCCTGAAGACATGAAATTTGTGGATGTTATGCTCACCTATGGAAATCCCACATTTTTTATTTAGAGCTAAATATAGGTCCTTGAATTTTTAAAATAATGAATATAAATAGGACCTTTAACAAGAAGTTGCAGAGTGCTATGCCAGCCAGACATACCCTCTTTTGCAGTACTCAAATCCATTCCCCCTTGCCCCATGGTTTTCCATTACCAACCCCCACCGGACATGCATTCAGCATTCTGTGGCTACTGACTATGCTTGATCCTCATTAGGCTGTTTTTTTTGGGGGGGGGCATCTTGGGGTGTTTTTTCCCTACATATTTTTTCTACTTCTGCAAACCTTGGCATTCCTTGGAGTATTCCCTCCCTCTTGTTTTTCAGTAACCCTGTTTTGGCTACAATTCCAGTGGCACACCCCACTTGAGTTCACTATTAGTACATATAATATTCATTTGGACACGTAAGCTTGGAGCCAAAAGAGCCACTGTATGAGTGGAAAGAGCTTCACTCATGCAAAGTATGCTCACTTTTTCTTTTTTCCTTTTCCTCTTACCTTCTACAGCCTCACATCATGCCACACCCCATGCTATCCCAAAGGGTCCCCCAACCTTCAGGAACAGCTTTTGATGTGGTGCCCTGGGCTGCGCTAGGAAGAAAAAATTGGGGATGCCGCTTTGGGAAGCCATTAGACTCAAGCCATCATTGCAAATACTTACCAATGGCCTGTCATGGAAATCCTAACAACAGCAACAATAAAACAGCAGGAGAATGCCTATTGGCCTGACTACACAAACAGGAGAACTAAACTAAAATCTATTTCCTTGATACTTGGCTCGTTTCCCGATGTGCATCTTCAGCTTTAAATGTGAAAGCTGACAAACTTGGATGATGGTTATATAAGGGACCTACTTTCCCTTCAGGAACTCCTGGACAGAAATTTGAGAATTTCAGGATGAAAGCGAATGTTACTGAAAGTGACTGATTGCCATCAGTAGAGATGGTTGAATTATATGGAATAATTCAGTTCACAAGATCAGTCGGAAGATGATGGTTCTGCAGAATCCACAAAGTCTGGCAGAAAAACAGGGTAAAAAAGAAAATGACCAGTCCGTTGTGTCCCCTGCAGTGTCAGGCTGCAGTAGGCTTGCTGAGAGGCTTCACAAAGCTGGCTGTAAAGATAATGTAACATAGGGGTGGGCAAAGGTATTCCCGTCGAAGTCTGCATTACATCAGTTGAAATCTGTCATGTTTGCATTACAGCGGTGGGTGAGGCTAGGGATGTATGAAAGTCACTTACCTTTTCATGGATTCTGTTCATGGTGGGGGGGAGGTGTTCTGTCCCTCCCCCTGGAATCCTCGACGGGGGGGAGGCAATCTGGTCCTCCCCCCCGGAATCCTTGACCACCGGCTGTGCTCCGCAGTGGCTCCACAGAGCAGCCGACCAGGCCCAGGCCAGGGCCATCCGCAGCTGGATTTCCGGCCGTGGAGGGCTCTGGGTAACAACAACAAAAAATGTGTACGCAAATGGTGGTGGCTACAGCCACCACCATTTGCGTTCCTTATTTTTCACCGTCTTAGTCTACATCAATATTTACGTAGACTAAGACGAAGAAAAGAAAGGGGAACGCAAATAGCGTAGTGGGCGCTATTTGCGTTCCCCTTTCTTTTCTTCGTCTTAGTCTACGTAAATATTGATGTAGACTAAGACGGCGAAAAATAAGGAATGCAAATGGCGGCAGTAGTAGCCGCCACCATTTGCGTACGCATGTTTTTTTTTAAAACCCAGACGTGATAGGCTACATAAGCCTTTACATAGCCTATCACGTCTATGAAAAAGAAAAAGAAAAAAATGACACAGATTGCAAATGGCGGCGGTGGCAGCTGGTTGGAAGACCAGCCGCCGCTGCCACCACTGCCGAAACTGCCACTGGACCCGCTGCCATCCGGAACATCTGCCCCAGGTAAGTCTTGTCCCAGGGGGGATCCGTGGGGGGCGGGGGGGTGGCAGGCCGTTCCATGATGGATTTCGGGGGGCTGAATGCACTGGCATTTGGCCTCACCGAGATCCGTCACGGAATTCTCTGACATCCCTAGAGTCTAGGGATGTACGAAAGTCACTTACCTTATAAAAAATTTGATTTGAGGTGGGGGGGAGGCACTCCATTCCTCCCCCCAAAATTCTGGCTGGGGGGGAGGCGCCCCATCCCTCCCGCCGCGAATCCTGGCTGGCCGGGTCTGCAAATGGCGGTGGCTGTAGCCGCTGCCGTTTGCGTCCCTGTAGTCAGCCGTGTTTACGTAGCCTATCATGGCTGAGTGAAAGAAAAAAAAAACCCGTGTGTACGCAAATGGCGGCACCCATGGGCGCCGCCATTTGCATTGCTTATTTTGGCACGTCTAGTCTACGTAAACATTTATGTAGACTACGGCGAAAATAAAGGGAACGCAAATAGCGTAGCGTCTACGCTATTTGCGTTCCCCTTATTTTCGTCGTAGTCTATGTAAATGTTTACATAGACTAGACATGCCAAAATAAGGAACGCAAATGGCGGCGTCCATGGGCACCGCCGTTTGCGTACATGCGGTTTTTTGTTTTTTGTTTTAACTCAGCCGTGATAGGCTACGTAAACATTTACGTAGCCTATCACAGTATTTTTTAAAAATCTAGCCTTGATAGGCTACGTAAATCTTTACGTAGCCTATCACATTTTTTAAAAAACTTGGAAATGGCGGCAGCAGCAGCTGGTCGGAAGACCGGCCGCCGCTGCCGAACCGCTGCCAAACCGCCGCCGGAGCCGCTGCTGCCGCCGCCGCCAGGGAGATTCACCCAAGGTAAGTCCCATCCCGGGGGGTGCGGGGGGGGCAGACCATTTCACCACCGATTTTGGGGGGCTGAATGCACTGGCATTCGGCCTCCCCGATATTCGTGGCAAAATTCTCTGACATCCCTACTAGAGGCTAGAGCCCAAAGCAGGCAGAGTTATGGATGTGACACCCCTGTTCAGTATGGAAGGTGGGGGAAATACATTTGTATCCTGGCCATCTCCTTTTGCCACACTTGTGAAAGGTTCCCTCTGTCAGCTTTGAAGATGGAGGACAGAGCAAGAAGGAGTAAATAACATCCATAACCTGGAGTAGGACTGGTGGGTGGTGTGTGGCCTTGGGAAATGAGGTATAGCTGAGGGACTGGGTGTGTGGCCTGGAAGAGGGCTAGCTGCTAGACTGAGAGGGCTGGAGGTCAGAAATTAGCCTACAACACTTAGGCGTGTACCTGTATATAGAATAGGTCTCCATCATGTCAGCCACAGTAAAGGTGTCCACAGACCTCTAAGCCAAGGGTGCAAACCATCAGGTCTGGGGGTCAAAACGGGAATGCCTGGGATTCAAATTCAGCCCTTTGGGGTTCCTCAGCTGGCCATGTCCCCTTTTCCCAGCTTTCCTCCTTTTCCATGAGCACCAATAGTTTGTTAATTTCCCAGCTTTCATGAAGTTTTTCCTCCATTTTAAAAGGCTTAAATGCCTCCCAAGGCTTAGTTACTGGCCGTAAGATCTCCAAGCTAAAATACACTGGTATTGTTGGTTTCTTGCCCCACGCTTTTGCCTTTATCCTCACCTACAGTTGGAATGTGGCCCCTCAGAGCTTCTCTGAAATGGAGTTTGTCCCTTGGGCTGAGAAGCGTTCAACACCCCCGATCCAAGTTGTGGTACACGTCTCTGACACGTCTCTGACATCGATGGTATGACAAACATGCACCAGATCTTAAGAGTCTCTGACAGCCCTTCAGACAGAGGACTGCTTTCTGAAAGTATGACACATGGCCACCCTATCTGTTGTAGTGGTGTCCGTTCCGCTGGCAGGCACTATTGGACTGTGTACAGTATATCTGATCTTGACAGACACATTTTTTGTAAAGTAAGAATGCAGAGCCAACCATGCACCTAATGATGGACGAAAGTCCCTTACCTGGTCCTGCAGCTTGCTTCGCGGTGGGGGGGAGGCGCTTTGGTTCTCCCCCCGAAGTTCAGGCCCAGGGGGAGGCACCCCATCCCTCGCCGTCGAAATTCAGGCCGGGGAGGAGCGCCCCGTCTCCCCGGCCGCAAAATAAAAAAGTAATATTTTTTTTTAAAAAACACACACACGTGATAGGCTACGTAACGATTTACGTAGCCTATCATGGCTAGATTTCCATAGTCAGCCATGATAGGCTACGTAAATCATTACGTAGCCTATCATGGGTGACTTTGGGAGGAAAAAAAAGCGCATACGCAAATGTAGGGATGGACGAAAGGGACTTACCTTGTCCCGCAGCTTGCTTCGCGGTGGGGGGGAGGCGCTTCACTTCTCCCCCCGAAGTTCAGGCGAGGGGGGGGAGGCGCCCCGCCTCGCCTGGCCGAAAGTCAGGCCGGGGAGAAGCGCCCCGTCTCCCCGGCCGCGAAATACAAAAGAAAAAGTGGAAAAAACAAACAAACCCCGTGATAGTCTACGTAACGATTAACGTAGCCTATCACAGCTAGATTTCCAAAGTCAGCCGTGACAGTCTACGTAAATCGTCACGTAGCCTATCATAGGTGACTTTGAAAAAAAAAAAAGTGCGTACACAAATGGCGGCGCCCATGGGGCGCCACCATTTGCGTTCCTTAGTTTGGCACGTCTAGTCTACATAAAGATTTACGTAGACTACGGCAAAAATAAGGGCAATGCAAATAGCGTTCCCTTATTTTTGCCGTAGTCTACGTAAATCTTTACGTAGACTACCCGGGCCCAAATAAGGAACGCAAATGGTGGCGCGCATGGGCACCACCATTTGCGTACGCGCTTTTTATTTTTTCCCCAAAGTCACCCGTGATAGGCTACGTAATGATTTACGTAGCCTATCATGGCTGACTTTGGAAATCTAGCCGTGATAGGCTACGTAAATAGTTACGTAGCCTATCACGTCTTTGTTTTTTTAAAAAAATTACTTTGCAATGGCGGCGGCGGCAGCCGGTCGGGAGACCAGCCGCCACCCCCTCCCCCGCTGAAACGCCGCCGAAACGCCGCCAGGACCTGCCGCCGAGAGGGACATTCGAAGGAGGTAAGTCCCATCCGGGGGGGCAGGGGGGCGGAGAATTTCACCACCAATTTCGGGGGGCCAAATGCGTTGGCATTCGGCCTCCCGGAGATTCGTGGAGAAATTCTTCGCCATCCCTACATGCACCCCCCCAAAAAATAGTTAAGCCTGGGGAGGGGAGGGGAATGACAGTTCAAAAGGAGGCAAAGAGTAAGGGACCAGTCAAACCTGGTGGCAAATGTAGTCATTGCCTGGTGATGTGTTTCCTGTTACACCAGTTATGCCAGTTCTGTTCTGTCAACATTGTCTGTTTCTGGGCCCAATTTCAAGTGCAGTTTTGGCCTTCTAAAACCCCAAACAGTTTGGGATTTGGCTATCATGAGTCATAACTGCCTGCCCTATACACTCTACTTCAATATGACTAGGGAGGGCGGAGAATTCCGCCACAGATTTCAGTGAGGCCGAATGCACTGGCATTCAGCCCCACGAAACCTGTGGTGGAACGCCCTCCCACCCCCCGCCACCTCGCGGAATAGCCCCGGAACGAAACTTACCTGGGGCTCCGGTGGCAGCGGTGGCAGAGGTGGTGGCACCTCCCCCTCACCATGAATCACCCCGTCGAAAAGATAAGTGACTTTTGTACATCCCTAAATATGACCCCCTCCACTGGCACATCTGAGGGCCAAAACAGACTGTACTTTAAATCTGTATCTAACAGCTACATCTTTTTTTTTTGCTGTTGTTTCATTTTTACTTTAGAGTAGGTGCAGGGCTCCTGATATGGGTTGGGCCCATAGTAGAGTGGAGAAAGATTGAAACCTGTCTATCCCCCATGCTAGGGTCCTGATTTGGATCTGCCCCATTGCGCCTACTCTAGAGTAAAAATTAGCTGCTAGATTTAAAGTATTATGTCTTTTGGCCCTGACATGGAATCTTTTACAATATCTGAACTGGGACAATGTCTCTATACCCTTGTAGAGAGAGATCACCATCAGTTTTGATGTAGCTGATCACCAGTTTGGAGGATGAGAGAAACTGAGATCAGGTTCTTCCCTTACTGCTTGCATCCTCAAGAACAGATTGTGTTGTCAGTCACAGCTGTTTGTTACACACCCAGCAATATGTGTCCTTGGCTGCACATGAGGATCTGCAGGCTGTAGTTGGATCTAGACTTAATCATATGTTAGGGATGTACGAAAGGGACTTACCTTGTCCTGCAGCTTTTTTCGTGGTGGGGGGGAGGTGCTTCGCTTCTCCCCCCGAAGTTCATGCGAGGGGGGGGGTGTCTTCCCGCCTCGCCCGGCCGAAATTCAGGCCGGGGAGAAGTGCCCCGTCTCCCTGACCGCGAACTTCTAAAGAAAAGTAAAAAAAAAAAAAAAGCCCCGTGATACGCTGTGTAATGATTTACGTAGCCTATCACGGCTAGATCTGCAAAGTCAGCCATGATAGGCTACGTTAATCGTCACGTAGCCTATCACGGGTGACTTTAAAAAAAAAAAAGTGCATACGCAAATGGCGGCCCCCATAGGGAGCCGCCATTCGCATTCCTTATTTGGTCCCTGTAGTCTACGTAAAGATTTACGTAGACTACGGCGAAAATAAGGGCAACGCTATAAGGGCTATTTGCGTTGCCCTTATTTTCACCGTAGTCTACATAAATCTTTACGTAGACTACAGGGACCAAATAAGGAACGCGAATGGCGGCTCCCTATGGGGGCCGCCATTTGCGTATGTGCTTTTTTTTTTTTTTTTTCAAAGTCACCCATGATAGGCTATGTGACAATTAACGTAGCCTATCACGGCTGACTTTGCAAATCTAGCCGTGATAGGCTACGTTAATCGTTACGTAGCCTATCACAGGGGCGTTTTTGTTTTTGTTTTTACTTTTCTTGTAATGGCGGCAGGGGCAGCCGGTCGAAAGACCGGCCCCCGCCCCTGACGAAGACCTGCCGAACTGCCGCCAGGATCCACCGCCGGAAGCGACATTCGTAAAAGGTAAGTCCCATCCCAGGGGGTGGCGGGGGGTGGCGGGGGGTGGGGGAGAATTTCTCCCCGAACCTTCGGAGGACCGAATGCGTTGGCACTCGGTCCCCCGAAGTTTCGGGGAGAAATTCTCCCCCATCCCTAGAACCAATAGGACTTAAGTTGGTCTGGATCCAACCCAGTATCTGTTCCTTAGCACATGGATAGTCAACCTTTCTAGTGGTGGGCACAGTTTGCAATTTGATAAACTGTTGTGGGAACCACCACAAAATGGATGCCAGGGAGGCATTGCAAAGGTCAAGTAACTTGCCCAAAAGACTAAGTTTTGACCCCACAGTTTTTATCATTAGCAGAAACCTTTCACAGCAATTCCAGTGGCCCGTAAGAAAATGTGTTTTTTGTTTGTTTGTTTTTTTAAGTGGAAGGACTAGTGGGCACCAGAAAAGATGTCTGGAGGCATACTGGTGCCTGTGGGCAACACATTACGGAGCCCTGTCTTAACATGTCTGCAAGTGTATTCAAAAGATGGAGAATAAACCAAGAACACTAAGAAAAATAATTATTATTGGCCACTTATGTTCCGAACAGTGTTGTAACTTTATGTCCTTCATAATGCCGCTAATGTATTTTCACAGCAACCCCCCCAAAATATGTTTAAACTGCACATTTTGAAATGCTTGCAATATTATTCTGTTTCAAATAACATCATCTAAAGCAGCAAAGTTCTACACAGAAAATGTGCTATCTCTAAATCAACAAAATGTTGGCTGGTCTACTTTGGGGAAACAAGAGAGATATTTCAGGGAGGTAAAAGACTGCATGGTAAATTCCACTTGCAGACAGACACTGTTGGATACAATCTGTAGTAGCACAAGGAGGATATTTCACAGAGCAGGTCCCCCATGTGAAAACAAAATGGTGAAGTTGGTGTCTGCATACTTTATCAACTCAAAAACAAAATGTGAAGGGGCAAAATGTTGCTCCCATGGGCATTTAGGCACTTAAAAGATTCAAAGGGTAAGCACATAGGATGCAAATCTGCATACAATTTGCATATGCTAATTTATATCTATATCTGCTAATTTTGAACTAATTACTAGGTTTTATTTAAATTTCACAGAAGGCAAAGTTACCCAATTAATTTCTCATCCAAATCTCCTCAAATAAAATAAATTCTTCCATTAATTTGCAGCCCACCCTAAATCATCCCAGATCAGTAGTTCCCCTTTGATTTCAATTAATTTGCAATTCTGTGAAAAAAATGCCTGAAAAGAGGGTGGTAGGGTTTTTCATAAGCTCTTTCTCTGTCATGCACACACAACAACTTTTGCACCAAAGTGGAGTTTCACAGATTTGACAAGAGTGCTAGTACAAAAGCAGGCTGAGGGGGAATCTAGGAGGTCACCCACAATTAATTTTCCAGTTCCCACCCAGATCCTGCTCCAAAATGTAATGAATTCCCCTTCAATTCATTTCCCCATTTATCAATCATCATTAGCTCCATAAATGAAATTCAAAAAAGAAAGAAAGTGGTGCACAATTCCATTGGGTGGGGGGCGGGGTTCAAAATGCTGGGAAGAGTGAGGGCAGAGGAAGTAGAGGAAACAGGACAAGAAAGAAGATTAGGAGTGAAAGGAGTGTGGGAGGCAGGCAGGCATGCAGGCAGGAAGGAAGAGGCAGGTTTGTGGCTGGAGATTAGTGGGAGAGGAAGGATGGAGCAAGAAGTAGGCAACATGGAGGGGAAACAGGAAAGAGGGAGCCTGGAAAGAGAAAGGGGAAGAGCCAGAAGAGGTAGGTAGAGAGTAGAAGGGTGGTGCGCTCTCTGCCCCCTCCCTCTCCCCTTTCTCTGGTCCAGAATGTCTGAAGTTGTCTTTCCATGTGGTAAGAATAGGGATGTATGGATTTTGTTAAATCTATTCCATTTCTGTTTTACTGTCAAGCGTCTTTTGTTTCATCATCCACTTGTTCATGGAATTGGATTTTTTTTTAGCATGTGCAAGAATTTCATTCCACTTGCACTATTGCACATTAGTGGTGATTCGTATTTGCACTAGTTCGCACTTGAGCGACTGCACATTAGCACAGGTCTGCAAAAGTAAAAAAAACTTGTCCGCAAGCCTACACGCGGTGGCCCTTGATGGAATCTGCAGGTCATATTCATAGAAATCCAAACTCATTTGAATCCGTTGCAGATTTCTCTGTCATCCCAAGGTAGGAACTTGTGACTTTCCCTCCATACCTCAAGACCTACATATAGATGCACACACAGAGGAAGACACAAGCAGAAAAAATCTAGGGAAGAGAGATAAACAAAGAACAAGAGGAGACATACCCAGCACGCGCACACACACGTGCACACACACAAGACCACAATCTTGCGGTACTTGGAGGAGGACCTCCTGCCCAGATTGTTTAACCTTTTAAGATACTAAAGGGAGAGTTACATAAAATGCCACACATGAAGCCGAGTGGAAAGGTGGAGAGAGTTAGAAAATGCTGGCAATATGTAGAAGAGGTTTGGCCTCTTCAATAATTTCTCCTCTCTCAGTTTGTGTGTTGTTATTGACTGGACTGGGAAACGGAAGCCATGGGGGGGGGCGTATGTGTCCTTTATTCTGGTTGCTTGATGATGGTTGGGCCAATCAGATAGCCTCCCTTTTGTAGAGTTTTACCTCCTTGTAAATTATATATCCCTTGGAAGCTTTATAAAGCTTACTACTAACCTAGGCAGTTTTACTTTCTTGTTGCACATTGTCCAGGTTCCGAACCCTCCCGCTGTGTAGTCACCAGACAGAGACTCGATCTCCACATCACCAGGTTTTTATTATGTGGAAACGGCCTGTCGTTGAAACAGTACAGGTTCAGTACTTGCCTAAACTGCCCTGCCCTTAATTAGCTTATCTTAAATTCTCTACGAGAGAAGGGCTACAATTAGGGATGTACAAAAGTGACTCATCGTTTCGTCCGGGGTCATTCACGTTGGGGGGGAGGGGCTCTGCCCCTCCCCATGGAATCCTCCCTGGCCGGCTCCGCTCCACTGTGGCTCCACATCCTTCCATTTGCGGCGCCATTTGCGTCCTTCCAGGCTGCCGGCAAAGAGCAGGGACGCAAACGGCAGCCGCTATGCTGTTTGCGCCGCTGCTCTTTCCGTGATAGGCTACGTAAGTATTTACATAGCCTATCACGGTAAAGGCAGCCACGCAAATGAGAGACCAGCTGCCGCTGCTGGAGCCACTGCCGGAGCCACCCCCGCCCCAGGTAAGCTTCATCCTGGGGGGATTCTGCTGGGTGGCGGGGGGTGCGATGCCATTCCACCACAGGTTTCTTCAGACCTCCCCTCAAGGGAGGACCTTCCCCCAATGGCCTCCGGTGACTGGCTAATCTGTCACATGATCTTAATTCCAATTTCTCCACCCTCTTCAAGCATGATGAGGCTCCTGCATCTGCCGAGTCTTCCCTCTCACCATCTGTGAGTTGCTGCTTTCCCACAGAAAGGAGAAGTGGTATCTGTGCTTGGTCCAAGTGATTAGCATGCCCTTGGGAAGATTCTTCTTGGACTCCTGGAGTCTCTTTGGGAATTTCCTCTCCCACTTTCTGCCCCATCTCTTCTTCTAACTCTGCTTCTGCTTCTTCAAACTCCGCAGGGAGCCTGGGCCCAATCCTGACACACATAACACATTGTTCAGCCCCCACCCCTGCGAGAGTTTTGGGGCGTTGCAGGAAGCAAGAAAATTTCCTTCCACGAACTTTCTTACATTAGCTTATTTTAGGATCCAAACCAATATACCTTTGTTGTGCTTGCAATTTATAATATGCTTTTCCATATTATTTCACATGAATCCTTTGTGGCTAGAAGCCTTAGATGTAATATTTTATTTTTACTTATGGTTATGTTTTCTTGTTTGTACTTTTGCAAATGAACACCCAAATCAATAATTTAAAAAGTGTGTGTGTGTGTGTGTGTGTGTATGTGTGTGAGAGAGAGAAAGAGAGAGAGAACTTGTAAGCATTATACCACTCATACCTCTGTTTTTTTCTCCTAAGGAACTTTCATCTCCAGGCATTCCAAACTGCCACTCCTGATATCCAGTTAACAGCACAGCTGCTGAGGGTCAAGGCCAAAGTGTTTAGCTTAAAATATATTTTTAATACACTGTTGTTAGTATCTCTCTCTCTCTCTCTCTATATATATATATATATAGTCTCTCTCCCTCACACACACACACACACACACAAACACACACGTAGATCCAGATATTTCTCAGGACATCAATGCCCTAATCCCGGCGCCAGCTTGTCTGGCTGAAAGGGGGGCGCATTGCGGCGGGTGGGGTGAGAAGACGTAGGGGCCCCTCATTGGTGCATCCCAGTGGCACCACCATGCAAGGAGGGGCAGGCTGAGTTGCCTTAAAGACTCAGCCCCCCTCCCAATCTCAGCTCTCTGGCTCAACGCAGCTAGAGAGATCCTCCTGGAAGCGACGAGGGACAACTGCCTGCAGGAGACCGGCTTCGTCGCTCCCATCCGCCCGGATAGAGATGGACGAACGTCACTTACCTGGTCCCGCAGCTTGCTTCGCAGTGGGGGGTAGGAGCTCCATCCCTCCGGCCGAAATTCTGGCTGGCGGGGAGGCGCTCCATCCCTCCAGCCGCAAATCCTCCTGGCTGGCCGGGACGCAAATGGCGGCGGCCGTAGCCGCCGCCGTTTGCGTCCCTGCAGTCAGCCACATAATAGGCTACGTAAATCCTTACGTAGCCTATCACGGCTGACTTTGGGGGGGGGAAGTGCGTACGTGTGTCACGTGTAGTCTACGGAAACATTTACGTAGACTACGGCGAAAATAAGGGCAATGCGCTTTTTTTTTTTTTTCAAAAGTCAGCCATGATAGGCTACATAAGGATTTACGTCACCTATCACGGTGTTTTTGGAAAATTTACGTAAAAATCTTTACGTGATAGGCTACGTAAAGATTTACGTAGCCTATCACGTTTGTTGTTGTTTTACTGGGAAATGGCAGCAGAAGACCGGCTGCCACTGCTGCCGCCGAACCACTGCCGGGAGCCGCCAGCGCCAGGGACATTTGACAGAGGTAAGTCCCATTCCGGGGGGGGGCGGCGGGGCGGAGAATTTCTCCAGCAATTTCGGGGGGCCGAATGCATTGGCATTCGGCCTCCTGGAGATTCGTGGAGAAATTCTCCTCCATCCCTATGCCCGGATTCAGCGTGCAGCCAGCGTGCCCAACCTGTTGGTTTCCCACTGGCTTCTGTGGCGCCCGCACTCCTCACCCCAGTGGGCGCGGCTCCTCTCCCCGTTGACACTTGCTGTGGCTCCAGGATCGCCGGCGCTCACAGCAGAGGCGCACGCGCTCTGGCGTGGCTCCTCCTTCACGCCGGCATTTAACGCACCTTTGTGGGCGCCGGCTCTTGTGGTGGCAGCGTGCTCACCCAGGCACGGCTCCTGCTGCCGCTGGCGCTTGCTGCCCCTCTGGGGGCGCTGGTGCTTGCAGCGGCTATGCGCGCGCCTCCCGCCTCCCTGCTGGACGGCTATCTTGGCTCCTCTTTGCCTGTGCCTGCTGCGGCTCCAGGGCCACAGGCGCCTCGTGGTGGAGGCTCACGCGCTCGGGCGCAGCTCCTGTGGCCACGGGCACTTGCTGCGCCTCCAGGGGCGCTGGTGCTTGCGGCGGCAGCGTGCGCACCCCCACCCCGCCCCTCGCTCCTCGGATTGCCAACGGCTGCGGCGAGCAGTAGGTGATGTGGCACCTTCCTCTTTTGCCGTTTGCTGGTGGCCCGCTGCTCCCCGGAGCGTATCTGCCTGGGGAGTTGTGCTCGCTCTGCCTCGGCCTTGAACTTCTGGCCCACAGATCTTGAGGGCTGGAGGTGCCGCCTCTGTTGCCCCGGAGGCCCTCTAGAGTAGCCCTCACGGGAACCTCCTGCAGTGGGTTCCGACCCCTGCTACATTTCCTTCTCTAGGGCTGGCCTGTGTAGTGGCTTGAGTGTTGGACTGGGACCATGGATCCTGGTCCTTGCTTCTTCATTTTCTACTGCTGTGCCAAACTCATCTGGTGGCGAGCGCCAACCCCTAACTCACCTCTGCTACATCATGCCCCCCCAAGAAAGGCCAGGGTGGAAAGAAAGGGAAGGGGAGGGCCCCGCCTCCCCCCCCCCAGAGGCTGCTACCAAGGCCCGATTCCGAGTCTGAGGAGGAAGCAGGCCCAGTACTGGCATCAATCATTGCTTGCCTTGAAGCTGCTGAGCGTTCCTTGGGGAGCCCTCCCCCTCCCCCGGCCAGGCCTAGGAAAACTGTGACCGTGGTCCAACCCCTCTTTCCCAAGAGGGGTTGGGTCCAGTGGCCGGATGTCTGGCTGTGGGTGGAGCCAGGATTCCGGGGGGAGGGACGGTGCGCCTCCCCCCCACACCGTGAAGCAGATCCGTGAAATGGAAGTGACTTTCATACATCCCTATTCACAAGCAATAGGCTTGTGACTCCTGTGGCAGCTAGGACAGGCAAAACCTGAAAGAGAGTAGAGATGGTGTGCATGGAGAGGCACCAGGTGCAGCACCAGGACCTGTGGAGGGAAACTGACCAAAACATGATGAAACAGGGTGGGAAGGAGTGAGTCCCATCACATTAGGGATGGACGAAAGTCCCTTACCTGTTCTTGAAGCTTGCTTCGCGGAGAGGCACTTTATGGTGCCAGCCCCCAGATATACTCCTGTTGCTTTTACTATTGCCGTCCTATGAAATTCTGTGTGCAGATCCATGAGCATGCTGAATGACGTGTCCTTCCATGCTTTCTGACCATGCCATGGAAATCCATGCACCAGTTACAACATTAAAAAGTTCTTACATCCTTCCAAACAAGGTCTACCTTTTTGTATGCAATGTTTCTTTACCATCAAACATTCATTCTAAGCAGAAAGAACATTAGTTTTTAACCATTGGTTTTGTAAATATTTAATGTATCTCCATTCTTTTTAAATATAAAACTATTGAGATGAAATATTCATTGCCAGTCCATGGATGTCTTTTCTGTATCTCTCATGTAATTACAATTGAAATTAAGCAAATCCTGTGACACATATGGATGATTCCATAGGTTGTGGTTGCTGGAGATCTGCTGGGCCAATAGGGATGGCGGAGAATTTCTCCCCAAATCTTCGGGGGGCCGAGTGCCAATGCATTTGGCCCCCCGAAATTGGCGGTGAAATTCTCGGCCCCCCGCCCCCCACGGATGGGACTTACCTTTGGCGAATGTCCCTCCTGGCGGCAGGTCCCGGCGGCGGTTCGGTGGCAAATAGCGTGCCCTTATTTTCGCCGTAGTCGACATAAATCTTTACGTAGACTAGACATGCCAAAATAAGGAACGCAAATGGCGGTCCCCATGGGAGCCGCCATTTGCGTAAGCGCTTTCCCCCCCCCAAAGTCACCCGTGATAGGCTACATGATGATTTACGTAGCCTATCATGGCTGACTTTGGAAATCTAGCCGTGATAGGCTACGTAAATCGTCACATAGCCTATCACGGGGTCTTTTTTTTTTTTACTTTTTGTTTTGCGGCCAGGGAGACGGGGCGCTTCTCCCTGGCCTGAATTTCGGCCGGGCGAGGCAGGAAGCCTCCCCCCCGGCCTGAATTTCGGCCGGGCGAGGCGAGAAGACTCCCCACCCTTGCCTGAACTTCGGGGGGAGAACCGAAGCGCCTCCCTCCCACCGTGAAGCCAAGCTGCGAAAAGGTAAGTGACTTTCGTACATCCCTACCAACGGAGCTATAGGTTTAAGTTCGTACAAAGTCAACTTTTTGTTGTTGTTTTTTGGAACATTCTAGCTTTAAAAAGAGAGGTGACACGAGAAGTTACAACGTGTTCTTTCTTCAAAGGCTAAGGCATGTGAAATGCCAAGAGATTATCATTCCCTGCCACTCCACCTCTCTTTGTTGCAGGATAAAACAGCAGGACCTGTGCATAATCACAAATGTTTATATGGTTCCTTGAAGCAAGCTGCTGCTTGCATCCAATGGAACTTGCTAATTGTTATTTTATTCCAGTGCTGCTAACTCCCTCTCATTGCCCCTTTAACACCCTGGGGGAGGAGGACATTCATATTATTTTCAAAATAGAAACTAATAAGAAAGAAAGAAAGAAAGAAAGAAAGAAAGAAAGAAAGAAATGCCTATAACGACGTTGACATTTTTATAGCGTGAGCAGTGGGAGATGGATGAGGTCACATGTATAATGTGTCTTCCTTTTCATCTGGCTGGGAAATGACTGACAGCTCCAGGTAGACACTGTAGACACTACATGTTAGATTATCAGACATTAAAGTGAATCATAACTGAATTTTGGATGGGAAGCAAGAGGCCCTCCCGCTTCATGTGCGGTTTTTTAAAAATGCCAGTTGCTTGATGCAGTCCCATGTTTCTATAAGTGTCACTCAAATGCTTGCTTTTGAATCTTCAAATGCAGTATGAACATTCAAGGTACAAAGGGTCAGAGGAACAAGGCATTCTTTGGTGTTACCCATACCTCACATGCTTGACATTTAGCACATGTCTCCAGTGCCACGCAGTACATGACTGGAATATCTGTCAGTGTTTTGGCCATATTCCCACATATGGTATGGTAAACTCGTTCCCATTAGTTTCATTGGGATTAAGTGCACTGCACGCAGTCTAGAAATGAATGAAAAAGCCACAATGTAAGGAGCATACTTGCCTTGCAACAATTAGTCCTGTTCCTGTAATGACGTCCCATAAAAATATCTGTTAATGATTTGTCTAACCGACTAAATTGTACAGCATTTAGTATCGTGCTCCTGGCATTTGATGTGTGATAGCTGGTCAGGCAATTAATTCCTTCCCACACAAACTTTTCAATGAGAATGATTTTATTTGCATAGTGTTGCAGCTGATGCTCAAAAATAGCCATAGCATTTTAAATATTTTGATCAAAAGCATAACATTGTATTTTATACTTAGGGATGTGAGAATCAGCAAAACCTGAGCTCGCTGAAGTGTTTCTAAATATTTTAAACACAATAAGCATAAAAATAAAAATAAAAATTAATAATCAGTTTAAAGATGGTTATCCAGTCTTCTGGTATGCTGAGGGTTGTTTTTTTTTAAGGAAATACAGTGGTACTGGGGACTGGGAAATTGACTGTATCATGATTGTACCAAAAGTGCAATTCATTCAGGGATGGAGGTGGTGAAGGGAGCCAGGAAAAGAACTGAGGGCTTCAGCTGCAGGTGAAACAATGCTGACAAGATGCCAGATCTAGCTAGGAATGGTCATTACGGGAAATCTGGGCCTTCAGGGGCTCACCAGATTTCCCAGAGCCCCCAGCTAGCTTACATTTGCAAGATGAATCATGGGCTTTATCCTGAAATCTGAGAACTTTCTCAGTGCTCCCTTAAGTTGCCATTTGCGCAAATTGTAGCTGTAATTGGCACAAATTGTAGCTGTAGCATGCTTAATTTTGCACAAATTGCAGGTGCAGTTTGCACAGATTAAAATATTTTGGCCATAATTTGCACAAATTAAGCATATTATGGTGGAAATTTGCACAAATTAAGCAAATTGCAGCCATAATTTGTGTAAATGGTGATTTAAGGGGGGAACCCCCCCAATCCATGAGCTGGCTCAACTTGATCCAGATCGAGTTGGGCCAGCTCACAGGTAACTGAGCCAAAGTCCAGGGGGCTGAGCTGCTGAAAGCTTGGTGAACTTCACCCCCCAGACAGAGTCTTCCAACATTCCTAGATCTACCCACTAATAGCAAGTCTACACATTGAGAAACAGTGGTGCAATAAACTGGTACACCTGTGCAAATTATGTAATGCAATTATCCACCCTTTCTGTAGGCATAGAAATTAGAGGGACAATTTCCCTGATTTTCTCCAGGGAAAAATTCTCAAGCAGTTTGTCTGGGATGGGACTTGCCATGAGCAGTGGCTTTTGTCCGAAGGAGCAACTGCGTTGGCAGCCTCGAAACTATTTCATATTCTCCACAATGTCCCAGACATAACGTCATTCCAGGGCATTGGGATGGGGGAATGGCATCCACCACTATATCAAAAAAAAAAGGAAAAAAAGATGGAGGATATTTGGAGAAAATTCTACGAAGTGCTTTCCTTACAGCAAGGAGGTAGCTGAGGGTAGTGGTGGTGTGTGCACCCCTTATTATTCCTGAAAGCTGAGTGTGGAGTTGTTGTTGTTGTTGTTAAAAGGGCTTTTGGCAACAACCAAATGCCTCGCTCAGCTTTCAGGCACTCAGCTGGTAGCAGCACTGGAAACCCCCAAGGAAGCAAATCCTAGTTAAATCTAGGGATGGGGGAGAATTTCTCCCCGAAACTTCGGGGGGGGCGAGTGCCAATGTGTTCGGCCCCCTGAAGTAGTTTCGGGGAGAAATTCTCCGCACCCCCCTGCCCCCCGCACCCCCCCAGGACAGGACTTACCTTTCCCGAATGTCCCTCCCGGCGGCGGGTCCCGGCGGCGGTTCGTCAGGTCTTCGACAAGGGCAGAGGCGGCAGCCGGTCTTTCGACTGGCTGCCACCACCGCCATTCCAATAAAAGTAAAAAAAACAAAAACGCCCCCGTGATAGGCTACATGACGATTAACGTAGCCTATCACAGCTAGATTTGCAAAGTCAGCCGTGATAGGCTACGTAAATCGTCACGTAGCCTATCATGGGTGACTTTAAAAAAAAAAAAAAGCGCGTACGGCTAATGGCAGCCCCCATAGGGAGCCGCCATTCACGTTCCTTATTTGGTCGCTGTACTCTACGTAAAGATTATGTAGACTACGGCGAAAATAAGGGCAACGCTATTTGCGTTGCCCTTATTTTCGCCGTAGTCTACGTAAACATTTACGTAGACTACAGCGACCAAATAAGGAACGCGAATGGCGGCTCGCTATGGGGGCCGCCATTTGCGTATGCGCTTTTTTTTTTTTAAAGTCACCCGTGATTGGCTACGTGACGATTAACGTAGCCTATCACAGCTGACTTTGCAGATCTAGCCATGATAGGCTACGTTAATCGTCACGTAGCCTATCACGGGGGCGTTTTTTTAAAAACTTTTTATTTCGTGGCTGGGCGAGGCGAGGCGCCTCCTCCCCGGCCTGAATTTCGGCCGGGCGAGGTGGGAAGCCTCCCCCACCAGCCTGAACTTCGGGGGGAGCAGCGAAGTGCCTCCCCCCCACTGCAAAGCAAGCTGCGAGACCAGGTAAGTGGCTTTCGTGCACTCCTAGTTAAATCCTGTTGGGGGCTTTTCAGAAAGTAAAAGCAACCAAAGAGTAGGGATGGATGGACACACACACCTGTCTCGGTCCTCTGGGCACCCGCCAAACTGCTGCCCCTGGACATGCTTGTGAGCTCCCCCATGCGCCTGCCTTGAGCTAATTTATGCCTGCAATATTGTGTAGATGGGGCCTTTATGTCTGCTTTGTGCATAATATTAAATTTATGGAAGTTCCTGTGTTATTTCAAAAATGGCCACGGGAACGACAGGGACTCGTGGATGGCTCAGGGTAGATGAAGGTGGTTCAGTGAGTGTGTGTGTGTGAGGGGGAAGAGCTGGGGCAGCAGCTTGGTGGGCGTGGCATGGAAGTGTGAGCAGGGGGGAGTCTGTTGGACACCCAGACTGAGCTGTGTGCCCACACCATCCCTACCGGAGAGCCTGCAAGGACAGAACAGGATAAAAATGGTAAAAGAAAGAGCACACACAAACCCCAAGCACTGAAGCTCTGCACACTGAGAAATTTCTCTGAAATTCTCACCCCTTCCCATAATTTTTAGTTGGAACCTGGGGGTAAGCTGCTAAAATGCTGTTTTAAAATGCGGTTTTACTGTTTTAATATAATTTTAATTGTATTGTTGTTTAATTTATATTTTAACTTTTGTATATTTTCATATGTTTTAATTTTTGTAAGCTGCCTTGTGTCCCAGTACTGGGAGAAAGGTGGGGTATTAATATAATAATAATAATAATAATAATAATAATAATAATTTTAAGGTGCAATTTCTTTTTGCCCCTCCCCCAGTGAATGGTTGAAAATGAAGTGACTGGAAATATTGATACAGTGCTAATAAATTCTAATGTTTAATAAACTAATTCAAAGCAACTGCCTCAGCAGACTTGGCTCTAGTCATTCTTATCAAGTTCTCTGCCTTCAGAACTTCTAGATAGAATTGTTTCAAGATTGTCTTTGCAGCTGGTTTAGGGCTGCACCAAATATTTCTCTGTTTCTTCGATCTGCTTCTGTGCTTCAGTACCATTTTTTCTCCTAATGGCAGGGCTTCTTTCTTAGTGCACAAGGTGAACAAAAAGATGCAAGAGTGACAGTAATGAAAAATTATCCATGCTAATTTCTTATATACAGGTGACATAGCAGAGATGCTACATGCCTCCAGCATGAGTGTTTCTTGCCTTAAAAGTTTCTTGTTCTGATGAAAAGGGCAATTAATTTAATATTTCCCACACATTGGCTTATGCCTCAGTAAATGCCATGAATTGATTGTAAGGAGGTATGTGAACAAATAACAGGCATTTCATTTGCAAATGCTGCCTATGATGTGCCAATAGGATTTGAACTAGGGATGGACAGATTCTCTATTCACAGGAATCCGCCTGTGGGGGTGAGGCGATCCGTTCCTCCCCCTGGAATCCTCTTTGGCCGGCTCCGCTCCATTCCAATTCCGCGGAGCCGCCAGCCAGCTCCGAAGCGCCAGCGATACAGCTGCCATGTTGTATCGCTGGCTGAAGGGGACTGACTGCAGATGCAAATGGTGTCCAGGACGCCAATTGCAGCCGTAAAGGTCTTAGTTTGAGGTAAATACAGCCATAAATGGCTGGATGCCATTTGCGTCCCTGCTTTTCATTCATGCAATAGGCTATGCAAATATTTGTGTAGCCTATCACGTGAAAAAACAGGGCCACAAATGGCATCCAGGATGCCATTTGCGTCCCTGCTTTACGTGATAGGGTACACAAATATTTGCGTAGCCTATCGTGTGAATGAAGCTGCAGCTGTGAGGACATTTTGATGGTACTTTCATTACTCCTGTAAGATATCTCACCACGTAGTGAAATGCTGAAACAACTTAAAATGGCTTTACAAATGGATGTACATATACTATAGCAGCCTTCCCCAACCTGAATCCCTCCAGATGTTGTTGACTGCAACTCCATTCATCCCTGATGATTGACCATGATATAGCTGATGGGAGTTGTGGTCCAAAACATCTGGAAGGATTAAAGTTACTAAAGATTTGAGGGTGAAAGTAATTCTTTGTGACACGAATGTAGAGATGTCTCTGCGTGACCAACACCCAGAATCACTCTGGAGTAGTTTTAAGCTAGGGGTGAGTCAGAAGTACTTACCTTTTTATAGCACTGTAGCTTTTATGGTCCATAAATGCTGAAGTGCCAGCAACAGCCCCCACAGCCCCAGTCTCAGCTCTTGCATTGTAACTGGAGATGATGCACAAGGTAATGACCCATACCTGTTCTTCATGCCAAAACATTATGCAGAAGATTTGGAAAAAGTCTACATTCTACATAGACTTATTATGGACAGGACAGAGAAATTATGAAGAGCGTGGGAGGGCATTGCATCATAGCTCGCTGTGTACTTAAGGGGGGCTATGAGTTCTTTGCTAACTTGCTGGGGTATATCAAAGCCTTGAACCAAAATAGTTACAAGTCTATTCCAGTGTCCATTGACTTCATCAGGTTGAAGAGCTACTGTGTATGTCTGTCTGCAGGAGTTCACAAGTCTGGGCTTGGCTTACTAAACTCTCACCCGATGGCCAAGGACACTGGATTTGTGGAATCTTACATGGCTTTGGATATTGCTTAACCTTTCAAACAATATGCCTTGTTATTTTATTGTTATTTGGGTGTGTATGCTTTAAATTGTTTTACTTTTTGTTTGGTTTAATCCCTGTTGGAAGATGCCTTGAGTCTTCTTCTGAGAAAGGCATCTTAATAATAATAATGATAATGATAGTAACAACAACAACAACAACAACAATAATAAATGTCCTGCAGCAGCACAATCTTATGCATGTATACTTGGAAATGCAATCTACTGATTTCAATAGGGTTTATTATTCCCAAGTAAGTGTACATAGGACACCCATGTTAGATGTTTGCTTGAGTGTCTCTGTGAAGAACTACTCTATCAAGCAGTATGCATATGCTGAGAATAGTGATACATTTTTGCATTTGCTTTATGACGTGCTATGGCTGCGCACCATGTCGATTTGGCATTCCACCCCACATTATATTGAACTGTGCAACTTTATATTAAATGAAAATATGCAAATTTAGCAAACGGATTTTGGCACTGCTTGCAGATGGATGGCTCGGGTATTAAATTACCTGTTGGTAATCGGGGAACTTTGTATATTGTAATGTAATACATAAATGATTAGTTTAACCTGGAGAACCTTATTAACAGAACACAGTCAGGAGTTCTCCAGTTATGATGACTATATGAAACTTTCAAGGGCTCTGTTAGAGTTGCAGGAATAGTAATTTCAAACATGGTTAAATTTCTTAAATATCTGCAAGCCAAGCCAATGCTTTAGACAGAAGATCTCGCCTAGCTTCTTTGAAATGACAAATATGAAATATGTACACACTTGGCAATTAATTTATCTGTGTGTCAAAATAATGACTGGATCAGCACATCAATCTTCACTAAGAGGAACCTAACTGAATATTTAAACCCTCAGCAAGGATGGTTTTTAGACACCTTGCCAAGCAAAGCACTTCCATTTCATTAGAGGTGGTAGCAATGAAAAAACTCTTTGGAAAGCCATCCTGGGACCACGACTACCCACAAAATCTGATTCTTCTGCATGCATCAGATTAATCAAATCTAAACATAAAAATAATAAAGGAAACTTTTAGATTTTTCTGATTAAAGGAAAAAATATGATTATTTTTAAAGTACAATCACAAGTGAAACATTTTTGAAAGCAGTAGCTATGTTAGACTGTTGCAGAAAAAACAACAGTGAGTCTTGGCACCTTAGTGGCTAATGAATTTATTCTGGCATAAGCTTTCTTGGACACTGACCACTTCATTAGGATGAAGCACTTTAAGTCCCATTGATTTCAATGGCAGAGTTAATGTGTACTTAAGAGTACAACCCTATGCATGTTACTCAGAAGTAAGGTAAGCTCTAAACCTCACTTTATGATATTTTGTGTTTTGATGTGATGACTTTACTCATTTGCAAGGTGTATGACATATAGGTAGAGTGTTGATTCTAAGGCAGGGCCAAAATACCCAACTTTAAATATAAGGTCATCAATACATTGAAACTCTTGTGATCCCTGTTGACTGTAATTGGATTTCCTTTGTAATGTTTGTGTTTTCTTAGAATATTTTTATGTGCGCATTGATTACATTGAAAACATGTGATTAAAACGCAATAAAAATATTTTTTTCACAAAATTTCCTAAACATGTTCTCCACTAGTGGTGCACAAAAGTCACTTACCTGGTCTTGCAGCTTTTCGCGGTGGGGGGGAGGCGCTTCGCTGCGATCCCTGCGAAGTTCAGGCCGGGGGGGGAGGCTTCCCGCCTCGCCCGGCCGAAATTCAGGCCGGGGAGGAGGCGCCTCACCTCGCCCGGCCGCAAAATAAAAAGTAAAAAACAAACAAACACGCCCCCGTGATAGGCTATGTGATGATTAACGTAGCCTATCACGGCTAGATCTGCAAAGTCAGCTGTGATAGGCTACGTAAATCGTCACGTAGCCTATCATGGGTGACTTTTTTTTAAAAAAAAAGTGCGTACGCAAATGGCGGCCCCCATAGGGAGCCGCCATTCGCGTTCCTTATTTGGTCGCTGTAGTCTACGTAAATCTTTACGTAGACTACGGCGAAAATAAGGGCAACGCAAATAGCGTTGCCCTTATTTTCGCCGTAGTCTACGTAATCTTTACGTAGACTACAGCGACCAAATAAGGAACGCGAATGGTGGCTCCCTATGGGGGCCGCCATTAGCCGTACATGCTTTTTTTTAAGTCACCCGTGATAGGCTACGTGACGATTTACGTAGCCTATCACGGCTGACTTTGCAAATCTAGCCGTGATAGGCTACGTTAATCATCACGTAGCCTATCATGGGGGCGTTTGTGTTTTTTTTTTCTTTTATTGGAATGGTGGCGGTGGTGGCAGCCGGTCAAAAGACCGGCTGCC
Organism: Heloderma suspectum; assembly: GCF_057233095.1. Classification (NCBI taxonomy): domain Eukaryota; kingdom Metazoa; phylum Chordata; class Lepidosauria; order Squamata; family Helodermatidae; genus Heloderma; species Heloderma suspectum. Next base: position 271,758,875 of record NC_139458.1, read on the forward strand.
ACTCCTGCCCCTGATGAAGACCCGACGAACCGCCGCCGGGACCCGCCGCCGGGAGGGACATTCGGGAAAGGTAAGTCCCGTCCCAGGGGGGTGCGGAGAATTTCTCCCCGAAACTTCTTCGGGGGGCCGAACACGTTGGCACTCGGCCCCCCAAAGTTTCGGGGAGAAATTCTCCGCCATCCCTATTCTCCACCTGAAAAGCTGGGGGGGGGGGATTTTCTACTGATTTCTCGAGAATTTTTATTGTGGGGAGGGAGATACTTAACTTACTCAACCTTATGAGTTGGCCAAGTGTTTCCCATTTTTACCTTGCTTTGTTATTATTATTTTTTAATCTGTACCCTGCTCATAGAGGTGCATGGCTTTCTTTGCAGCTTTCCACCAGCCACACTTCCCAGAATGCCATGGGAGCAATATGATGTAATATGCCATGTTGTCAAACCCTAGGCATTCCAGGAAGTGTGACCAGTGGGAAGCTGCAGAGTAGGGATGGTACAGGTGCTGATTCCATCTAGGAATCTGGCAGACCCCCCCCCACACACCTGCATCCCCTGAGCCCTGCTCTACAAGCCCCTACTCCACTTGCCCCCTGCCTGTGCTTGGTGAGCAGCCCACACGCACACCAGTTGCCATTTTTTTGAAAAATAAAATGGTGCTTGCAAAAAATGTGCATATTTGAAAATGTGCATATTTGTGAATGTGAAAATGCGCTTATTTGTGTATGTGTGAAAATGTGCATTTTTGTGATCTAGGGACGTACGAAACATTTACCTGGCTCTGTTCGGGGGCAACCACGGTGGGGGCAAGGCGCTCCGTCCCTCCCCCCAGAATCCTCCCTGGCCGGCTCTGCTCCATGGCAACTCCACGGAGCCACCGGCCGGGGCCAGCCGCAGCCAGAATTCCAGCTGTTGCCGGGCTGCTGCGACCGCAAATGGCGGCTGCTACACTGGCCACCATTTGCGTGTCTGCCAAGCCGTGATAGGCTGCATAAGTATTTACGTAGCCTATCACAACAAAAGGCAGCCATGCAAATGGCATCCACTATGCCATTTGTGTGGCTGCCAAGCCATGATAGGCTACATAAATACTTACGTAGCCTATTACAGCAAAGAGCAAGTGCGCTAATGGTGTAGCGGCCGCTATTTGCGCCCCTGCTCTTTGCCGTGATAGGCTACGCAAGAATTTACATAGCCTATCACGGCTTGGCAGCCATGCAAATGGTGGCCACTACGACGGCCGCCATTTGCGGCTGCAGCAGCCTGGCAGCAGCTGGGAGAGCAGCCGGAGCTGCTGCCACTGCATCCGCTGCCACCGGAGCCGCCGCCACCGCCGGAGCTGCCACATCCGCCGCCAGGTACGCTTCATCCTGGGGGGATTCCACGGGGTGGCAGGGGCAGGAGACCGTTCCACCACAGATTCCAGGGGGCCGGATTCTTAAGAATCCAGCCTCACTGGAGTCCATGGCGGAATTCTCTGTCATCCCTATTGCGATCACCATTTCATTTTCAAAAAATGGCAACCACGAGTTCAACAAGGCTGCCAGGGTGAGCATGGGCAGATCGCTGAGTACAGGAGGGGCTCGAGTTTGGTTTGGGACTGGTGAGCGGGGGCAGGGGCTGGGTGCGGGCCCGGAGAACCCAGACGGGGGTAGATTTGTACATCCCTACTTCAGAGAGAGAACCTTGTGCTGCTGTGAGCAGTGTAGGACTTTTAAAGGGAAATTTTAAAAAGCAAAAGAACCCCCCTCGAACAGCATGAAAAGTTAGGTAAGGTAAGCAGCAAATCCCACTCCTTGAAATTTCAGAGAAATTTAATTACCATATTTTGGGTGTGGGGGGGAGGGTGATTAATTTTGCTTCCACCCACCAAATGGTAAAAAAAAAATTCAGTATTTTTGGTCCAGGGTTGGTTGAATTTCCTCCCAAGGAATCTGCTGTGGGAATTCTGTGACAGCTTGGCACAGTGTTGTACTTGCACGGTACTGTAAATGTTTACAGTAAGTTCACATGGGATGCTGCTCATTTTTCTCTACAGTTGTCTGTCAAAGTAATGGTCCAAAGATCTCACTTTTGCCCTGTTTCTTTGTATACCAAGCCATATTTGTTAAAGGCAGACACTACAGAAATAGCATATATTTCTATTTCAATAGTTTCTATTACATATTGGTGATGGGAGAACCATATGAACACAAGAAGAGCCCTGCTGGATCAGACCAAGGGTCCATCTAGTCCAGCATTCTGTTCACACAGTGGCCAACCAGCTGTCAACCTGGAACCCACAAGCAGGGCGTGAGTGCAACAGCACCTCCCACCCATGTTGCCCAGCAACTGGTGTACATAGGCTCACTGCCTCTGGTACTAGATGTAGCACATAGCCATCAGGACTAGTAGCCACTGAAAGCCTTTTCCTCCATGAATTTGTCCAACCCCCTTTTAAAGCCATCCAATTTGGTGGCCATTACTACATCTTGAGGGATCAACTTCCATAGTTTAACTATGTGAGGTATGAAGAAGTATTGCCTTCTATCTGTCCTAAATCTCCCACCATTCAGCTTCATGGGATGACCCTGGGTTCTAGTATTTTGAGAGAAGGAGAAAAATGTCTCCCTATCCACATTCTCCACACCAGGCATAATTTTGTACACTTCTATACAGTACGTCTCCCCTTACCCTTCTTTTTTCTAGAGGTGTACAGATTACTCATCCTGTTCCGGGTAGGGCTGTCTGCTCCGGGGGGAGGCAATCCGTCCCTCCCCCCCGGAATCCTCTCAGCTGGCTCTGTTCCACAACCAGCCCGCAGAGCCGCTGGCCAGGCCCGTCCACAGCCAGACGTCCATCCACTGCTGGGCTGCAGCTGCAAATGGCGGCCGCCATAGCAGCCGCCATTTGCACCCCTGCATTAGTCATGATAAGCTACATATATATTTACGTAGCCTATCATGGCAAAGAGCAGGGACGCAAATGGCGGCTGCTATGCCATTTGCATCCCTGCTCTTTTCGTGATAGGCTACGTATATATTTACGTAGCCTATCACAACTAACGCAGGGACGCAAATGGTGTAGCAGACGCTATTTATGTCCCTGCTATTTGCCATGATAGGCTACATAAATACTTACATAGCCTATCATGGCTAAAGTAGGGTGGCAAATGGCGGCTGAAGACTGGGGCAGCCATTCGCGGCTGCAGACAGGGACAGCGGACAGACCGGATGGCTGACAACAGGTAGGGTCTGTCCCAGGGAAGTTTCGCAGGGTGGCGGGGGGGATTGCTCCGTTCCGCCATGGACCCCGGGATGCTGGATTCTTTAGAATCTGGCCTCATTGGAGTCCTTGGCAGAATTCTCTAACATCCCTAGTTTTTTCCAAGCTAAACAAGTCCAGCTGTTCTAACCTTCCCTCATAAGGGAGATGTTCCAGCCCCTTGATCATTTTAGTTGCCCTTTTCTGCATTTTTTCCAGCACTACAATCTAGGGATGTACCAAAGTCACTTACCTGAACCGAAATTTGATTCGTGGTGGGGGGGAGGTGCTCCGTCCCTCCCCCCCCAAATTCTGGCTGGCGGGGGAGGCGCCCCATCCCTCCTGCCGCAAATCCTGGCTGGCCGGGAACGCAAATAGCGGCAGCCATAGCCGCTGCTGTTTGCGTCCCTGCAGTCAGCCATGATAGGCTACGTAAATGTTTACGTAGCCTATCACGGCTGAGTAAAAAAAAAAAAAGCGCACGTACGCAAATGGCAGCGCACATGGTCGCCGCCATTTATGTAGACTACATGTGCCAAAATAAGGAATGCAAAAGGTGCCCATGGGTGCCGCCATTTGCGTACGCGCATTTTTGTTTTTTTTACTCAGCCGTGATAAGCTACATAAACATTTATGTAGCCTATCACGGTATTTTTTAAAAATCTAGCCGTGATAGGTTACGTAAATCTTTACGTAGCCTATCACGTTTTTTTGGGTGTTTTTTTTTTTTACTGGAAATGGCGGTGGCGGCAGCCAGTCGGAAGACCGGGTGCCGCCACCGCCGCCGCACCACCACCTCACCGCCGCCGCAGCTGCCGCCGCCAGGGAGATTTGCACAAGGTAAGTCCCGTCCCAGGGGGGCGGGGAGGCAGACCGTTTCGCCACCGATTTCGGGGGGCTGAATGTTGTCATTCGGCCTCCCCAAGATTCGTGGCAAAATTCTCTGACATCCCTAACAATATCCTTTCTTAGGTATGGTGACCAGAACTTTACACAGTATTCTAAGTGTGGTCACACCATAGATTTGTGTAAAGGCAGTCTGAATATCACACTCACCCATCTAGAACAAAAAATTGCCACAGATCACATCAACATTATTTAGAATGAACACACCATGTGTACTGATTCCACATTAACTACCACATGTGACCCTACATCTTTGGTAAGTGTAATGTTTAGACCTGGCCTAAGTCCCACTGAGTTCATGTCTGCAGGCTTAATCTCTCCTTCTGATATCAACGGGCCTTTGGTTGGATTAATTGGGCAACCAGATTTTTGAGGCAATGGAATCTGACTGGGGGGCATTTCTAATCTATTGCTTTAATTAAACTTGAGTACTCATTTTTTGTCACAGCATGCCTCATCAAGCCCAGAAAAACTACTTGGCAACCTGAGCCTGGGGATGGCAGAGAATTCCGCCACAGATTTCAGTGAGGCCGAATGCACTGGCATTCAGCCCCCCAAAATCCATGGCGGAACGGCCTCCCACCCCCCGCCCCCCCATGGATTCCCCCCAGGATGAAGCTTACCTGGGGCGGATGTTCTGGTGGTGGCAGCTCTAGTGGTGGCTCTGGCTCTGGCGGCTCTGGCAGCTGGTCTTTCGACCAGCTGCCGCGGCCACCATTTGCATCTGGTGTTTGCCATGATAGGCAACGTAAGTATTTACATAGCCTATCATGGCAAGCAAAAAACAAAACAAAACAAAAACAGCGTACACAAATTGCGGCTACGGCGGCCACCATTTGCACTCCCTATTTTTCGCCGTTTCAGCCTACGTAAATATTTACATAGGCTATTAATGCAAAAAAAAAAAAGGGGAACGCAAATAGCATAGTGGGCACTATTTGCTTTCCTTTTTTTTGCCATAATAGCTTACGTAAATATTAACGTAGGCTAAAATGGCGAAAAATAGGGAACACAAATGGCGGCCGCCATAGCCGCAGCCTTTTGCGTACCCTGTTTTTTTTTTTTTTTTGCCTGCCATGATAGGCTATGTAAATACTTATGTAGCCTATCACGGCAGCCTGGCTGGATGCAAATGGCGGCCGCTATGGCGGCCGCCATTTGCATCCGCAGCAGCCAGTCCACGGACGGAACTCCGGCTGCAGATGGCCCTGGCCGGCTGCTCCACGGAGCTGCTGCGGAGTGGAGCCAGCTGGGCAGGATTCCGGGTGGGAGGACTGGATTGCCTCCCCACCCGTTGAGGATTCCGGGGGGAGGGACGGAGCACCTCACCCTGCACCACGAATCAATCCGCAAAAAGTTAAGTGACTTTCGTACTTCCCTACCTGTGCCTATGGCCACAGTAACTCAAGCAGACTATCTCATATTGGCAGAAGTAAAATTTCTGATGCCAGCACAAGGCCATAATTAGAGTGATGAGCACTCTACATCCATAGACTAATGGTGAGGCATCATATGGAAAGAGACAGATTCCCCCATTTGGCATAAATAAAATGAAATGTTAAGAAAAATGTATTCAAGAAACATGAAAGTCAGAATGTTTGCAACCGTTCACAGAAAAAAAAGTGCATTGGTTTTGAATCTTGAAGGCTAAAATAGCATTGATTTCAGTTGCCTTTTTAGATATAGTTAAGTGGTCTGTAATTGATGGATTAAATAGATTTCTAGCATTTTGAACTTTAGGTTTGGGAGTGATTTGGGTTAGGGACGGGTGAACAAGGAATGCCTGCATTTAACCAAACATCAGCTTGATGTTCTTTGCATCTCTTTTACCATAGTCATTTGTGATCTGTTCAATTTGTGCAAACAGGAAAACTGTGCAAATCAAATGTGATCGAATGGGAAAATTGTACAGAAATACTGCATATTTTTAGGGCTGTGCATCACTTCAGAGCCAAATTCAAATACCGGAGCAAATCAGGGTGCCTTGGTGAGATCTCAAATGGATCAGACCAGCACCAAAGTGGTCCGAAGTGAATTGGGTCAATGCCGAAGCATCTCAGTCCACCTCAGAGATTCGGAGCTATTCTGATGCCTTCTGAAGGTGAGACAGCCTGTTTCTAAATGTATCAACTTATGAAAGATCAGGGAGGGGAAGGGAGATGAGGAGGGAGTGAGCTTTGGCGAATGGCAACTCTAGTTGCCAAATTAGGGCTGGACTTAACCCGGCAGTCTCCAATCAGTGACGCGGTGGTGGTGGGGATACTGTATATATTGGAGATCAGCCTGTGTTTGTTTCATTGCGAGAGAGAATGCTGGTTGGTTAGAGTTGGTTGAGCACTTAGAGTCAGTTAGTTGGCTAGATCTGTGGTGTGTGTGTGTGTGTGTGTTGTACTGCAGCTTTCTCGTTCTTCTTCTTTCCCACCCATTCCTTCTCAAGTCAACTATTCCCTTTCTTTCTTTTCTAGATTGTTTATTTTAAAAAACCAAAAGCATTTAAAAAGTACTTTCGTTTCCTCCCTTCCTTGCCTTGTTCTTTGCCCCCCCCGCTCTTCTCAGTTCAACCATTCTTACTAGTTTTCCCTTTCTTTCTCTAGATCTTTTATTAAAAACATAAAAAATAAAAACTACGTCAGTTTTCTGTCCTGCCTTCTTCTCCCCCCCACCCTTCTCGATTCAACTATTTCTTAGTAGTTTTTCCTTTCTTTCCTTTTAGATGCTTTATTAAGCCCCATCCACATATATATATAAATATATAAACAATAAATACTTTCCTTTCCTTGCTCTTGGCTCCCCCTGTCCCTCTCAATCCCTATATTCCTTCCCTTCCCATTTTTGAACTCTATATCTTTCCCCTAAATAAATAAACAAACAAACACCTTTTCTTTGCTTGTAGGTAGTTCTGTATTTGCTTTGCTTTTACTTATGTGTGTGTGCATGAGCTTGTGTTGTGGTTAAGCAAACAGTGTGTGGCAAAGCACTACACACAAGTCCAGATTTCAAAATACAGTGGGCAAAGCACTACACACATCAGCATATATATATTAGGGGTGTCAGAGAATTTCTCGCCGAAACTTCGGGGGGCCGAGTGCCAACATATTGGGCCCCCCAAGTAGTTTTGGGGAGAAATTCTCTGCACCCCCTGCCCCCCGCACCCCCCCGGGATGGGACTTACCTTTCCCGAATGTCGCTCCCGGTGGTGGGTCGCAGCGGCGGTTTGGCAGGGCTTCGACAGGGGCGGGGGCGGCAGCCAGTCTTTCGACCGGCTGCTGCTGCCACCACCTCCATTCCAAGAAAAGTAAAAAAAAGAACAACGCCCCCGTGATAGGCTACGTGACGATTAACGTAGCCTATCACGGCTAGATTTGCAAAGTCAGCTGTGATAGGCTACGTAAATCATCACGTAGCCTATTACGGGTGACTTAAAAAAAAAAAGTGCGTACGGCTAATGGTGGCCCCCATAGGATAGGGAGCCGCCATTCGCGTTCCTTATTTGGTCGCTGTAGTCTACGTAAAGATTACGTAGACTACGGCGAAAATAAGGGCAACGTTATTTGCGTTGCCCTTATTTTTGCCGTAGTCTATGTAAAGATTTACGTAGACTACAGCGACCAAATAAGGAACGCGAATGGTGGCTCCCTATGGGGTCCGCCATTTGCGTACGCGCTTTTTTTTTTTAAGTCACCTGTGATAGGCTATGTGATGATTAACATAGCCTATCATGGATGACTTTGCAGATCTAGCCGTGATAGGCTACGTAAATCGTCATGTAGCCTATCACGGGGGCATTTTTTTTTAACTTTTTATTTCGTGGCCGGGCGAAGCGGGAAGCCTCCCCCCGGCCTGAATTTTGGCCGGGCGAGGTGGGAAGCCTCCCCCCCCAGCCTGAACTTCAGGGGGAGCAGCGAAGCGCCTCCCCCCCACCGCAAAGCAAGCTGCGAGACCAGGTAAGTGACTTTTGTACACTCCTAATATATATAGATATATATTTAAATTTAATACCGCACTGTGTGGTAAAGCAAGCCCAATGTGAGGAATCTTAGGGGTCATGGCATGAGGACTGGCCGTTGCTCAGATTTCATGCACTTCTGTGAAACTAGTGAAGAGTTATAGCTCTTTGCTTTGAAAGTTCGTGTTGAAAAAAGCACATAGCACAAAACTCTTCTGCCAGCCTGCGTACCAGCCTGTTTTCCCAGGTAATGTGTATTCCATTCAGCCAAAGAGAGCCTGAGGTCATTCACTGTGAATCTGAATAGGAAAGTAGTACTGGGGGAGAGGGGTTATTTTGCACTTCAAAGAAACCTACACCAGAGATTAGGGACAGTGACCTCCTCCTAATCACCGCTTAAATACCAAACTTCTCTGATTATCCCTCTGATTTGGTTTGAGATTCTGAGAACAGCACATTTTATCTCTGCCTAGCACAAAAACGTCTGGGACAAACTGTCTGAAATCTGGCAGGTGGAATCACCTCCATGGAGGCTGACAGGTCCACATTTCATGCACTTCTGTGGAAACTGAAAAATTATAGCTGTTTTGAGAGTTTTTGTGAAAAAAATCTAATTTTACCTGCCCCTAGCACAAAAACTATCAGGCCACACTGGTAGAAATTTCACAGGTGGAATTAGGGATGTCAGAGAAAACCATGATGGATCTCAGTGAGGCTGAATGCCAGTGCATTTGGCCCCCCGAAACCCATAGTGGAACAAAGCCCCCGCCCCTCCCAACCCACAAAAGGCGTGCGGGACGAAGTGCCCGCTGCCCCCGCCCCACGAAAGGCGCACGAAACAGAGCACTTATCTGCTCCCATCCGCGCTGCTGTGTGAATGGTGGCCATCCTGCGGCCGCCATTTGCTTCCTCCTTCTTCAGCCATGATAGGCTACGTAAATACTTACGTAGCCTATCACGGCTAACACAGGGACACCATTTGCATCCCTGCGGAGGCCGTGATAGGCTACATAAGTATTTACGTGGCCTATCACAGAGGGGAGGGAACCCCAGCGTACGCAAATGGCGGCGGCTACCGCCATTTGCGTACGCTGGGGTTTTTTTCCTCCCTGTCATGATAGGCTATGTAAATATTTACGTAGCCTATCACGGCTCACTGCAGGGACACAAATGACGGCGGCTATGACAGCCACCATTTGCGTCCCTGCAGGGCTGCCCAGCAGCCAAATGTCTGGCTGCGGGCTGCCGGAGCTGGCCGGCGGCTCAGCAGCTTGGCCACGGAGTGGAGCCAGCCGGCCAGGATTCCGGGTGGGAGGCACGGAGTGCCTACCCCGCCCAGCGAGGATTCTGGGGGGAGGGATGGAGCGCCTCCCCCCACCTGCGGAGCCCGGCGGAGCCAGGTAAGCGGGGTTTCGTACACCCCTAGGTGGAATCTCCTCTATGGGGGCTGCCAGGTCACCAGAATACATGTATTCATCATGAAACCTGAAAAAGGTATGGCCATTTCTGTTTTCCAGTGTAAGTCAATGGGAAAACATTAAATCTGAATAATTCAGATATCCGAATTTTGTTTTGGTTCTGAATCCAAAACAAAGCAGATTGGGTCTGAATTGGTCCGAAGTGAAGTGTGACTGCTTTGGAAGGTCCAAATCAGCATCCAGTGAAGCAGGGGCTATGTACACAGCCCTACATATTTTCCAAAGTTGCACAACTTCTCCCATAGATTATGGTGTGAAATTGCACATTTTTAAAATTACACAATTGCAGACTGTTCGATGAAAAATTGTGCATTTTTTGAATGTGATTGTGTGCTCAACAATTTGCAAATGTTTTCAAAGAATCCTGCTGGTGTAATTGGTACCTGCTGGTCTGGCGAGCCACCATTTTGAATAAAAATGGCATCTCGGCCTTTTTCATAAATGCACATTTGCGCAAATGGCAGCCATAAAGGGGCCATTTATTTATTTATTTATTTGTTTGTTTATTTAAAACATTTCTATCCTGCCCTATATCATTAAGATCTCAGGACAGTACACAGATAAAATAATGTAAACAGTATAAAACAATAAATAATTTAAACACCTGAAAACATATTAAACTATTAAACAAACTAAAACCAGTTGAAATCTAAAACAGTTAAATGTTTTGTGCTAGCAAATGTGCTAAGGAATGCATTTAGCCCTCAAAGGTTTTGGTAAAAAGCCATGTTTTTACTTAGTGCCGAAACAAGACCAATGTCTGAGCCAATCCGGCCTCCAAGGGGAGGACATTCCACCATCGGGGTGCCACAGCTGAGAAGGCTCTCTCCCATGTCCCACCATAGTGTATGTCTTGGACTGGTGGGATGCAGAGGAGGGCCCCTCCAACAGATATCAGTTCTTGGGCAGGCATATATAGGGAGAGGCGCTCCCTAAAATATCGAGGCCTCAAGCCACTTAGGGCTTTAAATGTCATCACCAAAACCTTGAATTCTGACCAGAAGCATATTGGCAGCCAGTGCAATTCATTTAAAACCGGTTTTATCTGGTTTTTATGGGGTGTTCCAGTCAGAAGTCTAGCTGCTGCATTTTGCACTAGCTGCAACTTCTGAGTCGTCTTCAAGGGCAGCCCCACATAAAGTGCATTGCAATAGTCTAATCGGGAAGTTACCAGCACGTGTACTCCAGGGGCTAGGTTATCCCTGTCCAGGAAAGGCCATAGCTGGTGGATCAGCCAAAGCTGACCCCAAGTACTCTGGGCCACGGAGTCTACCTGGGGCTCCAGTGACAGGGATGGATCTAGGAGTACTTCCAAGCTACACACCTGCTCCTTCAAGGGGTGTGCAACCCTTTCCAGGACAAGTCGCTTACCCAATTCCCAGACTTGGAAACCACCAATCCACAGAGCTTCCATCTTGTCAGGATTTAGCTTCAGTTTATGGACCATTTATACCTGTAATCTTGCATAAATGGCCCCTTTATAGCTGCCATTTGGGTAAATGGGTATTTATGAAAAAGGCCAAGATAGGATTATAGAATCATAGAATAGTAGGGTTGGAAGGGGCCTACAAGACCATCACGTCCAACCCCCTGCTCAGTGCAGGAATCCAAGTCAAAGCATCCCTGACAGATGGCTGTCCAGCCTCTTCTTGAATGCCTCCAGTGTGGGAGAGCCCACCACCTCCTTAGGTAATTGGTTCCAGTGTCGCATTTAGGGGTGTACGAAGCCCCGCTTACCTGGCTCCGCCGGGTTCCACAGGTGGGAGGAGGCGATCTGTTCCTCCCCCCAGAATCCTTGACGGGGGGGAGGTGATCCGTTCCTCCCCCCCAAAATCCTGCCTGGCCTGCTCCACTCTGTGGCCAGGCTGCAGAGCCGCTGGCCAGGCCAACCCGCAGCGGGGCCTCCAGCCACTGCTGGGCTGGTGCAGACACAAATGGCGTCCTGAGTAGGGGATGCCATTTGCGTCCCTATGGTAGCCCGTGATAGGCTATGTAAATATTTACATAGCCTATCACGGCTAAAGCAGGGACGCAAATGGCGTCCCCTACACCATTTGCGTTCCCACTTCAGCCGTGATAGGCTACATAAATATTTACGTAGCTTATCAAGGGCTACCATAGGGACACAAATGGCATCCCCTACTCAGGATGCCATTTGCGTCCACACCAGCCCGGCAGCAGCCGGAGCCGCTGCCGCTGCTGCCACTACTGGAGCTTCAGCCGCAGCCGGAGCTGCAGCCAGGTGGGATCCGTTTCGTGGGGCTTTCGTGGGGTGGAGGGGTGGGGGCTCCGTTCCACTATGGATTCTGGGGGGCTGAATTCACTGGAATTTGTCCCCCCTGGGATCCGTGGAGGAATTCTCTAACATCCCTAGTCGCATTGCTCTGTCAGGAAGCTTTCCTGATGTTGAGCCGGAATCTGGCTTCCTTAAACATAATGTTAAACATAATGTTGGCTCAGCGAGGGATCAGGTAGCTGTGTGCTACTTGCTGGACACTTGCAGAATACCTGGTGGCTCACCATGTGTGGTGAACAGGGTCGGGCGGCCAGCAAGGGTCTGGTGAGATGCATATGGATGGTGGTGAGTTTGGCCATCTCTATACAGGAGACTGGATGTTTGCCAAGAGAGTAGCTATATTTGTGACAATGAGGCGTGGTGGGTGGCTACTAGGGATGGTGGAGAATTTCTCCCCGAAACTTCGGGGGGCCGAGCGCCAACGTGTTCGGCCCCCTGAACAAGTTTCGGGGAGAAATCCTCCGCCCCCCCACCCCCCGCACCCCCCCCTGGACGGGACTTACCTTTGCCGAATGTCCCTCCCGGCAGCGGGTCCGGCCGGCGGTTCAGCAGCTGTTCGTGCGGGGCAGGAGCGGCAGCCGGTCTTTCGACCGGCTGCCACCGCCGCCATTCCAACAAAAGAAAAAAAAACAACAAACGCCCCCATGATAGGCTACGTGACGATTAACGTAGCCTATCACGGCTAGATTTGCAAAGTCAGCTGTGATAGGCTACGTCAATCGTCACGTAGCCTATCACGGGTGGCTTAAAAAAAAAAAAAGCGCGTACGGATAATGGCGGCCCCCATAGGGAGCCGCCATTCCCATTCCTTATTTGGTCGCTGTAGTCTACGTAAAGATTTACGTAGACGACAGCGACCAAATAAGGAACGCGAATGGCGGCTCCCTATGGGGGCCGCCATTAGCGTATGTGCTTTTTTTTTTTTTTAAGTCACCCATGATAGGCTACGTGACGATTAACGTAGCCTATCACGGCTGACTTTGCAGATCTAGCCGTGATAGGCTACGTTAATCGTCACGTAGCCTATCACGGGGGCGTTTGTTTGTTTTTTTAAAAACTTTCGAGTTCGTGGCCGGGCGAGGCAGGAAGCCTCCCCCCTGGCCTGAATTTTGGCTGGGGCGAGGCGGGAAGCCTCCCCCCCGGCCTGAATTTCAGCTGGGGCGAGGCGGGAAGCCTCCCCCCCCGGCCTGAACTTCGCAGGGGGAGCAGCGAAGCACCTCCCCCCCACCGCAAACAAGCTTCAGCGAAAGGTAAGGGACTTTCGTCCACCCCTAGTGGCTACAAGAGAGAGGGCCTTTTCAGTGGTGGCTAAGGATATATGATTTTGTTAAATCCATTCCATTTCTGTTTCACAGATGGTTAGGCATCTCTTGTTCCATCCTCTGCTCATTGACGGAATTGGATTTTTCTTTGAGAATTTTGCTGGTTTGCAAATGCACACTTGCACAAGTGAGCATTTGAACACTTGTGCATTAGTTAATGGGCATTAGCCATACTCGCACACTTGCATGAATGAACCTTTGGAAATGAATGCAATTGCGCAAATCTTCCCAAGAGTTAAAACAACAACAACACCAGTCCACAAATCCATGCCACTCGAGAAAACCGGGTCTGTTCCGGAAACTGCAGGCTGTATTCATTCACAGAAATCTGAATTCATTAGGAATCCATTGCAGATTTCTCCAACATCCCAAATGGTAGCTCCATATTTATGGATTGCTGCCCCCAGAGAGGCTTGCATGGGGCCTACATTATGATCTCTCTGGAACCAGGTGAAACCCTTTTTATTTTGCCAGGCATTTTAAGAACTGTTTCAGTGTTTTTAGTGAGTTTAGTATTCTATTCTGGTGCTGGGTTTAATTTGTTTTTATGATGTTGTAATGATTTTATCCCTGGCTTCTGGTTTTATCTTTTTTTTCCTGTGCTGTTTTTATTTTTGTTTTAATATTTGTACTATTATGATTTTAATGTTCTGTACACCACCCAGGGAAGCCCGATTATTGGGAATTTAAAAGCACAGTCAATAAATAAATAAATAAATAAATAAATATGGCAGGAAAGATTCCTTGGGACTTGGGGCCAAAATGCTATTCATTGTGCTAATTAGGCAGTATAACTAAGGCTGAATGATCATGTAGGGAAATTCTCAGCATGAAAGATGGACTTGGAGAGATTGTTCTTCCCCCTGGCACCTCAAAATACAAACAACCACCTATCTGCTCAAACATTTTCTGTCTTTCACACCGTGTCCCAGATCCAGTGCCATTTTATTTTTACTTTTTTTTCCTTCTTTTTTTACATGTCAGAGATTCCCTCTTAGAAAGAAATCCTGATTGTTCCACTGGCTGGAGAGGGTTAGGGTGTGGCAAAGGTGCCTGTCTGCTGGAGGGGTGGATGAGACATCCAACCAAGAGGTTCCAGTTATGCCTGAAGAAAACTTTTGTGTGTAGATCTGCCACTGAGGGTGTTTCTGCCAGTGGTATTCCCTCCCCCCCATGGTGTTCCAGGGGTGCATCAGGGGCAGGTCAGAGATGCTCTGGTTTTAAAGCTGGAGTCTCCAACATAGTGCCTGTGTAAACCATCCTTGACATTGGACAGGGAGGCTGGCTTGCTGCAAAGTGAAGGGCTGGCCTCCAGTGCCATTTTTATTTGGGTTCAAACAAGTGGTTTTGTGTTTTGGAGCTCACCTCTTCCTTGTACGTAAGTTACTTTATTTTTTAGCCTTACCAGTTTGCCTTCTGGGAAGTAAGTGTATTGGGATTGGTTGTTTCCACCATGGCAGCCATTTTATGAATGGGCAACCCACACTTCCATAGCAGCCATTTTGTGATAACACCCACACACTCTTAAAATGCTAAATGTACCCACTGACCCCAAAAAGGTTGGGGACGCCTGATCCAAAGCTTTTTCATTCCCTTGTGATGTCCCAGGAACAGGTCCCTAACTATGCCAGCCTGGAGCTGACATCATTAATCCCCATAGCAATCAAGGGGGGGGAATGCCCCACACCTCATGCCCTGAGTTGGGATCCGACTACTTGGTTCCAGGCAATCAGGGAGCACATAATGAATGTAATAATAACATGGCAATAATGCTGAGCCTCCCTAAAATTCAGTACGGCATTCACAGGTGGCAAATGTGGGGAGCATTTTCTCAATGGGGGTTCCAACAAAAACCCTGTGGTATTTAAGTCTGAATTCATTTGTTCACCAGAGGTCAAACTAGCACCCTCAACATTCCCTATTCTAGATGTTGAGATTCCACATAATGTACTACGAATAGCTGTAAACTCAGGAAAGGAAATCCAAGAGACGATGGACTTTGATAATGTAGAAAGGTCTGTTCATTGTATGACTAGAAGGTGACAGGGCTTTAAAAGTTAAATTATCCTACAGAAAATCTATAGTAGGAAACTAAGAGAGACATGGGGTCTAAAAATATGTGGCACCTGACAGGTTGTCAATAAGACCATAAGTATCTCAAGGTCAGACTGCTGAGTATTAACTTATGTCAGACGTTAAAATATTTAACATTTCCAGAGGCTGTGGCTTATAAGATATGACATCACTGAAAACCTTAATGGACATGCAGGTTTTATGCAACACTACAGTGCCTTCCACTGTCTTGAGTGGAATGACTCCATAAATAGTGTGGGGAGGGTTATTCCAACCCCTTCTCTCTCTTTCCAGTCAAAAGGGATAAGAGAACCCTAGTGCCATTTTGATGCAGGTTTCTCATGCAGCTACTGCTAGTACCCAACTCAAAGTGACATGGGTTGGGACAATGTTGCAGGAGCTTTGGGAATGTGAAGCAAGTAGGAGTGTACGAAAGTCACTTACCTGGTCTTGCAGCTTGCTTCGCGGTGGGGGGGAGGTGCTTCGCTGCTCCCCCCAAAGTTCAGGCTGGGGGGGGAGGCTTCCTGCCTCTCCTGGCCGAAATTCAGGCCAGGGGGGAGGCTTCCCGCCTCGCCCGGCCGAAATTCAGGACGGGGAGGAGGCGCCTCGCCTCGCCCGGCCGCGAAATAAAAAGTTAAAAAAAAAAACGCCCCCGTGATAGGCTACGTGACGATTTACGTAGCCTATCACGGCTAGATCTGCAAAGTCAGCCATGATAGGCTACATTAATCGTCACGTAGCCTATCACGGGTGACTTAAAAAAAAAAGCGCGTTTACGTAGACTACGTAGACTACGGTGAAAATAAGGGCAACGCAAATAGCGTTGCCCTTATTTTCTCCGTAGTCTATGTAATCTTTATGTAGACTACAGCGACCAAATAAGGAACGCGAATGGCGGCTCCCTATGGGGGCCGCCATTAGCCGTACGCGCTTTTTTTTTTTTAAGTCACCCGTGATAGGCTACGTGACGATTTACGTAGCCTATCATGGCTGACTTCGCAAATCTAGCCGTGATAGGCTACGTTAATCGTCACGTAGCTTATCACGGGGGCGTTTTTTGTTTTTTTTTACTTTTCTTGGAATGGTGGCGGCGGCAGCCGGTCGAAAGACCAGCTGCCGCCCCCGCCCCTGTCGAAGCCCTGCCAAACTGCCGCTGCGACCCACCACCGGGAGGGACATTCGGAAAAGGTAAGTCCCATCCCGGGGGGGTGCGGGGGGCGGGGGGGTGCGGAGAATTTCTTCCCGAAACTCCTTCGGGGGGCCGAATACGTTGGCACTCAGCCCCCCGAAGTTTCGGCGAGAAATTCTCCCCCATCCCTAAGCAAGTGGGACCATGCCACAGATGGCATGTAGTAAAGCAGTATAATGCCACAGGCATCAAAAGAGGAAAATCTGAGACCTTGTCCAACCAAAACGTATACCAGGAAAATGGCAGATATGGCCAGGGTAGGCAACCCTGGTGACAAAATCCAGCCCTCTAGGGTTAGCCATGCCCTCGTCTCCTGGCCCCACCCCCTTTCCTCTGAAGCCAATTATTTGCTGGTTTCCCAGCTTTTCTGCAGTTGTTTCTCCGTTCCAAAAGGGGGAAATGTCTCTCCGAAGGCCCAACTTCCTGGCAGTAAGAGCCTGAAGCTACAGTATGCTGGGGGGGGGGTGTTGTATTTTTCATCCCACCCCTTTTGCTTTTGACCATGCCCTCATTGACATCAGCCCCACATGCCACTGGAATGTGGCCCCAAGAGCTTCTCCGAAACTGAATTCAACCTTTGGGCTGAAAGAGATTCTTCACCCCTGGTTTACAGTTTAGTTTTTTTAAAAAACAAAACAAAGCAAAAACAAACCCCAATTTAAATGAGTTGAGTTCTTCAAATTATAATTCCCTCAAATTCAATCAGTACAATTCCTAACACATTCATGAATAAAACTGTCAGAGGGGTTTCAACTGAGGTCTTCCTTTGTAGCCATAGTTAAAAAGCAAACAAATCCAAAATTGAAAATTTTGGCAATATATTCAAAGCAGTGTTCATGTCATGAAGCTCATATCCCATTTGTCAGCAAGGTATTAGCAATATAAGCACATGGCTCAGCAACATGCCACATACCCTTATGAATGAAAAGCCTTCTGTGTACTCTTAATCAAGAGCTCTCTCACATCACATCAATAGTTTCAGCAATCATCTTGCCTTCAAAAGTGCCCATGTGGGGGGCTTTTATAATACCTGCAGACTAGGGATGTATGAAAGTCACTTACCTGGTCTCGCAGCTTGCTTTGCGGTAGGGGGGAGGCGCTTCGCTTCTCCCCCCAAAGTTCAGGCCGGGGGGGAGGCTTCCTGCCTCGCCCGGCCAAAATTCAGGCTGGGGAGAAGCGCCCCGTCTCCCCGGCTGCGAACTTCATAAGAAAAAAAAAAAAAGCCCCGTGATAGGCTAGGTAATGATTTACGTAGCCTATCATGGCTAGATCTGCAAAGTCAGCCGTGATAGGCTACGTTAATTGTCACGTAGCCTATCACGGGTGACTTAAAAAAAAAAAAAGTGCGTACGCAAATGGCGTCCCCCATAGGGAGCCGCCATTCACGTTCCTTATTTGGTCGCTGTACTCTACGTAAAGATTATGTAGACTACGGCGAAAATAAGGGCAACGCTATTTGCGTTGCCCTTATTTTCGCCGTAGTCTACGTAAACATTTACGTAGACTACAGCGACCAAATAAGGAACGCGAATGGCGGCTCGCTATGGGGGCCGCCATTTGCGTATGCGCTTTTTTTTTTTTTAAAGTCAGCCGTGATTGGCTACGTGACGATTAACGTAGCCTATCACAGCTGACTTTGCAGATCTAGCCATGATAGGCTACGTTAATCGTCACGTAGCCTATCACGGGGGCGTTTTTTTAAAAACTTTTTATTTCGTGGCCGGGCGAGGCGAGGCGCCTCCTCCCCGGCCTGAATTTCGGCCTGAAAGTCACCCATGATAGGCTACGTGACAATTAACGTAGCCTATCACGGCTGACTTTGCAGATCTAGCCATGATAGGCTACGTTAATTGTTACGTAGCCTATAACAGGGGTGTTTTTTGTTTTTTGTTTTACTTCTCTTGTAATGGTGGCGGCGGCAGCCGGTCAGAAGACCGGCTGCCGCCCCCGCCCCTGACGAAGACCTGCCGAACCGCCGCTGGGACCTGCCGCCGGGAGCGACATTCGTGAAAGGTAAGTCCCATCCCGGGGGGGGCGGGGGCGGGGGGGCGGAGAATTTCTCCCCGAACCTTCGGAGGACCGAATGCATTGGCACTCGGCCCCCCGAAGTTTCAGGGAGAAATTCTCCCCCATCCCTACTGCAGACACATACTAAAGTTTATTCACTTTTTGATGTATAAACTTCTGAATATTGTCAAATAATGCAATTTTCAATGTGTGTGTGGGGGGGGGGTAGTGAAAAAGACACCAGTTGGAATTGCATTTGGATGTTTTATTCATAAATTGTTACAAATATTAAGTTGGAACCAAAGGTTCTCTTCTGCCATCAGAGGAGCTCCCTGTGATGGAAGTCTTCCTCTGACTGAGGAAGCTTCCTGCAAATGCTGCAATAGAAGATGCCCCTTCCATCAGAGAAAGATTCCTCTATCACAAAGGAGGGCAGACTTCAGGCTTGTGGGACCTACTTTTCTTTTCTATTAGAGCCTCCAGATCCATCAGCTGGAATCTGGTGCAAAAGACATCCACTTAGAATTAAATCATTCTGAGCCAAGGAATTTGTTTTGAATACCAGAACTGAATGGAGGTCACAGTCCTTCCATACAAAATTCTACTCCTGGCCATGCCCACTCACAGCTTTCTTTTCCTCTCCATTTCAGCACGATAGCTTATGGTGGATGGGGACTCATTTTGTTGTTGCTGTCAAACAATTGGGAATCAGAAATCCATGCAGATCTAGTGCAAATTACCCAGAGATTTACTAGTAGATCCTGGTCTGTCTTCTGCCTACCCCTGCTCTATCAACTCTCTTAAATTTAGGGATCGCGGAGAATTCTGCCACGGATTTCATTGAGACCAAATGCACTGGCATTCGGCCCTCGAAACCCATGGTGGAACGGCCTCCCCCCCCGCGGAATCCCCCTGGGATGAAAGCTTACCTGGGGCGGATGTTCTGGCGGTGATGGCGGCGGCGGCGGCAGCTCCGGCGGCGGCAGAGGCAGCAGCAGCTGGTCTCTCGGCCGGCTGCTGCGGACTCAAATGGCGTCCACCACGCCATTTGTATAGCTGCCTTTGCTGTGATAGGCTATGTAAATACTTACATAAATACTTATTTACGTAAGCTATTACTGCAAAAAAAGGGGAACGCAAATAGCATAGTGGGTGCTATTTGCGTTCCTTTTTTTCGCTGTAATAGCTTACGTAAATATTTACATAGGCTAAAACAGCAAAAAAAAAGGGAACGCAAATGGTGGCCGCTGTAGCTGCCGCCATTTGTGTACGCGGTTGTTGTTTTTTCCGGAAGGCTGCCCAGCGGCCGGATGTCTGCGGACTGAAGCCGGCCGGATCAGGATTTCGGGGGGAGGTGCGAAGTGCCTCCCCCCCACCGCGAACCACCCCATCGAAAAGGTAAGTGACTTTCGTACATCCCTACTAAATTATGTTTGAGACAATAAAATTGTAAACTCGATATTTACTTTTTTGGAACAGGATCCAACTCTTTTGCAGGAGGGGCACTATCTTGTCTTGCATCCACTTTGGTAAATGCAACCTTTATTCTCAAAGCTGTTATAAGCCTTCCAAAAGTAAAATGAGAGTTATATTGGAGCCCAGCCACAAGACTCCCTCAAGGTGTGGCTACCAACAGAAAATACTCAGCTCAGATTGAGTTGCAGACTTGGCAGCTCATACAGAAAAGGTTGTGTGACCGCCAATGGGAATGTGCTGATCTCCTCATTGTGTGGCATTTACCCTGTCACTGCAAGTGCCTCATAATGTGAAATGGTGTGCTAAAAGCCAAACCATGCAAAGCTCAATGAATAGCTGGTAGTAGTCCCATAACTAGGGATGTCAGAGAATTCCGCCACAGAATCCATGGTGGACTGGCCTCCCACCCCCCGCCACCCCATGGAATCCCCCCGGGACGGAATTTACCTGGGGCGGATGCGGCGGTGGTGGCTCCAGCGGCAGCAGCAGCTTCGGCTGGTCTCCTGGCCGGCCGCCATTTGCATTCTTGCATACGTGGTAGGCTACTTATGTATTTACATAGCCTATCACAGCATAGAAAAGGGACGCAAATGGCGGCTGCTATACCATTTGCGCCCCTGCTCTTTGCCGTGATAGGCTATGTAGGGGCCGCCATTTGCGTGGCTGCCTTTACCATGATAGGCTATGTAAATACTTACGTAGCCTATCACAGCTGCTTGCAAGGACGCAAATGGCCTCTGGAGCTGCCGCCACCCGGAAGATCTGCCCCAGGTGAGTCTCGTCCCAGGGGGGATCCGCGGGGAGGCAGGGGGCAGGGGGGAGACCATTCTGCCATGGAGTTCAGGGGGCCGAATGCGCTGGCATTCAGCCTCACCGAGATCCGTGGCAGAATTCTCTGACATCCCTAACTAGATGGACCCTTGGTCTGATCCAGCAGGGCTCTTCTTATGTTCTTATGTATGACAAAAAATGACCATCCCAGTAAGAGCAAGGAAGACATCTATCTCTCTGTCGTTATCTAATTAGCACATCCCAGTTTTTACAAATTGTGCATCATCTTTCTTCACTGTCTTGCTTTTCGTATCAGGAGGCAAGGCAGTGAATCTTCAGCACAATAAACAGAATGAAGGGAAAGCTTCGGCCATTCGAGGATTCCGGGGCGAGGAACGGAGCACCTCCCCCCCCGGCCAGGAATCTGGGGGGAGGGATGGAACACCTCCCCCCCCATCAACATAATCCGCGAAAGGTAAGTCACTTTCGTACATTCCTACATCTAGGCCAGCATTCTGTTCACACAGTAGCCAGCCAGCTGCCCACGGGAAACCCACAAGTAGGACATGAGTGCAAGAGCACCATCCCAGTCCTGTTCCCCAACAAATGGTGTTCATAGGCATACTGCCTCTGATACTGGAGATAGCACATAGCCATCAGGACTAGTAGCCATTGATAGTCTTCTCCTCCAGGAATTTTACTAACCCCCTTTTAAAGCCATCCAAATTGGTGGCCATCACTACATCTTGTGGTAGCGAATGCCATAGTTCAACTATGTTCTATTCTATGCAGGTACTATTCTTCCCAATAGCTTCATGAGAAATTCATGAGCATTCCTGCCTTTCGGTAGCATGATGCATGTGAAAGGGGAACATGAGCAGAAAGGGCTGCAGGACCATGCCTTTAGCCTCACTCCTAAGGTAGCTCCTCCCAGCCCATCATATGCTGAAGGATCAATTCTATACTATGTACTAAATCACATAGAGAGCATTTGTGGATAGAAAAGACTCCCCACTGCACAAGTTACCCCTTAACTTGTGAGGGACTGGGCGGAGCCTTCTGACCTCATAAGTGGGGCAAGGTTCTGTAGGTACTTCCTGTCATAGGAAGCAGCACTTGCATTTTTACTTTCATTAGAAATTCAGTTCCTACTTAGATTTGTAATTAGTGAATTCCTTTTTTTTAAGTGATTGTGATTTATTATTATGCATACTCTTCTTTTTGTTGCCTTTATTTTGTTAACCTAGTTTCAAAACAAAATAAAATTTCATGATTAAAAAAAGGAAAAGTACCAGAATTCTAGCCTGCCACCTGGTTCCCATTTGAATCATTAGCTGGTCTGGACCTCTTCTTCTTCTTCTTCTTCTTCTTCTTCTTCTTCTTCTTCTTCTTCTTCTTCTTCTTCTTCTTCTTCTTCTTCTTTTTCGAGCAAGTCTCAAGCCCTTCTAGAACCTCAGAAAGAAGGCAAAAATTGCAGGTACTATTCTGCCCAATAGCTTCATGAGAAATTCATGAGCATTCCTGCCTTTCAGTAGCGTGATGCATGTGAAAGGGGAACATGAGTAGAAAGGGCTGCAGGGCTATGCCTTTAGCCTCACTCCTAAGGTAGCTCCTCCCAGCACATCATATGTTGAAGGATCAATTCTGTACCATGTTCTAAATCACAGAGAGAGCATTTGTGGATAGAAAAGACTCCCCACTGCACAAGTTACCCCTTAACTTGTGAGGGGCTGGGAGGAGCCTTCTGACCTCAAAAGTGGGGCATGGTTCTGTAGGCTGTTGTATTCATGTGACTCTTTTAGCCAGTGAGTCATGTCACAGGTTTGACTGACATTTAGAGAAGCAGTGGTCCATAGAGACAAATTGAAATGTAGAGGAGGACACCTATTTTCTGGAGAAAGGAGTTTGTTCGTGGTTCATTTTTAATCTGGGGGAGAGGGGTTCCTATGGCAGACATGATAGCTGCCCACAGAAAACAATGAAGAAATCCAGGATTTCAGCTTAGTGTGATTGGACAGTAGCATATCTACCCAGAAAAAAAAGATAGCAGCAATGATGACAGGAGTTCATGCCCATGCTCATTCTAATTCAGTGCACAGTATTTGTCTATTTGTAGTTTTATATATAGAACTCTGTTTGAAGCCGTTTCTGGTTACATTTCTGCATGGCTTCAGTGCCTGCACTGAAAATCCATTCTGCATTAGTAGATTTGAAAATTTTTGAAACTAGAAACTGCCCAGGGCTAGTGCCATCTCCTCCTCAAGGCAAATCTTAGAGAGCTTGTCTTCACCCATTTGATTTATTCTGCACCAATAATTAGTCATCCTGACACGGATTAGGCCAGAGGCTGCCTCACCATCTAACTCTTCTCCGACTAAATAAACAGGAGTAGATTTTAGCACCCCTAGGATCATGCACAGAAAATGGCTTTGAACTCTTCCAATAATTGTTGTATTTGTAAAACCCCAAATTTCTGCACCAGATATTAACATTGGAACCACCTTTGATGTAATACAAATTAAAAGTGGACATAATGTTCCTGGATACCTAAAATTCAGGAGTCTATTTAAGGTGTGTATACAAGCAACTGATTTCAGTTCCATTTTCTTCATTTAATGAGCCCTAGAACCCAAAGTGGAAAAGGCTATTCCAAGATAGCAGTATGATTTTGCCTGCTCTGTTTCTTTAGAATCTATCTGCCACTGGTACAGATTTTTTTTTCTTACCCCAACTTTGGATTTAGCATTGTTAGGATGTAATCCTATGCATGTTCAGACAAAAAATAAATAAATCCTACAACATCCAGCATTCCCCTGCCAGCTTGGCTGGCTGAGGAATGCTGGGAGTTGTAGGATATTTTTCTGTCTAAACATGCATAAGATTGAGCCCTTTATGACTAAATTGTTTTCTGCACAGAAAGCACTGAGCTGTCTCAGTAGTCTTCTCATGCCAACTTGAGATGTTGAAAACAAGATCATACTGCTGACATCGAGAAATACATTATCCAGAATCTTAGGCATATGAACGTTTTGATTATTCAAAGCTGGAATCATATAATTAATATAGATATTAAAAAGGAATGGAGCTAAAATGCTGCCTTGTTGAACACCTTTATATGAAGGAATCTCATCCGTAAGACAATTTTGATAGCAGCTAGGGATGGGCGGATGTCCCCGTCTGAGTTCTCTGGGCCCCTGCCCAGCCCCTGCCCCTGCTTGCATGCACCCGGACCCACACTCAAGCTCCTGCTGCTTGCTGAGCCACCCTCACTCACCTGGGTGGCGTTGTCGAGCCCCGCGATCGCCATTTTTTGAAAAATGAAATGGCGATCATGAAAATGCACATATTTGCGTATACACAAAATGGGGCCATGAATCGGCCATATACACAAGATTATAGGCAAGCAAATGCCTGTAATCTTGCATATATGGGCTATTCATGCCCCATTTTGCATATACGTGAATCTGCGCATTTGCAAAAATATGCATATTCACACATATGCAGAAATGTGCATTTTTGCCAATGTGCATATTCGTGCATGTGCAAAGTGGGCTGTGAATGGCCCATATATGCAAGATTACAGGCAAGCAAATGCCTGTAATCTTGCCTATACGGGCTATTCACAGCCCCATTTTGCATATAGGCAAAAATTTGCTTTTTTTGTGATCACCATTTTTCCTGGAAAAAATGGTGATCACAGAGCTCGACATTGCCATCTGGGTGAGTGCAGGCAGCTTGGGGAATTCGGGCAGGCAGGGAGTGGGGGAGGGGGCTCAGCAAGCATGGCATGGAGGCATGGGAGGGAGGGTTCTGCTGGATTCCTGGATGGAACCAGGAAACCCGAATTGCAACCCCCCCCATCAGAATGACATAGGAAGATGCCCTATAACAAGTCAGACCATTGGCCCATCTAGCTCAGTATTGTCTTTACACTGACTATCAGGGGCTCTCCAAGGTTTCAGACAGGGGACTTTCCCAGCCCTTCTTGGAAATACCAGAAATTAACCTGTGGCCGATTGCATTAAAAGCATGCACTCTGCCTCTGAGCTATGGTCCAAATAAGCCACTGCTCCCCCAATGCCATTGCTGAAAATTAATTTCACAGCCTTCTCCCAACTGCATTTTCCTGAAACAAAGAAGCACACCAAACCCTGGAAGAATCTTATGTAGCTTCAGAGTCATTATACAGTACTTTAAAATGGTGTAGTAGATGTTATTTCCACCACCGCCACACCACCACCATGCTACTACATCTTGTTATTTTCTGCCGATGGTAAGTTTAGATCTCCAGCCCCAAAATATACACCACATATCAGGTCAATCTAATTGATTCACCCCCTCTCAGATTCCACCTCAGCCCAAATGCAGCACTCAAGTGCATGTAGAGGTCTCATCATGTGTCCCATTGACCTGCATGAAGCCACATACACACTGCACTTTTACCCCAGCAAAGCATCAGATGGCCATACCAAGTCAACCCTTAAGTCAGACAGTGTCTCACACTTACCTTTTCTCATCACTGTAAAGATAATCTTTATTTCTATCACAGAGTTAGGGATGCCACTGGCTAAATTGTAGAAATTGCATATAGCCTGAAAGTCTATGTCTGACCTAGGGATGTACGAAAGTCACTTACCTTTTCACAGTTTGGATTCATGGTGGGGAGTAGGCGCTCCGTCCCTCCCCCCGGAATCCTCCCTGGGCCAGCTCCATTCTGCAGCAGCTCCACGGAGCCGCAGGCCAGGGCCGTCCGCAGCCGAAGTTCTGGCTGCAGACAGGCTGCTGCCACCGTAGCAGCCACCATTTGGATCCAGCAAAGCTGCCGTGATAGGCTACATAAGTATTTACATAGCCTATCATGGCAAGCCCCCCCCCCAAAAAAAAACAGCGTATGCAAATGGTGGCGGCTACGGCGGCTGCCATTTGTGTTCCCTATTTTTTGCCATTTTAGCCTACGTAAATATTACAGCGAAAAAAGGGGAACACAAATAGCGTAGTGGCGCTATTTGCATTCCTTTTTTTCTTGCCGTAATAGCCTACGTAGTTATTTATGTAGGCTAAAACGGCAGGAAAAAAGGAATGCAAATGGCACCCACTATGCTACATGTGTTCCCCTTTTTTTCACCGCAATAGCCTACGTAATATTTACATAGGCTAAAATGGCTAAAAATAGGGAAAGCAAATGGTGGCTGCCACAGCTGCAGCCATAGCTTAGGGATGGTGGAGAATTTCTCCACGAATCTTTGGGAGGCCGAGCGCCGAGGCATTCGGCCCCCCAAAAGTGTTGGGAAAATTCTCCGCCGGCCCCCCACCCCCCCCGGGATGGGACTTAACTTCAGCGAATGTCCCTCTCGGCGGCGGGTCCCGGTGGCGTTTCGGCAGCGTTTCGTCGGGGGCGGGGGCGGCGGCCGGTCTCCCAACCAGCTGCTGCCACCACCATTACAAAATAAAAAAGTAAAAAAACAACAACAACACACACCCGTGATAGGCTACGTGACGATTTACGTAGCCTATCACGGCTAGATTTCCAAAGTCAGCCGTGATAGGCTACGTAAATCATCACGTAGCCTATCATGGGTGACTTTGGGGGGAAAAAAAGCACGTACACAAATGGCGGCAGCCCATGGGTGCCGCCATTTGTGTTCCTTATTTTGGCATGTCTAGTCTACGTAAAGATTTACGTAGACTACGGCGAAAATAAGGGCAAAGCAAATAGCGTTCCCTTATTTTCGCCGTAGTCTACGTAAATCTTTACGTAGACTAGACGTGCCAAAATAAGGAACGCAAATGGCGGCGCCCATGGGCCGCCGCCATTTGCATACGTGTGTTTTTTTTTTCAAAAGTCACCCGTGATAGGCTATGTGACGATTAACGTAGCCTATCACGGCTGACTTTGGAAATCTAGCCGTGATAGGCTACGTTAATCATTACGTAGCCTATCACTTTTTTTTTTTTTTTTTTTTTACTTTTTCTTTCGTGGCCGGGGAGACGGGGCGCTTCTCCCTGGCCTGAATTTCGGCCGGGCGAGGCGGGGCGCCTCCCCCCCGGCCTGAACTTCAGGGGGAGAAGCGAAGCGCCTCCCCCCCACCGTGAAA
This sequence comes from Heloderma suspectum, assembly GCF_057233095.1. Lineage (NCBI taxonomy): Eukaryota > Metazoa > Chordata > Lepidosauria > Squamata > Helodermatidae > Heloderma > Heloderma suspectum. The sequence goes on from NC_139458.1 coordinate 271,785,673, forward strand.
AAAGCTGTGCTCCCTTTCGTACATCCCTACCATAGCTGCCGCCATTTGCATATGCTGTTTGGGGGGGGGGGGGCTTGCCATGATAGGCTATGTAAATACTTATGTAGCCTATCATGGCTATGATGAAGAAGCGAATGGTGGCCGCAGGGCGGCCACCTTTTGCAAGTCAGCATGGACAGCAGCAGGTAAGTGCTCCGTTTCGTGCGCCTTTTGTGGGTTGGGGGGGGAGCTTCATTCTGCCACAGATTTTGGGGGCCCGAATGCACTGACATTTGGCCTCACCAAGATCCGTGGTGAAATTCTCTGACATCCCTAGTCTGACCTAAGTTTCACACAGACCTTCAACTTGCTTTCCTAGGTGCAAAAATGCATCATGCTCATTAATGGTCGACATTGTTTCATCACTGCCCGATATCCTAAACCAGGTCATGCTACTGTGTCAGTTTCGCAGGAAAGGTGCTATAAATATGCAACCTCGTCTTTTAGTGTAGAGTTGGAGTTAGAAAAAGGATACACTTCTGTTAGAGCTTCTTCTGACAGACAGTGTGACACCACCCACCACCCACATCACACCCACAGTGTGACTCCACCCCCCCCCCCATGCAACTCCATCCCATTTCAGTGGGATGCCAACCATTAAAGCAGGAAGATGATACTTGAGTGTTCAGGCCAGTAACACTGGACTGTGTGAGGCTCATTTCTATGGCAAAGAACTGTAGTGCAAACACATTTTAATTCCTTACATTCAAATAATAACCATGTGTTTGTTTTGGAGGAAGCAAGCTCTGTTGTTGAAACTGCTCCAGGGCCCCCAACTGCTTTAATCCAGCATTATTTGGATAACAAGTGATTGGCCCTTGACATATTATAATGATAATACAAATGCTAAGCAGATTTCAGCTGGTAAACAGTGGCATTTCAGATACTGGCCACATTATTATTTTTTTAAGTACATTTAAGCTAATGAACATTATACAGTTAGAGAGTTTACCCTTTAAGTCTTTTAAACTGCCAAGCTGCTGTCACAGTCCAGGACCAAAAATGCATCAGATGCTAAACACAATTAATTATTCAATAAAAACAGAACTGTGACAAAAGGTTACATTATTAAAAGGCAACAAAAATGTTTAATAAATAAGGATTATGTGGCACTTTTGATCTTATAAAATCTGCACAAACAAAAACTAATTAAGGGACTATAAGCATGAGCAAGTACAGGCCAGGCATCATCTGCAGCACATGGAAACAGAGCATGGCACTCTTCCTTGGACTAGCCATGGATTTTCTTTCTGGCAAATAATTCTCTTAGGACTGTGCCTTTACTTTGCATTAGGGACGTATGACAAATTTCTTGGAGTTCATCTTTGATCAGGATTTTCCCAGTTCACACATTCCAGACTGATCACAGATTCAGGCAGAATCTGTGGTCAAAGTCCCTACACTTCCGAGCTTCCAATGTGATTCATAGACCCCCCAAAATGGCATTTGACAGCAAGTGCGCATTTGAAAAAATGCATCCAAAGTAGGGATGGCAGAGAATTCTGCCACGGACCCCAGTGAGGCCAGGTTCTTTAGAATCTCTAAATTAGAGATTCTAATCTAAAATTTAGAATCCTCCAGAGTCCATGGCAGAACGGCACCACTCACCTTTGCCTCCCTGAGGATGCATCTGGAGCCGGATCCTCCTCACGGCGATCCTGTGGAGCCGCTGGCTGGCTCCAGAGCACCAGCGATACGGCCGCCATTACCGTATTGCTGGCTGAGGGGGACTGCCTCTGGATGCAAATGGTGTTCGGTACACCATTTGCAGCCAAGAAGGTCTTAGATTAAGCCAAATGCAGCCATAAATGGCTGCATTTAGCTTAAACTAAGGGCTTTATCACCGCAAATTGCGTCTGCTACACCATTTGCATCTCTGATTTTTCATGCAATAGGCTAGCCAGAGTGGAGCTGGCCAGAGAGGATTCCGGCGGGGGGGGGAGGAACAGATTGCCTCCCCGCGCGGAACCCCCCCCCCGGAACAGAAGGTAAGGGTTTCGTACAAGCCTAATCCAAATACGCTTTAATCAATGGGAGAAGAACATACACATTTCAAAGATGTGCACAACTGATGCATACATTTGGAAAAATACACATGAAAATATTTCCATGGAAAAGAAAAACAAACAAACAAAGCTTGCAATCTGATATGGACTTGAGTCAAAACGAGCTTCAAGATGGAATTTGGAGAGCTCTGGAGAGCTCAAGTTTTGCTGAGTCGCACATCCCTACTTTGATGAGAGGTGAAGATCTCCACCTTGGAGATATTCAGACCACCTTGGAATCTAATGTAGTCTGGGGTAGAGATGGGTAAATCTGTCAGTTTTGATTTATCTCATATATTTCAGTCTTCAGTTCATCCCAAACTTTGAGAATTTTTCCAGTGTTAATTTCAGTTCATTCCCAACTTTGAGAATTTTTAAAAACAAAAAATAAAACATTCACATGAAAATGTGTACACATTTTTGTGTGCATTCCTCCTAATACATGCATTTTTCAATGTAATTTTGTGCAATATACACATTTGTTTGCAAGCAATTGTTCTAATATATAATACATTTCTGAATGTTGTTTTCTCTGTTATATCTTTTTTCTGTGTGATTTCCCTTAATATACACATTTTTGTTTGCATGGTTTGGAGAAACCCACGGCAAAATTTGGAGAATTGTGAATTTTGCAAGGTAACTACATTTTGGTTTGTTTGAAAGTGTGAAATCACATAAGTGCACATTAAAAGATGTCAGAACTCCTTCAGAACCTCAGGAGGGCTTTGAAAGTGGTTTTCTTGACTAGTTTGACACATTTTCACAACCTTTCTGCAAGCTCTCCATAAATGGAAAATGCCAGGCAGATGTGAGATGGGAGGCAGAGGAGGAGGTTGTTGTTCTGTAACTGACAGTTCTAGCTTCCAATCACAGAATGAATCTACCAGGGGTCTCTTGTTACTTCCAATCATCAGTGCTTTTGGTAGGGACATAGAACAGAACAGAGCATAAAATAAAACAATTAATTTTGTAAAAACTCAAGTACTGTTCTCCCCCCCCCCTTTTTTTGTAGTTTTATTCATAGCTTCCTAACTCCTGCATCTACCCTTCTGAAATTTTGCAGGGGACTCCCCTAGGGCACTTCTACTTTTTACATCATATTCATGCAAATTTCCCATAAAACCACAGGGAATGGCATCAAACTTTCTTTTTTTAAAGAACCCCTCAAAGGTGCTTGTCACAAAAGTCCTGCACCCATCTGCCTGAAGATTTGGCAGGCTTCATTACCACAGAATGGTATAATGTCTGACAAAGGAGTTTCAATGAAAACACCCCAAATAAGACTTTGATTTTAAGCCTATGCTTGGTTTTTGAGAGCCACAGCAACCTCCATTTACAGCTTCAGAGAATCTAAATAGACACACATCTGTTTAGAAATTAGTGTGCTCATCTCCAATATACTGTAGTTTACAATGCACTACATAGAAGATTGTAAAAAGGATTCAAAGTGTACAGTAATACACTGGAATCTTGGTATTTACTCTAATTACTATAATGGCATTGGACTATACAGAAGTGGCTTACCAGCAGCGATGTCAAAGAATTCCGCCACGGATCTCAGTGAGATCCTCAGTGAGAACCCCCAAATCCATGATGGAACGAAGCACCCCCCGCCACACCACCCCATGAAAGGCACGTGAAACGGAACACTTACCTGGTGCTGTTCATGCTGCTTTGTGAATGGCGTCTGCGTCTGCGGCTGCCATTTGCGTCACCATTTAGGCTGTAATAGGCTACGTAAATAGGCTACATAAATACTGGGCCACGTAAATACTTACGTAGCCTATCACGGCTAATGCAGGGATGCCATTTGCATCCCTGCGGAGGCCGTGATAGGCTACGTAAGTATTTACATAGCCTATCATGGCAAAAAAAGCAAAAGCAAATGGTGGCCACCATAGCTGCCGCCATTTGCGCCCCTGTCTTTCACCATGATAAGCTACATAAATATTTATATAGCCTATCACGGCCAAAAACATGAATGCAAATGGCGGCCGCTGTAGCTGCTGCCATTTGCGTTCGCAGGCTCCACCCACCTGCGAATGCACCCGGCTGGCAGCTCCGCAGAGTTGCCGCGGAGCGAAGCCGGCCAGGTTAGGATTTCGGGGGGAGGTGCGGAGTGCCTCCTCCCCCCATGAATAGGGATGGCGGAGAATTTCTCCCCGAATCTTCGGGGGGCCGAGCGCCAACGCATTCGGCCCCCCGAAATCGGTGGTGAAATTCTCCCCCCCGCCCCCCCCGGGATGGGACTTACCTTTGACGAATGTCCCTCCCGGCGGCAGGTCCTGGCGGCGGTTCGTTGGCCTTTCGTCGGGGGTGGGGGCGGCAGCCCGTCTTCCGAACCACTGCCGCCGCCGCCGCCGCCGCCATTACAAAGTGCAAAAAACAAACAAACCCTGTGATAGGCCGTAGTCTACGTAAATCTTTACGTAGACTACCAGGACCAAATAAGGAACGCAAATGGTGGCGCCCTATGGGCGTCGCCATTAGGGGTGGACGAAAGTCACTTACCTTTTCTCAAAGCTTGTTCGCGGTGGGGGGGAGGCGCTTCGCTGCTCCCCCCGCGAAGTTCAGGCCGGGGGGGAGGCTTCCCGCCTCGCCCCGGCTGAAATTCAGGCCGGGGGGGAGGCTTCCCGCCTCGCCAGGCCGAAATTCAGGCCGGGGAGGAGGCTTCCCACCTCGCCCGGCCGCGAAAGCGAAAGTTAAAAAAAAAAAAATGCCCCCTGATAGGCTACGTGACGATTCACGTAGCCTATCATGGCTAGATCTGCAAAGTCAGCCGTGATAGGCTACGTCAATCATCACGTAGCCTATCACGGGTGACTTAAAAAAAAAAAAAAAAAAGCGCGTACGGATAATGGTGGCCCCCATAGGGAGCCGCCATTCATGTTCCTTATTTGGTCGCTGTAGTCTATGTAAATGTTTACGTAGACTATGGCGAAAATAAGGGCAATGCATAGAAACACCATGCTGAAAACTCATCACATCTATGAATTCAGGAATCTCTGCAAATGCTGCAGGTTCTCTTGTGAGTGGGCTTAATGCATTAGCAAGCATGAGGCAGTATTTGAAACAGTGCAAGAGGCAATATTGGATCTATAAGAAGAATGTAAGTGAATCCACACAAGTTAGGATGCTGCACCTGTCGGTCCAGGTCCAGAAAGTTGAGCCTTGGAACTTGATTAGACCAAGGGAGTATGGCCGGACCTGCCTTTTTATGAGGACATGGGTAGGGCTGCTGGAGAAATCCTCTGCAGACTTAAATAAGGCTGGATTCCCAAGGAGTCGACCTGCAGGGTCCACAGTGGACCACCTCCCCTTACCTCCATGCCTGCCGGACTCTGTGTGGGACAACTTCCAGGTTTTAAAAGGAAAGATTACAAAGGACAGCTGCCATTCATGGATCTTAGGAAAATCACACCCATAATGTGGGTATCTTACACCATTTGCACTTACATATATGTAAACTGCAGCCGTAAAAGCACTTTTATGGCTGCGATTTATGTAGATGTAAGTGCAGTACAGCTGCAAATGGTGTAAAATACACCATTCACTGCCATACTTTTCTCAAGGGCTGCGCGAAAGTCACTTACCTGGTCTTGCAGCTTTTCGCGGTGGGGGGGAGGCGCTTCGCTGCTCTCCCCCCAAAATTCAGGCCAGGGGGGGAGGCTTCCTGCCCCGCCTGGCGGAAATTCAGGCCGGGGAGGAGGCGCCTCACCTTGCCCAGCCGCGAACTAAAAAGTTTTTCTTTAAAAAAAAAACGCCCCCGTGATAGCCTATGTGACGATTAACGTAGCCTATCATGGCTAGATCTGCAAAGTCAGCCGTGATAGGCTACGTAAATCGTCACGTAGCCTATCACGGGTGACTTAAAAAAAAAAAAAAGCGCGTACGCAAATGGCGGCTCCCATTTTTACATAAATTTTTACATAGACTACGGCAAAAATAAGGGCAACGCAAATAGCGTTGCCCTTATTTTCGCCATAGTCTACATAAATCTTTACGTAGACTACAGCGACCAAATAAGGAACGTGAATGGCGGCTCCCTATGGGGGCCGCCATTAGCCGTACGCGCTTTTTTTTTTTTTTACGTATGATTTACGTAGCCTACCATGGCTGACTTTGCAGATCTAGCCGTGATAGGCTACGTTAATCGTCACGTAGCCTATCACGGGGGCGTTTTTTTTTAGTTTTATTGGAATGGCGGCGGCGGCAGCCAGTCGAAAGATCGGCTGCCACCCCCGCCCCTGACGAAGACCCGACGAACCGCCGCCAGGACCTGCCGCCGGGAGGGACATTCGGGAAAGGTAAGTCCCATCCCGGGGGGGGGTGCGGGGGGGTGTGTGTGTGGAGAATTTCCCCCCCAAACTTCTTCGGGGGGCCGAACACGTTGGCGCTTGGCCCCCCGAAGTTTCGGGGATAAATTCTCCGCCAACCCTACTTTTCTCAAGGTCTACTAATGGCAGCCGCCATTTGTGGATCTTGCCTTTTTAAAACTAGAAAGGTGCACTATGAAATCTGGCACGCACGTGCAGGGAACTAAGGGAATCTGGTGAGCCCAAGCAGCCCTGATTTCCCCATGATTGACCCCCCCCAGATGAGATTTTGTGGGGGTTCGCCCATCCCTAGACATCAGTGGCACCTGATTATGAATCAGCAGCATTAACTGAAGTCATTACTTGATCTGGATTGAGACCTTAGGCTTGTAGTTCCCATTCTTGGCTGCAGACTGTTTCCTGTGACAATGAGCAGTGAAATGTCTTGGTAACCCTGCAGAGTAAGGTATGAATATAGGAATACCTGACCCAAAACTGCTACTGGAGTATGCTTCAAAATTGTCTCAAATGTCAGTTCTTTACTCCTCGTGTTTGATACCCTACTAACCAGATGATTGTCTGCCTATCGAACAACTAGTGATTTTGAACATGGCAGGTTGCATCAGATATTCTGTTAAACAATTGGAGGTGCTAGTATATCTCTGTGAGCATGTATTAGAATCATAGAACCATAGAAGAGTAGGGTTGGAAGGGGTCTACAAGACCATCAAGTCCAACCCCTTGCTCATTGCAGGAATCCAAGTCAAGACATCCCTGACAGATGGCTGTCCAGCCTCATCTTGAGTGCCTCCAGTGTGGGAGAGCCCACCACCTCCCTACGTCATTGGTTCCATTGTCATATTGCTCTAACAGTCAGGAAGTTTCTCCTGATGTTCATCTGGAATCTGGCTTCCTGTCACTTGAGCCCATGATTCCGTGTCCTGCACTCTGGGATGATCGAGAAGAGATGCTGTCCTTCCTCTCTGTGACAGCCTTTCAAGTACTTGAAGAGTGCTATCATATCTCCCCTCAGTCTTCTCTTCTCAAGGCTAAACATGCCCAGTTCTTTCAGTCTCTCTTCATAGGGCTTTGTTTCCATTCCCCTGATCATCTTTGTTGCCCTCCCCTGAACCCTTTCCAGCTTGTCTGCATCCTTCTTAAAGTGTGGTGCCCAGAACTGGACACAGTACACCAGATGAGCACTAACCAGTGCTGAGTAGAGGGGAACTAATACTTCCTGGGATTTGGAAGCTATGCTTCTATTAATGCAGCCCAAAATAGCATTTACCTTTTTTTGCAGCCACATCACATTGTTGGCTTATATTCAGCTTGTGATCGACAACAATTCCAAGATCCTTCTCGCTTGTAGTATTGTTGAGCCAAGTATCCCCCATCTTGTAACTGTGCATTTGGTTTCTTTTTCCTAGGTGCAGAACTTGGCATTTATCCCTATTAAATGTCATTCCGTTGTTTTCTGCCCAGCGCTCCAGCCTATCAAGATCACTTTGAATTTTGTTTCTGTCTTCCAAGGTATTGGCTATCCAGCCCAATTTTGTGTCATCTGCAAATTTGATCAGCATTCCCCGCACCTCCTCCTCCAAGTCATTAATAAAAAAGTTGAAGAGCACTGGGCCCAGGACTGAGCCCTGCGGTACCCCACTCGTTACCTCTCCCTAGTTTGAGAAGCACTCTTTGAGTCTGATTCTGTAACCAACTGTGCAGAGAATTCCGCCACAGATCACGGTGAGGCTGAATGCCAGTGCATTCGGCCCCCCGAAATCTGTGGCGGAATGGCCTGCCACCCCCCACCCCCCGCGGATCCCCCCTGGGATGAGACTTACCTGGGGCGGATCTTCTGGGCGGCGACAGCTCTGGCGGCGGCTCCGGCGGCAGCTTCGGCAGCAGTGGCTGATCTTCTGACCGGCTGCTGACGCCGCCATTTGCAGTTTTTTTTGTTTCTTTTTTTACAGAGACCTGATAGGCTATGTAAGTTTTTATGTAGCCTAAAACGTCTGGGTAAAAAAAAAAAAGCATACGCAAATGACGGCGGCTACGGCCGCCGCCATTTGCGTTCCTTAGTTTGGGCCGTCTTAGTCTACGTAAATATTTACGTAGACTAAGACGGCAAAAATAAGGGGAACGCAAATAGCGTTAGCTACGCTATTTGCGTTCCCCTTATTTTCGCCGTCTTAGTCTACGTAAATATTTACGTAGACTAAGACGGCCCAAACTAAGGAACGCAAATGGCGGTGGCCATAGCTGCTGCCATTTGCGTACGCAGTTTTTTGTTTTCCCCAGAGCCCTCCGCAGCCAGAAATCCATCTGCGGACGGCTCTGGCCTGGCTGGGCCTGGCCGGCTGCGCTGCACTGCGGAACTGCCGTGGAGCACAGCCAGTCATGGAGAATTCCAGGGGGGAGGAATGGAGCACCTCCCCCCCGTCGAGGATTCCGGGGGGAGGGACGGAACGCCTCCCCCCCCATAAACATAATCCGCGAAAGGTAAGTGACTTTCGTACATCCCTAGGCAGGATTTATTCTTGACAAATCCATGTTGGCTTCAAGTAATCACTTCATTGTTTTCAAGGTGCTTACAGATTGAGTGCTTTATAATCTGCTCCAGTATTTTCCCAGGGTCTGATGTCAGACTGACTGGTCTGTAGTTCCCAGGTTCCTCCTTTTTACCCTTTTTGAAGATAGGGACAACATTAGCCCTCCTCCAGTCATCTGGCACTTCACCTGTCCTCCATGATTTCTCAAAGAGACTAGACAGTGGTTCTGAGAGTTCTTCTGCCAGTTCCTTTATTACTCTAGGGTGCAGTTCATCTGGCCCTGGAGATTTGAACTCATTCAAAGTAATGAGGTGTTCCTTGACCATATGCCTATTGATCTCAAGCTGCAATCCTGCCCCTTCAGCCTGTACTTCGCCTTTGCCAGGGGGGTCATAGACCCTCTTTGGGGAGAAGACTGAGCCAAAGTAGGAATTAAGCACCTCTGCCTTTTCTTTGTCATCTGTTATCATTTTGCCATCCTTATTTAACAGCTGAACCACCATTTTTTCCCATCTTTTACTTTGCACGTAGCTGAAGAAAGCTTTTTTGTTGCTTTTAGCATGCCTCGCTAACTTCAGCTCATTCTCAGCTTTAGCCTTCCTGGCCCACCCCTGCAGTTCTGTGCTACCTGCCTTTGTTGCTTGGCCTTCTTTCCACTTCCTATATGTGTCCTTTTTTGTTTTCAGGTCATCTCTAAGAGTTTTGTGAAGCCACATTGGCTTCTTATGTTGTCTTCCACCTTTTCTTCTTGTTGGAATTGTTTGTAATTGTGCCTTGAGAAATTCCTTTTTTTAAAGCTCCCACCCATCTTGGACTCCTTTTCTTGTTAGAGTCGCTTGCTATGGGACCTTACTGATCATTGTTCTGAGTTTATTAAAATGTGCTTTCCTAAAATCCAGGGTACTGGTTTGGCTACACTCAGCTTGTGCTTCCCTTAGAACCAAGAACTCAAGTACAACATGGTCACTTAGAAAAGGCAGAAGGCAGTGTGTCTCCATGTTGCAGTCCGCATGGAATTATTTCTCAGGAACAGACATATTCTCTGAACAGCTGATTAGTTCTATTCACTGAAACAGGAAAGAGATGTTGAAAGGAATTTGTGACTGTAGCCAAAATCAGCAGCCACATATCTCATTCTTCCCCTCTTCCCTGTCATGACTAGCAATACAAAAATGTGACACAATGTCTGTTGTGCTCTTCCTTTCCCCACCTTTATGGAAGCAACAGCCAATGAAGTAGAGAAAGGAAATTCTGAATTTGATGATATCACACCAGTCTTGTTTGCATTTGTTTCATTTGACAGTGAAAGGACTAAGAGACATGGGACAGCCTTATATCCACCATAATATCTAGTTCCAGACTGAGTGAATATTAGGGATGTCAGAGAATATTGATATACACAATAGAATGAGTTTATGTATTAGAGATATTGATGTAAAAGTCAAAAATAGCTTTGCTAGCCCAGCTGTAATTATTATGTTGTATTCACAAAAATCACAACAGATGCTCTTAAATTATACTCCCAATTTACCTTGAGTGTACCTAGAGGGAGGATTTGCACCATGTTAGTTATCGCTAAAATCTCTTGGTTCACCCAACCTGGACCTGAAATGGCACCCTTCCTGTTAACACAACACATTCACAAGGTGATAACTGCATCATGTGTGAGCTCTTCTCGTTGAATATTACAGCATATAGGAGGTAAAAAGATTATCATGCGATAAATAAGTCACCATATGATAAACACCATATGATAAAAAAGATCAGTCCACCATGTGAGAATTGCAATTAAAATGTAATTTATATGATTACTAAACGCATTCATCACTCTAATTTTTTGGTATAGAATTTCAAACACCTAAGATCAGATGTTTGAAACCAATTCAGCAGTGTTATTGCTTCTGTCTACTGTGTATAATTTCCACCTTGGTAATCTAAACATTCTTCTTACACAGCAACACATTCTCGTTCTTCAGCTTCAGAAAACAACAGATTACATTTGATATGCTGGTCAAGCAAATTTAGCGAGATGAAATCTATGATGCTACCAGCCAGGGGAACCCATCTGAAACATAAATAAGTATCATTTTGTGCATTGGTATTTTGAAAGAAAAAGTAAATGCCAAACATTAAAAGATGACTGGAATCACAATTCCAGAATGACACAATTGTGGTCTATAAACTACTTGTGTTGTTCATTTATTTTAAATAAATGTGTTTTGCTACACATAGACACCCTTGCTGTGATACATAGTAATCTCCCAACTTTCCCTGAGATATATCAGCTGAGTCATTAGCCGATGGAGCTCATTATGGTAATGTTCTCTGCATGGGGCTCACATCGTCGTTTAGTGCAAGGAACCCCAAATTATCCACTTTCCATTTATCTGTGGCATCCATGTCAGGATGGCTCAAGACTTTTTGCTGCTCTGGGCAAGATGGTCCCATCTCCCCCCTCCCCATTTCATGTATAGAAGCCAACTGCTTTGGCAGCTGACTCTCTGTTTAATACTAGTGATGGGGTTGTTCCTTTACCACACCTGAGGATAGGGATGGCCGTGAATTTCTCCATGAATCTCAGGGAGGCCGAATGCCAACGCATTCGGCCCCCGAAATTGTTGGTGAAATTCTCCGCTCCCCCACCCCCCCCCCGGATGGGACTTACCTCATGTGAATGTCCCTCTCGGCAGCGGGTCCCAGTGACGGTTTAGCGGCGTTTCGTCGGGGGCGGGGGCGGCGGCCGGTCTTCCGACCGGCTGCCGCTGCCGCCATTACAAAATAAAGTAAAAAAAACCAAAACACCCGTGATAGGCTACGTAACGATTAACGTAGCCTATCACGGCTAGATTTCCAAAGTCAGCCGTGTTAGGCTACGTTAATCGTTACGTAGCCTATCACGGGTGACTTTGAAAAAAAAAAAAAAAAGCATGTACCCAAATGGCGGCACCCATGGATGCCGCCATTTGTGTTCCTTATTTGGGCCTGGGTAGTCTATGTAAAGATTTACGTAGACTATGGCAAAAATAAGGGCAATGGCCTGAACTTCGGGGGGAGAACCAAAGCGCCTCCCCCCACCGCGAAGCAAGCTGTGGGACCAGGTAAGTGACTTTCGTACATCACTACCTTAGGAGCAGACTAGTTGAGGGAGTCCAGGACAGGTTGTAATCACAGCTTTCTCCTCCAACAGAGAGGATCAACAGAGGAGTTCAGGCGGGACAGCCAGGAAGCTGCCACCACCACTGCCAGGAAGCTGCCTCCACCGCCCCCCAGCATTTGCTACCTGAGGAATCACCTCACTCCATCTAATGGTAGGGGTGTCCCTGATCTGCTCAGTCCCTCCACCAACCTTTTTCAAAAGGGGATTCAGCATCTTTCACTTAAGGATGTGCAAATCAGTGAAACCTGAGCTTCTGTAGGATCTCCAAATTCCAGCTCATTCTGACTTACTTCTGTACCACATTGCAAGTTCCTTCTTTTTTTCTTTTGCAGAACAAATCACATGTGTTTTTTCATGTACATCTCCCCAAATGTATGCCTCAGTCATGCACATTTCTGAAATGTATGCATTTTTCTCCCACTGAAATGTGCCTGTGCACATTTTTTCAAACGTATGCATTTTTCATGCACATTCTTTGAATGTACACATGTTTGAACTCATTTTTTGTGTGTGTGTTCTGCAAATCAGAGGGAAAAAAACAAATCGATGATCTATTCAGGGAAACAGATCCTCCTTCCAAATGAACCTTCTAGGGATGGATGGACTCACCTCTGTCTGGTCCCTTTGGGCAATCGACGAGCTATTGTTGGTGCCCACTTGTGTGAGCTGCACTGCAGGAGCTACAGGACAGCTCGGTGACCACCTGGGAAGTGCTGCCAGGCCATCCGTTGCCTTAATGAGCTGCAATTATGCACAGAAATAGCAGCTCGGTTACTTCTGCATATCTAATGTTGTGTCTATTGCTGCCTTAAAGGTAGGGATGTACGAAACCCCCCTTACCTGGCTCTGCTGGGTTCCACTGGGGGGAAGGTGCTCCGTCCCTCCCCCTGGAATCCTGGCCGGCCGGCTCCACTCTGCGGGGATTCCGCGGAGCCATCGGCTGGCTCCGCCAGCAGCAGACATCTGGCCGCTGGCTAGCAGGGACGCAAATGGCAGCAGCCGTAGCCACCGCTGTTTGCGTCCCTGTATTCAGCCGTGATAGGCTACATAAAGACTTATGTAGCCTATCACGTCTGAGTTAAAAAAAAAAACACACATACGCAAATGGCAGTGGCTACGTCCGCTTCCATTTGCGTTCCCTATTTTTGGTTGTCTTAGTCTACGTAAATATTTACGTAGACTAAGACGCGGAAAATAAGGGGGAACGCAAATAGTATAGCAGATGCTATTTGCGTTCCCCCTTAGTTTCGTCGTCTTAGTCTATGTAAATATTTACGTAGACTAAGACAACCAAAAATAGGGAACGCAAATGGCGGCTGTAGCCATCGCCATTTGCATATGTGTTTGTTTGTTTTTTTATCCCAGACTTGATAGGCTATGTAAGTCTTTATGTAGCCTATCATGAATGGGGGAAAAAAAAATAAAGACTGCAAATGGCGGCGGCTGTGGCAGCCGGTCGGAAGACCAGCCACCGCCACTGCCTCCACCAAAGCCGCCGCTGGAGCCGCCACCATCCGGAACATCCACCGCAGGTAAGTCTCATCCTGGGGGGGATCCGCGGGGGGCGGGGGGGTGGCAGGCTGTTCCACCATGGAGTTCGGGGGGCTGAATGTACTGGCATTCGGCCTCACCGAGATCCGTGGTGGAATTTGTAGGGATATACAAAAGTCACTTACTTGTTCGGGGATTATGTTAATGGGGGGGAGGCGTTCTATCCCTCCCCCCAGAATCCTGGCCGGGGGGGAAGGCGCTCTGCACATCCCCCCCGGAATCCTGGCTGGCTGGCTCCACTCTGCAGGGATTCTGCGGAGCCACCGGCCGGCTCCGCCAGCAGCCGGACATCTGGCCACTGGCTAGCAGGGACACAAATGGCGGCGGCTACACTATTTGCGTTTCCCTTATTTTCGCTGTCTTAGTCTACGTAAATATTTACATAGACTAAGACGTGCCAAAATAAGGAATGCAAATGGCAGTGGCCGTGGCCGCCGCCATTTGTGTACGCACGGTTTTTTTTTAAAAAAAAGTCAGACGTGATAGGCTACGTAAACATTTACGTAGCCTATCACGGTTTTTTTTAAAACCTAGCCATGATAGGCTACGTAAATCTTTATGTAGCCTATCACGTCTTTTTTTTTTTTTTTAAACTGGAAATGGTGGCAGCGGCAGCCGGTCGGAAGACCGGCCGCCGCCGCCGCCAAACCACCACCGGAGCCGCCGCCGCCTGGAAGATCCGCCCCAGGTAAGTCTCATCCTGGGGGGGCGGGGGGGCAGGCTGTTCCACCACCGATTTTGGGGGGCCGAATGCACTGGCATTCGGCCTCGCCGAGATCCATGGCGGAATTCTCTGACATCCCTAATTCTTTGACATCCCTACTTAAAGGTGTGATGGGCCTGTAATGTTTGGTCATCACCCCTTTAAGGCAGCAGTAGACATAACATTAGATTTGTGGAAGTAACCAAGCTACAATTTCTGCACACAATGGCAGCTTGGTAAGGCAACGGTTGGCTTCACAGCACTTTCTGCCGGTCACTGAGTGGGCAAGGGAGGCCCCTCCAGGGCCGGGAAAGTGGGGTCCAGGTGATTAGGTGGGAGTGAGTCCACCAGACTCCACCCCCTCCTTGGACTCTTGCACCATCCCTAGAACCTTCCTGTAACTTATGATCATCACTGGAGGCCCTGTTACATGTCCCACTCCCTAGAGAGGCTATGCTGGCAGATAGTAAAAACAGGGCCTTTTTGTAGCAGCACCCCGGATGTGAAACTCCCTCCTGAGGGAGGTGGGTTTGGCTCTCTCTTTGTTATGTTTCAAACAGGCAGTAAAGACTGTCAGGCTTTTAACGTTTAATGTTTTACCAGTCTTTAATATTAAGGCCGCTCATACATTTTTGAATGGTTGCGTTACTTTGTTCTTTGGGTTTTATGTGAAGTTTTAATGCTTTTATTCTGTGTTGCCCTGAGTAGGGATGTCACAGGCATCCAGCTGGGGCTCAAAGCCCAAGGATCACCGGCTCAGCTCCCCAGATGCCAGTCTGCAAGTCCCTCCTCTTGCATGACTGAGCCAGGCAAGTGCACAGCTGCCTGCTTCCTCACCGAGCTGCCATTTTGCAGAAAAAAAGGCAGCCCATCCTTGCTTGTAAATGTCCATCTGTGCAAATGGCAGCCATAGAGGGGCCATTCACATAAGATTACAGGCAGAGAGGGACCATTTACGCCTACAATATTGCATAAATGGCCCCTTTACGGCTGCCATTTACACAAATGGATGTCTATGAACAAGGATGAGCCACAAATGGACCATTTACGCCTATAATATTGGATAAATGGCCCCTTTACAGCTGCTATTTACACAAATGGATGCCTATGAACAAGGATGATCCACAAATGGACCATTTACGCCTATAATATTGGATAAATGGCCCCTTTACAGCTGCTATTTACACAAATGGACATCTATGAACAAGGATGAGCCATAAATGGACCATTTACGCCTATAATATTGCATAAATGGCCCCTTTACGGCTGCCATTTACACAAATGGATGTCTATGAACAAGGATGAGCCACCATTTTCTGCAAAATGACAGTCTGGCAAGGAAGTGGCTGCCCACGCACTGCTCGCCAGGCACTCATGGACTGCCTGGCTAAGTGTGCGGTGCAGCAAACAGAGACAGCTGGCCGGTGGGAGTCTGGCAAGCGGCATGTTA
This sequence comes from Heloderma suspectum, assembly GCF_057233095.1. NCBI lineage: Eukaryota > Metazoa > Chordata > Lepidosauria > Squamata > Helodermatidae > Heloderma > Heloderma suspectum. Next base: position 271,801,483 of record NC_139458.1, read on the forward strand.
CTCATAACCAGATGAGTTTGCCCATCCCTAGCCCTGAGTGCCTGCTAGGCAGAGGGTGCAATTGTATAAATACAACGGACAAATATATAAATAACAGAAGAAACATAAAACAGCAGACTGAAAATATTCTCACTTGGATTTGGGAATAGTTTATTTTCCTAGTTGAGCTTTGGAAGGAAAAGTTCTCTCTAAATCTCAACTGGACAGAAGCTGTGAGCATCCTGTAACCACAGAATCTTGATTATACAAGCAGCCCTAATGACTTGGGTCATGTACAATGCCTTCCTAATCAAGAGGAGAAACTCTCTGTAGTTGAAAGATCATAATCCCTTGTGGATCGAGAGGGCTATCTCCAAAACCCTTTGAATCTTCCAGTGAACATAAAGCTTAGTGGAAGCTTAATCAGTTGACTATGACTTGAGGAAATGAATTTCATCTTAGTAATCTTATTAGCATAGTTAATGAGAGGATTGGCATGAAAGCTCAGGTTTAATTCAGAGGGGAACAAAAACCAGACGTCGAATTCTTGCAATATGTACCTCAAGAAGAAAGGATGAGCATATTCTGGAAAGCACAGCCATTGACCTTTGTCAGGGTTTCATAGTCAGTTTGGTAACAAAACAGCTCTGTGTGTGTGTGTATGTGTGTGTGTGTGTGTGTGTATATATATATATATATATATATATATATATATTCCTGTCAGATGAACTCACAGGATTCTAGGGATGTACGAAACTCACCTTTTCGCAGAATTTTTCACGGTGGGGGGGAGGCGCTCCGTCCCTCCCCCCGGAATTCTCGACGGGGGGAGGCAATCCAGTCCTCCCCCCTGGAATCCTGCCTGGCCGGCTCCGCTCCGTGGCGGCTCCGCAGAGCAGCCGGCCAGGGCCGTCTGCAGATGGAGTTCCGGCCACGGACGGACTGCTGCAGACGCAAATGGCGGCCACCGTAGTGGCCGCCATTTGCGTCCAGCCAGGCTGCTATGATAGGTTACGTAAGTATTTAAGTAGCCTATCACAGCCGGCCAAAAAAAAAACAGCATACGCAAATGGCAGTGGCTACGGTGGCCACCATTTGCGTTCCCTATTTTTCGCTGTTTTAGCCTACGTAAATATTTACGTAGGCTATTACGGCGAAAAAAAGGGGAATGCAAATAGCGTAGTGGGCGCTATTGGCGTTCCTTTTTTTTCACCGTAATAGTTTACATAAATATTTATGTAGGCTAAAACGGAGGGGGGAAAAGGAATGCAAATAGTGCTCACTACGCTATTTGTGTTCCCCCTTTTTCACCGTAATAGCCTACGTAAATATTTACATAGGCTAAAATGGCAAAAAATAGGGAATGCAAATGGTGGCCACCATAGCTGCCTCCATTTGCATATGCAGTTTGGTTTTTTTGCTTGGCTTGCCATGATAGGCTACGTAAATACTTATGTAGCCTATCACGGCAAAGACCAGGATGCAAATGGCGGCTGTGGCAGCTGGTTGAAAGACCAGTCGCTGCCACTGCCAGAGCTGCCGCCAGAGCTGCCGCTGTCCAGAACATCCACCCCAGGTAAGCTTCATCTCAGGGGGAATCCGCGGGGGGGGGGGCAGGCCATTCCACCATGGATTTTGGGGTGCCGAATGCCAGTGCATTCAGCCTCACTGAAATCCGTGGCAGAATTCTCTGCCATCCCTACAGGATTCATGGTAGAGAACTCATGACAATAAATAGTGCATGTATCCACATCCTTACTGATGTCAGTATCAGCTCCCAGGCTGTGGAACTCCTTAGCAAGGGGAGCTAGGCTGGCTCCATCTCTGCTGTCCTTCTGCTGGCAGGCAAATACATTCTTATTCAAGCCAGCCATTGGTGTGTAAGCTGGCCTGCTGTGTCAGGTGATGTTTTCATTCTATTGTTGTGTTTTTAATAGTGTTTTGATTAATTTGTTTTATTCAGAATAAAGTTTTATTTTCAAAATGTTTTAGTTCCTATGCTTGTAAGCCACCTTGTACGACATTCTCTTGGTAGAAAGGCAGGGTACAAATCAATCAAACAAATAAACAAATAGGGCTGTGCACTGCTTCAGACTGAATCCTGAATCCTGAAGTCGATTGAGGGGATTCAGGCCAAAGCACGCTGGTTCCGGAGTGCATCAGGAGTGGCCTGAAGAGGCCCAAAGAGGGTTAGATCACTCCAAAGTGTTTCAGGCTGCTTCAGCCCAATCCTGGCAGCCATCTGCTAGCCACACAAACCCTTTGCTCCTTACCTGGACCTGTGGAGAGTGCCTGCAGCCATCACCATCTTGGTAGGAGTCGCCATTTTCTTTTACGATGGCAACTTTTCTTTTTCCAGTAATAAAATGTTAAGTAGATTGCAGCCATAAAAGGGGCCATCTATGCAATATTACAGGCATACATGGCCCATTTACACCTGTAATGCTGAGGAGGAGCAGGGAGCTCACGTGGCTGAAAGGGAGGGATGTTGGGCTTGCATGACCGGGTGGGGGCATGGGGCTCCCACAGCTGTGCAGAGAGGGGTGCTTCGGCTGTCTGGATCTCACTTCAGATCTAGAGGCCAGAGCAGGTTGGCCCAGCTCCGGATTGAGACGAGGAAGATCGGGCCCAATTCAGAAGCTCCAAATCAGCCTCTGAAACAGGTCAGGGGGTCCCGGCACAGCCCTACAAATAAGAGGCAGTATTCAACTGTGTCATTCTGTGAAGTGAAAATGACATTGTGCTAGCGGAAACTAGGTTCCAAACTATGCACAAGAGGAGAATCCAATGAAAGTTATGTTGGCACAATTGTGATTGCACAAACAGTTGTGAATTATGCCTGTGCAACCAGTTTTGCAAGTGTAATGGGCAACCACTTGCACAACAGAAAGTTTTGGTGAAGCTTTGCTAGCACTATTTGAGTTTTTGGAATGAACTAGTTGGCTACTGCTCAAGATGTATCTTTCAATGAAATGGAAAACAAAGTTGACATGCCATCTGGTAATTTCCTACCACGCTGATAACTGCCAGACAACTCATTCACCCACCACCATATGCTGCTCATGCAAACATGGTAGTAGCTTCCATAACATAGCAGTGGAATGTGGCAGCATGGTTATTGGGAAGTCTTCTGAAAGGCATGTGGTTGGCTACTGTGGGAAACAGGATGCTGGCTAGGGAGGCCTTTGGTCTGATCCAGCAGGGCTCTTCTTACACTATGATAAATAATATGTTAATACTATTATGTGAAAAATTATAATGTGATAGAGCACTTAAGCTCAAGACTGCTGTTATCCATATTATGCAACAGCTGGAGCATGAGAACTGATGAGCAGAGGAGCCCCACATTATGATGGATGCAGTCAAGTAGGCCAATTTTGAACCTCATAGCCAAAGTGAATAACATATTCACATTGTTGTTGTTTTGAGTAACTTCGCTTCGAGTCCAACAGGATGATACTCATAAGCAGTTCCAATTAGTCAAGCAATTGGAAAACATTCAAGTATATAAATAGACTTAGTGATATTATGTGGAAGATGTATTAATTTTTTGCATGATGAAGAAGGTGAAAACTGAAATGTGTGTAATAATTTGAAGCTAATGATATACTTACAGGGTTCTTGGTTGTTTGATATTTTTTTCTGAACTAACCATTATATTATGAAGGAAATTAATGGAAGAGAAGTAGGGTAAATGTGACACTATGAAATGTCTGATCTGGTAAGCAACCAAGTGCTTACATGGGATGACATGTTCATTTTTTACCAGACCATTGTCAAAATGTTCCCTTAACGTAGTCTGCCTGAGAGTGGCCACATTTTTCACATTTCTCATTCCCTAATCTTCCAGAACTAATAATCTTGTCTTGCTTCTCTATTCTCTGCCATCCCTAATCCCCATAGAATGTGTGTTCTGATATACATCTTACCTAGGGATGTACGAAAATCACTTACCTTTCGGGGATTATGCTGATGGTGCGGGGGGAGGCGTTCCATCCCTCCCCCCGGAATTCTCGCCAGGGGGGAAGGCGCTCCGTTCCTCCCCCCCCCCTGGAATCCTGGCCGGCCGGCTGTGCTCCGCAACGATTCTGCGGAGCCGCCAACCGGCTCAGCCAGCAGCTGGACATCCGGCCGCTGGCTAGCAGGGACGCAAATGGCGGCGGCCGTAGCCGCCGCCGTTTGCGTCCCTGCAGTCAGCAGTGATAGGCTACGTAAATGTTTACATAGCCTATCACAGATGATTTTTTTAAAAAAATGCACGTATCCAAATGGCGGTGCCCATGGGCGCCGCCATTTGCGTATGCGCAGGGGTTTTTTTGGTTTTTTTAGTCAGCCATGATAGGCTACATAAACATTTACATAGCCTATCATGGTGTTTTTTAAAAAATTTATCCGTGATAGGCTATGTAAATCTTTACGTAGCCTATCATGTTTTTTTGTTTTCTTTTCTTTTTTAACTTGGAAATGGTGGCGGCAGTAGCCGGTTGGAAGACCGGCCGCTGCCGCCGCCACCGCCTCCGAATGGCCGCCGCGGCCGCCGCAGCCGCCGCAGCCGCCGCAGCCGCCGCCTCCAGGAAGATCCGCCCCAGGTAAGTCCCGTCCCAGGGGGGTGGGGGGGGTGGCGGGCGGTTCCGCCACCAGTTTCAAGGGGCTGAATGCGCTGGCATTCGGCCTCCCCAAGATCCGTGGTGGAACTTTCGTACATCCCTAATCTTACACATCTTGAACACTTTCTGAAAATGTTCTTACTACAACTTGCCATGCCTTAGCAACACATGTGACATGCTAGGTCAGATTTTTCCATATTGATTGAACGCAGACCTAATCAGCTACCATAACACCCATCTGCCACTACATCTGACATTGTCAGTGCAACCCTATTCATATCCACTCAGACATAAGTATCAGTGTCTTGGATCCTAAGTTGGCCCTCCACCAACTCCCTTCCATCTGCAGCCCCACCCCTGCATCATATCCATTACCATTACCAAGGGCCATAACCCAGGATCAGGTTTTCAGGGGTGCAGCAGGTTGCAGAGGGGAGGGGAAGGGGAGAAAAGCCCTTCATATCTATTCTTTAATGAAATCAAGATTAGAATCCAAGACAAGTAACTAAAGTAGCAGCTACAGGAACTCTGGGGGAAAGCGACCATGCTGTACTTCAGTTCTTGGTTCTAAGTGAAGCAAAAGCTGCGTGTAATCAAACGCGTACCCTGGATTTTAGGAAAGCGCATTTTAATAAACTCAGAACAATGATCAGTAAGGTCCCATGGCAAGCTACTCTAAATAGAAAAGGAGTCCAAGATGGGTGGGAGCTTTTAAAAAAGGAAATTCTCAAGGCGCAATTACAAACAATTCCAACAAGAAGAAAAGGTGGAAGACAACAGAATAAGCCAATGTGGCTTCACAAAACTCTTAGAGATGACCTGAAAACAAAAAAGGACACATATAGGAAGTGGAAAGAAGGCCAAGCAACAAAGGCAGGTAGCACAGAATTGCAGGGGTGGCGCCAGGAAGGCTAAAGCTGACAACGAGCTGAGGGTAGTGAGGGATGCTAAAAACAACAAAAAGGCTTTCTTCAGCTACGTGCATAGTAAAAGGCAGAGGAAAGAAATGGTTGTTCAGCTATTAAATAAGGATGGCAAAATGATAACAGATGACAAAGAAAAGGCAGAGGTGCTCAATTCCTACTTTGGCTCAGTCTTCTCCCCAAAGAGGGTCTATGACCCCCCTGGCAAAGGCGAAGTACAGGCTGAAGGGGCAGGATTGCAGCTTGAGATCGACAGGCATATGGTCAAGGAACACCTAATTACTTTGAAAGAGTTCAAATCTCCAGGGCCAGATGAACTGCACCCTAGAGTAATAAAGGAACTGGCAGAAGAACTCTCAGAACTGCTGTCTATTCTCTTTGAGAAATCATGGAGGACAGGTGAAGTGCTAGATGACTGGAGGAGGGCTAATATTGTCTAGGGATGTACGAAACACCTACCTTGCTCCACACCAGGCAATCCGCGATGGGGGGGAGGCACTCTGTCCCTCCCCCCGGAATCCTCCCCAGCCGGCTCTGTTCCGTGGCGACTCGGTGGAGCTGCCAGCCAGGGACGCCTGCAGCCGAACATCCAGCTGCTGGGCTGCACAGTGACACAAATGGCAGCCGCCATAGCTGCTGCCATTTGCGATCGTGTCTTTAGCTGTGATAGGCTACGTAAATATATACATAGCCTATCACGGCTAAAGACATGGATGCAAATGGTGGCAGCTATGCCATTTGCGTCCCTGCCCGGAGCCATGATAGGCTACGTAGATACTTATGTAGCCTATCACGGCTTGCCAGGGATGCAAATGGTAGCCGGCATAGCGGCTGCCATTTGCGGCTGCAGCCCAGCAGCGGCCGGAGCTGCCGCCGCAGCCACCACCACTGCCAGAGCTGCTGCTGGAGCTGCAGCCAGGTAGACTCCGTTTCGTGGGGGTTTCGCGGGGTGGTGGGGCGGGTTGCTCCATTCCGCCACAGATTCCCGGGGGCTGAATTCACTGGAATTCGGCCTCCCTGGGATCTGCAGCGGAATTCTCTAACATTCCTAATGTTGTCCCTATCTTCAAAAAGTGTAAAAAGGAGGAACCTGGGAACTACAGACCAGTCAGTCTGACATCAATCCCTGGGAAAATTCCGGAGCAGATGATAAAGCACTCAGTCTTTAAGCATCTTGATAACAAGGCAGTGATTACTTGAAGCCAACATGGATTTGTCAAGAACAAATCCTGCCAGATGAATCTGATCTCATTTTTTGATCAAGTAACCTCCTTTGTGGACCATGGGAATGCTGTAGACATCATGATATACCTTGACTTCAGCAAAGCTTTCGACAAAGTGCCCCATGATATCCTGATGAGCAAACTAGCTCAAAGTGGGCTAGATGAAACAACGATCCGGTGGATCCAAAGTTGGCTACAGAATCAGACTCAAAGAGTGCTTATCATTGGGATCTTCTCAAACTGGGGAGAGGTAATGAGTGGGGTACCGCAGGGCTCAGTCCTGGGCCCAGTGCTCTTCAACATTTTTATTAATGACTTGGAGGAGGAGGTGCAGGGAATGCTGATCAAATTTGCAGATGACACAACATTGGATGGGATAGCTAATACTTTGGAAGACTAAGGATGTACGAATCCCTTACCTTGTTCCGGTGGCAGTGTCCGCTGGAGGGGGGAGGCGCTCTGTCCCTCCCCCTGGAATCCTCAACGGGGGGAAGGCGATCCGGTCCTCCCCCCTGGAATCCTCGACGGCCAGCTCTGCCCTCCAGCAGCTCCGCAGAGCAGCCGGCCAGGCCAGGGCTGTCAGCACCAGATTTCCAGCTGCGGACTGGCTGGTGCTGGGTAAAAACAAATCAAAACAGCGTACGCAAATGGCAACGGCTACGGTGGCTGCCATTTGCGTTCCTTATTTTTCGCCGTTTTAGTCTAGGTAAATATTTACATAGACTATTACGGCGAAAAAAAGGGGAACGCAAATAGCGTAGTGGGCTATTTCCCCCCAATTTTGTCCTACCCAATTTTGTGTCATCTGCAAATTTGATCAGCATTCCCTGCACCTCCTCCTCCAAGTCATTAATAAAAATGTTGAAGAGCACTGGGCCCAGGACTGAGCCCTGCGGTACCCCGCTCGATACCTCTCCCCAGTAGAATGGCGAAAAATAGCAAATGCAAATGGCGGCCGCCGTAGCCGTAACCATTTGCGTATGCTCTTTTTTTTGCTTGCCGTGATAGGCTACGTAAATACTAGGGGTGGACGAAAGTCCCTTACCTGTCGTCGAAGGACGTTCGCGGTGGGGGGGAGGCACTTCGCTGCTCCCCCCGGGAAGTTCAGGCCGGGGGGGGGAGGCTTCCTGCCTCGCCCCAGCCAAAATTCAGGCCGGGGAGGAGGCTTCCCACCTTGCCCGGCCGCGAACGCGAAAGTTTTTTTAAAAAAAACAAAACGCCCCCTGATAGGCTACGTGACAATTCACATAGCCTATCACGGCTAGATCTGCAAAGTCAGCCGTGATAGGCTACGTCAATCGTCACGTAGCCTATCACGGGTCACTTAAAAAAAAAAAAAAGCGCGTACGCTAATGGCGGCCCCCATAGGGAGCCGCCATTCCCGTTCCTTGTTTAGTCGCTGTAGTCTACCTAAATGTTTACGTAGACTACGGCGAAAATAAGGGCAACGCAAATAGCGTTGCCCTTATTTTCGCCGTAGTCTACGTAAACATTTACGTAGACTACAGCGACCAAATAAGGAACGGGAATGGCGGCTCCCTATGGGGGCCACCATTATCCGTACGCGCTTTTTTTTTTTTTTTAAGTCACCCGTGATAGGCTACGTGACGATTGACGTAGCCTATCATGGCTGACTTTGCAAATCTAGCCATGATAGGCTACGTGAATCGTCACGTAGCCTATCAGGGGGCGTTTTTTTTTTCTTTCTTTGATTGCAATGGCGGCGGCGGCGGCAGCCGGTCGAAAGACCGGCTGCCGCTCCCGCCTCGCTCGAACACCCACCGAACCGCCGGCCAGACCCGCCACCAGGAGGGACATTCGGTGAAGGTAAGTCCCGTCCCGGGGGGGGTGCGGGGTGCGGGGGGGGTTCGGAGGATTTCTCCCCAAAACTTGTTCGGGGGGCCGAACACGTTGGCGCTCGGCCCCCGAAGTTTCGGGGAGAAATTCTCCGCCATCCCTAGTAAATACTTATGTAGCCTATCATGGCAAACAGCAGACGCAAATGGCGGCTGCGGCAGCCGATCGAAAGACCAGCCGCTGCCACCACAGGAGCCGCCGCCGTCTGGAACATCTGCCCCACGTAAGCTTCATCCCGGGGGGAATCTGTGGGGGGGCGGGGGGGCAGGCTAGTCCGCCACGGATTTTGGGGGGCTGAATGCCAGTGCATTCGGCCTCACTGAAATCCATGGTGGAATTTTCCGCCATCCCTAACGAAGAGAGACTGAAAGAACTGGGCATGTTTAGCCTTGAGAAGACAAGACTGAGGGGAGATATGATAGCGCTCTTCAAGTACTTGAAAGGCTGTCACAGAGAGGAAGGACAGCATCTCTTCTTGATCATCCCAGAGTGCAGGACACAGAATAATGGGCTCAAGTGATAGGAAGCCAGATTCCGGCTGAACATCAGGGAAAACTTCCTGACTGATAGAGCAATACAACAATGGAACCAATGACCTAGGGAGGTAGTGGGCTCTCCCACACTGGAGGCATTCAAGACAAGGCTGGACAGCCATCTTTCAGGGATGCTCTGACTTGGATTCCTGCATTGAGCAGGGGGTTGGACTCGATGGCCTTGTAGGCCCCTTCCAACCCTACTACTCTATGATTCTATGATTCTCTGACACTACGTTCAATGGGACAAACTCCCAGGTGGGTGTGCATAGGATTGAAGCCTGTAACATTCAGGTAAAACACATACATCTCCTTGATTTAACATAGCATAAAGTATCTCATCCATCAACACAGTCACAACGTTTTCATCTAATTCATCAATAATGGGATATTACAGTTGCTCAGCTGTTAAATTATTATCCTTTTTGGATGGTTTTAAAAACTGGCAGGATTCTAACGCACAGTTACCTCTGGTGTTTATTTTTTCAATTCCTAATGCATACTAAGGAAATGAGTTATGGCGATGAATTGTTGTTTTGTGGTTATTAGTTTTTTAGATTAAACATTTTATCTTGCTGGTTGGATTGAAATAAACATAATTTGCATGCAGAGCACTTTTCTTTTTTCAATAAACACGTATTTATTGCATTTCAGAATTTTCTATCCAATTTCATTTTCTGTGGCCAGAGTCTTGGGGTGGGGGAACTCCTAATTATCAAGTAATTATCAAGGAGGAATCCAGTTTCCCAGAGAAGCAGACACAGGAATAGAACAGCACCAAAGAGAGCTCCAAGTGATGGGGCTGGAAGCCAAACAAACTTGCACAAATGTTGCTCCAACAAGCAGCAGATTGTGACTAAGCCTTAAGTATGGTTCTGGCTTCATTTAGGCTGGTTAGCTTCACCACCCTATAGACTGAGACCTTCTCCCTTAAAGGGGCCTGGTCTGTGGCTGCAGCATAGTGTCATCTTCATGACTAGTTTTCAGGATCTGAGGATGACAATGTGACTTCCTCCAAACATAAAGGTCCTGGTCCCTGGGGCCTTCCTGAAGATCTAGGTCCTCAGAAGGTAGAAACCTCATAATGCCCTCTGTAACTGAGTCCTCTCCCTGATCTGTTAAACAAGGAGCCCCATCCTCTGAGGATGAGGGATCAGGGTCCTGGACCATGACATGCTTCTGCATCAGTGTGTGGGTTTTTTAAAAACTACACAAGAATTTGGATTATTTTAAACATATTTTCCCACAAAATACACATTTTGTATGCATTTTAATATTTAAATATAAATTTTTGTACGAGTCTTGGTGTGTGTGGGGGTGGAACTGAGTTGAGAACTGTATCACAACCTTTGGAGAAGTGAGAGAACTGAAAGATAGCTGCACTCCGATCCAAGTACTAGCCCAGGAAGTGCAGATCAGATCAGTTTGCTTAAAAATCTGACCAGACAACATCCACGAGCATTCCTAATGTGGAGCAATTAACAGCAAGCACGCTGTACTTCAGGCTCAGCATCAGGGAAGGATTCCTATTTCTGTAATTATTCTTATCTGTATTTTTCCAATTAATTTATAAGAACAGCCAAATCTAATATTCAACGTGACATTCATATTTAGTGGATTTTGCAAGTGCCCATTTGCATTGTGCTCCATTTAGAACAATTTGAACAGCAACTGAAATATATGAAGATCTTTCACTCTACTCAATTCCCTTGAGAAACAGGCTGAAACACATTACCCTATTTGGTTTGTTTGGAGCACATTGAAATCTACTCTTGTTGACTTCATCACATGGTGAATTGGTTGTGTCATTTCATTTTTCCATAGTTCACCACTCCACCACTTTGCATTTCACCACTGCCATAGTCTGTCCGTCTGTCCGTCTGTCTGTCTGTCCATCTGTCCGTCTGTCCATCCATCTGTCCATCTGTCTGTCTGTCTGTCTGTCCATCCGTCCATCCATCCATCCATCCATCCATCCATCCAAAGTGGGTGTTGAATTTTTTTTAAAAAAATGGTTGAGTTGTGATTTAAAGGAATGTTGAATGGGACAGAAATGAATCAAGGAAAAGTTTGTTTGTTTGTTTGTTACTATACTGCCCAATAGCTGAAGCTCTCTTAGTTCTTAAGTTCTATCCTGAAGCATGCTTACTCAGAAGTACAATAAGACTTATTTCCAGGTGAGTGTCCAGAATTTGTAGCCTAAGCAGATTCTCCTAATGCTACTGTTATATTTATTTTTAGATCTTTATGTATACATTTATATATAATGGGTTGCACTCAATGCTCTCCTTCCATTCAAGGGTGTCTTTTTAAAATGTGGGTTTCTTTCAGAAGGGCTGAGTTTCAAGTATACGTGGGGCTGCCTTTGAAACCAGTCTGGAAATTTCAGCTAGTCCAAAATAGGGCAGCAAGATTGATTGTTAACGGTGACTGGCCAATGAGCTCATATTACACCAGTACTTCTCCAGCTGCACTGGCTGCCAATCCATTTCTGGGCCCGATTCAAAGTGCTGGTATTAACATTCAAAGCCCTAAATGGCTTGGGGCCAGGTTATCTGAAGGATCGCCTCCTCCCATATGTGCCTGCCCAGACCCTAAGATCAATCTCAGCGGTCCTTCTCCAGGAGCCCCTGCCAAAGGGAGTGAGGCAGGTGGCTACCAGGAAAAGGGCATTTTCTGCCATGGCACCCAGGCTGTGGAATGAGCTCCCTAGAGAGGTTCACCTGGCACCTATGCTGGACTCTTTCTGGTGCCTGGTGAAGACCTTTTTTATTCTCTCAGTATTTTAGCTTCCTAGTTTTTTAGCTTTGGTGTTAAATCTGCATTTTAAATCTCTGCATTACTGCTAGGTTTTGTTCTAGTTGTACTGCTATATTATGGTTCTAAGTTTTTGTATTTTATATTACAAAATATAATATATGTTATAGGAAATATGTTTCATGCTGCACTTTGTGGTTTAAATTTTTGTGAATGGCCCGGAGAGCTTCAGCTATTGCAAAGTATAGAAATAAAATAAATAAATAAATAAATAAATAAATAAATAAATAAATAAATAAATAGTACATTCTGATGCCTCTGGTGCTATGAGATTTGAGGTTATTTTCTGGGACAGACGGTACACTGAACAGTGGCCTGCTAACTAGTTTGAATCAGGAATGACTAGGGATGTTAAGATCCTTGTGTTTTTTCTCATTGAGGTGAGATCTTTGGGCAGATCTTCTTCCCAACTCCATCATATATTTTTGGTGTGACAACCAGGCCACCAGCCAGATCATCAATTTCCTGTCATCTCGGAATCCTTGGGTAATGGAGCTAGATAGAGCATTCACATTACACTGCCTCCGCTTCAGTATCCTGTTTCATTCACATCGTGCTCTGGGCCTGGAGAAATGGCACCACCAATGCTTAGAGATGACAGAGAAATCCTCAACGGAATCAAATGAGTTCATTCTATGAAACTGACCTGTGGATTCTGCAGCAGACGAGCTTTTCCCGAGTTGCACCAATTCCACAGACTTTCAGTTGTGTGGGGTTTTTTTTTTTTTACTGGAGGGGGGGTTATTGTGCAAATGTGCATTTGTGCAAAAGTGCATTAGTGCAAGTGCACATTTGCAAACAAGAATGAAATAATGTACAAAAATCCAATTTGGTCAATGAGAAGATGATGGAATGAAAGACGCCTGACAATCCGTGAAACACAAACGGAACAGATTTAATAAAATCTGTACATCCCTACTGATACTTCATTGCATAACCAGGTACAGGGGTTTCGGAAGTTGGTCCCTTGAGTTAGGGGTAGGGATGTATGACAAATTCATTTCAGTTAATTTTTGATCAGAATTTACTCAGTTCGCACCTTCCGGGCAGGAGACAGACTCAGAGACAATCTGCGGTTGAAGCCCATACATTTCCAAATTTTCAATGTGATTTGAGGACCCCCAAAATGCATTCAACAGCATGTGTACATTTGAAAAATGTGCATGAAAAAATGTGTCCTTTTGAAAAATCCACACAAAAATGCTTTAATCAATGGGAGAAGACTGCATACGTTTCAAAGATGTGCACAATTGATGTGCACATTTGGAAAATACACAGAAAAGTACAGACGGATTTTCATGTGAAAAGAAAAAAAAACACCTTGCCATTGGATACAAACTCAGGTCAGAAGGAGCTTCGAGATGAAATGCAGATAACTTTGGTGAGCTTGAGTTTTACTGATTCGCACATCCCTAGCTAGAGACCAGCCAGAGATTGTTCTGGATGCACTGTTGGGGACTGGCAGATTTAAAGCGGTATGAATTACCTTGTACTCCATTGTTCCTAGCACCAGAGCCAGCTACAACAAGACACGCAGGGAGTTTCGGTTTTCACGCCAGTCGGGAGCCTGCAACAGAAGTGGCCTATTCCTGTAGATCAGCTGTTGGAGTTTTGTGTTAGCCTAAAGCACTGAGGCATCACCTTACCGACAAAGGTCTGTCTAATCAAAGCTATGGTTTTCCCAGTAGTAACGTATGGCTGTGAGAGTTGGACTCGAAGGAAGGCTGAGTGCCAAAGAATTGATGCTTTCGAACTGTGGTGCTGGAGAAGACTCTTACGAGTCCCCTGGACTGCAAGGAGGTCACATCAGTCCATCCTAAAGGAAATTAACCCTGACTGCTCATTGGAAGGACAGATACTGAAACTGAAGCTCAAATATTTTGGCCGCCTAATGCGAAGAGAAAACTCCCTGGAAAAGACCCTGATGCTGGGAAACATTGAAGGCAAAAGGAGAAGGGGACGGCAGAGGATGAGATGGCTAGATGGCATCACCGATGCAATGAATATGGACTTGAGCACACTCCGGGAGAGAGCGCAGGACAGGAAGGCCTGGCGTGTCACAAAGAGTCGGATACAACTGAACGACTGAAGAACAACAACAAAGCACTGAGGATTATCAGTTAGAGGTAAACTTTCAAATTTAGCATTTGGGGCTAAAACGAAAGGGGTTGCTGATAATTCCACTGATTTCAGAGTGAGGAGAAGTTTGGGATAGAGGTCAGCCAACTGTCTCTGATAAGGAGACAGCTATTTCTCTTCTGGGATTGCAGGTCCAGTGGTCTGTCATTTGTAGTTCCACCTTCTAGGCTACCCTTTCTGATCCTGCTGCATCAATGGCCTTTTCTTTGGAGTATTTAGGGTTTCTGAGCTGTTGCTGGCCTCTAAGAGTGACAATCAGGGATGTCAGAAAAATCTGCAATGGAACCAAATGGGTTTGGATTTTGATGAATCCAAGTGGAGGATTCCACAGTGGACCATCTTTTTCCCTGTCCAGTGGATTCCGGGGAATTGCGGACTGTTTTCCTCACTGTCCCAATTTTGTGCAAATTTCATAAAAAAATATGCCACTCCCCACCCCAGCCAAAAATGTCTATTTCCCCATCAGCTAAAGTCTGAAAATGAGTATTTTGGGAAATCTGGGAACATAATCCTAGGGATGTACGAAAATCACTTACCTTTTGGGGATTATGCTGATGGTGGTGGGGGGGGTAGGCATTCCCAGATAATCCCAGACATGCCATCCTCAGCTCCTTGCAGGAAGAATGAGATAAACAATAATATATAAGCCCCTATCCAATGCCAGCTCACAACACTGACTTCATTTGCTAGAGTTCAGCCAAAACCAATGAAGCAATTCTCCTTGTATAGCGATATGGATCTTTATTAACAAATCTACTGTTTCAAAAACACTGAGCTGACTAAACCAGGCTTAACCCAGAGTTTCTACACTGAAGTTAATATTATGTTTATTTATTATTTAATTTATTAGTTAATATAATAATATACTAATTACCATATCTATCTATCGATCTGTCGATCTATCGATCTGTTTCGATCTATCCATCTATCTATGGCTTCTAAGTACATCATTTCTCTACTGCAGGGGTGCAGAACCTCAGGCCTGAGGCCAAAATCTGGCCTACCTTGGGTCCCAATCCAGACCTCTGAGGTTCCCCAGATAGCCATTCTTCCCTCTCATGGCCCCACTCTCTTTCCCCTCTTTCATTTGAGGGTCCTGAGTGTTGTGCAAGTGTTTTCACCAGTAAGAGCTTTAAGCTGTAATATGCTGGTATTTTTGGTCCTGCCTCCTCTGACTCCAGCCCTGCCCACTACTGGAATGTGGCCCCCGAGAGCTTCTCTGACGTGGTATTCAGTCCTTGAACTAAAACAGGTTCAGTGCCCCTGCTCTGCTGGAAGCACTTCCCTTTATGAAAGACCAGGCACATTCAACTATGGTGATCAAAACTGTCCAGGGGCTCCAGTCCCACCAAGAAAAAGATACAGATTTTGCATTCCAAATGCTGATGCTGTGCCTAGCTGTGGTCAGGACTAGATATGACACAATGGCTCGAGGCAGGTGTTCATCTCTGAAAGCTGTCAGAGCCAATAAGGATCAGACATAAGCCAAGATCAAAAAAATGTATCAAGTTCTTTTCTTCTCTTTCCTTTAACAAGTGTACACTTCTGCAGTGTATGAGTAGACAACTTCTGAGCCCTTGTGTTCACTGCACATAAGAGCTCAGGAGTAATAGGAAAACAAGGGTTGCTTATGGATGGCATGCTTGCCACTATTACCATATGCCTCCACTCTCTCCAACGATGCTGATCAGTGTCATTGCTGATTTTCTGACAAAGTTCTGTGTTTGAATTAGGGATGTACGAAAGGTACTTACCTTTCGCGGATTATGTTTATGGTTGGGGGGGAGGCGTTCCGTCCCTCCCCCCGGAATCCTCGCCGGGAGGGGAGGCGCTCCATTCCTCCCCCCCAGAATCCTGGCCGGCCAGCTGTGCTCCGCAGCGATTCATCGAAGCCACTGGCCGGCTCCGCCAGCAGCTGGACATCCAGCCGCTGGCTAGCAAGGATGCAAATGGCGGGGGAAGTAGCTGCCACCGTTTGCGTCCCTGCAGTGAGCCGTGATAGGCTACGTAAATGTTTACGTAGCCTATCATGGCTGATTAAAAAAACAACAACGCCCGTATGCAAATGGCAGCACCCATGGGCACCGCCATTTGTGTTCCTTATTTTGGCATGTCTTAGTCTACGTAAACATTTACGTAGACTAAGATGGAGAAAATAAGGGGAACGCAAATAGCGTCGCATCTACACTATTTGTGTTCCCCTTATTTTCACCGTCTTAGTCTACATAAATATTTACGTAGACTAAGGCGTGCCAAAATAAGGAATGCAAATGTTGCATACGTGCGTTTTTTTGTTTCTTTTGTTTTAAGTCAGCCGTGATAGGCTATGTAAACATTTACATAGCCTATCACTGTGTTTTTTTAAAATCTAGCTGTGATAGGCTACGTAAATCTTTACGTAGCCTATCACATTTTTTTGTTTTGTTTTTTTTTTTACTTGGAAATGGTGGCGGTGGCAGCCGGTCGGAAGACCGGCCGCCGCAGCCGCCAGTGCCGAACTGCCGCTGGAGCCACCGCCGGAGCTGCCGCCACCAGGAAGATCCGCCCAAGGTAAGTCCCGTGCCGGGGGTCGGGGGGGCGGTCTGTTCCGCCATCGATTTCGGGGGGCCGAATGCGCTGGCATTTGGCCTCCCCGAGATCCGTGGCGGAACTTACATACATCCCTACATAATCCCGCCACACACACACAGTTCTGACAATGGGTGGACTGCAGAATGAAAGGTGCCTGTTGATCCATGAAATACAGGCGGAATGAATTTTATACAATCCGTACATCCCTAGTGACCATTCAGGGACAGCAGTTGAGTTCAGGGACCAACAACTTCTGGGGGAGGGCATGCATTTGAGCCTCCAGTGTTCTAAGACCGATCAAAGGGGCAAGGGAATGGTGGTACCTTTGTTTCCAGCTCAAGTGGCCACTATTTTGCCATCATGATGCAGCACCTCTTCTTACGAAGCACCACCAGTCTGGGGTGGTAACAAAGGTGGCACTGTGTGTTCCCGGCCTTGGGTCATCTTGTTTCTCCAGTCGCCACCAACTCCTTCCAAATTGGGACAACCTCCATGGCACATTCCTTGGGTTTTACAGCACAGTGAGTCCAAATTGTTGGACATTGGTGTTCTGAAGTTTTTCACCATTACATCCAGACATTGTCAGGGACCAGTCAGGCAGGCAGTCACATTTGCCTATTATACAGTTCTTAAGTTATCTCTGTTTCTTCTTGATTGCTGAATGGGAAGTGAGCCTTCATGTTTGCTTATAAGTGGGCACAGAGTGGGGTTCTGGGCTAGTCAGAGAGCTGCAGGATCAAGCTACAGATCCCAGTGCAGGCTCAGCCAGTTTGCCACCATCCAGTGGCTGGGCAGTTCTTGCCCACAGCAAGACACGGTGCATTCCCCTCTGCAGGTTTTGCTTCTGCACCTGGGAGGAAAGGACCTAGGATAACTGAAAGGTAAGCCTCTTGTTTTCCAGGCTTTGGTTGATTTCAAGGTAGCCCAAAGGCATTGGCCAGGTGTGGCCATCCTCTGGTTTGATGTTATCTCTTGCATTGTGTGGAGAGGTGGGGTTAATCCTTGTAGGATGAATCATGCCCACAGGAAGGTTAATAGGGAGATTTCTATTGGGCTCCTGGAACAGGGTGATGGGATAATTATCCATGGAAAGAGTATCCCTTCCCACAGGTGGGGGGAAGTATACAGGCAGGGTGGCATTCACCTTTCCAATCAAGGTGGATCTGCATAGGGGCCTTCTAGATATGATCTTGAGCAGATGGGGTAGGAGTGAGTGACTAAGCAGAGGCTTGTCACTCACCTGTGACAGGTAAGCATGGGAAAATTCAGGTGGGGGTTTAGGACTGGGAAGCATCCAGAGACACCTTTATGGTGATTGTCAATGATGGAGGCTTTCCTCTCAAGGCTGTGAGACCAGGTGTTTAATATGGAGCACCTCGGGTCACCCACTTGGAATTTTGAGGCACCGGGGGTGGGGGTTGACACAGGAAGGCCTCCCTACACTCAGATAGGTGAGGTCCTGAGGGGCAGCATTCACACTGATGACGTTATACAGGATCAGGATGGAGTCCCCTGTAAATCATACAGGCTAGCTGGCTGACATTATAGTAAGTGCCCATACCACTTCCTTCCACAGTATTTTGTTAAATAAATGTGGCCCTATTTATATACGTCTGTGTCTCATCTTTTTCTATCTACCTTCACTTGTAATTGTCCATCTCTTGTCTAAATCTAAAAACTTTCAGGCACACTCCCTCCTTGTCAGCATTATTTTCCTTTAAAAAAGAAGAAAGAGCATGAGATTAGGGAATTAGAATTCCACGACGAACTCAAATAAGGCCAGATTCCAAAGAATCCAATCTTCGGATTCCACGGCAGAACGGCACCACTTACCTCCAGCTCTGGAGGATTTTATGTGGCATGGCTCTCCGGCTCCCTAGCACAGGCGATACCGTAATGGCAGCTGCCATTACTGTATTGCTGGGAGAAATATAGGAATGGCAGAGAATTTCTCTACGAATCTTCAGGAGGCCGAGCGCCAAGGCATTTGGCCCCCCAAAAGTGTTGAGGAAATTCTCCGCCGGCCCCCCGCCCCCCTGGGGATGGGACTTACCGTGGCTGAATGTCCCTTTCAGCGGCAGGTCCCGGCGGCGGTTCGGCGGCGTTTTGGCGGGGGCGGGGGCGGCAGCCGGTCTCCCGACCGGCTGCCACCGCCACCATTACAAAATAAAAAAGTAAACAAAAAACAGAAAACACACACCCGTGATAGGCTACGTGACGATTTACGTAGCCTATCACGGCTAGATTTTTTTTAAAAAACCATGATAGGCTACGTAAATGTTTACGTAGCTTATCACGGCTGAGTAAAAAAAAACACGCGCGTACGCAAATGGTGGCACCCATGGGTGCCGCCATTTGCATTCCTTATTTTGGCACGTCTAGTCTACGTAAACATTTACGTAGACTACGGCAAAAATAAGGGGAACGCAAATAGCGTAGCATCTACGCTATTTGCGTTCCCCTTATTTTCGCCATAGTCTACGTAAATGTTTACGTAGACTAGACGTGCCAAAAAAAGGAATGCAAATGGCGGCGCCCATGGGCGCCGCCATTTGCGTATGCGTGTTGTTGTTTTTTTACTCAGCCGTGATAGGCTACATAAACATTTACGTAGCCTATCACGGCTGACTGCAGGGACGCAAACGGCGGCGGCTACGGCCGCCGCCATTTGCGGACCTGGCCGGCCAGGATTTGGTGGGGGAGGGACGGAGCACCTCCCCCCCCAGCCAGAATTTCGGGGGGAGGGACGGAGCACCTCCCCCCACCTCAAATCAAATTTCGTTAAAAGGTAAGTGACTTTCGTACATCCCTAATTCCGCCATGGATCTCGGTGAAGCCGAATGCCAGTGCATTTGGCCCCACAAAATCTGTGGGTGAACGAAGCCTCCTGCCCCCCTGCCCCGCGAAATGGGCCTGGAACTAGGGATGTCAGAGAATTCCAGCACAGATCTCAGTGAGGCCGAATGCCAGTGCATTCGGCCCCCCCGAAATCCATGGTGGAACGAAGCCCCCACCCCCCCACCCCATGAAAGGCACACGAAATGGAGCACTTACCTGCTGCTGTCCACGCTGACTTGTGAATGGTGGCCGCGCTGCGGCCGCCATTCGCTTCCTCATCATAACTGTGATAGGCTATTTAAATAATTACATAGCCCATCACGGCTAACGCAGGGATGCCATTTGCGTCCCTGCAGAGGCTGTGATAGGCTATGTAAGTATTTACATAGCCTATCACGGCAAGCTAAAAAAAAAAAACAGCGTATGCAAATGGTGGCAGCTACAGTGGCTGCCATTTGCGTTCCTTTTTTTTTGCTGTTTTAGCCTACCTAAATATTTACATAAGCTATTACGGCGAAAAAAAGGGGAACGCAAATAGTGTAGTGGGTGCTATTTGCATTCCTTTTTTTTCGCCATAATAAGCTACGTAAATATTTACATAACCTATCATGGCAAAAAAAAAAGGGAACGCAAATGGTGGCCACCATTTGCATTCGCTGTGTTTTTGGGGTTTTTTGCCATGATAGGCTACATAAATATTTACATAGCCTATCACGGCAAAATACAGGGACGCAAATGGCGGCTGCTGTAGCCGCCACCATTTGCATACGCTGTTTTTTTTTTTTAGCTTGCTGTGATAGGCTATGTAAATACTTACATAGCCTATCACAGCCTCTGCAGGGACGCAAATGGCATCCCTGCGTTAGCCATGATGGGCTATGTAATTATTTAAATAGCCTATCACAGTTATGATGAGGAAGCGAATGGCGGCCGCAGCGCGGCCACCATTCACAAGTCAGTGTGGACAGCAGCAGGTAAGTGCTCCATTTCGCGTGCCTTTCGTGGGGTGGGGGAGTGGGGGCTTCGTTCCACCATGGATTTCAGGGGGAAATCCCCCCAGCGGCTGGATGTCCGGGTGCGGGCGGCCCTGGATGGTGGCTTCGCAGAATCTCCGTGGAGCGGAGCCGACCAGCGAGAATTTCGGGGGGAGGGACGGAACGCCTCCCCCCCACTGCGAATGTCACCCTTTGAAAAGGTAAGTGACTTTCGTACATCCCTAGTTTCAGATGGTGATATGTTTAAAGAACAATTTCAGGAAAACTGAAAACTGGGAACAGCCGATGCTTCAAGCAAAAATTGATGCAGGTGAGGGTGGTGTTTTTTCCCACCTAGCAAAACATGGATGAATAGGGACATCTGCCTCCTTTTCTATTACTTTAAGCTTCACCTTGCTGACATTGTACTGACACATTACGTTGTTCAGTATTAACTTCAACAGGGAGCCATCTTGTTTCTTAACTTTTCTCTCAGCTACCTATCACCATTAAAAGCTGTAATAATCCACTTTATTCCTTAACTACAATCACAATGTTCTCCTGCATAGGAGCAGCACACTGCATGCCCAGGCATCACATTCCAGCATCTCTGCTCTCTTTCAGTATCTGCAGGTATAAGGAGGAAGCCAGTTTTCTCATTCCTCTCAAAGCTTGCTCAAATCCTTTTTGGAAGCAGATCAACCATGAAACATGCTGCTGTGTTTTATTTAATACTTGCTTTTTTAAGAAGAGCTTTGCGCGCACATGCACGCACGCATGCACGCGCACACACACACTCTTTAGTTGATAATGGCCCTTGCATCTTCATCCAATTTTTGCTCACAGTGGAACTGATGGGCAGATATACAGATGTACCTGAGGATGTTTTTCCTACTGCTTTGCTAAATAAGTTCATCATTCTCCTATCTTGTCTCCCAAGAAGATTATGTATAGCATTTGCTATCCCCCAGCTGCCCAAAATGTAACAATCCTGCTTTTGCATTCATTCAAAGATATAAAAAATAGTTAACCATAGCATACTGAACTATCTCTCCCTATCCCCCCCACCCCAATATTAGCTCCCCAATCCAGTTATGGCTCTATGTTTCAGAACCAGGCTTCTGGATGTCCATCTTTGACTTAATGGAGAAGTGCATGCATACACAACTTCAGATCACCTGTCTGATTGATCAGCTGGGGCTATGCATACACAAAGCTCCTTTTCAAAAAATATGATTGGCTGTTGGGGAAGAGGAGCAGGGGCTGAAATCACTTTCTTTTACTCCCCCTGTTCTGCCAAAGCTGATTGGCAAGAGAGGTTTTTTTTTTTAAGGGCACCATGTACAATCCATTGGATTGGGATGTAGTTGTTTAACCTGTCCAATAAGGAATTGAAGGAGATACAGGTGTCTTCCCAACCCCTCCAATACATGTGTTCCCCTTTCCCATGGCTGATCCATCTTCTTGTCTGCTCTCCTTTGTCTCTTTTCTAATGTGTTCCAGATGTTTGGGTTACAACTCCCATCACCCTGAGCCAGCACAGCCAAACATGGGAGTTGTTGCTCAAAACATCTGGAGGGGCACAAGTTGCCCACCGCTAGTCTATGCAGTCATGATTTGCATCCAATGTCTGATATTTTCTTCACATAATTAACTATTCAAACTTTTCACAATATAGGTTCCAGACTTACCACTATGCCCTCCTCCCACCAGATCCTGTACTAGCCAAGGCCACTTGGGTGAGGAGCCTGGGTCTCCTCCCATCCTTGTACTTCCTCCTGTCAATCTGTATTAAACAGTTTTTAAAAGAAATGTTAGCATGTTTTGAAAAGATCTGATGGTGCACGTTTGATAGCTTTCAATCATGGGGCACGATCCAGTCAAGATCAAGCAATTCAAATTCTCATTAATTTTAGCAGGAAAGATTAAAACACATGATGCTTAACTGTTCCATTGATATCATCAATGGGACATTGAGCCACAATTAAGAAGGTTTTCAATCATGCCCAGAATCTATCTATCTATCTGTCTGTCGGTCTGTCTGTCTGTCTGTCTATCTGTCTATCTTCCTTCCTTTCTCTCTCCAGACCATGTACATGTCCACGTATTTAGGAATCTCTTACAATAACTCTTATCAACACTGTCCCCCATTTTTTGGCATGGTGAACCAATCTTGCACCAGAGGTATTAATTCCAATGGGAGAGCTATTAATGTGCTTAAATAGTTCCCACGGAAATCAATGGGTCTTAAACACACTTAGTTTTTGGCTGCATTGTCTTTATTTCTACTCTTCGTATAACAGTTTTCTTTAACGCCAGCATGACGCACAATTAAAAGCACAAAACAAATAATTATAATAATTAACATTAATTAAATCGATGTTGGAACTCCATTTGCCTGGCTTTAGTCCCCCTGATTTCAGTAACTGTTTGAAAAGCATTTTATACAAAATAAGCGTTTGGGGCCGTGGGTGAGCACAGGGATTGTACGGGGGGGTGGGGGGAGCTTCACACAATAGCAAGTCCTGGCCTCTGAGAAATCTGTATACTAGGCCTACCTCTCGGTTGGTTATCATTGGGCACACCTGGCGTCCAGGCAATGTCTTCCCACCTGCAGCTGAAACCCTCAACACACAGGAGACTCTAGTACCTTCACAACAGGGCTGTTTGTTGCTCCAGTATGGCACACTGCCTCAGCTTTGAGGCCTGATTTAAAAGAAAGACAGAGTGAGAGGAGGCTTCACCAAGACCTCCAGAAGGAAAGAGAAATTAAAACTTGTAACCTCCCTTAAAGCATTGTACACACGTGCATATATTTGTCCCTTAATAAATTGCAGCACTGCTACAATCCACTTCATAGCATCCACCCACCCACTAACCACATTTCCCTAAATTCTCTCTCTCTCTCTCTCTCTCTCTCTCTCTCACACACACACACACACACACACACAGGAGACTGGATAATGACACTGTACTGCATTCTGACTCCCCTTCCCCCCAGAGAAACTGATATAACAGAATTAGGCTACTTTGTAAGGCTGGCATGATCCAATTTTTCTTAGCCACAGACCTGCATCCTGCAATACGGGTACAATAATGATTGACATTATTTGCAGGTATTGGCAGGGTGATTTTTAGAATATTTACAAGCTCAGGAGGAAAAGTCATTTAAAAGAAAAAAGAAAAAAGCCTGAGTTAGAAAAAAAAATGAACTGTGTTTGCTTCTGCCTTTGGTTTTTGGTACCGCCCAATCACAGCAACACTAAATTTCTGAATTGTTTTTGATGAGGCAACAATCACTTTCCAACAGGGAAGACCAAACAAATGGCCTAAACATGAATTAGGAAGTGTGTCAATCATTTGTATGACTTTATACCTTACAGAAGAAGTGGGCGGAATGGTAGCTGCACATTTGTCCTCATATTGTGGTAGGGATGTACGAAAGGGACTTATCTTGTCCCGCAGCTTTTTTCGTGGTGGGGGGGAGGCACTTCACTTCTCCCCCCGAAGTTCAGGCGAGGGGGGGGGAGGCGTCCCGCCTCGCCCGGCTGAAATTCAGGCCGGGGAGAAGCGCCCTGTCTCCCCGGCCATGAAAGAAAAAGTAAAAAACAAAAAACCCAAAAAACCCCGTGATAGGCTACGTAACGATTAACGTAGCCTTTCACAGCTAGATTTCCAAAGTCAGCCATGATAGGCTACGTTAATCGTCACGTAGCCTATCACGGGTGACTTTGGGGAAAAAAAGTGCGTACGCAAATGGTGGCAGCCCATGGGTGCCACCATTTGCGTTCCTTATTTTGGCACGTCTAGTCTACGTAAAGATTTAGGTAGACTACGGCGAAAATAAGGGAACGCTATTTGCGTTGCCCTTGTTTTCGCCGTAGTCTACGTAAAACTTTATGTAGACTAGACGTGCCAAACTAAGGAATGCAAATGGCGGTGCCCATAGGCCGCCGCCATTTGCGTATGCGCTTTTTTTCCCCCCAAAGTCACCCATGATAGGCTACGTGACGATTTACGTAGCCTATCACAGCTGACTTTGGAAATCTAGCTGTGATAGGCTACGTAAATCGTCACGTAGCCTATCACGGGTGTGTGTTTTTTGTTTTACTTTTTTATTTTGTAATGACCGGCTGCTGCCCCTGCCCCCGCCGAACCGCCGCCGAACCACCGCCAGGACCCGCTGCCGGGAGGGACATTCGCTGAAGGTAAGTCCCATCCCGGGGGGGGGTGGGGAGCTGGCAGAGAATTTCCCCAACATTTTCGGGGGGCCGAATGCCTCTGCGCTCGGCCTCCCGAAGATTTGTGGAGAAATTCTCCGCCATCCCTATATTGTGGCCTCTACAAGGGCTAGAAGCTTGTCTTTTTAATGAAAGCTGGGAAGTGTGAGAATATGGCTCATCTGGAGGGGGGGACACAACTGCCCCCCTTCTTTCCCACGTTTGGCAGAATTGGGCTTCTGGCAACAATTTTCAAAATGGTGCCTTTAAGGAACAGATGGTTGATTTCCAGCTGATCCTGTGCAGAAGCCTGAATGGCCAGGTCATCTGAGAAACAGAGATGGGAAACTCTCTTGCCTTTGAAAGAGATGGCACCACATTCTTTCAGGAGTAAAATGTAAGTATAGGAATGAATAAGATCTCTAGCTCTGCATTTGAATCATTGTGTTGGCTCATGATGCCTTCATAGAATACAGATAATATGCTAAATCACACTAGCTGCATAGGGAATCAACCAGGATTCAACTGTCAGTAGATAATATCCCCTTATCTTGTAAAGCCTTGTGATACGTTCCATGGGGTTTTCTTGGCAAGAATACTGGAGTGGGTTGCCATTTCCTTCTCCAGTGGACCACATTTTGTCAGAACTCTCTGCCATGACCTGTCCGTCTTGGGTGGCCCTGCACGGCATAGCTTATGGCTTCACTGAGTTACGCAAGCCCCTTCGCCACAACAAGGCAGTGATCCATGAAGGGGAAATCAACCCTGACTGCTCATTGGAAGGACAGATACTGAAGCTGAAGCTCCAATATTTTGGCCACCTAATGCGAAGAGAAAACTCCCTGGAAAAGACCCTGATGCTGGGAAAGACTGAAGGCAAAAGGAGAAGGGGACGGCAGAGGATGAGATGGGTAGATAGCATCACGGATGCAATGAATATGAACTTGAGCACGCTCCGGGAGAGAGCGCAGGACAGGAAGGCCTGGCGTGCTATGGTCCATGGGGTCACGAAGAGTCGGACACGACTGAACGACTGAACAACAACAACAATCTTGTAAAGCGATGTGGGCATGTGCATCAGAGAAAAGGTGGAAGAGAAGTTGCTTCCTTTCTTTTCTAGATTCCTTTGATCATATATCTTCTATCTGAATTATACATCTTTAGTCATTTATTTCAATACTTGCTTAGTGACAGGCGAGTGTAACTGGATTTATGGGAAGCTGCTATTCAGCCACCCTGTTTGTGTAAATCCCATTAATTGACATGCCAAACAGGATAACCAGTGGGTCAGATGACTGCTTGTAACCCTGCAATTATCTTCATCACTGCATCCATGAGGATGCCATAAATATTAATATGTGGGCATTTCCATCACGCATGTGTAAAAATCCCATTTCCCCATAAAACCTTTGATTAGCATCTCTGCAGAATATATGTTATTTTTTTCAAACATGCCATGGTGACACAGATACTTCTTTGTGGCAGAAGCGGCTGATAAAGTGGAGGCACTGGAAGTTATAGATTTGGGCTTTTTAAGTTTCTATACAAAAAGAGACTGCCCTTGACATTTAAAGTCTCAACAATTTCTGCATTATCTTTGCATACTACAACATGCTCCTTTGATGTAGGAATACAGGAGCTGAATTTTGAAGAGAGACAACTAGGATCCAGAGGAGCCAGTTTAAGCTAGGTCATGTGTCTGCTATTTTCTACCTAGGAACATTTATCCTGAGCTGAGATCAATGCAAAAGGCTACAATGCAGTGCCAGTCCAAGACATTCTGCTTCCTAAAGCCAAGTCAAATAGGTGCCCTTCACCATGGCTAGGAATAGGGATGGTGCGGGTGCCCGACTGGGTCTGGGAGTCCATTGGGCTCCCCCCCTGCCCACACCCCCAGATCATGCCTGCTGAAGCTCTGGCCTCACTCACCCCCACTCGCGCCCTCCTGGACTTTTCCCACACTCACCCGAACCTGTCCACGAGAACCTGCCATTTTCCCAAGCTTGTTTTTACCCCCCGAAAGGAGATCTTTAAAAATGTGCTCATTCAAATAGGTGCACATTTGGGCTGGGAAAGGCTGATATATGCAATATTAGAGGCATAAATGGCCCAATTTACGCTTCTAATATTGTGTAGATCAACATCTCCCAGCCCAAATTTATTCATATATAAATATACACTTTTTTTAAAGACCTCTTTTTTTCATAAAAACAAGCTCAGGAAAATGGCAGGTGCTCACAGATGGGATGCAGAGTGAGTGTGGGAGGCTTGGTGAGCTCATGGGGGCCCTTGAGCAGGGGCAGTGCTTTGGTGGGCACATGCCAAAACCAGATGGGGGTGGGTCCATCCATCCCTAGCTAGGAGCAACACTTTAAAATGGTTTGCTGCACCACTGAGACACTAATTCCTGCCTTTATCTTTTCCCATCCCCATGATGTCACCGGAAACAAGACTCTTCACTTTGCTGCATGGCAGCGCTTGCCCTGCCACCAGGAAACCTGTGATGGACATGGTAATTAATTATTATTACATTTCCAAGTTCCAGAGGAATTACAACAGAAAAGGGCAAATAAAATGATCGAGAGGCTGGAGCAGCTCTCCTATGAGGAAAGGTTGCAACATCTGGCACTGTTTAGCTTAGAAAAAAGACAAATGGGGGAGACATGATAGAGGTGTAGAGAAAGTGGACAGGGAGACACTTCTCTATCACACACACACAGTCCTAGAATGCAGGGTCGTTCCATGAAGCTGAATGCTGGGAGATTCAGGACAGATCAAAGAAGGTACATCTTCACACAGGCACAGTCCATAGTTAAACTATGGAATTCACTTCCACAAGATATAGTGATGGCCACCAACTGGGAAGGCTTTAAAAGGGGATTGGACAAATTTCTGGAGAATAAGGCTATCATCATCAGGGAGGATAAGCCTATTCATGGAGGATAAAGCTACTTGTCATGATGGCTAGCATTGGAGGCAGGATGGGGAACACAAGTGGGAGGGTGCTATTGCCTTCATGTTCTGGTTGTGAGCTCCCCGTGGGCAGCTGGTTGGCCCCTGTGTGAACAGAATGCTGGACTAGATGGATCTCTGGTCTGATCCAGCAGGGCTCTTCTCCTGTTCTATGATCTTAAGATTTTGTTGCAGGCTGTACTTTTCTTTCTAGGCTTCAATCAGTTTAAGAACATAAATTGCCTTGCTGGATCAATCTGTAAACTAAATCATGTACGCTGGAGCAAAAAGAAAAAATAAATAAATCCTAGCTTCATATATCCACTAATGGGGTACGAATTGGCTGTGACTATCCAGGAAATGGATTCTAGGATTAACTCAATGAAAATGTCAACTCTGTGTGTGGCAGCAGTGAAAAAGGCAAATGCCATTCTAGGGATTATTAGGGGAGGGACTGAAAATAAAATGGCAAGTTTATAATGCATTTATGTAAATGCTAGTGTGTGTGGTTTGGGAATATTGTGGACAATTTGGTCAACAGGGACTGGCCAGCGAGCTCATATTACGCTAGTACTTTTCCAGCTGCACTGGCTGCCAGTCCATTTCCGAGCCCAATTCGAAGTGCTGGTATTAACATTCAAAGCCCTAAATGGCTTGGGGCCAGGTTATCTGAAGGATCACCTCCTCCCATATGTGTCTGCCCAGACCCTAAGATCATCCTCAGCGGCCCTCATCCATGAGCTCCTGCCAAAGGAAGTGAGGCAGGTGGCTACTAGGAGGAGGGCCTTTTCTGCTGTGGCACCCAGGCTGTGGAATGACCTCTCTAGTGAGGTTCACCTGGCACCTACATTGTATTCATTCCAGCACCAAGTGAAGACCTTTTTATTTACCTAGACATTTTAGCATTTTAGCTTTCTAGAGTTTTAGCTTTGCTGTTTTAAATCTGTGTTTTAAATCTCTGCATTGCTGCTAGGTTTTACTCTGGTTTTATTCTGGTTGTATTGTTATACTGTGGTTTTAATGTTTTAATATTTTATAGTGTTTTACTGTGTGCTTTTTGGTTTTAATTTTTGTGAACCGCCCAGAGAGCTTCAGCTATTGGGCAGTATAGAAATGACATAAATAAATAAACAAACAAACTGTTCTCAAATAATATATCCTAGTGCTTGAAAAGATACAAAAAAGGGAAATGAAAATGATCAAAGTGTTGGAGCGCCTTACCTATAAGGAAAAGTCACAGTATTTCATCTTTAATTTAGAAAAGAGATGACTAATGGCATTATCAGTGATTATGCAATTATTAGTGGTGTGGAATACATGGATAAACTTTTTTTGTCTTTCTGTCTTAACACTAAAATGTGGGGTTTCAGGTCTGTTGGTCACCCAAACATCAGGTTGGTCCTGCAGTCCCTTCATCTTGCTGTAAGATAAAGACTGAAGCTACATTGCACCCAGTAGAAATGCGGGAGAGGCTGTACGTGTATCATAATGATGGACTTGGAAGTCTAGCACTGAAGAAACTGAGTGCTCCAGACAGGGTGCTCAGAGTAGGGATGTCAGAGAATTCCACCACAGATCTTGGTGAGGCCGAATGCCAGTGCATTCGGCCCCCCAAAATCTATGGCGGAACGGCCTGCCATCCCCTGCCACCCCCCGGATCCCCCCCCCCGGGACGAGACTTACCTGGGGCAGATCTTCCGGGCTCCGGCGGCTCCGGCAGTGGCTTCAGCAGCAGTGGCAGCTGCGGTGGCTAGTCTTCCGACCGGCTGCCGCCGCCGCCATTTGTAGTCTTGTAAAAAAACAAAAAACACAAAACGACATGATAGGCTATGTAAAGATTTACGTAGCCTATCATGGCTGGGTAAAAACAAACAAACAAAAAAACCACGTACGCAAATGGCGGCGACTATGGCCTCCGCCATTTGCGTTCCTTATTTTTGGCCGTCTTAATCTATGTAAATATTTACATAGACTATGACGGTGAAAATAAAGGGGAACGCAAATAGCATAGCGGGCGCTATTTGCATCCCTTTTTGATTCGCCGTTTTAGCCTACATAAAGGTTTATGTAGATTAAGACGGCCAAAAATAAGGAACGCAAATGGTGGCGGCCGTAGCCGCCGCCATTTGCATATGCGTTTTTTTTTTCCCCAGAGCCCTCCGCGGCCAGAAATCCAGCTGCAGATGGCTTTGGGCTGGGCTGGGCCTGGCCGGCTGCTCTGCGGAGCTGCCATGGAGCACAGCCGGCCGTGGAGGATTCCGGCGGGGAGGAATGGATTGCCTCCCCCCCCCATCGAGGATTCCAGGGGGAGGGACGGAATGCCTCCCCCCCCACCATCAACATAATCCGAGGAAAGGTAAGTGACTTTTGTACATCCCTAGCTCAGAGAGAGAGAGAGAGAGAGAGAAGGTGCAAGGTGTACCAAAAAGTTCCACCCCTTCTCACCTCCTCCTCCTCCCTTGCGTTATTGTCAATTCAGCCAAGATATACAGCATTTGCATTTGGGGGTTCTTGCATATTTTTGTATTATGACACTTCCTTGTTGCACAGGATTGGGTTGAATGTGCAGTTATCCCATCACAGGAACAGAGGAGGCTGCCTTATACTGAGTTGGGCCCCTTGGCCCATCTAGCTCACTTCTGTCTATACTGACTGGCAGATGCTCTGCAAGGTTTCAGGCAGGATTCATTCCTAGTTGTACCTGGAGAAGCCGGAGATTGAACCCGGGACCTTCTGCCTGCAAAGCAGGTGCTCTTTCACACTGAGCTACGGCCCCTCATGCCCTTGATGTGAAAGTCGTTACTAAGCTATAAAATGAAAAATCTGGATACCCCCAAATCTATGAATTTTGCTGTTAAGAGAAACATATTAAGTTAACTCCTTCTCATAGTGACTAGACAAATTAATGTGTTTAATGAATAAAGTATTAGATATTCTAGGCAAAGACTAGTAAGTCACTAATTTCTAATTGGGGGAAGAAAGGAATGATCACTTTATATAGACAAGCCTTTTGACAAACTATAGTAAAAGTGACTACATTATGCTAAGGAAACTTTTATTGTAAAGGAGATTAAGAGGCTATAGTTCCCAAAGTGATTTTACTTTACTGGTCTATCTAAGCACTTCAATGTGTTCTGATTTGTGGTGCCTAAGGCAGTGTGCAACCCCAAAATGATTAGAGAGAACCTTTAGGATTTCACATTTAAAATTGCAGTCCAACAGAAGTGTTCCTACCGTGTTTCTACCATTCTAAGAGATTAAACATGTCCAGAAAATTGCTTTAAATGTATTGCCTCTGCCTCCCCTTGATTTTGCTATGCTCTGGGAACACAATCCAACAGAGAGGCACACTTACGCACATTGATTTCAGTGAGTTTATGCACACCTATCTTGAATTGCAGCCTGATTCTGTTAGACAATCATTTAAGTTGGTTACAGTTTGAACTACTAATTGAATCCCCACTAGGGATGTACGAATCCCTTACCTGGTTCCGGTCTTGGCATCCACTGAGCGGGGGAGGCGCTCCGTCCCTCCCCCCAGAATCCTCGACGGGAGGGGAGGTGATCCAGTCCTCCCTCCAGAATCCTGCCTGGCCGGCTCTGCTCCATGGCAGCTTCCAGCCGTGGACAGGCTGCTGCGGACGCAAATGGCGGTCGCCATAGCGGCCGCCATTTGTGTCCTTCCAGGCTGCCGTGATAGGCTACGTAAGTATTTACATAGCCTATCACGGCTTGCCCCCCCAAAAAACCCAAAAACTGCATATGCAAGTGGCAGCGGCTACAGTGGCCACCATTTGCATTCCCTATTTTTCACCATTTTATCCTACGTAAATATTTACGTAGGCTAGAACGGCGAAAAATAGGGAACACAAATGGTGGCCGCTGTAGCCGCTGCCATTTGCGTATGCTGGGGATTTTTGGGGGGGTTAGCTGTGATAGGCTACGTAAATCCTTACGTAGCCTATCACAGCTGCAAATACGCCAATGGCAGCTGCAGCAGCCCGGCCGCGGCCGGCCAGGAGACTAGCCACTGGAGCCACCGGAGCCACCCCCGCCGCCGCTGCTGCCGCATCCACCACATCTGCCACATCCGCCTCAGGTAAGTGCCGTCCCAGGGGATTCCGTGGGGGGGGGTGGAGGGGACAAGAGGCCATTCTACCACGGATTCCGGGGGGCCGGATTCTTTAGAATCCGGCCTCACTGGAATCCGTGGCGGAATTCTCTGCCATCCCTAATCCCCACACTGTGAGTTTGCATGCCTTCAAATACTGGAAATAGCTAAGATCAGAGGAGTTACCAAAACTTTACACAGACCATACATCCCTAGAATGAAGCCACTTCCTATGTTCCTATCCCATGGAACTTTGGTGTTCTAGTCAAAAGACAAACTCCTGGATCACAGCAGACCCCTGAGAAAGAGCCCCTGTATATCCCCTTCATCTTGGAATTGGTAATCTCTGTCTGTCTGTCTGTCTGTCTGTCTGTCTGTCTGTCTGTCTGTCTGTCTGTCTGTCTGTCAGTTTCTTCCCTCTTTTCTCTTGCACTCAAGCAGCTAACCATATCAGTGTGGGCAAAGCCATTTGTGTTTTGTTTCCTGTCTCTCATGTATCCATCTGGCTCCTGTGGCCCTCCTACTTCCTTAGTAAATAGCTTCTCCCTCTGTCTCTCTCAAACACTCACACATTGCTCTGTCTCTCCCTCTCAATCTTATCTCCAGGAAGATAACCACCGGTCCCATCTGAACGCTGTTCTTTATATCTTTATAATCCAACACATGTCTGATCATTTTAAACTCTGACTTTAGTTTAAAGCTCCCAACATGTGTTGTTCAGGTACATGTGTATGAGTAGTAGACATGTATAGATGAGGACATGTGAGTTAAAATGTCATGGAAATAGAAGTCCTGGATGCATAGGCAAACACTGTAGTTTTGGGTAAGGATTTATACAATTTGGAGCCTAATGTGAGAAAATGGATGTTTTGAGCTAAATTCTGCTTCCGATGTTTAGCAGCCATAGATTTTGAATGAATACAAATTACAGGTCAGTTTGAGAATCATTGTACTAGTCCTCTTCAGCTACATCACACAGAATGACTGTTATATAACGCCTCCACTACTCTCTTGTACAAGCTCTCTCAAATTCCTTCTGACCTCTTACCAGCAATGCTCTATTGTTAAGTCAGTTATATTTTACCTCTACTCTCATCTTTATTGGATTCTCTTCCGGTCGCATCTTCCCCACGCCACCCCCACCCCTACAATATTGTTGTTCTGATTATGATATTCCTCATGATATAGGAATATTTGCGTTATTAATAGCAACGCTATTTGCGTTGCCCTTATTTTCGCCGTAGTCTACGTAAATCTTTACGTAGACTACAGAGACCAAATAAGGAACGCAAATGGCGGCTCCCTATGGGGGCTGCCATTTGCATACATGCTTTTTTTCCCCCCAAAGTCACCCGTGATAGGCTACGTAACGATTTACGTAGCCTATCACGGCTGACTTTGGAAATCTAGCCGTGATAGGCTACGTTAATCGTTACGTAGCCTATCACGGGGGTAGTTTTTTTTTTTTTCGAGGCTGGGTAGACAGGGCGCTTCTACCCGGCCTGAATTTCGCCGGCGAAGGATGGGGCGCCTCCCGCCCGGCCTGAATTTTGGCCGGGCGAGGCGGGGCGCCTCCCCCCCCTCGCATGAACTTCTGGGGGAGAAGCGAAGTGCCTCCCCCCCACCGCAAAGCAAGCTTCAAGGACAGGTAAGGGACTTTTGTCCATCCCTAGAATTAGGACACATTCTTTCATCATTGGGGCTGCTCCTACAGCCGTGTCTTCGGGTTTTTGCACCAGTTCAAGTGAAGGCAGAGGGCAGGTGGCGCTCCAGGGCCTTCAGGACTTATGTGTGGGCTTTTCCTTGATGCCATGGAATTGCCTCTCCTTTTCTGTTACTTACTGTTCTCCTTTATCTCCTTTAGATTGATGGAATGGATGTGGACCCATGTGTGTGCTCATGTGGTCACAGCATGGTGTTCGGGGATGGTCAGAGGTCTTAGGTCAAGCTGTGGATCCCAGCTTGGACTGTCCCAATGTGCCCATGTTCAGGGGCTTGGGAGATGTAGGGATGGCAGAGAATTTCTCCCCGAAACTTTGGGGGGCTGAGCGCCAACGTGTTCGGCCCCCCGAACAAGTTTTGGGGAGAAATTCTCCGCACCCCCCCGCACCCGCCCCCCCCCCATGATGGGACTTACCTTTGCCGAATGTCCCTCCCAGAGGTGGGTCCGGCCAGTGGTTCGGCGGGTGTTCATCCGGGGCGGGAGCGGCAGCCGGTCTTTCGACCGGCTGCCGCCGCCACCATTCCCATCAAAGAAAAAAAAAACGCCCCCGTGATAGGCTACGTGATGATTAATGTAGCCTATCACGGCTAGATTTGCAAAGTCAGCCGTGATAGGCTACGTAAATCATCACGTAGCCTATCACGGGTGACTTAAAAAAAAAATGCACGTACGGATAATGGCGGCCCCCATAGGAAGCCGCCATTCGCGTTCCTTATTTGGTCACTGTAGTCTGCGTAAATCTTTACGTAGACTATGGCGAAAATAAGGGCAACACAAATAGCGTTGCCCTTATTTTCGCCGTAGTCTACGTAAATCTTTGCGTTTCTGCAAAGGCTCACATTTGTGTGTGTACGAAAATGCACATTTTTTTTAAATGCACATTTTCGTGCATATGTAAATATACGTATTCACAAAATGCACACTTTTGCATGTGCGCAAATATGTGCATTTTTGCTATCACCGTTTTATTTCTCAAAAAATGGTGTCCGCGAAGCTTGATGAGGCCGCCAGGGTGAGTGCAGGGGGCAAGCAGGGGCAGGGGCTGGGTGAACAGGTCTGTGGTGTGGGCAGGGGCGGTTTCTCCAGATCCCTGGACTGAATCAGGTGCCTGCGCCATCCCTAATGCCTTTGGAAATAAAATAGTTTTTGGAGCCACTGTGAAAAATGTTCTGTCCCAGTTGGCCCCCCATTGTATTTCAGATGCCAAGACACCCAAAGTAGGTCCTCTGAAGCAAATCTTAATAAGCAATTAGATTGGTTTGTATGAGAGAAGGTGGTAGTTCTGGTTAGGGATGTTTGTTGCTAGGAAATCTGGCCCTTTAGGGGCTTGCCAGACTTCCACAGCATGCCTGACTCAGTTTGCTTTTGCGAGCCAAGCTGCAGAGTTTCCCTGAGTTTCAGGAACTTTTATCACATTATTTTTGTCTCAGCTGAAATTTGCAGAAATAGAGATTTGCTCATATTCTGGCTGCAAATCGCACAAATTTGCTTATTTGCACAAATAATGGCTGTAAATTGTGCAATTTTTCATAATTTCCACAAATTATGGCTATAATTTTGTGCAAGTATTGAACCCCTCCTCCCAATTTACAGCCAAAATTTGTGCAATTTTTAAATGCAAAAATAAAATAAAATACGGAAACTTCACCAGCTGGGCTGACTCATTGAGCTCCGAGTCGGGCCAGCTGGTGGAAGACAGAACAGAGTCTGGGGGGCCAAGCTGATGAAATCCCATTCAGCTCCACCCCACAACTAGATTCCTCTGACATCCCTACTTCTGGTGCTCTGGGCTACGGATGTGCGAATCAGCAAAACGTGAGGTCATCAAAGTTCTCCAGATTTCACCTCGAACCTCGTTCTGACCTGTGTCACCATCAGATTGTGATTTGTGAGCTTTAGTTATTTTGTTTTTATACAAAAAAAAGTACATATTTTCATGTGCATTTTTCCAAATGTAAACATCAACTGTACACAGTTTTGAAATGTAGACATTTTCCTCCCACTGATTAAAATGGGTTTGGCCATTTTTCAAATGGATGCACACATTTTAAACACATTTTTCAAATTGCATTGCAAGCTCAGAAATATACAGACTTTGACCACAAATTGCATTTGGGTCCATGTTTGAAGGGTAAACTGCATTTGGGTCCATGTTCTAGGAGGTCCAAATTAGATACATTCTGCCTGAAAAAAAACCCCTCAAATGAATTTCTCATACATCCCTACTCTGGGTGGAGGATGATTATGGCTTTAAACATTTGAGTTGGGCCTGAAAACAATGGGAGCCCATGCAGGTATTTCAAGATCAGCATCAGATGTGTTCAATGGTCTATGCCAGTGAACAGTCTGGTAACCTCATTTTGTACCAGTGTCAGCCCTATGTACAGCATATTACAGTGCTCACCTATTGAGGAAACATTGTCCTCATTCTGAATTGTTTTCACTTGTTCTCATAGACATCAGTATGTAACTAAAGACATAATCTCATGCATATTTAGACAGCCATGCTGCTGGGAAATATTGGGAACTGAATGACTTTTTGTTTGTCTAAACATGCATAGATTTGCACCCTAAGTCTTATTGGTGATGTAGTGATGCTACTTTGTTCAATGAGTGATCCCTAATTGGCTGGGATCACCCATGTAAGCTACTGTATGTGTAAGAAGCACTGTCCTAACCAAGAAAATCTGGTGCCAAATCAGCAGCAGTGGTGAGAAACAATAGCATCAAAGAGATCTGAGAAGCTGAATAGTCTCACAATTAAATCTTTCAAGGGAGGGGGGATTTCTACCCCACCTTAAAATCACAAATTTCTGCCTGAAAACTGAAATGGGTGAATACTCAGTGCTGGCCTACCTCGTGACCTATTGATTGTCTAGGGATGTCAGAGAATTCCACCATGGAACTCGGGGAGGCCAAATGCCAGCGCATTTGGCCCCCCAAAATCAGTGGCGGAATGGTCTGCCCCCCCAGCCCCCCCGGGACGAGACTTACCTGGGGTGGATCTTCCTGGCGGCAGCGGCTCCGGCGGCGGCTCCGGCGGTGGTTCAGCAGCGGCAGCCGGTCTTCCGACCGGCTGCCGCCACCGCCATTTCCAGTTAAAAAAAAAAAAAAGACGTGATAGGCTACGTAAAGATTTACGTAGCCTATCACGGCTAGGTTTAAAAAAAATGTGATAGGCTATGTAAATGTTTACGTAGCCTATCACGGCTGACTGCAGGGACGCAAACCGCGGCGGCTATGGCCGCCACCATTTGCGTCTGTGCTAGCCAGCAGCTGGATGTCCGGCTGCTGGCAGAGCCGGCCGGCGGCTCAGCAGAATCCCTGCGGACCACAGCCGGCTGGCCAGGATTCCGGGGGGGAGGAACGGTGTGCCCCCCCGTCCAGGATTCCAGGGAGAGGGACGGAGTGCCTCCCCCCCACCATCATCATAATCTGTGAGAGGTAAGTGACTTTTGTACATCCCTATGATTTTCCTTGCAGTATGTAGCTGAAGAGGAGAGTTAGGAATGTTATAGAGTATGCTCTTGGCTCGGTGTGATAGGATGGTCCAGACTGTACATCTTAAAATATGCCCCAGAATCCTCTGCAGAATTGTGTGCAGTGGTTCACTGGCAAACAGTTCAATGTCAAAAGGGTTCCCTCAAGGAAGAAACAACAACAACCCAAACCCAGCAACAGCCTATCATTCTGTACCAGCATGAATATGTAAATACCTTTGGCTGGGCTTTGTTTCTTTTGTAAGGTGGCAAAGCACAAAACAAATATTGTGAGAATGCCCTACCAAGCCACTGAGATTTGACATGAAAGACTGGCTGTGCTGCTGGATAAGTTATCAAAGCTAAGGCTGGAAACATAAGCAAGGAACTCCCACCATTCCGTAGAAAGCCAGTTCCATTTCTTTCTTGCTCAGATTCCTCTTTCCTTTCCAGACAGATCAACTGACATCCAGCTATTTGCCTTCCATATGTCTGTGATTTTAATTATAATCAAAACTGTCAGGGCAGCGTTCTAAATCATGGGGGGGTTGTCAGTGTCTGCTTGCACAGGCATGGAAATTCTCAGTGTTAATCTTTCCTCTGACTTCAAATTTATATTATTGGCCACCGTTCCTCCGGCTGCCTATCAAAAAACTGGTGGGCACTGTGACTGAAAGAGAAATAAACTATACATTGCCTAGAGCCATGAGCAGCTGGTCTTTTAACTGCCTGAATGCAAACGTAAGATGTCCCATTCTTGCTTTATAAGACAGGGGTTTTTATGGCTCTG
The DNA here is from genome assembly GCF_057233095.1 of Heloderma suspectum. Taxonomy (NCBI): domain Eukaryota; kingdom Metazoa; phylum Chordata; class Lepidosauria; order Squamata; family Helodermatidae; genus Heloderma; species Heloderma suspectum. The sequence goes on from NC_139458.1 coordinate 271,839,219, forward strand.
ACTCAAACAGGACATTGCTTGTCCAGTTAAACCATAAGAAGTGACATGAAGAGATTACTGTAAGGCTAACTATGTTAGGTGGAACCTGTCATTACAGGGAAGGGTGCCAAGGAACAGAAAAGAAAAGAAGAAAGAAACCTGCCGAAGTTCTTCAGAGGAACAACTGTGCAATTATTCTCTCAAACAGTGGCATAACAGAATTGTTTTTCCCCTGATTCCTTTCCCCCTTCCCGAAGCAGATCTGATACAATGGGATAAAACTGACAAAACCCCCAATATGAATTATAATAGAAGTGTTTTATTTGGATATGGTTAAAAATAAGGGGAATAAAACATTTAGTGGGTTTCATCCTAAGATCTCATGGAAAAAGTGGTCCTGGTGCCCACTCATGGAAGGAGGGGGCATTTTTTGCCAATTCTCTCTCCCGCTGCATCTCCCCACATCTTCCAAATATCTGTGCTGGGGGTTATTGGACCCTCCCTAACAGTGTGGCAGATTGCAGAGGGGGCTGCAGGGGAAGGGGGAATCACCCCAAATCAGCTCCCCCTTCTGTTAGCAAGAATCTCCACTGGCTCAAAGGCCCCTTCTACTCATGGAAGGTTTCCTTCTATGAATAGAAGGGCACCTTTGGATCATTGATGCTTTAATAACTTATTGTAGAGAGAAACAGAGGCACCTTGTAAATACATCACTGAGAACATCTGTGAAGGCAAGATAACCATGCAGTAGAAATAAAAGGCACAATCCAGTTGGAGTTAAGCACTGTTAGGGTCCCATTGATTTCAAGGACTTATGCAGAGGGATGTACAGGAATTTCGTTGCAACTCATTTATTATCAGAATCTGCCCTGTTCACAACTCCGAATACTTCTTTTTTTTCAGACAAAGCTCACTCATTTCTGAGCTTGTGATAGCATTCAAAGCATGCACTTAAAAACAACAACAACAACAACAACAACAACAACAACAACATTTTCACACTACAGTCCATGGGGAAAAAGTGTTCATTTCAGATCACACTTTTAAAATATTGTGCACCTAAATGCACCCTTTCCCCATTCAAATGATAAGAAAAACAGGACACCAATGGATATTGGAGTGAAGCAGAACAAGCTTTGAAGTGGAGCTTGGAGAAGCTTGGCAAGCAGTAGAAGCTGGTGGCTCCAATTTTGGTGGGGCTTTGGATCCATTCTGGGTTTTAGTCAGGATCGGCCAGAACTCTAAAGGACCTATGCAAGGTGCTGAACACTATGCCCAAAATGGATTCAGCACCTTGGATAGCTCCTTTAGAGTTTGGGCCAGTTTTGATTTAAACCCAGAATGGATTCACAGCCCCACTAAAAGTGTAGCCATTGTCGGCAAGCTCAATTTATTTATTTATCTATGTATATATTAAAGTTATTAATCGCCCATTTGGCTGGTCACCCAGCCACTCTGGGTGATGTACAATAATAGAACAGTTTAAAACAATAAAATTCTACATTAAAAACATATTTCTAAAAATACCCTAACCCACCCCATATGCCTGCCTGAACAACCACATTTCTAATGCGTGGCAGAAGCTCATTAAAGAGGGGGCATGGTGGAGTTCCCTAGGGAGGGAGTTCCACAGAGTGGGGGCGACCACAGAGAAGGCCCTCTCCCTCGTCCTCACCAGTCTAACTGTCCTGGCTGATGGGACAGAGAGAAGGCCATCCGAGGCTGATCTTGTTAAGTGGCCTGTCTGGTGCTGCTGGAGGCGCTCCTTAAGATAGGCTGGGCCAGAACCATATAGGGTTTTAAAGGTCAAAACCAACACCTTGAATTTGGCCCGGAAAACAACTGGTAACCAGTGCAGCTCCTTCAGCACTGGAGTGATGTGATCTCGCCAGCAGCTGCCTTTAATCAGGCGAGCAGCCGCGTTCTGTACCAGCTGCAGCTTCTGAACCATCTTCAAGGGTAACCCCACATAGAGTGCATTACAGTAGTCTAAACGAGAGGAGACCAGTGCATGTACTACCGATGGGAGCAGATGGTCGGGAAGGAAGGGGCGCAGCCGCTGTATCAGATGGAGTTGGTGCAACGCTGTCCTGCTCACAGCTGACGCCTCCATGGACAGCTGGGAGTCTAAAATGACCCCCAGGCTGCAGACCTGGTCTTTCAAGGGTAGCTGTACCCCATTCAACACCAGGTCAACATCCCCCAACCTCCTCTTGTCTCCCACCAAAAGTACCTTGGTCTTGTCAGGGGTCAGCTTCTGCTTATTCCTCCCCATTCAGCCACTCACCATCTCCAGACATTTGGACAGGGATTCTATGGCTAACCTTGGTGAAGATTTGAATGAGAGGTAGAGCTGCGTGTCATCTGCATATTGATGACACCGCACCCCAAACCTCCTGATGATAGCCCCCAGCGGCTTCACATAGATGGTAAATAGCATCAGGGAGAGGATGAAACCCTGTGGCACCCACAGGTGAGCAGCCATGGGTCCGAAACCTCCTCTCCCAGTGCTACCCTCTGGTACTTGCTGGAGACGAAGGACCGGAACCACTGCAATACGGTGTCTCCAATGCCCAACCCCTCCAAGTGGTCCAGGAGGATACCATGGTCAATGGTATCAAAAGCCACTCAGAGGTCGAGGAGAACAAGGAAGGAGCATTCGTCCCTATCCAGAGCCCTCCTCATATCATCCACCAAGGCGACCAAGGCCATTTCTGTAGGGATGTCAGAGAATTTCGCCACAAATCTTGGGGAGGCCAAATGCCAGCGCATTCGGCCCCCTGAAATCGGTGGCGAAATGGTGTGCCCCCCTGCCCCCCCGGGACGGGACTTACCTTGGGCGAATCTCCCTGGTGGCAGCGGCTCCGGCGGCGGGTCGGGGGCGGCTGTGGAGGCCGGTCTTCCGACCGGCTGCCACCGCAACCATTTCCAAGTTAAAAAAAAAACATGATAGGCTACGTAAAGATTTATGTAGCCTATCACGGCTAGATTTTTAAAAAATACCGTGATAGGCTACGTAAATCTTTACGTAGCATATCACGGCTGAGTTAAAAAAAAAAAACCGCGCGTATGCAAATGGCAGCGCCCATGGGCATCGCCATTTGCGTTCCTTATTTGGGCACGGGTAGTCTATGTAAAGATTTACGTAGACTATGGCGAAAATAAGGGCAACGCAAATAGCGTAGACGCTACGCTATTTGCGTTCCCCTTATTTTCGCTGTAGTCTACGTAAATGTTTACGTAAACCAGACGTGCCAAAATAAGGAACGCAAATGGCGGCGCCCATGGGCGCCGCCATTTGCGTACACGCGGGTTTTTTTTTTAACTCAGCCGTGATAGGCTACGTAAAGATTTACGTAGCCTATCACGGTATTTTTCTTAAATCTAGCCGTTACAGGCTACATAAATCTTTACGTAGCCTATCATTTTTTTTTTTTTAACTTGGAAATGGCTGCGGCGGCAGCCGGTCAGAAGACTGGCCTCCACAGCCACTGCCGGAGCCACTGCCACCAGGAGATTCGCCCAAGGTAAGTCCCGTCCCGGGGGGCGGCAGATGGGCGCCGCCATTTGCGTACGTGCTTTTTTTTCCCCCCAAAGTCACCCATGATAGGCTACGTAAAGATTTACGTAGCCTATCACGGCTGACTTTGAAAATCTAGCCGTGATAGGCTACGTAAATCGTTACGTATCCTATCACATTTTTTTTCCCCATAACTTTTTTATTTCGCGGCCGGGGAGACGGGGCGCTCCCCCCTGGTGTGAATTTCAGCCGGGAGGGGCAGGGCGCTTCCCCCCCGCCAACAATTTCAGTGGGAGAACCGAAGCGCCACCCCCCCACTGAAAACAGCTGCGGGACCAGGTAAGGGACTTTCGTCCATCCTTACTCAGCCGTGATAGTCTACGTAAACATTTACGTAGCCTATCACGGCTGACTGCAGGGACCACCGCCATTTGCAGTCCCGGCCGGCCAGGATTTGCGGTGGGAGGGACGGGGCACCTCCCCCCCGGCCAGAATTTCGGGGGGAGGGACGGAGTGCCTCCCCCCCCACTGCGAATCAACTTTCGTAAAAGGTAAGTGACTTTCGTACATCCCTACGTTTCTGTCCCATGCCCAGGCCTGAAGCCTGACTGAAATGGATCTAGATAGTCAGCTTCTTCCAAGTGTGCCTTCAACTGCCTCACCACAACCTGCTCAATCAACTTGCCCCAAAATGGCAGATTTGAGACTGGGCGAAAGCTGATGGAGGAATCAAGAAAGCATTCTTGATTCCTCCATCCCTACTTATGTGCTTTGTTTTAAACATTGGTTTGCTTTAGTTAAGTACTACCCCCAGCAACTCTATTTCTTACATAAAGCTGTGTAAGAAATGAGATTATTAACTTGGGCATGATGGATTTCTACCTCCATGCATGCAAATTTCCTGCAACAGGTTTCCTGCCTTCAGTGAATATAAAAGCCACACTCACAGGACATCCATGTACATAGGGATGGCAGAGAATTCTGCCATGGATCATAGTGAGGCCGAATGCCAGTGCATTCGGCCCCCCAAACTCCATGGCGGAACAGCCTGCCCCCCCTGCCCCCCCACAGATCCCCCCTGGGACAAGACTCACCTGGGGTGGATTTTCCGGGCGGCTCCGGCGGCGGTGGCGGCTCTGGCGGCAGCTTCTGAGGCAGCCGGCTTCCGACCGGCTGCCGCCGCCGCCATTTCCACTCTGGTAAAAAAAAAAGAAAAGAAAGAAAGACGTGATAGGCTATGTAAAGATTTACGTAGCCTATCATGACTAGGATTAAAAAAAACACACGATGTGATAGGCTACGTAAATCTTTACGTAGCCTATCATGGCTTGGTGGGTTTAAAAAAAAAAACCGCATACACAAATGGCGGCTACGGCTGCCGCCATTTGTGTTCCTTATTTTTGCCCTCTTAATCTATGTAAATACATCCCTACATGTGCATCTAACAGTGTGTGTGTGTGTGTGTGTGTATGTAATAAGACTAGGTCCTGCCTGCAATTCACAATTTGACCATGGAGGAGTTTTGGGATGTTGCATTTTATAGAACAAGGGTTCATGTTAGTGACAGTTTTATACACTCCGGCCTAAGCTGAAGAAGCAACTAAAATTACCAGGGGCAACCCCCCTATGAGGGAAGGTTAAAACAGCTGGGCTTATTTAGCTTGCAAAAAAGGAAGTAAAGGGAGACATGATAGAGGTGTACAACATTATGCAGGGTATGGAGAATGTGGATATGGAGACATTTTTCTCCCTCTCTCAAAATACTAGAACCTGGGGCCATCCTATGAAGCTGATTGGTGGGAGATTCAGGACAGATAAAAGGAAGTCCTTCTTCACACAGTGCATAGTTAAACTATGGAATTCATTGCCACAGGAAGTGGTGCTGGCCATAAAAGCGGGTTAGACAAAGTACTGGAGGAGAAAGCTATCAATGGCTACTAGTCCTGATGGCTATGGGCTACCTCCAGTACCATTGGAGTTATGCCTATGTACACCAGTTACTGGGGAACATGGGTGGGAGGGTGTTGTTCCACTTGTGTCCTGCTTGTGGGTTTCCTGTCAACAGCTGGTTGGCCACTGGGTGAACAGAATGCTGGACTAGATGGACCCTTGGCCTGATCCAGCAGGGCTCTTCTTATGTTCTTAAGCATGTGCTTGTAGGAAAGGAGATCAGTTATGTTTGTGGAAAAGTAGCCTAAAGCTCTAGACCCACTGTCCCCAACCTGGTGACCTCCAGATATATTGGAATAGTCTAAAGCTCTAGACCCACAGTCCCCTACAGCATGTTGATGGGTATTAAAGTTCAACTCATCTAGATGGCAGGTTGGGATGGGAAGGCTGCTTTAGAAATTATTGTTTTGAGAGGGTGACTGAAGATTCTGTGGCCACTGATACAGGTGAGCTTCTACTACCTAGGGAGGTGGTGGTCTCTCCCACACTGGAGGCATTCAAGATGAAGCTCGACAGCCATCTGTCAGGGATGCTTTGACTTAGATTCCTGAAATGAGCAGGGGGTTGGACTTGATGGTCTTATAGGCATCTTCCAACCCTACTATCCTATGATTCTATTATTCTGTGATTCTATGCCATCCCTGGTACACTGTAGAATGAACAGAACAGTCAGTCAAATTTTCCAAATTTCCCAATTGCTGACAAGGCTAACCTGTTTTAGAAAGACTTCAGGACTAACTGCACAAGGAAGGACTGAGAAGGCAAATCCCATTTTGTCTAAGCACATGAATACACAACATCTCACATTTATTCATGCCTCTTAGATCACCACATGCCATCTGCGGCACACGTCTAGGCAGATGTTCAACTGATGCCACTGCCTTTTACTGCAGAACTCATTAATCATCATCAAGCTGCAAATTTGTCATGGCATAATGTCATGTGCCTAAATGAGGAGAGCATTATACAGGAGACAGATGGTGCTGCCACATCCACCAGTAAAGCTGTGTGGGGTAGACATTGTTTCCAACAGTTAAATTGGAAAAACAAAACCCAGAAACCTTCATACTATTGTCAAAGCATGTTAAATTTTGCCTGTACTCAGCCCTATTAGTCTGCCCTTTATCTGCACCAGGATTTCTTGACTTTTTTAAGCCAATAAGTTACACATCTGGCCTTCATTGTTTGTGATCTCTCAGCCAAAAACACCCATCATTTATATATATTGTAGCTTAAAATGGAGTCTCTGGTGAATTTGGAAGGTCCATTTCAGGAGAATAGATGGTAGACATTTCAAGGAAAGTGAGAATAACTGTGTTTTTGTACGTTAGTAATGAATTTTAGCTAAGGCAACAATGTTTGCTCAAGACAGTAGGACTATGGAGGGAAACTGATGGTATTTTGATTAAAATCAGTGAAATTTCCCAGGGGATTTTGGACTTCTTGACAGGGTTTTTGTATGTCTCGATTTTAAGTGTTCATTAATTTCAATGGGTAGTATCTAACACAGTAGTAGGACTCACCAGTATCACAACAGGAAGCTAGTGGATCCTAAAGCAACCCTGGGAATTAGCAGAAATGCTCATTTCTGGAATGGGGCAGGTCAGCAGAGCTCACAGAACAGAGCTCCACTGATCTGTTCTGTCCCAGAATGGAGTATTCCTGCTCATTTCCAGGGTTGCTTTAGGAAGTGCTAACTTCCTTAGCACTAGTAGGGATGGATGGACTCACCTGTGCCTATCCAGTGTGGGTGCTCGCCAAGTTGCTGCTGCCACCCACCCATGACCGCTGGGCCGTACAAGCCCCAGAGGGCTTGGCAAATGGCCTGGGAACATCCCACAGCCACCCTCTCCTCTCAAGCCACCATTTTTATGGATGATCGGGGTTCCATAATTTCCATATATGTTGCCCCAAATGGCAGTCATACAGGGCCATCTCTGCAACATTAAAGGCATAAAGGGGCCCTTTATGCCTCCAACATTGCAGAGATGGCCCTGTATGGCTGCCATTTGGGGCAACATTAAATATAGAGAAATTATGAAGCCCCAATCTTCCATAAAAATGGTGGTTCGTAGTGGGGAGCTGCGGGGTGCTCCTGGACTTCACGGTGGTTGGTGAGCACATCCGTGAGCACCCCATGGCTCGGAGAGCAGTGTCTGGGGGTCTGAGTGGGGGGGGGAGTCTGTCAGACTCCATCCCACTGTCAGGCACTCGCAACATCCCTAAGTACTAGTGGTGGGTCCAGTTGCTTCAAAAGAAACGCCTTGAGCACAGCAGCGGTATAGGATACTGTCTAATGGAATCCCCACCCTAATAGTAAAAACAACAGCAGCAACAACTATAAATGCTTACTTGTATGTTCGAAGGTAGCCAAGTATTTATTAACTTCCAAAGTTACAGTTGCTAATATTTCTAGCCTAGATGCTTAGCTAACCTTTCTTGTACCTTATCCTACCGAGCATGGTCTCTTTCTCAGCAACTACAGGGAAACAGTTTTTACTCCTCTGATAAAGCAGGGCACCTCATCGTCCCTGGCAATCAAAGGATTTTGTAAATGTCACTGCACCTTGTCACAACCTTCTAGCTGCTGCTACAACAGTCATGATTTCACTTGAGTGCTAAAATCCTTTTGCCTGACCTCTTAACATTTGTGTCTGCAAAGATGATGGGAAACTCAATGCTGCCACTTCCCTCAGTTTAACCACCAAACATCCCAGATGTTTGTTTTAAAGACAGCAGTTCTATCAGTTGCATCATCATCCAAAGAAAAATCAAATCCACCATGTTGTGTTGCAGTTCCAGCCCATGTGAGGTGGATCAATTAAGGGTTGATTTGCTAGGTAGGCTGAACGAAAGCATTCAATAGCAGGTCTCACAGGATAAACACAACTATTTGCCAAGAGGTAAAAGTACGGCCAGCTTTCCTCCATCTGCAGAGGTGTTTCAAGTTCCTTCTTGCCTTACATGTCCCACAAAGGACCAAAGGCTGCCCAGGAGGTTGGTATTGATAATAGTGTGTTTACAACTGAAACGTTTGCCAAGTACCAAGGGTATGAACAATAAAACAACTTTTCAACCTCACACAGAAGTGTGGGTTGGGGAAGAGTTTGTTTTCATTATGCATTGGAATGGTCAGAGGAAAACTCCCTTGGTGGGATTATGTTTTAATTAATTCCTTTTATTTCTACCCTGCCTTTAGATCCAGAAAGATTACCCAAGGTGGCTTACATAAAATTATAAAATACAATTGAATTACGGCTGCTTCCATCCCTTCTTAGAGCCTGTTCAGCTCCTTGGTGATCTGAGGAGCTGAAGGCCATGAAACAATTAGGTCAGTGACTAGAACACAAGTGGCAGAAAACCCGGAGGAAATATAACTGAACAAAAGTGACAGCCCATCACTGCATTTTGTTTGGGTTTGGGCACAGCATTACAGTGGCTTTCATCCTACCTAGCTGGTTGGCCTCAAGAGAAGATCGTTCTGGGGGACTTCTGTCCACTGGCCTTTTGCCTCTGGTGTACCTCATGGTTCCATCTTGTCTCCTACGCTATCTAACATCTACATGAAACCATTAGGGGAAATCATCCAGAGGTTTGGGCTGCAGTATCAGCAATATGTAGATAACATGTAGATCTATCTCTGTTTTTCCACCTATTGATCCCAGGGAGCTTGGAAGCACTTTTGCACTGGATGAGGGCAAATAAGCTGAAGCTTAATCCAGATACAATGGATGTATTTTGGGTGGAGAAACCTGCTGACCTGAACAGAGGGATTCAGTTGGTATTGGACATGGTTGAACTCCCCCTTAAGAATCAACTTCATACTTTGGAGGTTCTTCTGGACTTGTTGTAACACTTTTTCTTCAGGGTCTCTAAAGGGACTCACAGAAAAGGCTTTGCACAGGAACAATTAACATATATATTTAAATACCTTAATTAAAAACAATAATAATGTGCATGTAATACTTTTACATCCATAACCCACATTCATAACACAGGTGGCAGCAGTAACCATTTGTCAACTTTGGTTGGTACGTCAGCTGTGACCCTGTGTAGGGAAAATTGACCTGGGTTTAGTTATGCATGCTGTAATTACTGGACTACTGTAATGTGCGCTACATGGGGCTACCTTCAAAGATGACTCAGATGTTAGCTGATACAGACTGTGGCCATCAAGTCCTTATTGGGGCTAGATGGTCAGATCACATTACACCAATCCTGTACTACTTACACTGGTTGCTAGTGCATTTCTGGGTCCCATTCAAAGTGCTGTTTTTGACACTGAAAATCCTAAATGGTTTGGGTCTATGTTATTTGAAGGACTTCCTACACCTATATGAACCTGCCTGAGTTTTAAGACCAGCTTCAGAGACCCTGTTTGTTGGCCTGCCACTGAGATCTGCCACTGGGGCACTAGAGACAGGGCCTTCTCAGTAGTAGCCCCTACCCTCTTGAATGCCATCCTGAGAGACATATGGCTGGCCCCATCTGTGGGTACTTTTAAGAGGCTTTTAAAAATTCAACTGTTTATCCTGGCTTTTAATTGGAAGTTTTAATGGTATTTGCTGCTGGTGGGTCTTCTGAAGTTGTATTTATTTGAACTGGTTTTATTTAAAAATTTCTTATGTTGAATATGATTTTAGTATGTTTTTTGTGTCAGTTTTATTCTGTAAGCCACTTTGCAAAGGCTGTGGTCTTGAAAGATGGCTAAGAACTGGATTACATAAAACACACACACAAATAAATAGAATTCCATTATATAGCATTACTCTGGGCTGGCATCATTCCCCACAAACCTTTGGGGAGTTTTGTCACTGTGGCTTCTCCCATCCCCTCTTCTCCCATCTTGGTATCCTCTTCACTGCTGGCACTTTGGGTGGCTGTTGCTTGGCTCCTTGCCCCCCACCCCCAGGATTGCACCTCACTTTCACTATTCAAGGGCAGAGAGGAAAGAGCCAAGTAGAAAAGCTGTGAATCAGATATATCCAACGCCAAAGCCCCACCCTCTACCAGTCAGCAGACAGCTCATGCTCTCCTGGGCCCTAGGCATCCCCCCCCCACACACACACACATTTATGTCAGCTCCCATGGGATGGAGATTGGTGCCAGGCTGGGAAACTGTGTGGCCTCATAAGTCAGCCATTCTAGCAAAGAATAAAATTAGATAGGATAGTTAGACAGATGATAGACAGAGCATGGGGGAAGGCAATTAGTGTGTGCACATTCATTGGGGGGGAGCAGGGGTCCAGACAAGCAAATTAAGCCTGCAGGAAGCACATGGGTTGGTAAATGGATGGAAGTATTTCAGGAGTTATTTATCAGGGGTATGGGAAAGGAGATATAAAGCTCCCTCCTTCCATACAACAGTACATCTGTGTTAACCAGCACTGGGTAAAGATGGCAGCAGCAATGGGCTCCCCAGTTATCATCCTTTTCAGCTGTGTACAGACACAATGTGTCTGCGACAGAGATGCATCTTGATTTGATAAGGATGGATAAAGAATGGGTTTAAGGTACGCACGTGTATGACTTTTTTTTTAAGCATTTTAGCTCTCAAGACTAAATGCACAGATCATGGTTCACTTCCATCAGCAATTTGTTCGAATGCATTGTGAAATGTTCAAAGCATCTATTTATCATCTAGCTGTCTTTCATGTGGGTCTGCTCCACATAACATGATGAGCATTACATGCCAACAGATCCTAAGCATATTCCCTTGGAAGTAATACCACTGAAGTAGGGATGTACGAAAGTCACCTTTCCGCGGATTATGTTTATGGTGTGGGGGGGAGGCGATCCGGTCCTCCCCCCCGGAACCCTCGAATGGCCGGCTGTGCTCCACGGCAGCTCCATGGAGCAGCTGGCCAGGCCCAGGCCAGAGCCATCCGCAGCCAGATTTCCGGCCGCGGAGGGCTCTGGGTAAAAAAACAAACAAACTGCGTATGCAAATGGCGGTGGCTACGGGCACTGCCATTTGCATTCCTTATTTTTGGCTGTCTTAGTCTACGTAAATATTTACGTAGACTAAGACGAAGAAAATAAAGGGGAACGCAAATAGCGCCCGCTACGCTATTTGCGTTCCCCTTTATTTTCGCCATAATAGTCTATGTAAATATTGACGTAGACTAAGACGGCCAAAAATAAGGAATGCAAATGGCGGCTGCCGTACCCGCCGCCATTTGCATATGTGTTTCTTTTTTAACCCAGCTGTGATAGGCTATGTAAATCTTTACATAGCCTATCATGTCTCTGTAAAACAAACAAACAAAAAAACCTCCAGACTGCAAATGGCGGCGGCGGCGGCAGCTGGTCAGAAGACCAGCCACCGCTGCTGCCACCACCTCCGCAGCCGCCACCACCCGGAACATCCGCCCCAGGTAAGTCTTGTCCCAGGGGGGATCCGCAGGTGGGCGGGGGGGTGGCAGGCCATTCCGCCACAGATTTCGGGAGGCCAAATGCATTGGCATTCGGCCTCACTGAGATCTGTGGCAGAATTCTCTGACAGCCCTACACTGAAGGGAGTTTTATACATCTCCAAGCTGTCAACTTAAAATGCAAGGTGAATTTGGAGGGTGCTGCACTGGGGAATAATCTGTGGGAATCTTGGAGGAGAATAAACACACTTGTATATGGATTATAAAATTTCTGCTGCCTGTGCACACACATTCATGAAATAGGGATGTTGGAGAATTTCTCCACGAATCTCTGGGAAGCCGAATGCCAATGCATTCGGCCCCCCGAAATTGGTGGGGAAATTTTCCACCCCCCCGCCCCCCTCGGGATGGGACTTACCTTGCGAGAATGTCCCTCGCGGCAGCGCGTCCCGGCGGCGTGGCGGAGCCGCTGCCGCCATTTCCAAGTAAAGTGTAAAAACAAAACAAAACATGATAGGCTACGTAAAGATTTACGTAGCCTATCACGGCTAGATTTTCAAAGTCAGCCGTGATAGGCTACGTAAATCTTTACGTAGCCTATCACGGCTAGATTTTCAAAGTCAGCCGTGATAGGCTACGTAAATCTTTACGTAGCCTATCACGGCTGACTTTGAGCAACAAAAAAAAGTGCGTACGCAAATGGCGGCGCCCATGGGCGCCGCCATTTGCGTTCCTTATTTGGGCATGGGTAGTCTCCATAAAGATTTACGTAGACTACGGCGAAAATAAGGGCAACTCAGCATTGCCCTTATTTTCGCCGTAGTCTACGTATATCTTTACGTAGACTACCCGTGCCCAAATAAGGAATGCATATGGCGGCGCCCATGAGCGCCACCATTTGCATATGCGCTTTTTTTTTTTTTTTTCAAAGTCAGCCGTGATAGGCTACGTAAAGATTTACGTAGCCTATCACGGCTAGATTTTCAAAGTCAGCCGTGATAGGCTATATAAATCTTTACGTAGCCTATCACGTTTTTTTTTTTTTTTTACACTTTACTTTTTTCTTTCGTGGCCGGGGAGATGGGGCGCTCCCCCCCAGCCTGAATTTTGGCGGGGAGGGATGGGGCGCCTTCCGCCCCGGCCAGAATTTCAGTGGGGAGCCTCCCCACCCACCATGAATTTCGGGGGGAGAAACGGAGCGCATCCCCCCAAAAAAAACAGCTGTGGGACCAGGTAAGGGACTTCTGTCAATCCTTATTCATGATGGGTAGGGATTCACAGATATCTTCACATAACTGTTTGTTTTTAAAATGTGTTTATTTCTGTTCATTGTAGAATCTGTATTTGTGTTTTAATGCATCTGTTTTTACATTATGATTTAATTCAGATGTTTTTAATCTGTATGTTATTATTTTATTGCTGGCTGCCTTGGAAGCCAGTCTGGGCAGCAAGGCAGGATATGAATTAAATAAGGGCACAATCCTCTGGAGATAGTTGTCAGCCTCCAAACCTGGAGGCTGATGCCTATCCCATACAGAGTGGCCAGAGCATGGAGGTGATCTTTGCCCCCGTGCTCCAGCCGCCCTGCATTTTTGGCCAGATAGGTGATTTCACCTGTTTAGCTGGGGAACTTTGGAGCAGGAGGCAGGGGAGGCTGCCTGGCACAGAGGAAACTGTGTAACATGGCTTCTGTGGTCTCCTCCCCTCTGTGCCCTGGGATTGCCCCCTTTTCCCATCTCTGCACTCTGTTTCGAGCACAGAGACATAGCTGGTGCAGAGAAAACCATGTAGGCTATGAGGAGGTGGGGGTAGGGAGTGCAGTTTCTGGGCTCTGAGGTTGGAGCCCTGGCTCTGAACTCGGAGCCCAGAAACCTAAAAATCCTATGTCCTCCCAGACGCTGTCTAGAGGACATAGGATTGCTCCCTAAATAAACTGGTAGCACAACTGCCAATATTTTAAGAAGGCATGCATTTTAATTACTCTTATTTTGCACAACTTAGGAGGCAGCAAAGTTTTGTATGAGCAAGACTGAGGAAAAGGAGAGATGTTGATCTGAGCATTGCCAGTGAGGTGACAGATCATGCTCTATGACACATTCTGGTCTGGTGTTTAGTCCACCATATATACTATCTTCTTTTCAGGCAAGGCTTAATTAACTGAGAGGAGCTCATGTTCAAGCTTAACTCGACATTATTGCCTTCAGGATCCTTGGTGCCATTTGCCAGGCGTAGGTGCCAAGGACTAGTAGGTGGCTTAAATCTTTGCACACCTAATTATAACTAGAGTTCAGTCCCCACCCCCTAAATTCCTATTTAGGACCTATTTAGTGAACGTGCCCCTATAAACAGACTCTTGGTACTACTCATACTTTTAGCAAGTCCTATTGGCTCAAGTGGTGAATGTCCATTGTACTGACCACACCAAGGTGAAATATTGGGTTTTTAAAATTATTACTTGTTCTCTTCAGCTTTGGGATGCTGAAATACTGCAACAAACCCTGATGCTATGTCAAGGGATTTGGAAGCAGAAAACACTGTAAATCTTACAAGAACAGTCTGTTCTTATTAGATTAGTAGATCAGTTCCCCCACCTCTCCCAGAATCAAATACGAGTCAGAAACCCTGCATCTAATCAGAAACTTGACAATATAATGATGGCAGAATGACAGTTCTGCAGCAAACAGAGGTATGAACATCATATGTTCGGCACTGAGGTGGAAGTCTCTGGCTATCTACCACAAGCAGCATATACTTCCAACCTCGATCAAACTGAACAGGATATTTAAACTAGGGGTGGACGAAAGTCACTTACCTGTCCTCGAAGGACGTTCGCAGTGGGGGGGAGGCGCTTCGCTGGTCCCACCACGAAGTTCAGGCCGGTGGGGGGAGACTTCCCGCCTCGCCCTGGCCGAAATTCAGGCTGGGGGGGAGGCTTCCCACCTCGCCCCGGCCGCGAACGCGAAAGTTAAAAAAAAAAAAAAAAACGCCCCCTGATCGGCTACGTGACGATTCACGTAGCCTATCACAGCTAGATCTGCAAAGTCAGCCATGATAGGCTACGTCAATCATCACGTAGCCTATCACGGGTGACTTAAAAAAAAAAAAAGCGTACGCTAATGGCGGCCCCCATAGGGAGCCGCCATTCGCGTTCCTTATTTAGTCGCCGTAGTCTACGTAAATCTTTACGTAGACTACAGCGACCAAATAAGGAACGGGAATGGCGGCTCCCTATGGGGGCCGCCATTAGCGTACGCTTTTTTTTTTTTTTAAGTCACCCGTGATAGGCTACGTGATGATTGACGTAGCCTATCATGGCTGACTTTGCAAATCTAGCCGTGATAGGCTACGTGAATCGTCACGTAGCCTATCAGGGGGCGTTTTTTTTTCTTTCATTGCAATGGCGGCAGCGGCAGCCGGTCGAAAGACCGGCTGCCGCTCCCGCCTCGCTCGAACATCCACCAAACCGCCGGCCGGACCAGCCACCGGGAGGGACATTCGGTGAAGGTAAGTCCCGTCCCGGGGGGGGTGGGGGGTGGGGGGGTTCAGAGGATTTCTCCCCGAAACTTGTTCGGGGGGCCGAACACGTTGGCGCTCGGCCCCCCGAAGTTTCGGGGAGAAATTCTCCGCCAACCCTAATTTAAACCACTGGTGCTTTGAAATAAATATGTAAAAGCTACATGGGTGGTTATATTTCAGTCACATGCTCTGAGTGTTCTACAATATATAGTCCTGAATACTGTCATCTCTCATGCTATGTACAGCTCATTCTCTCCAATAAGTAGGAACAACATGCCTCTTATTGCTCCTCAGGGGAGAAACACAGCTTGGTCATGTGTAAGGATGTGGGGCAAATTCACAATGGAACCAAATGAGTTTGGATTTTGAAGGATTCAGTTGGCGGATTCTGCAGCGGAATGACTCTCCTCCTGTAGGGTGGATTCGTACAGACCGTTTTTCTAACTTTCCTGATTTTGCACAAATTTAGTCATAGAAAAAAACACAACTTTTTGAAATGGCCAAAATATGCATTTCCTCATAGGCTAAAGTGTGAAAACGCACATTTTGGGGGATTTTGCACATTTGGGGGGAATTCACCCACTTTCACATGTGCAAATTTGCACAAATGTGATTTTGTGCAAATCCACAAACTAAACAAATAAATACATCTGATTTCATGGAATGGCAGATGATGGAACAAGAGGCACCTGACTTTCCATGAAAGACAGATGGAATGGATTTTACACAATCTGTACATCCCTAGTCATGTGTTATGTGCCGTAAATTCCAGGTTTAATCCATGGTATGTCCATAACTATTAGCTAGATAGATGGCCTACTGGATACATTAGTGATAGGGCAAATTCTAATTGTCATTAGCCCTGATTAGAACATTTTGTTTCAGTTCAGTTTTGATAAGAATTGACCAAAATTCACAAGGTTCTCCATATTTGAGACAAAAAAAGTTAATAAAAATTTCATGTGGGAGAAAGCAAAACTGACCGATTTGTCCATCCAGGCCCAGGACTTTGAATGCTTTGCTCTTAAAAGTCTGGATTTGCATTCCTGTGTGTTCAACCATCTTAATGCTTAATTAGGTTGCCACCTCCTTTTTCCCTGACAGACTCTTTAGCTTTAACAGCTATATGGCAGACAGGTATATCATGGTCCAGTCCATGCTGGGAATAGTTGTACCTATGGAATTTGGCTGGTGTAGATGGGTGAGAATTTTGTTTCAGTTTGTTCCTTCATAAGAATTTCCTAACATTCGCAAATTACTTCATATGTGGGACAGAAACAACTTGATTAAAAAAAAACAAAAACCTGAATGTGGGAAAAGGCAAAATGAACAAATTTGCTGATCCCTCAATCTGGTACAGCATTAATCACTGTACAGGTCATAAACGTATGACCTGTACAAATTGGAGAAGAGGGTCTCATTCTGGGCAGTTATGGAGGGTGGTAACAGGGAACCCTGAGAGTTCTCTTTTGCAAATTGCAATAGTTTTCCCTTGCCGCATGCAAAGTCAGTGGTGTTGTGAAAGTGGCAAATCACAGCTTTGCTAATTGATTTCACTCCTATGGGAAACTCTAAACATTTTGGGGGGATGTGTGGCATTGCTGAGAGGGCGGGGGAGCCTTGGAGTGCTGTTTTTTTATTTTGTAAGGATCAGTGTGCACATGAAGATAAGCTCCGATAGTATTATATATTACTTGAGAAGAAGAAGAAAATCTTTCTGAAAACAAAATTGCTACAGGCATGGGTGGGATTGGATATCAGTAATGCCAAAGGCCTGTTCAGGAGTTTGCCTGAATGAGCGAGGGCTCTAAGTGTGTAGGGGATGGGGCACATACCCACTTGAACATGAGCAGAACTCTCTCGATGTGATCTAGGTCCATAATAAAGCAGGTTCCCTGACTTCCTAGAGAGTCTTTCTCGTGTTCAAGTGAGTGAGCAGAATCCTGCTTCAGAGCTTGCTGCTCAATGTAGCATGGTCAGGGATAGGGGAGAGGGCCTCGGAAGCATGGAGAAGCCACTGTGTGTGGCCTCATCCCCCTTCACATTTTAAGCCCTCATGCATTCAGGAGAACACCTGAAAAGTGCTCAAATTATACATACATCTATAAAAGTAGCACTGTTATGGTTTGTGGATTTTTCCAGGGTAAGGCTTGAAGGGACTGGAAGAACCCCAACAAAACTTGGCAGGAGAAGGAAGGAAGTGCACATATCTACTATGTCCATTGTCCAAATCTACTGTGAACAATAACAACTCTACAAATACCACTTCTAACGGAATAATAGTAAGTGTGTTTAGGATCATACCCTCAGGCTGTGATCCTATACTTCAGCTTTCCCAGCCAGCTTTCTCCAGACATGCTGGACTGCAATACCTATCATCCCCAGTCAGCATGACCAATGGCTGAGAATGATGGGATTGTAATCCAACACATCTAGAGGACACCAGGTTAGGGAAAGCGGCTGTGCTGTACTCATTTAAGTGCAGTAAGTCCCTTAGATCTTAATTTGACTTACTTCTGAGTAGAAATGTATATGATTGCAGTGTTTGGCTGCAACCCTAAAGACACTTATGATGGAGGAAGCCCCATTAAACACAGTGTGACTTACTTCAGAGGAATCATGCCTTTCATTGTGCTTCATCTGTGCGCACTGCTTAAAAATGTTTAATTGGAAATGAGTGCCATTTCCTTACATCCTCTAGGACCAGATCCAATCACTCTGATGCTAGAGATCAGTCACAGAAGCTGCCTCATCTATCTGTAATGACATTCCAACACTAGTAAGGGGAGAAGAAAGTCCCTAAGTCTCTAAAGATGCATCCAGGCACTAGAGAACTTTAATATCTTAGCAGTGGTGCAGTTTGCTGAATTTAATTTGCAGTCTATCAGGCATATGCTCTCTGGCCTAATTCTAAACATCTATTAGTAATAGTAGTAGTGGTGGTCGTGGTGGTGGTGGTGGTGGTAGTAGTAAACATTCCTATACCATAGCTGAGGCTCTCTGAGCAGTTTACAGAACTTAAAGCAATAAAATACAATTGAAGTGGTAAAGCCATACCTCTAGAGTCTAAGCACCTAGATACTTAAAACCACAGGTTGGGTTTACATGACTGATAAAAATAAAAATAATTTCCTGCATATAGAAAACTAGATGCCAGAGAGAAGGATTCTAGTCTGCCCTTGTCCCTGACATGCTTGCGTGTGTGTGTGCGTAAATGAAGGAATGCTTCAAGTTGGAGTCATTTCTTCTTGTAAGAAGTCTGGAGTAGTATGCTTCAGAGGCAGGTTTGTAGCATCATCTGTCATTTGTGACAACTAAGGATGGATGAACTCACCTGCGCCTGGCTTCCCCAGGTGCTCGCCAAGCTGCTGCCCCAGCTCATGCTCCCTGGGACATGCTCAACAAGTGTTTGTGCTCACCAGGACCTGCTTGCTGAGCAGCCCTGCGCCTGGCGAGCAGTCCCGCACTGCTGTTGAGAGCTGTCAAAAAACTGACAGCTCTCAAAGCAAGGGAGAGAACGGATCCTTACGGGGAGCTGGGAAAGTGCCCCGTTTCTTCTGAGGAAGCGAGGGTGCCAGGCACAGGGAGGGGTGGGAGGGGGCACCCCTCCCCCCTCCCCATGCCTGGAACTTTTGCTTCCTCAAAAGAAACGGGTGCAGCAATTTTTTTAATGTCTTCTTTCCGTTCTTGCGCAAGAACAGAATGAAAACATTAAAAAGAAAAGTAGGGGACAGAGTGGAGTGGGATTGGGGGACACCCAAAGCAGTTCCTAGCACTCAGGCATCCTCTCTTCCCCCTGCCACACACCACCTGCTCCCCCCAAAAGGCATTTCCCCTCAGCCAGTGGAGGAACCTTCTTTCCGGTTGCCTTTTAAAAGGCAAGTGGAGAGAGGGAACTTTCAGCCCACAGGGGGAAAATAGCTTTTTTGGGGTGCAATCCACCACCCCATGAAGGACTGCCTTGCCCCTACAGTCCTTGGTGGGGGTGGTGGATCCCCCCCTTTTCCTGAGAAGCACCTTGAAAATCTAATGTAGGTGAATTGCTCCATATACTTGCATTAGATTTTCAAAGTGCTTCTCATGAAAATCGGGGTGGGGAGAATCCCACCCCCACCCTGGGTCCTGTTGCCCCAAGGACACATGGTGGGGGGGGTGGGATTCCCCCCACCCCACCCAATTTTTCCAAGGAGCACCTTGAAAATCTAATGTAAGTGAATGGACCAATTCACTTATATTAGGTTTTCAAAGTGCTCCTCTGAAAATGGGGGGTGGGGGTGAGAAATCCCACCCCCTGCCCTGGGTCCTGTTGCCCCAAGGACCCATGGTGGGGGGATTCCCCCCTGATTTTGCAAGGAACATGCCCATAAATGTAAATATTGTGTACATAGGGCAGTAAAAGCCCCGATCCGTGCAAAATTGCACCCCTCCACTGTGGGTCCTGTTGCCCCAAGAACCAATGGGGGGGGTAGGATCCCCCCCGATTTTTGCAAGGAGCACTTTGAAAATCTAATGCAAGTAAATGAAGACTCTCTGCTGCCTGCAATTTTGTGCAGATCAGGGCCTTTACTGCCCTATGTGCACAATATTACATTTGCAGAATTTCCCAAGGCACCATTTTTTTCTACAAAATAGTGACTATGGGAACATTGGGCACTCGGCAAGGACTTATGGGGATGGCTCAGTAAGCATGGGATGGCACAAGTGGAGCCAGTGGCTTGGCGGGCACAGCCCGAAGATGCAAGCGGGGGTGGGGAGCCTACCCCATCCCTAGTGAGGACTTAGACTCTGTTGCGCTTCAGTAAGACTAAGAGAGAGGAACCTAGAGATAGGGATGGGTGAGAAATTAGTTTCAGTTTTGACCAGAGTTTATCAGATATGCACCTCCCTGAACCAAAAGCAGACCTGAATGCAATCTGTATATTTCTGAGTTTGCGATGCAACTCACACAACAACAAAAATGCATACACTGAAAAATGTGCATGAAAAAATATCTGTACATTTGAATAATGTCCACAAACACACTTTGATCAATGGGAGAAAATGTGCACCTTTCAAAAATGTACACATGTGATGTGCACATTTGGGGAAATGTGCACAAAAATATGGACAGGTTTTGTGCAACATCTCCCCCACTGCCCAAAAAGGCTTACAATGTATAATGGGCACAAGTCAGAATGAACTTCGAGGTGCAATTCAGTGAACCAGGACAAGCTTGAGTTTTGCCGCGTCCCACATCTCTACCTAGAAGTAGTATTCATGTGGCATCAGTGGTATTTAAACCATCTGATTTCATATGGATTCATTCCACCCATTGTCTGAACCAAGAACACTTCCTTTTCGAAGATAACATCATGAAGAAATCAGATTTAGACATTCATGTGGTTAACTGCAATTAGTCCAGCTAACCCAATTACTGCTTTCCAGCTCTGGGTCCTTTACCTTTGGCTCATCATTCCCAGTCATTCTAAATGGTGCAGCAGTTTGCATCTGAGGGCATGTGTATGTACAATGGCTACCACACATAACTTGCTTTATGGCCCAATTCAGTTGTGATGCCAGCTCTCTGCAACTTGCGGTTTACAACTCCTGTCCTGGGCTGAGAATATGCTCTCTCCTCCTCCCTTCTGCAATGCAAATTCTCCCCTGTCTTCCCTTGTCAACCTTTACAGTTTAGCATTATATCTGCAATTATGCTAACCAGGATTAACATAACCATGTATTATAATTTGATTATTCAGTACAACCAATGATAAAACAGTGTTCCCATCTTAACTTGGGTTTGAAACCTCTCATTTAGAGATAACCTGCTTTTTCATAGAACCATGGCCAATCTGGGAAGTGAGGGTGGAACTTGCACTGGAGACTGGAGAGAAGGAGGGAGTGTGCATTGTTGAGGCGACAATCTGATCTGCAAATCACAAATTGACTGGATGTCTACTGCATGACCTTAGAAAAGTGGTTGAGGATACTGACTGATCTGTGTGCTGAGTCTGTGACCAAGAATACTTTATGTCTTATCCACAGAGACATCCACAGTGGGGAGTGACTGGCTTAAGCAGCAGAAAGAGAACAGTACTTTTCAATGGCTTCAGGGGAAATAAGCACGTTGTCACCTGAAAAGCTGCACATCTTAGATTACCTTACGTGTCATTCTGCTCTGTTAGTCTCAGGAGCTAGTTAACAGGCAGTTGTTTTTGCCTTCCTGGTGAACCTTTTGTCTTACATTTTCATATGAAGGTAGCATTCGCTTCTGTGCCAGCCCAGATGTAATAAGACATGGGTTTGAAGTAGGGATGTCAGAGAAATCTGCAACAGATTCAAATGAGTCTGGATTTCTATGAATCCAACCTGAGGATTCCACAGCAGACTAGCTTTTCCCAAGTGATACAGATTCCATGGACTTGTGGACCTGTTTTTCACTTTTGGGGGTGGGGGATTGAACTAACTCTCATTAACCCTAATGTGCATTAGTGCTAATGTATATTAGGGCTAGAGGGCCACGGTGGCTTAGTGGTTAAGATGCTGAACTGCAGACTGGAAGGTCGGCAGGACAGCAGTTCGAGACCTGAGTCCGCGTGACGAAGTGAGCTCCCGTCTTCAGTCCCAGCTTCTGCCAACCTAGCAGTTCGAAAGCAAGAAATTGTAGGGATGGCGGAGGATTTCTCCACGAATCTCGGGGAGGCTGAATGCCAACACATTCGGCCCCCCGAAATTGGTGGTGAAATTCTTCGCCCCCCCCAGGATGGGACTTACCTCCCTCGAATGTCCCTCTTGGCGGCGGGTCCTGGCGGTGGTTCGGCAGCGGTTCGGCGGGGGCGGGGGCTGGTCTTCCGACCGGCTGCCGCCACCGCCATTACAAAGTGAATGTAAAAAAACCCACACACACGTGATAGGCTACGTAACGATTAACGTAGCCTATCACGGCTAGATTTCCAAAGTCAGCCGTGATAGGCTACGTAAATCGTTACGTAGCCTATCACGGGTGACTTTGGGGGGAAAAAAAGCATGTATGCAAATGGCGGCGCCCATGGGCGCCGCCATTTGCGTTCCTTATTTGGGCCTGGGTAGTCTACGTAAAGATTTACATAGACTACGGCAAAAATAAGGGCAACACAAATAGTGTTGCCCTTATTTTCGCCGTAGTCTATGTAAATCTTTACGTAGACTACCCAGGCCCAAATAAGGAATGCAAATGGCGGCGCCCATGGGCGCCACCATTTGCGTACGCGCTTTTTTTTTTTTCAAAGTCACCCGTGATAGGCTACATAACAATTTACATAGCCTATCACGGCTGAGTTTGGAAATCTAGCTGTGATAGGCTACGTTAATCATTAGGTAGCCTATCGGGTTTTTTTTTTTTTTTTTACATTCACTTCTTTATTTCGCGGCCGGGGAGACGGGGCGCTTCTCCCCGGCCTGAATTTCGGCCGGGCGAGGCGGGGCGCCTCCCCCCTGGCCTGAACTTTGGGTGGAGAACCGAAGCACCTCCCCCCCACCGCGAAGCAAGCTGCAGGACCAGGTAAGTGACTTTCGTACATCCCTAAGAAATTGCAAGTAGATAAATAGGTACCGCTTCGGCAGGAAAGGTAACAGCGTTCCGTGCACCTCGGTGTTCAGTCATGCCGGCCACATGACCACAGAAGCATCTTCGGACAGTGTTGGCTCTTCAGCTTAGAAATGGAGATGAGCACCACACCCTAGAGTCGGACATGACTGGTGGGGGACACCTTTACCTTTTTATATATGTATATATATTAGGGCTAATGCACATTAAAACTAATGCAAATTAGCACAAGTTGAATGAAATTCTGGTTTTCAAAATCTGATTCTGTCAATGAGTAGATGATAGGATGAAAAAACTCTGACCACGAAACACAGACAGAACAGATTTAATAAAACCCAGACATCTCTAGTTTGTATTAGGAATGTGCAAATCAGCAAAACGTGAACTCATCCAGGTGTTCTGAATTCCACTTTGAAGCTCATTCTGATTCATGTCCATATCTGATTGCAATCTTTGGGTTTTTTTTTTCCTTTTTGCATGAAAATTCATGTGTATTTTCATATGCACTTTTCCAGAAAGTGCACATAAATTGTGCATGCACTTCAGGGATTCTTTCCCCATTGATTAAAAGCATTTGCACCCATTTTTCAAAGGCACCCATTTTTTATGTCCATGTTTCAAATGTATGCTTGTTGTTGAACACATTTGTTTTTGTCTGTGAATCACATAGCAAGCTTGGAAATGTACGGATTTCAAGTGCAGATTGTGTTCTAGTCTGGGAGGTGCAACTTTGATACATTCTTGCCAAAAACAAACTGAAAGTTGCCACACATCTCTAGTTTGAAGAGTATTTGCCCATGGTTTGATTGAGCTTGAAAGAACATGAAACAGGGTGTCCCAAGCAGGCTGTCTTGATGAAAGTATTTCCCTTGACAATTCCAAGGTTTGTTAGTATTCACATGTACTTCCCATATTTGAAGTAGCTATGAACTCTTTAATAAGCAGCTGAATTAAACAGTTATTTAAGCATTGAACTGGAAATTTGCTTGTTGCCTTTGAAAAACCCTTGCTATTGCCACTACAATGGCATATCATTTTTATTTGGAGTCATGCGGCAGGGGTTAAATAAATTGCCAAATTCAGTAAAGAAAACCCCTGTGTTTAGCAGATGTCCCCCTGTGTAACAGATGTAGCCCCATCATAGGTGTTGAGATGTGCCTTCTAGGGATGGACACATCTTTCAATTTCAGTTTCTCCTAATACATACCTTTTTATATGCATTGTTGCCAAATATACATGTTTTTGCAAGCAATTTCCTAATATAATGCATTTTAGACATTATTTCCCTTAATATACACATTTTGTATGCATTTTTGATTGAAGAACTCCACTACAAATTTGGAGAAGCGCAGATTTTGAAGAATCACCGAGTTTCAGTTTGCATAGTGGTTTGAAAGTGTGAAATCAGGTAAGTTTGCATTAAAATGCTGGCAGAATGAATTTCTCCTCCTCCTTATTGCATTCCCATCTGGAACCACTATCTGTTGCCTTCAATAGCTTTTCTGATGTGTGTTGTGTTTCAACTAGGGATGGCGGAGAATTTCTCCCCGAAACTTTGGGGGGCCGAGCGCCAACGTGTTCGGCCCCCCGAACAAGTTTCGGGGAGAAATCCTCCGCCCCCCCCCCCGGGACGGGACTTACCTTCCCTGAATGTCCCTCCCGGCGGCAGGTCCGGCTGGCGGTTCGTCCGGTGTTCGAGAGGGGCGGGAGCGGCAGCCGGTCTTTCAACCGGCTGCCGCCCCCGCCATTGCAATGAAAGAAAAAAAAAAACGTCCCCTGATAGGCTACGTGACGATTAACGTAGCCTATCACGGCTAGATTTGCAAAGTCAGCCGTGATAGGCTATGTGAATCGTCACGTAGCCTATCACGGGTGACTTTAAAAAAAAAAAAAAGTGTGTACGGATAATGGCGGCCCCCATAGGGAGCCGCCATTCCCCTTCCTTATTTGGTCGCTGTAGTCTACGTAAACATTTACGTAGACTACAGCAACTAAATAAGGAACGCGAATGGCGGCTCCCTATGGGGGCCGCCATTCGCGTACGCGCTTTTTTTTTTTAAAGTCACCCGTGATAGGCTACGTGACGATTCACGTAGCCTATCATGGCTGACTTTCCAGATCTAGCTGTGATAGGCTACGTGAATCGTCACGTAGCCTATCAGGGGACTTTTTTTTTTTTTTTTTTACTTTCGTGTTCGCGGCCGGGCGAGGCGGGAAGCCTCCCCCCCTGGCCTGAACTTCGCGGGGGGAGCAGCGAAGCGCTCCCCCCCACCGCGAACAAGCTGCGAGAAAAGGTAAGTGACTTTCGTCCACCCCTAGTTTCAACTGGGTCCCAACCTGGGGCAAAAAGACTCTTCAAACCCATGTCTGGTTCCATTTGCTGCAGAAACAGATGCTACCTTCATGTGGGAATGTAAGACGAAAGATTTGACTGTATGAAAAAAAAATGCAGCTTGATCAGCTCCTGAGTCTAACTAATGCTTTGGTTCTGCAGGCATGGAATTTTTGACTGTTCAAATGTGGCAAGTGGTCATGTGCATTCTGAAGTGGAAGAGTGCCAGACTTATTTTACTAGGTGATTTCTCTGAATATGTAGGTTGGCTTAATTGTGTGCATAACAGTTTGGAGGATTACAGCACCTTAGGTTCAATTCACAGGCTACACATTCAAGTACTACTCGTATATTGTCTTGAAAGAGAATATGACAGGATATTACCAATCCCTTCTCACATTTGTCATTAGCGTCATCATTATATTCTAGAATTGTCCTTCTCTCTAGGTCTGGCAGAGCTTCCATGTCATTCACAGCTGTGTGGTGGCTCAAATTCAGCAGGTGAAGCTGCATGCCCTGAGCCAATTGAATGTATGTCTGTGTCAGGCAGGAAAGGCAAGCAAGCCCTGCCAGGAAAAGATGACACCCCCACTGCACTGACTCTGAACTAGGGATAGGGATAAATCTGGTCAGTTTGCATTTTAATGTGAACTTACCTAATTTCCCCCTTTGAACCAATATGTGTACCAAATATCAGGTATCCTTCACAATTCATACTTCTCTGAATTTTGCAAGGGAGTTCTCCAATCAAAGAAATGTCTACAAAAATGTATACACTGGGGAGAGTACACACCAAAATGTATAAATTAGGGGAAATAACATTGCAATTGCATTATATTAGGACAGTGGCTTGCAAAAATGTGTATATTATGTAAATTACATAGGAAAATGCATGTATTAAGAGAAATGCACACAAAGATGTATACAAATTTTCATCCAAACTGTTTTTTTTTTAAAAAATTCTCAAAGGTCAGGACAAACTGAACTTAAGATTGGAAAAATGAGAGAAACTGAATTTGACAGATTTATCCATCCCAACTCTGAACACTTCTGGACTCAAGAATTTGCTTAAATACAGTTCTGCTTCTTCCTGTGCAAATAAACCCTACCAGGTTTCCTTAGAACATCTACTTTGCTGAAGTAATCACTCATTCACATTGTTGTTGCTTAAAGCCTGCCTAAGGCATGTTGTCTCTTTATGGGACTTTCTTTGAGCTTCCAAGCCTCACCCTGGGGCAGACTACACTGGCATTCTATTCTACTATGTACCAATGGTATTCCGCAGCTTATGTCTTTGAATAGGGAAGATGTCTTCATTGATTTCTGTCCTTCTTTCCTTGTCAAATCAGCTGACTTTAACATGTACATATTATTTGAAGTTTCTAGTTCTGTTTGAGGTTCATAAATATTTTGATCTCAGCTGTAAGTTATCTGGAATCAAACATTATAGCACACATGCCACAATCGTTCTGTGCTGCATTTCAAAACCTGGATTTGTACTCCATTTGAAATTACGTACAGAACCTTCCAGGATGTTGCCAGCTGTTTCTGTACCAGATCTTCCAAGTTGATGGATTGCTCTGGTTAACAGTGGTTTATTTTGTGTTTCAAAAGAAACACAAGCATCTTTACAGGGATGGCTTCCTTGTGAGGAACAAATACTGGAGATTTGTGTGCTTCTGTAAGCCCCCAAACTGAGCAGGCATGAAATGCACAAGCAGGCACTAGTGGTCCCAAAACAGGGCCAGTTCCCCCAGTGGCAACAGCAGCCCCGCTGCAACCCCTCCAAGAATGCTTCTCATAGCCTGGCACAAAACATAAAACCTCCATGTCTTTGCTTTTCAGATGCAAACTGCTTAGCATTTGCTTTTCACCCTCTCCTTTTTCCATAGATATAATATCAGGTACCTTCCAGAATGGATTCTTTTAAAAAGAAAAAGACTGATGTTAAAATTAAAACTTCATAGTCCCCCACCAGGAAATGACAGCTAAAGAGGGTGCCTGAAAAACCTCTCCACTGCCTATTACCTCTGCCTCCTTCCCCAAATTAAGGTGTTTCTTTGGATTGGGGAAAGAAGTGGTGCTGGAAGGGAAGTGGTTAATGGCAGAGGCAGGGTGTGAACCCAAGGGGACTGGAGCTAACTTGAAATGGGGCTGGATTCTTTGAGTGGAGGAGTTTATATCAAAAGCTTCCCTCACCTGAAGTCACACACCATCCTTAAACCTGATGAGTCATCAGTCATCAGTGGTTCACCATCAACCTGTTGGCTCTAGGATAGGGCTATACATGGACCCACGATTTGCTTTGGATGCTGATTTGGACATTCTGACTCAGTCCACTTCACTTTGGACTGATTCAGACCCAATCCGATTCTTTTCAGATTCAGATCCAAAGGGAGATTTGGCTATCTGAATTATTCAAATTGTATATTTTCCCATTGACTTGCACTGAAAAACAGAAATGGCCATAACTTTTTCAGTTTTATGATAAATACATGAAATCCGGGGACCTGTCAGCCCCTATGGAGGTGATTCCACCTTCCAAATTTAAGACAGTTTGGTCCAATAGTTTTTATGTTAGGCACAGGTGAAATTAGCTTTTTTCAATAAAAACTCTCAAAGCAAAGGCCTACAACTTTTCACTAGTTCCACAGAAGTGCATGAAATCTGGACTTCTGGCAGCCACAATGCACTGGCCTCCACACTTTGCTACCCTACCCCAAGATGCACTATCAAGACTGGGGGCAAGCCAGCCTGGCTACTAGGGATGTACGAAAGGGACTTACCTTGTCCCGCAGCTTTTTTCACGGTGGGGGGGAGGCGCTTCGCTTCTCCCCCCGAAGTTCATGCGAGCGGGGGGTGTCTTCCCACCTCGCCCGGCTGAAATTCAGGCCGGGGGGGAGGCTTCCCACCTCGCCCCCGGCCGAAATTAAGGCCGGGGAGAAGCGCCCCGTCTCCCCGGCCGCGAACTTCAACAGAAAAGTTAAAAAAAAAAAACGCCCCGTGATAGGCTACGTAACGATTTACGTAGCCTATCATGGCTAGATCTGCAAAGTCAGCCATGATAGGCTACGTTAATCGTCACGTAGCCTATCATGGGTGACTTAAAAAAAAAAAAAAAGCGCGTACGCAAATGGCGGCCCCCATAGGGAGCTGCCATTTGTGTTCCTTATTTGGTCGCTGTAGTCTACGTAAAGATTTACGTAGACTACGGCGAAAATAAGGGCAACGCAAATAGCGTTGCCCTTATTTTCGCCGTAGTCTACGTAATCTTTACGTAGACTACAGTGACCAAATAAGGAACGCGAATGGCAGCTCCCTATGGGGGCCGCCATTAGCCGTACGCGTTTTTTTTTTTTAAGTCACCCGTGATAGGCTATGTGACAATTTACGTAGCCTATCACGGCTGACTTTGCAAATCTAGCCGTGATAGGCTACATTAATTGTCACATAGCCTATCACGGGGGCTTTTTTTTTTTTTTTTACTTTTCTTGGAATGGCAGCGGCCGCCTCCGCCCCTGTCGAAGCCCTGACGAACCGCCGCTGCGACCTGCCACCGGGAGCGACATTCGGGAAAGGTAAGTCCCATCCCGGGGGGGGCGGGGGGCGGGGGGGAGAATTTCTCCCCGAAACTACTTCGGGGGGCCGAATACGTTGGCACTCGGCCCCCCGAAGTTTCAGCGAGAAATTCTCTGACACCCCAACTGGCTACCGGTGGTGCTGGTTCCAGCAGTACCTTGCCCACCTCTGCCCTTGTCAAACAACTTGTGATGTTGGAGAAATTCGAGATGAACTAAAATGAGCTTGGATTTCTAAGAATCTGACCTGTGGAATCCACTGCAGAATGACCCCTCAGGCCACACAGAGTCCATGGACTTTCAGATGATTTTTTTTATTTTCCCGAAATTTATGCATATAAATTCGGAGGAAAATACATAAGTTTCTGCTGAGGAAACATTGAATGGAATGGGGTGACAATACACTAAATGTTACATACTAAGGTAAATTATATAAATACTTATGTAAATACATAATTATTTGCTTATTTTTCTTCATGATGAAGAAAAATATTCACATCCGTCTGTGGAGAATGACGGAACAACAGGCGTCTGACAATCCATGAAACACAGACAGAGGATTTTACACAGTCTGTACATCCCTACCAACAACACCCCCAAGATGCCTCATATTGGGCTTGCTTTGCCACACAGTGTAGTATTAAATTATGTATGTTAATCTGTGGAGTGCTTTGCCCACTATAGTTTGAAATATGGACTTGTGTGTAGTGTTTTGCCATAGCATTTGGCCACACACTGTTTCCTTGACCACAACACAAGTGCACTCACTGGGGTGTACAAAACCCCGCTTACCTGGCTCTGCTGGGTTCCGCAGGTGGGGGGAGGCGATCCATTCCTCCCCCCAGAATCCTCGATGGGGGGGAGGCAATCCATTCCATACCCCCAGAATCCTGCCCAGCCGGCTCCACTCCATGGCCAGGCCATGGAGCCACCAGCTGGCCAACCCATAGCGGGGCCTCCAGCCACTGCCGGGTTGCTGCGGACGCAAATGGCATCCTGCATAGGGGAAGCCATTTGCATCCCTGCTTTAGCTGTGATAGACTACGGAAATATATATGTAGCCTATCACGGGCTGGCATAGGGACACAAATGGCGGCAGCTACGACAGCCGCCATTTGTGGCCACAGCAGCCCAGCAGCAGCTGCAGCTCCTGCCACTGCCTCCAGGTAGGCTCTGTTTCACGAGGCTTTCACGGAGTGGTGGGGCAGGGGGCTCCATTCCACCACAGATTCCAGGGGGCCGAATTCACTGGAATTCGGCCCCCCTGGGATCCGTGGCAGAATTCTTTAACATCCCTAGGGGGGAGTAACAGTACACTATCTGTATCCTAACAGAAGGGAAAAGTATTTTGTGGTTGTTTTTATTTTAGGGGAAAAGATATAGAATTCAAAAATGGGAAGGGAAGGAATACTGGAATTGAGACAGCTGGGGTTGGGGAGAACAAGGAAAATAAAGTTTAGATAAATAGATAGATAGATTAGGGATGTCAGAGAATTCCACCTCGGATCTCGGTGAGGCCGAATGCCAGTGCTTTTGGACCCCCGAACTCCGTGGCAGAACGGCCTGCCACCCCCCCCCCCGCGGATCCCCCCCAGGACGAGACTTACCTGCGGCGGATCTTCCGGGCAGCAGCGGCTCCGGCTAACCAACTCTCTCTCTCTCTCTCTCTCTCTCACACACACACACACAGGCACACACACACACACACACACACACTGAAATAAAAGCAGATCTCTGTCCTTCTAATAGTTTTATTTACAGAATTGAGAATTCCCCCCTCCTCCACCACTGTCACTGATTGGAGACTGCTAGGTTACGTTCAGCCCTAACTGGGTAACTGGAGTTTCCCCCTCCCCCTTCGTCCCCCCTCCTCCTCCTCTCCCCTACCCCGCTCCCTCCTTCTCTTTCCCCCCCTTCCTGATCTGACTTTCAGAAGCTGATACATTTTGCAGACAGGCTGTCTGCCCTTCAGAATCTGTCCAAGGCAATACAAAGGGGCAAGAGATGCCTTGGGGGCTACCTGCTTCGATTCTGCCCTGCCTCAGGTATCTCCCACTTTGTTTCAGGAGGCTCCAAAGTGGGATGAAGAAACCCTATCCACCTCATCATTCAGACCCAGGTCCGAAATGGTGCACAGCCCTACTCTTTGAATGGCAGCTTTAGCTTCTAATCACAGTGAATGTGTTTGGCAGGGCTCTCCAATCCCAGTGCTTTGGGGAGGGATGTTGAAGTAATATATTGCAAGACTGATCCAATTTGCAGTGCTGATTGCTAGTTCAGTATCCCAGGAGTAGGGATTTTAAAAGTGGTTTGGTGGAATCTGTGGACCTACGGGAGTTGTAGCATTGGGTGCTTGCTTGAAAAAACACCCGATATTCATGTCCTTCTGCCTCTGCCACTGTATGCTCCACATCTATCATCCATCCTGTCCTGTTGCACTTTCTGTGAGATCGGTGCCAACTGAGCAGAAAACAGAAACGTCATAACCTGTTTTCCACACATCACAACTATGGATGTTGGAGGATATCTGGCTGGGGCTCTAGCTCAGCAATTTCTCAACAGCTTGGCCCCCTGGATGCCAGTCCACAGATCCCTGTTACCTGCGAGTGCCATTTTGCATAGAAATCATGGGTAAACTACTCATTTAAGCCACAATTTCCACAAACAGCAGCTGTAAATAACACCATTTATGCAACATTACAGGTGTAAAAGGTCTAATTAGACCATTTACACCTGTAATTTTGCATAAATGGTGCTATTTACAGCCACCATTTTGCAGCAATCATGATTTATGTAAGTCATTTACCCACAATTTTTACGCAAAATGGAGGCTCGAGGGAAGAAGAGGAGCCGGGCACTGATCACCGGGCACCTGCGGACCATCCAGTGGCTCGCCCAACACACCAAACAGGGTCAGGTAATCAGCAGGGGTCCAGAGAGTGGTGCATGGGGCAGGGGCTAGAGGGGGTTGCCCATCCCTAATCATAACTCTCTAACCCCTGCACCTATCCTTCCTGTTATATGCAGGTTCCTGGATATAACACATGCCATTTCCATACAAATGCGGTGGGGGAGGGGGCATGGACTGGATTAAGGGGAAATGAATTTCTGGTGGGGAAATTCCCCCCAAAAGATGCCTCTCACTTTCTGCAAAAAAAATAAATAAAAACACTGCACCTATCCTTCTGAAATGTTCCAGATTTCTTATCTAGGTATACCTCTATCCTGTATGTCATCCTCATAACAATTGCCCACAAAAAGCATAAGGGAGTAATCACATCCTCTTTTGGAAAGTCTCAAATGGTAAATGTTGCTCTTGCACAAAGACCCCTGTACTTATTCATTTGAAAATTGGCAGGCCCAATATCCTCAAAGCGGCAACTATCCCTGAAAATTTCATCCAGTTCCACCATGAAATAACAATGTTATCACTGTTCCATTTTATAAGTACAGTATGCATGCAAATTTCATCTAACTCTGATGAGCAAGGGGAGAAAGATTATAGCCATTTGTTGACTTCCAAATGATAGTTAATGGAAGGCATGAAGATCTGGATTTCCAAGTTGAGGTTAAGACTCAGACCCTAGTTGAAGCAGACAGCCTCTGAACTGGACCAAGCTGACTAGGGCTGTTTTCTGAATTTCCGAATCCTGGTCTGAATCAAATCTTGTGTAGTTCACACTCCGAATTAGTACGTAAGAATATGAAAGCTGACCAGAATTATTACTATGCAAATAAGCAATGAGCTGCTCCACTGAGGGAAGAGAGAGGCAACAACTCAAGAGTGTTTGTAAACTTCATTATTTCTCACAATTATTCTGCCTAATAGCTCCAAGCATGAGTCATTAGGTAGTCATAGTGGAAGAATATAAATGCATTAATAAAATATGACAACCTACTGCACGAATGGCATTTGCCAACACAGTTTAAGCTGAGATCTATGGCTTTTCTATTGCAGCTGTTTTGTTTTTCTGCTCCCTTGGGTGTTCCACAACATTTACGGTATTTACCTGGGCAGCAACATTGTCTGTGTGGTAAAGGAGCAAACATGCCTCTCTTGACTCCACCAAACAGATAATGATGACACATCTGAGCCCATGTGGACACAGAACTATGTGGATGCTCGATCTCTGTGTCCATAAAAGAAGATGCCAACAAGAGGATTCTGTTTAGCACGGACATGGATTGGGGGGGGGAGTGTGTGTGAGTGTGCGTGTTATCTGTTGGTTATATCTCACCTTCACTTTTAGAGAGCTATCATGGTGTACTGGCTGTTGTTATGTTTGGATATGGGAAGCCCAGATTCATTTTTTTTTCCATAACCATGATATTCTTTAGGTAGCCTCAAGCACATTTTCACCCCTCAATCAAATCTAGGGGCCAAACAGTGTGTTATGCTAATCTCTTAGCATGTGGCTAAAGGTTAGTTTTTTATTTACTCTAATGTAAGCATGCACAGCCCCAATTTGAATTGGGACCACTGCACACTAGGAGAGACTATTGAACTGCCAGTAAAGAGAACACTGGTTATTGCGTAGATTAGAAATACAATTAATTAATTAATTGATTAATTAAAAATACACTCAACTGGGATTGTGCACACTTACAAGAGAGTAAATAAAAAACCTAAACTTCAGCTACAGTACATGCTATGTGATTCACATAACATGTTGGTTCTAGATTACAGAGATGTTATAAGGATATAAAATGGGATAATCCCAGACATGCCATCCTCAGCTCCTTGCAGGAAGAATGAGATAAACAATAATATATAAGCCCCTATCCAATGCCAGCTCACAACACTGACTTCATTAGCTAGAGTTCAACCAAAACCAATGAAGCAATTCTCCTTGTATAGCGATATGGATCTTTACTAACAAATCTACTGTTTCAAAAACACTGAGCTGACTAAACCAGGCTTAACCCAGAGTTTCTACAGTGAAGTTAATATTATGTTTATTTATTATTTAATTTATTAGTTAATATAATAATATACTAATTACCATATCTATCTATCGATCTGTCGATTTATTGATCTGAGTCAATTTATCAATCTGTCTATGGCTTCTAAGTACATCATTTCTCTATTGCAGGGGTGCAGAACCTCAGGCCTGAGGCCAAAATCTGGCCTAACTTGGGTCCCAATCCAGACCTCTGAGGTTCCCCAGACAGCCATTCTTCCCTCTCATGGACCCACTCTCTTTCCCCTCTTTCATTTGCGGGTCCTGAGTGTTGTGCAAGTGTTTTCATCACTAAGAGCTTTAAGCTGAAATATGCTGGTATTTTTGGTCCTGCCTCCTCTGACTCCAGCCCTGCCCACTACTGGAATGTGGCCCCCGAGAGCTTCTCTGACATGGTATTCAGTCCTTGAACTAAAACAAGTTCAGTGTAGGGATGTACGAAAGTCACTTACCTGGTCTCGCAGCTTGCTTCGCGGTGGGGGGGAGATGCTTTGCTTCTCCCCCCGAAGTTCAGGCTGGGGGGGGAGGCTTCCCGCCTCGCCCGGCCGACATTCAGGCCGGGGAGAAGCGCCCCGGCCGCGAACTTCAAAAGAAAAAAAAAAAGCCCCGTGATAGGCTACGTAACGATTTATGTAGCCTATCACAGCTAGATCTGCAAAGTCAGCTGTGATAGGCTACGTTAATTGTCACGTAGCACGGGTGACTTTGGGGGGAAAAAAAAAGCACGTACGCTAATGGCGGCCCCCATAGGGAGCCGCCATTCGCGTTCCTTATTTGGTCCCTGTAGTCTACGTAAAGATTTACGTAGACTACAGCGAAAATAAGGGCAACGCTATTTGCGTTGCCCTTATTTTTGCCGTAATCTACGTAAATCTTTACGTAGACTACAGGGACCAAATAAGGAACGCGAATGGCGGCTCCCTATGGGGGCCGCCATTAGCGTACGCGCTTTTTTTTTTTAAGTCACCCGTGATAGGCTACGTGATGATTAACGTAGCCTATCACGGCTGACTTTGCAAATCTAGCCATGATAGGCTACGTTAATCGTTACGTAGCCTATCACAGGGGCGTTTTTTTTAAACTTTTCTTGTAATGGCAGCGGCGGCAGCCGGTCAAAAGACCGGCTGCCGTCCCCGCCCCTGACAAAGACCTGCCGAACCGCCGCCGGGATCCGCCACCGGGAGCGACATTCGTGAAAGGTAAGTCCCATCCTGGGGGGGGTGGCGTGGGGGTGGCGGAGAATTTCTCCCCGCACCTTCGGAGGACCAAATGCGTTGGCACTCGGCCCCCTGAAGTTACGGGGAGAAATTCTCCATCCCTAGTTCAGTGCCCCTGCTCTGCTGGAAGCACTTCCCTTTATGAAGGACCAGGCACATTCAACTATGGTGATCAAAACTGTCCAGGGGCTCCAGTCCCACCAAGAAAAAGATACAGATTTTGCATTCCAAATGCTGATGCTGTGCCTAGCTGTGGTCAGGACTAGATATGACACAATGGCTCAAGGCAGGTTTTCATCTCTGAAAGCTGTCAGAGCCCATAAGGATCAGACATAAGCCAAGATCAAAAAAATGTATCAAGTTCTTTTCTTCTCTTTCCTTTAACAAGTGTACACTTCTGCAGTGTATGAGTAGACAACTTCTGAGCCCTTGTGTTCACTGCACATAAGAGCTCAGGAGTAATAGGAAAACAAGGGATGCTTATGGATGGCATGCTTGCCACTATTACCATATGCCTCCTCTCTCTCCAACGATGCTGATCAGTGTCATTGCTGATTTTCTGACAAAGTTCTGTGTTTGAATTAGGGATGTACGAAAGGTACTTACCTTTCGCGGATTATGTTTATGGTTAGGGGGGAGGTATTCCGTCCCTCCCCCCAGAATCCTCGCTGGGAAGGGAGGCGCTCCGTTCCTCCCCCCCTGGAATCCTGGCCGGCCAGCTGTGCTCCACAGCGATTCTGTGGAGCCGCCGGCCTGCTCCGCCAGCAGCCGGACATCCGGCCGCTGGCTAGCAGGGACGCAAATGGCGGGGGCCGTAGCCACCGCTGTTTGCGTCCCTGCAGTCAGCCGTGATAGGCTACGTAAATGTTTACGTAGCCTATCACGGCTGACTTAAAAAAAAAAAGCATGCACGCAAATGGCAGCAGCCACGGCCGCCGCCATTTGCGTTCCTTATTTTGGCATGTCTTAGTCTACGTAAAAATTTACGTAGACCAAGATGGAGAAAATAAGGGGAACGCAAATAGCGTAGTGGCTGTAACGGAGCATAAAGGGCAAATAAGTTTGAAAACAAGCTTTTAAACTTCCATGTTAAGTTTTCAGACTAAAAGAAAAAGATGCTGGTATGGCCATGAACTGCATTTTCTGTTGGCTAGAGTTGAATGGCTCTTGCTGGTTCCCACATTACAAGATTGGCAGTGGACAACAAAGGACAGTAGCATGGATCTGGGAAACTCATGAGTAGAGTTCTGCTCACAGGATGTGCCCAGTAGCAGAAGGGGAGGTACTTATTTCCCCAATTCCCCTTATTCCCCACAGCCCCCTGAAACTCTGATCCAGAGAGTTTGGAGACCCACTAAAACAGTATGGAAGGTAGCTGGGATGGTTTCAGGGTAAGGAGGAATCAATGAAAATTGATTCCCCTGCTGCCTCAAAGTCCCTTTAGCAGACCTCGGGTTCCTAGAAATGTAAGTAGATCTAAACAACAGGATAAGATTAACACAAATTTATAAAATAAAGGAAAGGGTAAGTACCGAATTCAGATAATAAATGAAGTCAATACATCTAACAGTGATATGAGAATAAACAAATGCTTCCAGCATTTCAATAAATACAGTTTCAACCAGCAGTAACAGTTATACCACAGTGAGTCTGTTGCAGTTGTCTCTCCTTCCCCCAGCCTCTGGAGGCATCCCTTCAGAAAAAAATAAACCTCTAAAAGTCACCACTTTGGCTTCATTCAGGCCTGACACAGCACAGATCTCTGCTTCTTTCAGGAATAGATGCTTCTTCTGTTAACAGTAAGTGCTTCTCAGTGGCAGCAGGTGACTCCAGCAGTGCTATCCAAGGTGCTGAACCCCTTTTCGGAGTAGGGTTCAGCACTTCGGATAGTACCTTTCAGCACCTTGGATAGTTTTGACTGGTGGTAACTAAAACCTTGAAAGGAAACACTGCCCCTCTAGAACTGGAGTCACCAGCCGCCGCTGCTGCTTTTTTCTCTGTCAGATCTTTTACTCTCAGTCTTCTGCTGTTACAGGTGCTTATTCACAACTTTTTCAGCTATTTTCCTCTTTGTCTCATGAAGACTTTCTTTAGCTTTGCTCCCTGTCAGCCATGACTCCCTCGTTCCAGCTCTTCCTTTGCTCCCCATGCCTCCACATCGAGTGGCAACACCTTTTTTCCATTACTTGGGCCACTTGCTCCCCCCTCAACCCCCTGCTGTATCTATCTGATAACTTCAGCTCCTTTTACAACCAATCTGCAGAAAGAGTTCTTCCATCTGTGGAATAACAACCTTGTTGGATCCAAACCATTATCTTCCATAATAGAACACGAGCAATCACTTTGTTCCCACAGAAATCACCCAGGAATCTATCCTTGTACCAAACAGTAGTTCAAAACCACAGTAAACTTTTGTGTTAACCTCAGGGCTCAACTTTATGACCTTTTGCTTACTGAGTGATGTGAACGGAATAACTTGGAATCTGTTGATCCATTTAAAAATAAAAAATCAACTCAACAGTTGGCCCAATAAAGAACCTCATCAGTGTTATGCCTCTGGCATTGGGTTGCAAAATATAATAAACTTATGAGGAATTCAGCTTTTAGATTTGTTAGTTAAATTTTTCCAGCCCTCATAATTGCAACAGAACCTTCAGGGAAAGAAAACAAATAAAATGGGCCACTTTTTATTTTTAAAGTTGTTCATATACAGAGTGCCCCCAAAGTAGGTATACAGTATAGTTTATTTGCATTTTATTACATTGTTTATTACATTTGTTTAACACTGCTTAATCTCTTAAGTGCTGGAAATGTATTCCATCAACTGTCACTCCCTGTCACTCACTCTTCCCAACTGTCATTCTGACTCCACCCACACATCTTCTACTCACACATTCTCTCCCCCTCCCATCAACATGCTAAACAACTGTATAACTACTTTTGGGCCACCTGGTGTGCGTGTGTATGTGTGTGCGTGCGCGTGTGCATATATATATACATATACACATATACATACATATGTGTGTGTGTGTGTATATGTGTGTGTATATGTGTGTGTGTGTGTATATATATATATATATATTTCTGTGTTGGAAACACTGGTGCACATATCCTTTGCTGTCTGTTGTTGTTGTTGTTGTTGTTCTTGATTCCATTGGAACAATAGGCAGGGTTGTTTATTGACAGTGATCCTGTGGGAATGCAGAAAAATCACAGACTGTGGTTTAGGCCATAGAAGGACCCCCCGATCCAACTCAGAGACCATTTTGGGGCTTCCAAGGAGGGCCTGATTCAGCCAGGGCTGATTTGGGGTGTCCCAGACCTGCTTCAGCCTATGAAGCCGAAGTGGGATCGGGACATCTGAAACCTGCTTTGCCCCCCACCAACACGCCACCCAGCCCCTAGCTCCTTACTTCGGCCTTTGTTCCGGGGGGGGGGTGCCACCACTGGGCAAGCCACAGCCGGGGAGCCACTGCCAGGGGAGCTGCCATTGGCGCCGCCGCTGTCAGGGGAACTGCTGTCAGCACTGCCAGGGGATCCAGAGCCAGTGCTGCTGGGGGAGCCAGTGCTGGCACTGGGGAGCCCGAGCCACCACTGCCGGTGCTGCCAGGGGAGCTGCTGTCACCGTCAGCACCTAGGCCTTCCAGATGCATGCCAGCAGCTGTCTTGTTGTTCCAGGGGAAGAGAGGAGCCATTTTTAGAATGGCAACTCCCTGTATTTCTGGAAATACAGGGAGACACCATTTTAAAAATGGCTCCCCCCCCAGAACAACAAGATGGCTGCTGGCACGTGTCCGGAGGACCCAGGTAAGGAGCTGGGGGCTGCGCGGCAGCAGTGGCAGCAGCGTGGCAGCTGGGCTTCCAGATCACGTCAAAGTGCGCCAAAGCGCTTCAGAGCAACCCACTTCACTTTGGGCCCCTCTATGCCCCCTCTGCCATGCCTTGGAGGTGGCCCTGAAACAGCCCAAAGCGCCTCACTTCGACTCTGAGCTCAGGCTTTAGGCTGGGGTGGTGCAGAGCCCTACTTCCTGCTACCCAGTTGGGAGGGCAAAATGGTGCACAGGTGAATCCCCACTGGTATCTCCATTCTCGGTGTTGGGGGAACAGGGGAGATTTCTCCAGAGGGGATCCTCACTGGAGTGGAGCATGAGGCCAGGCTCCACCCCCTGGAGGAACCCAAGAAGGCTCTGTGGGCTGGACTGGGGAGCTTGATGGGCCAAAATTAGGCCCAAGGACTGGGGGTTCTGCATCCCTACACCACTGCTTACCTCTGACACCCTCCAGAAACGCTGATCAGTAACACTGAGACAACCAATCTGGGTGGCTTTAAAAGGGGCTTAGACAAAACCATGGAAGATAATATATATTTTGGAATTAATTATATAATAATTTGGATACTATTAGTATGGAGAGTCCTTGCCATGTGAATGCACTGGGCACCCCAAGGGCATGAGAGTGTCTGTATTGGTGGAGGGGGGCACTTCCAAGATATGCAGGAAATCCCTGCATTTGGGGGTAAACCATGCCTACTGCCAATCCCCCACAAACCTACTTTGGAACAATGTGGCAAACATGCACTTGCCTTGGCTGCTGAAGAATATCTCCATCAGCAGAGAGCAACAGAACAGTAGTGATTAGGATTAGATGGCTAATCACATTGGTTGATCCGAGCTTGGCAAAACAAGTAAGCTCAGAGACAGCATGCCCTCTACTGCTCTGAGCCCCATCCTGCCCCCAACAAAAGGAGGCTAATTATCATCATCAACAACACCATCATATATTACATCACATATTGACATATATTGCCAAATGTTTTTTAAGAGTTGTTGCAAAGAAACCAGAACAACACAGAAATAGAGGTGGAACTGCAATTAAATTCAGCAGCAGAAGGGGCAATCCTTATTAACGTCTGCAAAACCCAATTTAAGCAAACATTCCAAGTCATATTTATGTAAGCACTTCTACATGTATAAATGAAGACACCAAATGAGAAACACACCAGTGATCCAAAAAATTAATACAGCTAGAAAGTTATTTCATATGACTGTGATACTGAATAGCTGAAAGAAAATGGGAAGCTGAAAGAAAAGTATGGAGAAGTTCATTCGGTAGTATGCCATCCAAATGTAGGAGCAGTACAAATTTGAAGTCTGAAACCAAAAGGACATTTTCTACTTACTGGAGAAAGAAACCAAGACTATATACCAAAATGTGAACGAAGAATAAATGAGAAATGTGGAACCGCAGGAACAAAGTTGGAAGAATTATAGTTAGAAGAAAAACAGAAACAATAAATATGACCAAAAAAAAAAAAAAATAGCTGCTGGAGTACAACTAGCATCCAAAATAAATATTTGGCCTGTATTCACTTTGTCATTTCCTTGCTAGAGTTTAATACTGATCTACATAATTTGAAAGTGACTGCAAAAAGATTTATGCAGAGACTGGGAGAATAATGTTAGGGTCGCTGTGAACAGTTACTTTTTTTTCCTATGACCCAAGCAGAGCATTACTAAGAGAGCAACCAAAAGCACGATTACTCAGAAGTAAGGACCACCAATTTCAGTCAGCTTCCTCCGTAGTAGGCATGCTTCAGATTGCAGCCTAAATGTTTATCTGACACAAAAACCATGAGTGGGATCCATTCTCCCATGCCTGCAATGATGCATGTAGAAGAAGCTCAGTGGAACCCCCTTTCCCTCTCTCCGACTTCTTTGCCAGTCAAGTCAAAGACAAAAATGGGGATTATGAATTACTGGGGACAGGTACTAGAAAATAGGCACTGTTGCCAGTTAATATGGACAGCTGGAGTGTGTGACTTAGAGAGAGGCACACTGGCTTCCCATGGGATGTAATGGCCATGAGCATTGCCATGAACTTGTATCCATCTGGTGTCCAACGGAGGAGGAGAAAGCCTTATGGCAGGGGTAGGGAATCTCAGGCCTAGGGGCCAAATCTGACCTTCCAGAGTTCCCAGATGGACACATCCCTTCCCCTGGCCCTGCTCCATTTCCCCCAGCCACCAATAATTCCATGGTTCCCTGGCTTTTATGCAGTTTTTGCCCATTCTGAAAGTTTGAAATGCCTCTCTTAAGGTTTAGTTACTGGCAGGAAGATCTTTAAGCTACAATATGCTGGTATGGGTTTTTTTAAAAAAAAAATTGGCCCCACCCCTTTTGCTTTTGACCCTCCCCACCACTGGAATGTGGTCCCCCAGAGCGTCTCCAAAATTGAATTCAACCCTCAGACCAAAAGAAGGTCTGTACCCCTGCCTTATAGGAATCCTCTCCAGCACATGCAGGAGAGGGCACAACCTGCACCATATTCCCATTCTTTTATAAATCCAGCAATTAAAAACTGCATCTCCACCCCACGAAAAAGTGGTGGTAATTAGACCCATGTTAATTGGAAAGAGCCTAACCTGTAATTCAACTACTGGTAGATGCCAAATGGAAATGAGCTGGAGTCCGGGTGATTATTTTGTCCACAATATGGAAATCAATTGAGCCACTGAGAAAGGACAAAACCTTATGTTCAAGGAGAGTATATTATAGCTGCCATTCAAGATCTAATGACAGATTTGTCCCTAAAATTACAGATAATGACAAACACCATGAATGCAAGCACACTCTCAGTCGATAGATTACATCATTACAGGTTGCCCTGCTCTGTCACATATTGATTACCTTGTGAGACATAACCAGGTACCAAGAATTATCCAGTGCAAATAGGCCAGGAACTGCAGTCTTAAACTCAAATCTCCTTATAGTGGCATACCAGAACTAATTTGGATAAGTGATTTATAATCTCTTTACTGGGGCAAACTAATGATTGTGGCAAGCCAATAAACTGCAATATGCATGCCGTGTAATTTATAGGCTTTTTTAAAGCCACGGATAGGCACCACAGTTCCACTGGGAAACAGAGGTAAGCCCAAACTGGAAAATAAATTTCAGAAATACTGAAACTTATGCATAAATGTTAGACAACAATGCATATCAATTACAATTAGCACAATCGAAAAGACTCAGAAATGCGTATAGATATGGTTCACTATTGTGTTGGCCACTGAATCTTGGTTACTCATTCAGGCTCCACCACACAAGTGCTGGCAATGTAACTATTTTATTAAGTGGTTTAAGATCGTAAAACACCCTGCCTGAGGGCGTTTGCCAGTTGGGCGGTATACACAATTAATAAACAAACAGGGATATATACTGCAGGGCTCTTAATGTAGGCCTGCAGCCAGAGTTTGTCTACTCCTTATCCCAGGAAACAGAGGGAGAGGGCAGTCTGTATGCTGAACTGCACTTAAGTGAACAGTGCATGGTTAATCGGGAATTAAATGTAATATACACCAAATCTACCTTATCTACATAATAAATGTGGAAGATTAGACAGTAACTTGCCCAAGCTCACCCATGAGCTCCATAAATGAATGGGTGTTTCATCCTGTCTTCTGTGTCAAAATTAGGATAGCCTTTGAAAGCTGGAAAGAAGCCAATATAGTAGCCCTATTCAGGCATTCAAACAAGGGCTAAAATCAACACATGAGGAGAAGTAGCACTCCAGGCCTGGCCCTCTCCTTTCTCATGTTTGTTGTCCTCAATTCATGGAGGGTGATAATCTGAAAAGAGAGCCTCCTGGATCTGTGGAGGTTTACCACTCAAGCCAGAATGCTGAAAAATCCACATTCTGGCTTGTGTGGAGAGCCTGCATGGATACCGTACAGGAGGCTGTCCTCTTCACACTGTTGCCCTCCAGAAGTTGATGGAAACAAATGCAGTGAGAAAAAGGAGCAGGGATGGAGTGCTCTTTCTTCTCACACAATGATTGTAACCCTTTTTTGAACACCTGAATAGGGCTGGGCTGGCTGTGAATGTGGAGATCGGCACGGCACCACAGTTTTGAGAGAAAGGTCCCTGTCCTGACAGAACTGTCCAGAGTATCTGGAGATGGTGTGGAAAGCCACATACAATGCAGGGTCTCATTTTAGGCCTGGGCTGACACCTAATATCACCATTCAATCAAATATGTTCTTGGTGCATCTTGGTGTGCCGGGCTGTGATTCAGGCCTAGAAAAGGATCTTCTGGGTGGAACAGATGGCTTCTCCCATCTCTAATCTGAATCCAACTTTCTATTCTTAGTATCACATTGGTTTCCACTACAAAATATTTAGTTCTGCAGCAGTAATCTTTGTAACCTTGGTTCTCTATAGAAAGCCAATTGCACTCAGATGTTCTCCTTATTTGTGTAAAACATGGCAGCTTAGGTTCCACGCAGATTCTTCAGTCAAAACAGCCAAGTCTTTCTGGAATATAGAATCTCACTGTGCAATGCTATACATGCCTACT
This sequence comes from Heloderma suspectum, assembly GCF_057233095.1. Lineage (NCBI taxonomy): Eukaryota > Metazoa > Chordata > Lepidosauria > Squamata > Helodermatidae > Heloderma > Heloderma suspectum. The sequence continues at coordinate 271,882,565 of NC_139458.1, forward strand.
CTGAAGTAAGTCCCATTGAATTAAGTTGCACTTACCCCAAAATAAGGTTTGTATCCTGAATTTGTTTAATGGGGCAAAATCCATTCTAATCCTGAATGATTGATCAGCTCCTTTTCCTGCAGATAGGGATGTTGCAGGAGTCTGAGTTGGGGGTGGGGGAGTCCGCTGCTCAGCCTCCTGGACTCCATTCTGCAGATTGCCACTACTTACCTTCTCCTGTTTGGATCCCTGGATGAGCCTCTGGGCCTGCCTGCAATCTTGCCTGCAATCTTGCGTAAATGGCCACTTTATGGCTGCAATTTGCATAAAAGGCCTTTTACGTAAAACAGTAAGCCACCATTTTGATGCCAAAAAACAGAGGATCACACTGAGGGGTCAGGCAGCTGCAGAAGATATTTAGTATCTGATTTCAGGATTGCCAGTCTCCTACTAATCTACATTCACAATTGTTTATTTGTATAATTCAAAATACCAATGACATACTTATTAGTGTGCATAGTTTTATTATGTATTATTAGGCTTTACTCTTTATTGTTATCCATCCATCGAATATTGCCAATGTATATCACTTTTGCAAAATAAATAAATAAGAAAACCACACTGCTATTCTTTATGCACGCTGTGAAATGTTTTGGTTTAATTTCTAAGAAATATTTTCTAGTAAAGCAGCTGAATTGTACATGATTTTCCCAATTACTGGATGTGTTTCTGAGTTATATACAGCTTGTATTCATTTTGTTTGGCCTTACTTTGACTTAAAAGTTGAGGTCAGAATATGTTTTTCATCCCTTCTATTCAATTTCATAGAGTGAAATGTTTTTGGTTTTTTAAAAATCCATTTTGACTCTTTGAACAATAGCTTGAGTTTTGCTTCTCCGGTGGACGAAAGTCACTTACCTTTTCTCGCAACTTGTTCGCGGTGGGGGGGAGCGCTTCGCTGTTCCCCCCGTGAAGTTCAGGCCGGGGGGGGAGGCTTCCCGCCTCGCCCGGCCGAAATTCAGGCTGGGGGGGAGGCTTCCCGCCTCGCCCGGCCGCGAACACGACAGTTAAAAAAAAAAAGTCCCCTGATAGGCTACGTGACGATTCACGTAGCCTATCATGGCTAGATCTGGAAAGTCAGCCATGATAGGCTATGTGAATCGTCACGTAGCCTATCATCGGTGACTTTAAAAAAAAAAAAAGCGCGTACGCGAATGGCAGCCCCCATAGGGAGCCGCCATTCGCGTTCCTTATTTAGTCGCTGTAGTCTACGTAAATGTTTACGTAGACTACGGCGAAAATAAGGGCAACGCAAATAGTGTTGCCCTTATTTTCGCCGTAGTCTACGTAAAGATTTACGTAGACTACAGCGACCAAATAAGGAACGGGAATGGCGGCTCCCTATGGGGGCCGCCATTATCCGTACACACCTTTTTTTTTTTTTTTAAGTCACCCGTGATAGGCTACGTGACGATTCACGTAGCCTATCACGGCTGACTTTGCAAATCTAGCCGTGATAGGCTACGTGAATCGTCACGTAGCCTATCAGGGGACTTTTTTTTTTTTCTTTGATTGCAATGGCGGGGGCAGCAGCCGGTCGAAAGACCGGCTGCCGCTCCCGCCCCGCTCAAACACCGGATGAACCGCCAGCTGGACCCGCCGCCGGGAGGGACATTCAGGGAAGGTAAGTCCCGTCCCGGGGGGGGTGCGGGGGGCAGGGGGGGGTGCGGAGGATTTCTCCCCGAAACTTGTTCGGGGGGCCGAACACGTTGGCGCTCGGCCCCCCGAAGTTTCGGGGAGAAATTCTCTGCCATCCTAATGTAAGATGTACCTTTCAGCTTCTAGGCTGGATTCAGGTGGATGTCATTCATTCCATCTTATTCTGAAAAGGATGTATTTCATTTGCTCATACAATTTATTTGTTCAATATTGTCCTCCCACAGAATGAAGATATGAGGCAAATTGTTGGGTTAGCATCAGGGCAGATGTAATACTAAACCATGGTTAAGACCAACAAGGAAGAGGGGTTTCCTGCCAAAAGGATGGGAGGAGGTACCCATTCCTGTGGCTGACTCCTGACAGTTTGCAGGGAGCCAGCATTAACATTTTAATTGGGCCCATCCCTGTGAAAGCTTACCACTGATTTATATAGCAAAAGCTCTTATAAGAATGGTTTAGGGATTATCTAACAATTTTATACAATCAGAAGAATGGATGAATAAAACCATTGTTACCCCACTGGTATGAAGATATGTGACAATTCTTTGGGCTAAGGATAACCACTTCATTATTAACAACAATGATCTCCAGTGGATAGTAAATCTGGGATAAGTGCAGACACCGCATAGCTACAGGAGGCTTCTGCTAATGTTGCCTAGTCTTGGGCTTGGTGATGGCATCATGGCTCTAAGTACCAGATCAGTCAGGACTCAATCTAGGTCTTTCTTTTTCATCACCAGCCCAACATGGAGGCAGGCTGAGTGAGACCCTGGAGACTCCAGCCCATCCCTGCTGGTCAGTGTTTGATGGATTAGAGGTCTACAGGGCCCAAGGGCTGCTCCTCCATGTCATCCTTACAATTAGAAGTAAGATGGTCCAGTGACCTTTCAACTTCTTGCTGCTTCAGGGTGCTCACTAGGGCATTTCCTGAACTGGATACCCAGAACTCCCTGCCAAATTGTGACCAATTAAGTAGGCCAATTGGCCAAAATGAACTATCCCTGGGATGCCAACAGTGTGGAATAGACAAACAGGTGCATCCCTGGCCAATCAGGGTCCACCAAAAATTCCTACACAACTCCTGAATGGTCACCTAGCCAATCCTGCACTCTGTGGCCCCTGGGTGGGAAGGTGGGAGCTATACTGAATAGAGAAGGGCCATTTCTGGAAGCAGGGCTACTTTATAAAGGTGTGCTCTCCATTCCCTGATGGGAGGGGGTTTTCCATGGCCATGTGTCTTCCTTCTACCTGAAGGGCATAGCACAAAGACACACCTCATGGAAATAGTGGAGGGGAAGCACTAGTGTAAAGGGAGTTAATAGATGCCTCTGTATTTTGATCATCCAGTTCATGGGCCTAACTTTTGTTATACAACAGTGGTCCTTTTTTGGAACCACTTTGGGAAACTCTTTTTGGGGAGTAGAAATGTGGGATATACTTGTTTCAAATCAAACAAATTTGGTTTACAATTTGCCAGAGAACATACCTAAGGCATCCCACAAATACTTTCCACTCCTTAGTTTGGTTCCCCCCCCCTTACATGCAGTGCAGGAGTCATCCAGACCACAGATTAGCTGTGTTATATCCTGTCTAATGGCATGCTATTCATCTCCTGTGTTTCCACCAAGGCACTTATTTCCTCTGTCATTGATTTGCTTCTCTCTTATGTAAGATTATATGCAGGCGCATCAGACCAGAAGAAGAGACAAGAGCAATGGTACCCAGCAGCAAAAAAAGAAAAAGACATTAAAACAGAGTATTGTGAGAAACTGTGGAATGAAAGATGACCACAGTGCAACTGGATTAGTCAAGCAGGCAAGTAGATAGGTATAATAAGGCAAGGTCAATCAAATGGGAAGCCAATTTCGTAAAACAATCCCTCCTTGATATTTAAAAGCCTCACATGTCACTCTCGACTGCTACAACAGTGGTGTGAAATATGTCGGGACTAGATGGATAGCTTCTGGATATTTGCAATAAGCTATAGGGATGTTATTTTGATGAGGAAATAAAAACTTTTAAAACATTCAACTTTTCCTAAGCTGGATAATATCATATTCCTTAAACCAAAATTGAATCCAGGCATCCAATTTAAATCTTGGCAGACTTACAGGAACATTGAAAGAAAATTAAATCTATTTTGGATGGCTGAGTACCTCAATTTTAATTTTTTATTCTTAGATAAATGTTTAAAACCCTTGGCTGTTTGGAATCCCTCCGTCCCTGAGGACAAAACCCCAGGACTACTAACCCTTTGCCTGACCCTTCTTATGTGTATGGTAATATATTCAAAGGACATTCATTTTTTATATGCAAGGATTTTTTATTATTATAGTTATTTTTTTTAGCAACATGATGATGAACAGCATGATTTGTTCCTTTGTTTTTGTAACACTTTCTGAGATAAATGTTACTGCAGGTTTGTTATGAGACTTTGGTGGTGAGAAAGAGAGAGAGAATAGGCGGCATGTGGTGCCATGAGCTGGCCATAACAATAAGGGAAGAATAAACGAAATGAAAAAGGATGGTGATAATTGCCTAGGTAGCAACATCATTACAGAGTGCCTTCAGGAAAGGTAAAAAAGGGGGACCAGAGAGTATGGTATGGAAAATATAATTGTAGAATTGTGAAGCTCTGCTTCACAGACATTGTCTTTCCCCCCAGCATGGGGATTAGTCTCTGTGTCTGAAAAAAAGATGTAGTTGTAAAGTGTGAAAGGTGTGCAGGTGTCCTTTATTCAGCGACATGAGAAGCTGATGTAAGTACTGTTTGAAGTGAGGAAGTGAAGATGTAAGGATTAAGGAACCCTGTGCAATCTAGGAAAAGTGAGTTGCAAGTGTATGTCCCCACAAAAGCAATGTAAGGAGGGTTAGTTGTGACTAGTTGTGCTTTAGATATTATTTTGCTGGGTGGAAGGGGAAGACAGCATGTGCACTTTCCTCTTCCTGTTCATCTAGAATAACAGCATATCTGAAAAGCATCTTTCATATCTTTCCCACCATGGGTATGTACAAACTCCTGATGCAGAGACATTTTTTGGATCACCCAAGAAGGGAAGATGTGAATAGGAATGGAAATATCTGACGGTATTGCTTTCCCCTGCATTCATCATTTTAAAAATAAAAATAAAAAACATCTCAAGTTCTTCCTATCTTGTACCTGAAGAAATCTGCAAATTTTAGTAAATTCATATAAGGAAAGAACCAAAACAAAATCCTCACCCACTGGTACCAGCTAAATTCAATAGGTACAGCTATTCCCAGCATGGACAAGACCATGATGCACCTGTCTGCCATACAGGTGTTAATGATAAGGAGCCTGTCAGAAAAAAAGGGAAGGCAACCTCATTAAGCATTAACGTGGTTGAATACACAGGAATGCAAATCCAGACTTTTAAGAGCAAAGCATTCAAAGTCCCGAATGCTCCTCTGCTGTAACACTCAAACATGAGCACATGCGCATCAGTACCTTTTTAAACTCCAGCAGAAGCAAGATTATCCCCTGCTCCAAAGCAACACCTCCGCTATTCTATAGACATTTTCCTCTCCCCCTCCCCTTTTAGATTTTTTTTTAAGAGTATGTGCTCCTCCTTTCCAGTACTACAGCACATCCCCCCCCCACACACATTTTTTAAAAGTAAAAGATAGGAGCCCTTGTAGCAATATATGAAGATGGGATATTGTGCCTTTGGTATTCAGAGGCTGTGCCAGACATGTTGATACCTTAGGTATCAAATTCAAATGGCACCCACCATGGTGGCAATAATAATAATAATAATAGACAATTTGCTCTTCTTGAATGATACCTCACATTCTGCCTTAGTTGATCCCAGAATGGTGGTAGAGAAAGACATTAAATAAGTGAATGAATGAATGAATGAATGAACTGTCCATTTTGCTTTCCCCCGTATTCAGATTTTTAAAAAAATATCTGAAGTTCCTTCTATCCCGCATATGGAAAAATAGGCAAATGCTGGTATATTCTTATCAAAAATAAACAGAAATAAAATTCTCACCCATCTACACCAGCCGAATTCAATAGGCACAGCTATTCCCAGCTGTGGAGAGGACTATGTTTTACCTGTATGCCATGTAGCTGTTAAAGATGAGAAGCCTGTCAGAAAAGGAGGTGTAGGGATGGATGGACTCACCCATGCCCAGCTTTGTTGGGTGTTCACTGAGTCACTGCCGCCGCCCACCCCTGCTCACGGTGCCATGTGAGCCTTGCCATGGCCCAGCGAGCAGTTGATGAGGCCACGGGGCTGCCCGTCCTCCTAGTGAGCTGCCACTGTGCTCAACAGTGGTGGCTCAGGTGCTTCCGGTTAGGTTGTTGTTGTTGTTCAGTCGTTCAGTCGTGTCCGACTCTTCGTGACCCCATGGACCATAGCACACCAGGCCTTCCTGTCCTGCGCTCTCTCCCGGAGCATGCTGAAGTCCATATTCATTGCATTGGTGATGCTATCTAGCCATCTCATCCTCTGCCATCCCCTTCTCCTTTTGCCTTCAGTCTTTCCCTGCATCAGGGTCTTTTCCAGAGAGTTTTCTCTTCGCATTAGTTGGCCAAAATATTTGAGCTTCAGCTTCAGTATCTGTCCCTCCAATGAGCACTCAGGGTTGATTTCCTTTAGGATGGACTGATTTGACCTCCTTGCAGTCCAGGGGACTCGTAAGAGTCTTCTCCAGCACCACAGTTCGAAAGCATCCATTCTTCGATGCTCAGCCTTCCTTACAGTCCAGCTCTCACAGCCATACATTACTACTGGGAGAACCATAGCTTTGATTAGACGGACCTTTGTCGGCAAGGTGATGTCTCTGCTTCTTACTATGCTGTCTCGGTTTGCCATAGCTTTCCTCCCAAGGAGCAAGCGTGTTTTAATTTCATGGCTACACTCACCATCTGCGGTGATCTTGGAGCCCAAGAAAATAAAATCTATCACTGCTTCCATTTCTTCCCCTTCCATATGCCAGGAAGTGATGGGGCCAGATGCCATCAGTACAGGGGCCCATTTAAGCAACATTACAGGCATGAATGCTCCAGTCACGCCTGCAGTATTGTGTAAATAGGCTTTTGATGGCTGCCAATCACACAGCATTATCTTCCTGGAAGCACCTGAGGCACCACTGTTTGGAATAATGGCTGCTCACTAGGGGCAAGGGGGAGTCCATCAGATGCTTGTAACATCCTGAAGGAGATTGCAAATTCAGCATCAAAAACATGGTTAGATACACAGAGATTCAAACCCAGACTTTTAAGAGCTAAGCACACTCAAAGCCCTGGGCCTTGAAACAGGGAAGCGATTTTAGCTGGTTCTTCTCTTCATGGAATGAACACCAAGGATCCAAGCCATTGTCACTGTGTGGAGAGATAGGAAGTGTGGGGGATTGCACAGCCTATTCCTACACAGAAATATATACAGCTCTGGCTTGAACCCAAAGCAGCTCCAATTGACTTCAGTGAGTAGCAAACCTAAACACTCTCACTGGGGACTAATCCCCGTTGAACGCAGTGAGACTTCTGAGATGTTCATAGCTGATATTGTTGATTAGGGATGTCGGAGAAATCTGCCATGGAATCAAATACATTCGGATTTCTATGAATCTGACCCATGGATTCTGCAGCAGACCAGTGTTCCCCAAGTCACATGGATTCCACAGATTTTTTTGTTATAACTTTCTGGAATGTGGTGCAAATTTAGTCATAAAAAAAACATAAAATAAAAAAACCCTTCCAAAAATATGGGTTTCCCCCCTCAGCTGAACACACAAACATGCATGGAGGGGACTATGCATTTGGGGGGGATTTGTGCATTTTTTGCACATGGATTTTTGGAAATGAGAATTTGCGCAAATTCAGGGAAGTGGAAAAAATCTGATTCCACCAATGAGCAGACAATGGAACAAAAGGCACCTGACAATCCACAAAACACAGATGGAATAGGTTTTACAAAATCTGTACATCCCTTGTTCTGATAGATGGCTACTTTTTTCTTCTCTTAAAACAGGAGGTCCACAACGATAGCAGTAACATGGAGAGAATATAAATACATTTATTATGACCATTCAATATTCCCAATGTAGTGTGCAAGTTTTCAAGTTGTAGAAGTCGTTCTCAGCCTGGCTGTTAAAAAAAGAAGAAAAAAAATATTTCTGGGAGAAGGCCCTGCATGCAGAAGGCCCTGAGTTTCAGTCTTAAGTTGCTAATAAACCTTCAGATACACATCTTCTTTATACCTTCTCTTATGGAGGACACAAAGAGCGGTTTTAAGTTCCAAAAAACAAAACAAAAAAGAGTTTTACCCCAACACACACACACACACAGGATCAGGTCACAGTCATGTGTGCATTCTGAATGTGAATATGGAAAAGAAGGTCAATCTTCTCTTTATAGGACAACCAGACATAAAATGTAAAGTTATACATTACTAGCCTCTAAAATGTTGGCAAAATTTATGCATTCAGACTGGTGATTATAAATAGCTCTCAAAATAGCTCTCAATCAGTCAAGGCAGCAAGGCTACATAAGCAAAATTATTTACCACATGAATAGAGTTGTCATTACATCTTGACACACACACAAATGTAGGGCCCCTCTAGTTATCTTTTGCCCATTGGCTTCCATTATCAGCTTTGGTCAAGTCGCAAATGTAAATTAGCCACTGTAGGGGGAAAGTCGCTATTTCAAATAACAGCTGCAATGTCAGCCAAAGAATGACACACGTGTAATTGATAACTGCACCCCTCAATCAGTGGCTGGGCAAAAACAAATTAGGTTTTCATCACCATCAAAATGGTAGAGCAAAAACCATTGCAGCAAATAAACATGCCGCTAGACAAATAAACCGAGATATGCTAAGCAAAGCAGCTTGATTTGTTCTCAGCAGATAAAACGCTACACCATAAATGATGTGAAAAAAGTCACTGACACATTGCAAAATGGTGTCCAAAGTAATACATTGTTATCAGCATTTTATTTCAGATTCCTTATTACCAATAAGTTTTTCACTTGGATTTATTTTCCCACAGCCAACTTAAAAAAAAAAAAAACCTTCCAGAGGTTTAGCTAATTAGACATTTTGAACACATGTCATTTGAAGGAGGGAATAAGAGGGGAAGGACTGGGGAGGGGAGCAAAACAGGACACAGAACATACTATCTGCATTCTGTTCTCTTTATATAGTAGCTTTGATTATATCCCCTCTCTTCAGGCTTAGGCTCAATATTCTGTGATGAAGCCATAAATCATGAGAAGCTGAGACACGTTCCTTAAAACTCTACTACTGACCTCTACTCATGTAGTGCTCTACATTTCAATCACCTACTTGTACTCCCCATGTTCACCTATCCTATTTGCAGAACCTTCTTACCTGCCCACATGAGAAAAGACTGGAGCTCCCTATTTTGTTTCCCTGCCTGCCTGCCATTTGATTTAGTCACAGTGACTGCACAGCAGCTGCTTCTCAGTGTTGGGAGCTGAACTAGTGCAAATAGATCCAAGAAGAGTGAAAGGACTGGTGCTGACTTCACAAAAGCACCATAGCCTGCACATGCAGGTTCTCCCCCCCCCCCTGCTCCTGTTTTCTGCTCTGCCATTCTGGGTCAGATGCATCAAGTTTCATTCAACAGGCTAGCTAATCAGATCCCCCACCCCCACCCCCCACCCCCACCCCCAAAAACACACATCCAAGTTGGGAATGCTGTGCAGAGGAAGAATGTGGACAGACAAACTGACAAACATCAAATATGCTATATTTTATGTAGTGATCTCCTCTAATCTTTGCAAATTTTAACAGTGGGGAGAAGTCAGGGAGAAGAAGAATGATGGGAAAAGACAGAGGAAACAGGGATGAATATAAGAATATGCAGCCCTGCATCTCTAGGCTTTATTTCATTTGTGGATAGAAATGCTTGCTTTGTTTGCTTTTTATTTATCAGCTACACTTGTATCCTGCTTTTTGACCAAATGGTGCTCAAGGGGGGTGGGGCAAAAGCTTCATGGAAAGGATCTTTCTGACAAAGGATCAGGAAAAAAGAGAACCAGGTGGTACAAAATGAATCACTTTGGAAAAATCTGGAATAAGTGGCAACAAGTGGAATTAGATACATGATTGTGTGATTAGTTTAGCACAAAGTAATCCTATGGGGGAGGAAGAGAGAGGAACAGATGTGAAGGAACTGGCGTTTTCCTATGCCCTGGAAGGTGTTCGAGGTACTCCCCTTTTTTATTTGGTCTTTCACAGCCATTTGTTTGTTAGTTAAAGAACTTTCCCCTCCCTGGGAACAGTGGAGGGAAATAAACTATGCCAGCTCCAGGATTAGCATAGTCCCACCATTTTTCAGGGGATGAGTCAGAGGAATGGAAGGCCTCTGTATACTTTGTATCCAATGCATCTCCTGACATAGTCCTCAAATACCCCTAGGACATGGCTTTTTTACCCTTTCTAATTTCAAAAGGACCCTGGCTATGGGCATTCCCATAGCCTCGCCAAGGAGGCCTATGAGACCCCCGGCCTCCAAGGCTGGACCTCTCTCTCCAGTCTCTGCCCTCTACAGCCAACTGGGCCCAAAGCAGCTCTCAGTAGACATCAACTTATCAAAAGACATCATATTTGAGAAAGGCATCTCTTACAAAACATGTCAATAAATTCAAATGAGACAAAAAAAACCCCAAACCACAGTTCAATAAACATAGGATACATAGGAAACACTATTGCAATGAAATAATCTCGAAGTAGCACATGAACACATTACTAGAACATAGCAAGAGCAAAATCAAGAAGATCAGGCAGTGGAGGAGGACCAAACCCAACCCTTGCTGCTAGTGCTAGCCTTGCTGCACTCCATGGGGCCCCAGCACAGCAGCCTGCCTTCAGTACAGTTCAGTTTCTTGGGGAGAGGGCAGGATCTTCCCGCCTGGTTAGATGATTCACAGATGGCTCCCACATCTCTCCTCCAGAAGGGGTGATGGCAGAAAGGGAAATGGCGAGCAGTAGCGATGGTGGTAGGTTCTCTTCCCCAGTCTCCCAGGTATTCTGGCTGCTAATGCCACCATCTGGCCTCATGTATCCCACACAAACCCTGCCGGTGGTCTTTTTAGTTCATGTTGTGTAAGTATATAAAGAAATATGGCTTAGAGAGAATGAGAGAGAGAGAGAGAGAGAGAGGTTGGTGTAAAGCGGTGCAGCAGCAAAGCAACAGGGAGGCTCTGGATCCATTGTGGATGCAGCCAGTCTTAAGGTACAATGTATAAGAAAGATAGAAAGACTAAAACAGGATATTTTAGAATATATATTTTAAGCTAAACATTTCGGCTTCCACCCTCAACAGTAGTTGTGTTTTTAACGGCACAGCTACAGACAAGGGCAGAAGCCGAAACATGTAGCTTACAATATATATTCTAAAATACTCTGTTGTTGTTCTTTCTCTCTTTCATATTTATTTATTTATTGCCTTTATGTTTCACCTTTCCTCCGGGGAGCTCAAGGCGACATACATGACTTATTCTCACAACAACCCCATGAGGTAAGTTAGATTGAGAGATGGTGACTAGCCTGAGTTCGCCCAAGGAGTTTCAATTAGGGATGGCGGAGAATTTCTCCCCGAAACTTCGGGGGGCCGAGCGCCAACGTGTTCGGCCCCCCGAACAAGTTTCGGGGAGAAATCCTCCGCATCCCCCCGCCCCCCCCCCCGGGATGGGACTTACCTTCGCTGAATGTCCTTCCTGGCGGCGGGTCCGGCCGGCGGTTCGGGGGGTGTTCGTGCGGGGCGGAAGCGGCAGCCGATCTTTCAACCGGCTGCCGCCGCCGCCATTGCAATAAAAAGAAAAAAAAACGCCCCCATGATAGGCTACGTGATGATTAACGTAGCCTATCATGGCTAGATTTGCAAAGTCAGCTGTGATAGGCTACGTAAATCGTCACGTAGCCTATCACGGGTGACTTTAAAAAAAAAAGCGCGTACGGATAATGGCGGCCCCCATAGGGAGCCGCCATTCCCGTTCCTTATTTGGTCGCTGTAGTCTACGTAAAGATTTACATAGACTACGGCGAAAATAAGGGCAACGCTATTTGCGTTGCCCTTATTTTCGCCGTAGTCTACATAAAGATTTACGTAGACTACAGCGACCAAATAAGGAACGGGAATGGCGGCTCCCTATGGGGGCCGCCATTAGCGTACGCGCTTTTTTTTTTTTTTTAAGTCACCCGTGATAAGCTACATGACGATTAACGTAGCCTATCACGGCTGACTTTGCAGATCTAGCCGTGATAGGTTACGTTAATCGTCACGTAGCCTATCACGGGGGCTTTTTTTTTTTTAACTTTCTAGTTCGCGGCCGGGCGAGGTGGGAAGCCTCCCCCCCGGCCTGAACTTCGCGGGGGGAGCAGCGAAGCGCCTCCCCCCCACCACGAACAAGCTTCGGCGAAAGGTAAGGGACTTTCGTCCACCCCTAGTTTCAATACTGAACAGAAGAGTAGATTATTTTCCTTCCATTGAGAACAATGGCAGGGGAAGTTGAGTGTATGTGTTTTAATGGTTATAGGAGACCAAAAAGAAAAGGCCAAAAGAAGCACAAAGAAAGAAAAAAGGCACACATACCCTCTTATGGGACAAGGCAGTTCCTCTTCCTCTCTCCCTCCCTGTTACGATTGCACTGTAAAATGGCATTCCTACACATACTTCCTGGGGAGTAGGTCCTATTGAATTCAGAGGGACCTGCTTCAGAGTAAACATGCATAGGGATCACGCTGAACTTCTGCTTCAACTATTCTCCTGGATATGGGCAAGGGAATATTAATTATATGAGAGTGCATAGTATTATAAAGGACCCATTTGCAGTAGAACATGGAGTATTCTAATGACTTGCTAACTAACTACCCGTTCAAATGGCTATAAAGTGTTCATGTTGTACATTTCATTGTGGAAAAAGACTTTTTTCAGGCAAATCGGCATAATTCTGTGAATAAGTGCTAAAATGAAAATGTCCCAGTCTCCCATCATTACAGTAGAGTCATTTAATAACAGTGGCTATGCAGTCACTGTTGCCTTTCCCCCCATATTTCTTGATCCAAATGAATCATTCGAACACTTCTGATATATGACCGAAGACCTTGATTTATCCTCGCTGCTCATGCTTACATCTGAGTAGAACTGCAGATGCTTGGCATTTGGGGATACAATTTGAAAATGCTGCAGTCCTGCTTACTTCTGAGTAGGGATATCAGAGAACTTCGCCACGAATCTCGGGGAGGCCGAATGCCAGCGCATTCGGCCCCCCAAAATTGGTGGCGAAACAGTCTGCCCCCCCGCCCCCCCGGGACGGGACTTACCTTGTGCGAATGTCCCTGGCGGTGGCGGCTCCGGCGGCGGTTTGGTGGCGGCTCGGCGGCGGCTCGGCAGCGGCTCGGCTCGGCAGTGGCAGCTCGGCCGCCGCCATTTCCAGTAAAATAAACCAAAACCAAAAAAACGTGATAGGCTACGTAAACATTTACGTAGCCTATGAAGGCTAGATTTTAAAAAAAAATACCGTGATAGGCTACGTAAATGTTTACGTAGCCTATCATGGCTGAGTGGGGGGAAAAAAACACGCGCGTACGCAAATGGCGGCACCCATGGGCGCCGCCATTTGCATTCCTTATTTTGGCACGTGTAGTCTACATAAACATTTACGTAGACTACGGCGAAAATAAGGGCAATGCAAATAGCGTTCCCCTTATTTTCACCATAGTCTACGTAAATGTTTACGTAGACTGCATGTGCCAAAATAAGGAATGCAATTGCAGTGCCCATGAGCGCCGCCATTTGCATACGCGCGAGTTTTTTTTTTTTCACTCAGCCATGATAGGCTATGTAAACATTTACGTAGCCTATCACGGCTGACTGCAGGGACGCAAACGGCGGCAGCTACTGCCGCCGCCATTTGCGTCCTGGCCGGAAAGGATTAGTGGTGGAGGGACTGGGTGCCTCCCCACCAGCCAGAATTTCAGGGGGAGGGACGGAGCGCCTCCCCCCCACCGCGAATCAAGTTTTGTGAAAGGAAAGGGACTTTCGTACATCCCTACTACTGAGCAGACATGCAGAGTCTTGTCCTGCTTACTTCTGAGTAGGCTTAAAAGCAGTAAGAATCACATTTTGGCCACACCCACTTGCCTTTGGCCCCACCCACAGATTGGATGTCCCGCCTCCAAGACATTTCCCAGATTGGAATTTGACTAGGGATGGATAGACCACCCTGTGCCTGCCCTGAGCAGCACTCGCCAAACCCCCAGCACTTTCTTACCCAGGTGAGTGGTGTGGGGCAAGCTACGGCAGTTCGTGGGGTGCTCAGCAGCGTCATGCAGGAATCTGCTCCCTCACTGAGTGCTGTTTGCCACTCAGACAGCTGCTCATTCTTTTCTGTAAGCATCCCATCAACACAAATGGGGGCCTTAAAGGGGCAATGTTATCCCATTTGCATAGATGGGATACTTACGGAAAAGAACAAGCAGCTACTTGGAGCAGATGCCCACATGCTTGCCCAGCTCAGCACACACTGGCAGCTGTGGGGGTCCACAGACTGGCATTCAGCGGGCCAAGCTGGTGATTTCTTGCCCGGCTTCGAGCCCCAACTGGGCTCCCACAACATCCATAAATTTGACCCTTGGCCTGATTTAAAAACAACAACAAATAGCTCTGTTCAAGGATTGTTATTTAATGTGGTCAAACGGTCAGCTGAGATATGAAGAGCCCTGCTGGATCATGCCAAGGGTCGTTCTAGTCCAGGGTTCAATCTTTTCACACAGTGGCCAACCAGCTGCCTGTGGAAAACCCACAAGGAGGACATGAGGACAATAGCACCCTCTGGTCCTGTTCCCCAACAAATGGAGAAGAACATGAATGTGAGAGAAAGCAAAAAATGGATGTGGAAGAAAGCAAAATCACCAGGTTCATCCATCCAGACAGAGGGTTTTGGGTGCTTAGCTCTTAAAAGTCTGGGTTTGAATTCTTGTGTGTTCAGTCATTTTGTGGCACTGCAAACTCTTTTTTTCTGCTAGGATCCTCATCTTTAACAGCTACGTGGCAAGCAGGGACAACATGGTCCTCTCCAGGCTGGGTAGAGCTGGGCCTATTGAATTTGTTCGGTGCAGATGGGTGAGAATTTCTTTTGGTTTGTTGTTTGGTCTTCATGCCCGGGATAGGAAGACCTATCCTGTGCATAAAGACCTATCCAGGTCGGCAAACAAATGGGCAAATGGCTGGCATGGGTCCAGCGGCAAATGAAGTGCAAGGCAGGTGGAGGTGAGTCCATCCATCCTTGTTTCCAGGATTCTTTGGGGGAAGGTGTGACAATTAAACTGGTATAAAATGTATGTGCATTTGTTAACATAGTGATGGCCAGGAATGTCGGAGAAATCCACAATGGAATCAAATGAGTTTGGATTTCAGTGAATCCGACATGGGTTCCACAGCAGACTAGCTTTTTCTGAGTTGCACAGATTATGCAGACTTGTGGACAGGTTTTTGTTTTGTTTTTACTTTCCAGAATTTTAACGAATTCATTGTTAAAATGAATTGAGAAATGAACTGAGGGCCAGTGTGGTGTAGTGGCAAGAGTGTTGGACTAGGAGCTGGGAGATCCGGGTTCTAGTCCCCACTTGGCCATGGAAGCTCACTGGGTGACTTTGGGCCAGTCACAGACTCTCAGCCCAACCCACCTCACAGGGTTGTTGTTGTGAGGATAAAATGGAGAGGATGTGGATAATGTAAGCCGCCTTGGGTTCCTTGCAAGAGTAAAAAAGGCAGGGTATAAATGCAATAAATAAATAAATAAATAAATAAAATTGTAGAAAAATAGTTAAAAAACAACAACAAATCACTGGCTAAAAATGTGCATTTCCTCCATAGGCTAAAGCATGAAAATGTGTGTGTGTGTGGGGGGGATTTGCACATTTTTGCAAGTGCAAATTTTCACAAATTTGGGAATTTGGAAAACATCCGATTCCACCAACGAGCAGATGATAGAATGAAAGGATGAAAGGCACCTAACAATCTGTGAAACACAGACAGAACAGATTTTACAAAATCCGTACATCCCTAGTGATTGCTCCAGAATCTGTCAGAAGAGAGACCACTGAAGTCTTTTGATACCTTATTAAAACATTTACAGGTTAAGAAGTGAAAGATGTGAAACAGATAAACAGCATAAGTAGACTTCAGGGCAGGCTTCCAGACATTCACCATATATATACAATATGTATTTATTGCTGTGAAATGCCTTGGGAGGGCTTCTGCCCTGAAATGCAGCCAATAATTTAATAAATAAATAAATAAATAAATAAAATAGGTTTTACTCTCTTTTGCTTTAAAATTCCCTTTCCAAGCTCTAAGCATGCATATCCAGTGTTTGCTGTCTCCTGCCAATATAATGACTTGTTTGTGCTTGTGTATTTCTTCTACATACATTGGCACCCCCAATTGGGACAGCACACACTCCTCATGTGTGTATTAGTGCTCCGGTACTTGCAAGGGATCTGTGTGTTTGTGGGTCAGAAACCTTGTAAATTTTATACAGCTGGACAGCCAATCAGATTTCCAAATGGCACCACTCATTTAAGCGACATCATATTATGTTCTCCCCATGTGATCCAGCCATTAAAATGTTTGTTGTCATGAAGCCACAGGCTTCCTGGCAATTCAACAGTGCAAGCAACACACACACACATACACACACACACACAGACTGCAAATCAAGTTGATCCATGTTTAAATATAAAGTAGGGGTGGACGAAACTCACCTGTCCTCGAAGCTTTTCACGGTGGGGGGGAGGTGCTTCGATGCTCCCCCCATGAAGTTCAGGCCGGGGGGGAGGCTTCCCGCCTCGCCCGGCCGAAATTCAGGCCGGGGGGGAGGCTTCCCGCCTCACCCGGCCGAAATTCAGGCCGGGGAGGAGGCGCCTCGCCTCGCCCGGCCGCGAACTCAAAAGTGTTTTTTTTTTTTTAAACGCCCCCGTGATAGGCTACGTGATGATTAACGTAGCCTATCACGGCTAGATCTGCAAAGTCAGCCGTGATAGGCTACGTTAATCGTCACGTAGCCTATCACAGGTGACTTTAAAAAAAAACAAAAAACCTCGTACGCAAATGGCGGCCCCCATAGGGAGCCGCCATTCGCGTTCCTTATTTGGTCGCTGTAGTCTACATAAAGATTTACGTAGACTACAGCGAAAATAAGGGCAACGCTATTTGCGTTGCCCTTATTTTCGCCGTAGTCTACATAAATCTTTACGTAGACTACAGCGACCAAATAAGGAACGGGAATGGCGGCTCCCTATGGGGGCCGCCATTAGCCGTACACACTTTTTTTTTTAAAGTCACCTGTGATAGGCTACGTGACAATTAACATAGCCTATCACGGCTGACTTTGCAAATCTAGCCGTGATAGGCTACGTTAGTCATCACGTAGCCTATCACGGGGGCGTTTTTGTTTTTTTTTCTTTGATTGGAATGGCGGTGGCGGCAGCCGGTCGAAAGAGCGGCTGCTGCTGCCGCCCCGGATGAACACCCGCTGAACCGCCGGCCGGACCCACCGCCGGGAGGGGCATTCGGCAAAGGTAAGTCCTGTCCCGGGGGGGTGCGGGGGGCGGGGGGGGCAGAGAATTTCTCCCCGAAACTTGTTCGGGGGGCCGAACACGTTGGTGCTTGGCCCCCCGAAGTTTCGGGGAGAAATTCTCCGCCATCCCTAATATAAAGATCCCCCCACAGATCATTAAAACATCCTTTGTGACCTTGGAACTTCCTATTCAACAGACACATTGCTCTAGTTCTTTGTTTCTCTTTTGGAAATATTCTTTAAAAGAATATTGTAGGACAACATTTGCACATCACATCCCCTTATTTTTTTGAACACTGAAGACATCCATTCAGTAGATAATGTATGTTATTTTCTTAAATTGGTGGTTTATGATTTTCTTAACACAAGCATCCTCTAAGAATTCAAGCTTCCTAAAAATGACGATTCCACTTTCATGTCATTTGAAGAAGAAGAGTGTACAATTGAGAGTGAATAGTTATTTATTCCAGTTACATAAAGAGCTTCTTACAAAATGGCTATGAAGGTTTTGCTTTAAAACTAGTTTCAGAAACAGAAATTAGACAATATATTGCAGCCAGATTAATCATTTTTACCCATTACCCATTACTGCCCATTGCCTTCTGTTTGTCTCAGTCTCTGAGCCAATTTATGTTAGCACATGAATGGGCACATGAATGGTGTCTTACTCATTTTGAGGACTAGAAGGCACATTTCTCACTGTTAATACTCACTCGAGGGGCCCTCTATGCGCCTTAAATCATGTTTTAAATGTATCATTTAAGTGTGTTGGTAGGTGCAGAAACCTGAAATTCAGAGGCAGTATAGAAGATGAGTGATAAAAAAATAAAGTTATTCTTTAAAAAAATGGGTCATCTGGAATGAAAAACATAAAAGAAAAAGGAAATACTAACATCTGTTAGGGGGGTTCCCAAGAGCCAAAATCCATTTCCAAAGCTAGACCTAAGGGCACAGGAGACAGAAGGGAAACTTCCATTGCCCTCAAGAATGTATTTCAAGTTAACTGACAAAATAAATTGTAAGCCGTAGCAGAAAAGTCTCTGCGTAGTTAAAAGAATATCTCAGATAAATCCATTCCTGCCCTTTGGTAGGAAAAATACCTACATTCAAGATTAGGGGAAAGGGGGGGGGGGAAGAGATTGTAGATCATAAGCCTGCAGGCAGAGACTGTAATGTTTTTATTAATATCATGTAAGCTGCCCTGAGAGGCTTTTTATCTGAAGAGCAGAATAAAAATGATACATATTAATAAATAATTCAACTGCCCACTCATTGTGAAATGATCGAATGTATGCCTTGTGATAGCAATGGGCTTCTGAAAAGCCCATCAGAGAAGCTCAATGTGGGAGAATTTTCTAGTTGTGCATACTAATTAAAATTAATAGTTGCGGGAAGAGGGGTTTTAGTAGGGATGTCAGAGAATTTCGCCCCGAGTCTCAGGGAGGCCGAATGCCAGGGCATTCGGCCCCCCGAAATCAGTGGCGAAACGGTCTGCCCCCCCGCCCCCCCCCCAGGACGGGACTTACCTTGGGCGAATCTTCCTGGTGGCAGCGGCGCGGCGGCGGCCAGTCTTCCGACCGGCTGCCGCCACCGCCATTTCCAGTTAAAAAAAAAACAAAAAACAAAAAAAGTGATAGGCTACGTAAAGATTTACGTAGCCTATCACGGCTAGATTTTTAAAAAATACCGTGATAGGCTACGTAAATGTTCATGTAGCCTATCACGGCTGAGTAAAAAACAAACAAACAAACCGCACGTACGCAAATGGCGGCACCCATGGGCGCCGCCATTTGTGTTCCTTATTTTGGCACGTCTAGTCTACGTAAACATTTACATAGACTACAGCGAAAATAAGGGGAACGCAAATAGCGTAGCATCTACGCTATTTGCGTTCCCCTTATTTTCGCTGTAGTCTACGTAAATGTTTATGTAGACTAGACGTGCCAAAATAAGGAATGCAAATGGCGGCGCCCATGGGCGCTGCCATTTGCGTACGCGTGTTTTTTTTGGTTTTTTTTACTCAGCCGTGATAGGCTACGTAAACATTTACGTAGCCTATCATGGCTGACTGCAGGGATGCAAACGACGGCGGCTACGGCCGCCGCCATTTGAGGACCCGGCCAGCCAGGATTCAGGGAGGAAGGGATGGAGCACCTCACCCCCAGCCAAAATTTCAGGGGGGGAGGGACGGAGCGCCTCCCCCCCACCTCGAATCACATTTTGTTAAAAGGTAAGTGACTTTCGTACATCCCTACTTTTTAGTGTATTTTCTATCTGTCTGTCTGTCTGTCTGTCTGTCTATCATCTATCTATCTATCTATCTATCTATCTATCTATCTATCTATCATCTAACTATCCCACCTGTCTAACCCAGATACAGCCTCCAAGGCAGTGTACAAATGTTAGCTTCTCAGAGGTATTCTGATCAGTTTCCTCTAGAATATTTATGGATGCCTAGATTAACTGGAGTCCTATTCAGGCATTCCAAATCCGATGAGAGTAAACATGTGAGGAGGCGGAGCACACTAGCCCCATCCGTTCTGTCATTGCTTTTTTCATCCTGAGTTTCCAGCATTTCAGATCTTGTGGAGAGCCCCCATCTATAGAGGAGGCTCTCTTCTTCACAGAATCACCATCCACATGTAGAGGGTGATGAACATGGCAATGGGGGGGGGGTCGCACACTCTCCCTTCTTGCATGTTTACCTCATCGGATTTGGAATGCCTGAATAGGGCATAAAAAGGTAAAGGTGTCCCCAACCAGTCGTGTCCGACTCTAGGGTGTGGTGCTCATCTCCATTTCTAAGCCGAAGAGCCAGCGCTGTCCGAAGACGCTTCCGTGGTCATGTGGCCAGCATGACTGAACACGAGGTGCACAGAACGCTGTTACCTTTCCCGCCGAGGCGGTACCTATTTATCTACTTGCAATTTCTTGCTTTCGAACTTCTAGGTTGCAGAAGCTGGGACTGAAGACGGGAGCTCACTCCGTCACGCAGCACTCGGGTCTCGAACTGCTGTCCTGCCGACCTTCCAGTCTGCAGTTCAGCATCTTAAACACTAATAAGTAGCTATTAATTAAGTCTGATAGAAAGGCAGGGGAAGCTTGAATTTCTTGTCTGCTTTACAGAGAACCAGTAAGAGGAATACTTTTGCTGGCTATCTCCCAAAATAAGGTGGTTGTACTTTTACAATGGACATCACCGCAGTCGAATCTGTCAAACCTCAGCAATCATGGCCAACATAAGCCAGATTCAACACTTTTAAATATATAACATGGTTGAGTGGCTTCTCTAACAATAATATCTAAGGTGGAACAAAGTGATTAAAAATAAAGCTAAAACAGCATCCCATTTAAAGTAAGTATAGTTATACTTGTTTAGAGTGCAAGTTTCTTGGGGTAGGTATTCTGATCAGTTTCCCCTAGAGTATTTGTGGATACCTAGATTAACTAGAGTCCCATTCAAGCATTCCAAAACCGATGAGAGTAAACATGTGAGGAGGCAGAGCACACCAGCCCCATCCATTCTGTCATTGCTTTTTTCACCCTGAGTTTCCAGCATTTCAGATCTTGTGAAGAGCCCCCATCTATAGAGGAGGCTCTCTTCTTCACAAAGTCACCATCCACATGCAGAGGATGGCTTATTTTACTCCGTCATCATCACCATCATCATCATCCCAACAGCAAAGGATGATCAGCCCTGTCAAAATGAAAACAAAAGAACAAAAAGGGAACTTGTAGATGGCTTTAGTAAAAATACAACAAACAAGCAAAAACCTGACACACTGCAAAGTAAAAAATATTCCTCTGTGCAGTAAATAGTTACCATCTTTTGGCCCAAAGAGCATTCCTGTGTCTTTAATAGCTGTGAGATGCCAGCGAGATGTTCTGCAGGTACAACTTTTCTTGTCACAATAATAGAAAAAGCTTTACCTGCTAGAATATTTTTTCCGCCATCCAAGACTGCAGTACCATTCATAGTGATTTGCTGCCTGTCAGTCAGTCCTGATATGGTGGGCTATTCTATTTGGTTTCAAACTGGTTTCATGACTAATCATTATATTGATGTTCGCAGGCTGCCATCCATGAAATGACCAAGTAACATTCACCAGAATTCAACGACAAACGAATTATTTGCAATCAACAAGAATCAATAAAACAAACATCTGTATGTAGATGGATAAAAAACACCAGGTTCAGGGATAACAGAGTCTCATAGAATGGAAAATCTGGTCCGTTCTACCTCCACCTGATCTGTCAAGTGTATCCATGTGCATACCTACAGATGGCTCACCATATACTAATGAATACATCCAACCCTCATCCAGACAGTTCAGAATGCATGGATACACGAGACTGCTAAACAATACACTGGAATGCTAACACCCCAATTAAACAGTAAAGAATGACATGCATGAAATTAAATGTTTTACAGAAATCCAAGCACTAAAAATGGTGTATTATAGAGTTGAGCCTCCTGCCTGAGACCCAGCCACTAAAACGCTACTATAAGGGTTCAACAATTAAAGCCAAGCAATATTTTCCTTCAACTCTCAAAAATCATGGTCCTAATTTAACAAATGCACACATCCAAATTGCCATAATGTGATGCCATTAGTCAGCATAACCGCTATTTTCCAACTTTCAGAATAAGCAGCAAATCATCATTAATCCCTTTGATATTTACTGTTTTAATATTAAGCAAGATAAATTTGTTTGATATTAGTAATGCACCTTGTGACTACACTTTAATAGACTTTTCATTCTGATTCATTTATGATTCAACATCTTGAAGCTCTGGATATAATGATAATAATCTTACTAAAGTTGGGTAGAAACAGCGCCATCTAGTGGAACATCTGAAGCTTTATGTACACCCCATAGTGATAGAACAGTGTCCCGTTAGTATTCTTCTAGTACCAGATTATGCCCTTGTTCTCTAGGGAACATATACTCAGTGAAGACATTTACACAGTCTTGCATTTCTTTTTAATCCATCTAGAAACAATTTAGTCTGTGCTTTAAGTCACACCCAAATGAAGGGATAAATGAAAAGAGATAAACAACAAAGAAAACATGCTTAAAATTCAGATTTAACATCATCCAGTGTATGTCTTTTTCTGTTCAGGTTTTTTTTTTCTGTTGTGAAATGACTTTAATAGGGCTGGATCTGTCAGTCTTGTTCTCACTGGGATTTTCAGATTTTCTAAGGTCAATGTCATTCTATCCCATTTCTACATACATTTGTGATATTTTTTAAAAAAAAATCCATACAGAAATGCATACTTTGTGTGTGTGCATTTTTCCTAATGTACACATTTTATGTGCACCGTTTTCTCAGATGTAGGCATTTTGTGCACACTTTCCCCAAATATATGCATTTTTGTGCACATTTTCCCCAAGATGAGTTGTGCACATTTGAGTTGTGCACATTCCCCAAGATGAGATGTGCACATTTTCCCCAACATGAGTTGCATCACAAAGCTCGTAAAAATGTGGATTTCAGTACACCATTCTGTCTTTGCTCGGTTATAGGCTCAAGAGGTGTGAATTGGGCAAATCCATTAAAAAACAACAACTTCGGAATGAATTTCTCCCTTATTCCTAAACTTTGATGGCTACCAATTTTATTTCTTACTCTTTCTCTCTCTTTCTTAGGTTTATATGGCACCTGTGTACCATAGTTGGCATTCAAGATGGCTTAACAAAATATCATAAAACATCACTATAACAATAAAATCGTAAGAGCCATTAAATCAGAGAAATTATACTTATATATAAATAATGATGAGTGCAGCAGATTGCATTTCACAGAGCACTGTGCATGTGTAGTTTGCTGCAGTTTTGTGTTCCTTTGGCTCACTCCCAATCCCTCTACGTTGGCTGAGCAACTCCTCTTTCAGAAAAATTTACAATGTTAGGGGAGCATGATAGACGTTTATTTAAAAAAAAAATGCACGGTGTGGAGAAAGTGACTAGAGAGAAGTTTTCCCCCTCTCTCATAATACTAGAACCTGGGGTCATCCAGTGAAGGTCGAAGAATCAGGGCAGATAAAAGGAAGTCTTCACACAGTGTACAGTTCAACTATGGGATTTGCTACCAGAAGATGTAGTCAAGGCCACCAATTTAGACAGCTGTAAAGGGGGATTAGTCAAATTCATGGAGGATAAGGTTATCAATGGCTGTGAATATGTTAGGGGTGTGCTTCAGATACGACCAAATGCCAAACCAAACTGGGATGGTTTGGAAAGATTCAGGAGATGTCCAGTTCGAAGTGGGGCTCCTCCAAATTGGACCGATTCCAAATCTGAACCCTCCTGAAGCTTCATTAGTGATGCATATCCAGAGGAACCTAGGCAGAGTGTCTGCCAAAATGGATGCATGGATTGTACCCTTGGAATTAAGCAGCTCAGTGTCCAATATTCTACCTATTGATACCAAACCATGTGTAAATGCATGGGAATATGACAGTGTCTGTCAAAATGATGTTGAACTGAGCATCCGGAGGCAGTGCACAATCTTTGACTTTTGCAATAGCATCCAACAGCTCCAAATGTCATTCTAATTATACAGGCATCATTAAAAGTCCTAAGGGATACATGAAAGGAAACAAAACAAAAACAGAACATTGAGTTTGGAATGATATATGCCCACTCACTTGTTATACTCTAAGTTACAGTCACAAGTATCCTTGCCCTTATTCCATAGCCCCTCATGCATGCTGCAAGTTATATGCTTTGATCATAGACCAATATATACATTTGGCATTTTTATTTGGATCATGAGGGATTATGGCTTTCCTTCTAAATGGGCGGGCAAGAGAGCTGGGAAAAGCATATTTACTATCACATTTAAGTATGGATATATATTTTTCCTCATAGATGGATGAATAAAATAAAATAAAGCTGCACCTGAAAAAATAACCCCAGGATGCAGTTCAATATGTAATGTCTAACTCCCAATAATTTTTGCTTCACCAAAGCAGTAGAAACAAAGATCAAATCTCAGGCATTGGGAGAAAGACCCACATTATTCTGCCTAAAGTTATGCTGGTGTTCCATTTACTGCATTTTGAATAAATTGAGTTTTACCTTTCAGTTCATTTGAGTCCTGCACAAGGCAATTGGGCATGTCTGTTTTACTATATGTTTTATTTTTGGACGTATACCCCACAGTTCAATCAGAAAGACACTCAAGGGGGCTTCTAACCATAGACTTAAAAACAAACAACTCATACATAATACATAAAAATCTTAAAACAAACAAACAAAAATGACCAAAAGTAAAATAGCAGAAAACTCAGCATAGGCCTATGTCATTCTATGACATTAAATGTTTGAATCAGAGCAGAACCAAAACAATTCATAGGGTTGGACCCAGAGTCTCCCTTCCTGGAATATAATGGCTCTGCAATCTAGTTGAGGCTCCCACTGGAAGAAGGAGGGGAAGCCATTTTTGTTGATCCACGGCCCACCCTGCAGCCTCTCACCATCTCCTGCGCTGATCAGAATGGTCCCCAAAGCCTCAGAGGAGCTTTTCACAGGGCAGAGGAGCCTGCAGGGGAAGGAATCAGAAAAATCCCCTCCTCTTCCCTTCATACAGGGGTGTAGAATTTCAGCCCCAGGGAGCAAATTCAGCCTTCCTGGGGTCGTTCTCATGGCCCCACTCCACGAATTATTTCTTGCTTTCCTGGCTTTTGTGCAGTTCCCCCCCCCCCATTCAAAAGGGGTGAAATGCCTCTCCTGTGGCTTGCTTACTGGCAGAAAGAACTTTAAGCTAAAATGTGCTGGCATTTTTGACCCTGCCCACCACTAGGAGTGCACGAAAGCCACTTATCTGGTCTCGCAGCTTTTCGCAGTGGGGGGGGAGGTGCTTCGCTGCTCTCCCCGCGAAGTTCAGGCCAGGGGGGAGGCTTCCCGCCTCGCCCGGCCGAAATTCAGGCCGGGGAGGAGGCGCCTTGCCCGGCCGCAAAATAAAAAGTTAAAAAAAAAAACGCCCCCGTGATAGGCTACGTGACGATTAACGTAGCCTATCACAGCTAGATCTGCAAAGTCAGCCATGATAGGCTATGATAGGGTGACTTAAAAAAAAAAAAAGCGCGTACGGCTAATGGCAGCCCCCATAGGGAGCCGCCATTCGCGTTCCTTATTTGGTCGCTGTAGTCTACGTAAATCTTTACATAGACTACGGCGAAAATAAGGGCAACGCAAATAGCGTTGCCCTTATTTTCGCCGTAGTCTACGTAATCTTTGTGTAGACTACAGCGACCAAATAAGGAACGGGAATGGCGGCTCCCTATGGGGGCCGCCATTAGCCGTACGCGCTTTTTTTTTTTTAAGTCACCCGTGATAGGCTATGTGATGATTTACGTAGCCTATCACGGCTGACTTTGCAAATCTAGCCGTGATAGGCTACGTTAATCGTCACGTAGCCTATCATGGGGGCGTGTTGTTTTTTTTACTTTTATTGGAATGGCAGCGGCGGCAGCTGGTCGAAAGACCAGCTGCCGCTCCCGCCCCTGACAAAGACCCGATGAACCGCCACCGGGACCCGCCGCCGGGAGGGACATTCAGGAAAGGTAAGTCCCGTCCCGGGGGGGGGGCGGGGGCGGGGGGGGTGCAGAGAATTTCTCCCTGAAACTTCTTCAGGGGGCCGAACATGTTGGCGCTCGGCCCCCCGAAATTTTGGGGAGAAATTCTCCGCCATCCCTACCCACCACTGGAATGCAACCCTGAAAGTTTCTCTCTGAAGTGGAATTCAGTCCATGGGTGAAATAGGTTCTGTGCCCATGCTCTACTGCAGGGGTAAGCAATCTTTTTGGGCCGTGGGCCACATTTTTCAAGATCACTCATATTACTAAATCTGGAAGCAGCAGCTAGGTGGGGTAAAAATTAGAGCTGTGTGCAGATGGCCTCTTGAAATTCTCCACCTGACTTGTGGGCAGAGAAATTGGGAGATAATTTATTTCACCAAATGAATGAATTCATAAATTCCAGGGGAACGAGGAATTCTCTACCGGTTTTCCTAGATTGGGCTTCCTGTTGGCAGACCTTGTCACACACCTTCTTTCATTTTTGGTAAGGATTTTTGGGTTTTTCAATGCTGCAACAGCATCAGCGGTGTTGGCAGGCTGGCCCCGGTATGCATCCACTGCAATGCAGCTGGGGACAGTGTTGTGTCCAGCTCCAGGGATGAGGTGGAGTTAGCGCTTTGCCAAAATCTGTCTTCCAGTTTCCTGAAAGTTTTCTTCTCCCATAAAAGGGGCGTCCATTGTTCTGCCTCATTCTCAGGACAGTCTATAATTTATGTTGAATTTGTTTTTGTGGTGTTTGGGGGCATACCTAATCACATCTAGCCTCCCAGGCTGCCTGCACTTCCTGATCTGAAAAAGCCCTATGGGAGGAATTATCTTATGTTGTCTTCCGCTGGGCTTTAATTGAAGTGTAGGAAGCTGAGGAGGCTACAGGCTGCCAAAGAAATGTTTGTACAATGAAAGACAGGATATGTGTGTTCACTCCTTGGAGCGGAGCCGGCCAGGGAGGATTCCAGGGGGAGGGGATGCCCTGCAACAGACCAAGGTAAGCCTTTCGTACATCCCTACCCTACCCATCCCTATTCATGACTAGAAGAACAAAATAAATTACAACAACAACAATGCAGGCAAAGTTTAGATATGATCCATTTGGTGTGCCAAGTAACTCAGATTCTGGAGTTTAAAAAAGTTAAATTATGTCACCCAGATCTATTTGCAACTTTAAGGGCATGAGCAACCCACTCTAGGAGGGTGATATTGCACTCCTTCATAGGCATTCTGGAAGAGCTCCCGGGCTGCAGAAGCTTCTGTGCAAAGAGTCCCAGGCTGCTGCAAGCCAGAACAAACTGGGTCTTTTAGAGCTTTAGAAAAACTCTATTCTTCCTTGCGGCAACACAGAGCTCTTTGCTGAGAGGTTTTCTGCAGAGAGGCATTCAGGAACTCCTGCTGGGTGCAAGCCTCTCTGCAACGAGCTCTGTGCTGCTGCAAGCAAGAACAGAGTTTTTCTAAAGGTCTAAAAGTCCCATTTGTTCTTGCTTGGAGCAGCCTGGGACTCTTTGCAGAGAAGCGTCTGCAGCCCAGAAGCTCTTCTTGAATGTCTATGAGAGAGTGGGACATCGTGTGGTCTCATGGAAAAGCTGCTAAGCTGGAGAAGCCTCTCTGCGAATAGTTTCATGCTGCTGCAAGTCCATGGGGCATTCTTAAAGTTTTTTTTTTAAAAAAAAACTCTCAGCCACCTCCTAAACTTAAGGTATGTGGAAAACCTGCCCCCTCCCCAAGGTGAAAATTATTCAAAATTCTCCCCCTCCCCACAAATGAGGCAGAAAAAACAATGCCTCTTTCAAAGAGAGAGAAAAAATTCCTGAAAAGAGGGGACAGGGTTTGGCACTGCACTACTGTTTATAATAAATGTCACAAAACCCATCACCCAGTGCACCCATATCAACCCACCACATCTGATCTAAACGTTCCATAGAAGATCCATTTTATGTTTTCAATTCACTATGAGCAGATTTCTCCATAGAGATTAGAAGGACCCTACACAAATAAGGGTGCAATCCTGTGGGTTGCACCCCGGGGTACATATAAGCCTCCAGAGAATGTGTAAGCCTCCTTGCGCCTCCCATACTGCATTTAAGCTAGATGAGTGATTTCGCCCATCTAGCAGAAGCTTCAGGAAGCAAGAGAGATGGAGGCTGGGGCGGTGATAGGAAAAGGCATAAGCCAGCCGCCCAGTCTCCTCCCCTCTCCACCCCCAGGAACACCTCCTTTTTCTAGTCTCCTTGCTCCATTTACCAAGTGCGGAGAGGCAGCTTGTGTGGTTCTCTCTGCACCAGCTACTAGGGGGAGGGAGAGGGGGATGGGATTGTGGTTTCCTGGCTCTGAGCTCAGAGCCCTGTCTTTGAGCTCAGATCCAGGAAACCAAACAATCCTGTGTCCCCCAGACACTGTCTAGGGGACATAGGATTGCTCCCTCCATAATCACACATCCCAAAGTCCAATGAACCACGCTGCATTGTAAGCGATGTGACCATTGCTGGAACTTTACTGTACTGCAACTTCAGTGCAATACTTGGTATATCTACTGTGAAGTAAGCCCCAATGAGTTCAGTTAGACCTACTCCCAGGTAAGTCTATAGAATGTATCTATCTGTTAATGCAGCACAATCAAGAATGAAGTTGTTCGGATCTGAAGGATTTTGAAGTGTACTCTTCAGTGCACTTTATGTGAGTTAATTAACCCCATTTTGATGGATTCATTTTTGCTTGAGATTCTTTCCTTTCATACATGAAGGAATCTTAAAAATGCACAGCATTTCTTAACAGGAACCTATGCTACAGATAAGGTTGCTCAGCAGAGATTTTACTGACTGGAAATCTCCGAAGTCAGGAAATGTAAGTTAAGCAACTAAATATTTTAAAATAGTAGCTGTTGTACAATAAAATAATATTTGCAGTTGATGCATGCTATCCCAGAATGGAACACTAACACCACGAGTGCTCATTTTAATTATGAAATGTTTCACTCGGAGGCTGAAGATGCAAGTGCCTTGAAAAATAGGCTTTCCCTATAGAGCAATGTACTCTGTAATTTTGCATGTTATATGGTTGTTTAATTTCTGTAGCTCAACCGTACTATATTTTACATTTGGAAAGGTAACTGTATATTTTCATGCAAAAGAAACAGAGAACCTCGAAAGGGGATGGTGAGGGTGGGAGCAGTGCCATGAAAAGCAAATGGAAGGTCTGTTGATAATTGGGGGCGGGGAATGCTGTCGTTTCTACCTTTGTACTGCAAGCCACTTCTTTCCATTTAGCTCCCTAGATAAGGGTGGATGATCCGTGAGCAGATTTGCAGTACTTTAAAATTAAATGCTAATTTAAGGTCTTGGGCATTGGCAGGTTTGGGCTTTACAAGGGTGTATATCATTGATTTGCAGAAGTTCCAGAAAATGTTAATTAAGGCCCCAGTACCGCTGCAGAGTAGAGGTTTTACAGCTTCCCTAAGCAGCTGTGATGAAGTGCAAGGGTGGGGCGGGGGTGTGTGGGGGGGAGACAAGTAATTGCAAACAAAATGTGATGCTTTGCAAAATTTAAGGACAGATATTTAATTCCAAGGCAGCTGCTCCTAGGGCAGTTAGCGCTTAGTAGTTGTGAATCAATCTGTGAACCTTCTTTCCTGTAACCACATCTCCCCCCGACCCACAGCCCAGCACAAGTGTGTGTGCTTCTGTTTAATTAAAATTGTTTATGAAGAACTTCCTACTGCTGTGATGGATTGGGCCAGCCCGAGGATCTTGCTGCCTGGGGGAGAGCAACAAATGGTGTCCCCTCTCACCAAGTCAAAATTCATAGTACCCATGGCTATCTGCCAAAGATATTTTCACATCTGAAGCAGAGAATTCCACAAACACCTCCTCCCCTTCCTTGCCAGTGAAAATCTGATAATAATAAATTACTAATAGAAATAACTAGCTGTTTCACTGCCCTTTCATGACAACCCAAACCAGCTACCTGAGTTGGTGCCTCATTCTACGTAATGGTAGGGCCGGGCTGGGACTCCTGATGAAACAATCCACAGTAACTTCCTGAAAAAAGATTGGTAGGATTCATTTCTCCACCTTGAGACCCCGTTCTTTCCATTAATATAAGGGAATGTTGGGAAAGGAAAGTGGGATGTGTGAGACTGAGAAAATGTTCCCTGTTTCAAGATCAACTGCCACTCAAAGGCATTTGCTGATGCAGACGTTACAAGACGGTGTGTGGAGGGGGCCATGGGACCCCTCTCTGGAACCCCCCACTAGCACCACCCTTATGTGTGTTCAGGATAACTTTGGAAAGAGGCTGTCTTTATATGTCCATGGGCTCTTTCAGCTGCATACTGTCTGCATGTCCATGGGCTGTTTCGGAAATCGTGCTGAAGAGAGAAGGCCAGGGCAGGGCGAGCAGGCACCATCCCACTTTTCCCTTTATGTGTATTCAGGCATAAGGACTATAACATCAGCACAGTCCTTCAGGACAGGGATGCGCAACCTGCAGCTCTAGGGGTGCGTGTGTCACTTGGCCTGATTTTGTGAGGCCCTCAGCCCAATTTCAAAAGCCCACTGCATACCCTCCATTCCCACCTCTGGCAAGAGCAATCTGTCCCTTCCCTGGCAGCCCACTGCATGGGAAGGAAGATGGGGAGAGAGAAAAGAGAGTGGCAGAAAGAGAAGAGGCCTGACCCAGGGTAGAAGGGGAAGGACCCTCCCCCTGCAAAATGAATCACCCAGTGTTTTACCTAGATTCTATTTCATACTTTTGCCAAAATGCAGGCCTTTGAAAGGTACAAACATCCTGGTGGAAGGAAAAGAATTACGGAACAATGTCCAAAGCCCCCTTGCTTTATTCATGGAAGTGGTCCTACTGACTGTGTATGTGTCAAGCAAGCAGGATGTGCTGCTCTCACAATAAACAGCATTATAACCAGGACTAATGGGATTAAATTAAGAAAAGTAACAAAAATGTATTTTGTATTACAAAATAATAATGTATTATCATGAGATAATACAAAAATGTATTATCCCATGACCATACTCCATTGTCTCAGCAGTACTAATTCACAAGCAAGCACCCTGGAGCAAATATTAACAGTTTCTTCTTTTTCAATAAGTATGCTATGCTTTTAGAAAGCTTCTCCAACCCAGCCAGCTCTTCCTTTACACACACAGACCCTGTGTGAAGGTTGGAGGCCTACAGAGGTAAGGAAAAGAAAAAGGGTCAGGCCTGAAGTTTTTGTTGGGAGGGTAGTTTAATTTCCCCAGTTAAGTTTCATTTCTTCAGGTTTGAACCATACCTTCAATTTTGGGGGAGAGGAGTATAAAGAGAGGGCCAGTAAGAGCAGAGTCAGGAGACCAAAGCCAGAAGAGGGAGCAGGAAGAAGCAGCCTAGAGGAGTCTAAGTAGAGCTAGGGTAGAGGAACGTGCATTTTGCAACTTGTATTTTCTTTTAAAGCTTTTTGTATTACTCAGCTCTATTGTGTAAATACCTATAGTTGTGATTTCTTGCTTTAAATTGACCAGTAAACTGTTGTGGTTAAACCCAAGTGTCTGGTGTGTCAGTTACCACACATCTATAGCATAAACCCCATGTTATTGGAAAGGGGAAATTTAAAAGAAGGAAAGTGGGACTCTTAAGGAGGCAAGAGATCCTTAAGGAGTTATTCAGGGGAAGCAGGTCGTAAGGAGAACCCTGACATATGGTGGCAGCAGCGAGATTCTAAAGTGTGAAATTTGGCACACTTAAATATTTAGGGTTTTACCAATAAAGCTGACAAAGGCAGTGTATTTTATTTTGGGGTCTGTGGATTAGGGAACAGATAGGCTAGCAAGACGAGCCAGTATCTGTCTATGAACAAAACTGCCCTAGCTGAGCAATGCAAATAGGACAATTTGCAATGGGGGGGGGGGGGAAACTGTGGAAGAACTTAAAATAATGCTGATCACACATGCAGCAACTGGTGTAGGGAGTAGGCCCATAAATCCTGCTGAGCCCCGAGCAAAAGAATGGGAGCTTAAAAAAAGGGAACTGCAAATGTTGGCCAAGCAGTAGGAGGAGGAAAACAAGATGGAGTGGGAGCAGATCTGGCTGCAGGCTGAGCAACTGAAGGCCCAGAGGAGCAATGCAAAGCCCAGGAAGAACAACACAAAGCTCAAGAGGAACAACGCAGGCATGAGGAAAAGATGCAAGAGGAACAACACAGACACGAGGAACTGACCAGCCAGGGTCACCCCAAAGGACTTCACGGCACATACCCCAGGGGAAGGTCCACAGGCATTCCTGACCATGGCTGAATCTACACACAGCAGTTATACCATCATCATACCACTGTCATAACTATTGGTACACATGGCACCAATGGGCACCAATAGTTATGATAACGGTATAACTGCTATGTGTAGATTCGGCCCACCTTTGAACAGGTATCACAGAAGTGGGGACTACAGGAGGGTGAAGTTTGTGCCTAACTTAATAAAAGGGGATTGGGAAAAGATCTATAATAGCATGCCAGAGGGAAAGGTTCAGGTTGGGAACTCAGCACTTTGGAAAAAAGTTCAGAATGTTAGCTCCTCAGCCTGGTAACTCTATGATGGAATTTGGAACAAAGCTAAAATAATCTGCTACTGAAATGGGTAGAGGAAGCTAAGGCTGATACAAGGGAAATAGTGCTAGAATTAATGCTCTGGGCCAGTTTTATTTTCAGTTCAGTTCAGAGAAATAAAGCTGAAGGTTGAGGATAAAGAACGTGACAATATAAGCCAAGCTGCTGAAATGGATGACAAATTGATTGAAAACCAGGAAGGTTTGGGCCCAAGGTTGGGGTCTGAAAATAAAAGGGGGAAGGGATAAACCCCAAAAGGAGTTTTAAAAAAATCTCCAAATGATTCTTCTTACCCCAAGGATAGAGCCTGCTATTCATGTAGCCAGTCTGGCCATATCAAAAGCAATTGCCCCAGGTCACAAACCCCTTTGCCTGCTAGGTGTTCCCAAACAGCAACAAAACAAATCCGAAAGTGTAGCAAGGATGAAACAGTCCTATAATTGTGAGTTTGTGATGTCTAACCATGAAGAGGTTAATAATCAGTTTAAGGGATATGTTAAGAATAAAACCATTATTGCTATGCTGGATTCAGGAACAGATTATTCTGTTATTATTATTATCTGAGCTGATACGATGTCACCTGAAGATCTAGTACCAGGAAGGTATATAGAAAATTGGGGAGAAAAGGGCCCATCTTTGGATGTCCCAGTTGCAAGGTTGTCCATAGAATGGAGGGGATGGCGAGGGTTGTATGAGGTTGGTGTGATGGCACCTCAAGCCCAATTTGCTCCTATCATTGTGGGAAAAGATATAATGGGTCCAGATGCACAAATACATGTGGTGACTTGCAGTTAAAAGAAAGGGGGAAGCTCCTGGGGAGGGCCAGGAAAAAAAATATTCTGAAGAAAGAACCAGAAACACAACCTTCATTGATCCCTGAGGGATTAAACCAAACTCCAGAACCTCCCCATGAAGAAGCAAAAGCAGTCCTGGAAGAGACAGAACAAACCCCTAAGGAATCTGCCCAGTCAAGTAACTGAGGCAAGTGGTTTGGTAGAGGAGAAGGTCCTAGAAACCCAGAGTTGTTGTTTTTTTACTTCGGAGGGATGGAGGAGTTGAAACAGGAAGTCCTCAGTGATCCAATGATCCTAGTATGGAACCTTTAAAAAGAATTGTTCTCCCTCAACAGGTGCTCTTTTTCTGAGGAAAAAAGGAGCAGATCATTTGGAACAAAGGGCTGCTGTATAGACTCTGGTTGCCAAAAACCCAAGAACTAAACTGGCAGTCCCTAAAGCAACTGGTGGTACCTGAAAAATTCCAGCTAAAGTTACTGGAACTAGCCCATGATGTGCCATGCACAGGACATTGGGGGGGGGGGAGAGAGACTAAACAAAGCTTAATGGCGATTTTTTTCTGGCCTGGTATTGGCAAACAGGTAGCAGAGTATTGCAGGGCTTGTGAAACCTGTCAATGTGTGTGGAAAGCAGGCCCCAAGGTAAAGCCCCATTGCAACCTCTGCCTATTATAGGAGAGGCTTTTTTCAGAGTGAAATGGATATAGTGGGTCCCTTCAATGAACCCACATGCAGAGGCGGGGGAAATACATCTTCGTGGTGGTAGATTTTGCCACAAGGTACCCAGAAGCTATGACACTGTCCTCTATTGATGCCCAATTTTGCTGGGAATTTTCTTTAAAACAGGATTTTCCTCAGAGGTGTTGACAGATTGTGGAACAAATTCAAACCACCTGTCAAACTGCTGCCTTGCTGAAATGACCCCTTTACAGCCGCCATTTCTGTAAGATTGAACTTACCAAAAACAAGAAGGCACCATTTTGCTTAAAATGGCTTCTCGCACAGAGGGTAGGAGGCTGCCGGGTGCAAGAGGATGGGTCCAGTATGTCCCAGCCACTTGCGCAGCTCAATGGGTGAGGGTGGGGGCTCCTTGAGCCAGGTTCAAGGGGCAAGTGGGAGGGAGTCCAACGGACTCCTGGACCCAGTTGGGCACTCGCAACATCCCTATTCCATCTCCTGCTAGTTACAAGTCCTTCCCTGAAGACGTTATTTTTGTTGGAACCGTTGTATGTAACCATTACTCAGTTGAAACTGGAACGGTTGCAATGGCTCCACAAATATAATGTTTTGGCACATCTCTAGTGATAGCACTCTCGACTCTTGCTCATCTTCCCCAGCAAGTGGTATACATAGGCATCCTGCCACTGATATTGAAGATAATATATAGACACCAGCCCTAGTAGCCACCGATATCTTCCATGAATCCGAGGTGAGAGAATCTCTAATGGCTCATTTCTACCCATCTACAGAGATGGGTGCCATCAAATGGAAAGTCTTCATCCTCCTTCCTTTAACCACCAGGTATGTGAAGTGGGCTGGCATGAAGTCCATGTAGAATGCGGTGTTCACTCATCCATCTGATACATTACCCTTGCATTACAATTGGGAGCATAGGTGCCACAGGCTGCTGTTTTCCATGGCATCCCCATGGCAGGCATAACATCCAGGGATAGACGGACTTGCTTGTGCCTACCGAGTGGAGGCGCTCACAGAACCCCTGCTGCTGGCCGACCCTGTGAGCTGGGCTGTACGAGCCCTGGAGGGCTCGGCGAGCAGTCCCGGAACATCCTGCAGCTCTCACTCCTCAATTCGAGTTGCCATTTTCATGCAAGATGGCGGCTTGCATCGAGGAGTGGGGTGCTGCAGGGCTGTCCCCACTGCCACCACCACTGTAGCAGGGATGAGAGGGGAAGAAGAGAGCACCGCTTCTGTCCTCCCCCCTGCTACAGCGGTGGTGGCAGTGAGGGGCAGGCTGGTCATTTTACATAACTCTCTTATGCTTACATAAAATGACCAGCCTGTCCCTCACTGCCACTGCTGTAGCAGGGACGAGAGGGGAAGAAGGGAGCACCTCTCCTCCCCCCCCACCCCTGCTACAACAATGGCAGCAAGCAGCAGGCTGGTCATTTTATGTAAGTATAAGAGACTTAGGTAAAACAATGAGCCCGTCCCTCACTGCTGCCACTGCAGCAGGGATGGCGGGGGTGGGGAGAGGTGCTCCCTTCTTCTCCTCTCATCCCTGCTACAGCCGCAGAAGTGACAGGCAGTTTGCTGAGGAACTGGGCACCTGCCTGCTTGCCCAGCTCAGAACGCAGCGAGTTGGGAAGAGCTGAGGTCTGTGGACAGACATCCAGTGGGCCGAGCTGGCAATTTCTCACTGGACTTCATGTCCCAACTGGAGGCCTGTGCCATCTCTAATAACATCTGCTTGGGTTCTCAGAGCCTGGAAAATGTGGATTTGATTTCAGAGAATATGTTGTGTTGTATTTTGCATGCCACCCAGAAAGGGGGAGACAAGTGGTCATTTTGCCAAACAGCTAAACGCTGGAGGAAATGTTGATTCTTGCAGTCCCATGCCACCTGATACATTGCTTATTAAATTCGGTAAAAGAATATGTCCTGCATGAACAACTGGAGATAATACTAAATGTTCTGTTGGCAGCTATGATGGTCCTGGAAAATAGCTCATGATTTCACAAAATGAGTGTGGTTGAAATTTTTTTGGAAAACTATTACCATAGTCCAACTGACAGCATATAAATCCCAACTTTAAAAGATTCAGTTGAATGTGAGAAATTTGGGTCCCAGCTGAGATTTTTGAATCATGAATATAGTTCCAAATGATAATACACATTATTTAAACATGGTTATTTAAATAATAAATGTTTAGCCAGCAACCTTAAAAGCCTAGAGAGAGAGCATTATTTTTTCAATTGATACAACACGATAGCATTCCCGTAACAATATAAATTGTAATTTTCAGATAAAAACAAGGGGAAACAAACAAGAAACAAGAGAAACCTAGAAAAATAAGTCTTCTGGTATTAACTATAGATTGGTAGAGCTGAGTTTAAAGATGTGTAATTAGCACTTCCTGAAAACCACTACATAAACTACCTTAATTTAAAAGACAAACATCCAAACAGGCTCAAATGATGAAAACTATGAAAACTTAGCCAGCACCCAAAAAGTAAAAAAAAGAAAGAAAACCAAATGTGTGTTTTTTTCTAAAAGATCAGACAAGTAAGTATCCTTACTATTGCTTCCAGCAGTCATGCAATTACGGAATTGTCAGTAATTGTTTATTATGCTATTTGTTCTTTCCTGCATTATTTTGTAATTTACATTTTATCAGCAAACCGCAGTCAGTAGAAATCAGAAGCTGTCAGCGTGGAAATTGCCTTGAAATCTACATTAGCATTCACATCTCCTGACAATCCCCTGAAGTTCCATTCATGTAACAAAATTCACCCCTGCCCTGTAACAAAATTCACCCCTGCCCTGTTCACTTCATCCCCATTTGGCAATTTGGTCTTTACAGAAAAGCTTTTAAAATGATTATTATGGGTTGTACCAGTTCCACATCCCCTGACCCATACAAAGTTTCCATTGTGCCAACCGACTGCTGAAACATGTGGTGAAGCAGGCCAACTCCTGAAAGTGGCACTGTGTGGCTTAGGTAATACTCAGACCACTGAGAATGCCATTGGTTTTGTGGACAGAACTGCTTGTGTGACTTATAAAGGAAAACAAAGCTGAAAGCAGAAATTCATGTACAGTATTTCTTATATTCCCAAATGGTGTGAATTTGACCACATGCAAGCATATACCTAAGACCCAATTACACTTTTCTCTCACTTACCAGCCACCTCCCAAGGGCATGAAACACTCTTTTTCCAAGGAGAAAATAAATAAAACATTGCACTCTGGTAAAATGTAGTAAATAAGAAGCAACAAGCAGTCTTGAGAAATGGCATTTTACTACAAACTAGGGGCATGACCTACAGTCTCCCCACTGTATGCTCCACTACTGTACCACTCCTCTTCTCCACTTAATTTCTTAGCCAAGATGTTTTGTGACTAGGTGGATCAGTCACACAACAATCCCCGCCATGGAACAATGCACAGCAAGTCTGAAGCTCCTTGGGAGAGGTTAAAATCACTCCTCCAAAATAGTACTACCGCAGGAAAGAACAGGGCGGCAGAGTGATGCAATCTCTGGACTCCAGTTGAATAGGAGGTATTATTCAGCATCTGATGATGCTGTCTATAGCCCCAGGCCGGAACTCAGCCCCGTCATATAAGAGTGTGCATGCAAGCCTCTCCCCCAACAACCCTGACCCCACTCATTTTGAGTTGATGGTAGGGGTGGACGAAAGTCACTTACCTGTCGTCGAAGGCCGTTCGCGGTGGGGGGGAGGCGCTTCGCTGGTCCCCCCACGAAGTTCAGGCCGGGGAGGAGGCGCCTCGCCTCGCTTGGCCGCGAACACGAAAGTAAAAAAAAAAAACCCTGATAGGCTACGTGACGATTCACGTAGCCTATCACGGCTAGATCTGCAAAGTCAGCCGTGATAGGCTACGTGAATCGTCACGTAGCCTATCACGGGTGACTTAAAAAAAAAAAAAAGTGCGTACGCGAATGGCGGCCCCCATAGGGAGCCGCCATTTGCGTTCCTTATTTAGTTGCTGTAGTCTACGTAAATGTTTACATAGACTACGGCGAAAATAAGGGCAACGCAAATAGCGTTGCCCTTATTTTCGCCGTAGTCTACGTAAACATTTACGTAGACTACAGCGACCAAATAAGGAACGGGAATGGCGGCTCCCTATGGGGGCTGCCATTAGCCGTACACTCTTTTTTTTTTTTTTTTTTAAGTCACCTGTGATAGGCTACGTGACGATTCACGTAGCCTATCACGGCTGACTTTGCAAATCTAGCCATGATAGGCTACATGAATCGTCACGTAGCCTATCAGGGGGCGTTTTTTTTTTCCCCTTTCATTGCAATGGCGGCAGCGGCAGCCGGTCAAAAGACCGGCTGCCGCTCCCGCCTCGCTCGAACACCCGCCGAACCGCCGGCCGGACCAGCCACCGGGAGGGACATTCGGTGAAGGTAAGTCCCGTCCTGGGGGGGGTGCGGGGTGCGGGGGGGGTGCGGAGGATTTCTCCCCGAAACTTGTTTGGGGGGCCGAACACGTTGGCGCTCGGCCCCCCAAAGTTTCGGGGAGAAATTCTCCGCCATCCCTAGTTGATGGGAAAGGTCTGAACGGACCTTCTCCTCAGGTTCAAGTGAACACAAGCAGAACCCTTCTTCAGACTTCCCAGCTCAACATGAGAAATCATGGTCTGAGTGGACAGGGATGGGGACTTTGGGGACAGGACTGGTGTGCCTGTGCTCAAGCCCACCTCCTTTCAGCCTACATGGGGGCATATGTACTATATGGATTGGTCATTAGAACTCTGTCAGTTGTATTTGTAAACAAAAAAGATGGGCCTACAACAATATGGAGAGGATCTTCTCTGAGTACTTCAGGTATATTATGTGTCAGCAAGGGACAGAGACTTCTCAATTGTGGCACCCGACCTCC
The DNA here is from genome assembly GCF_057233095.1 of Heloderma suspectum. NCBI lineage: Eukaryota > Metazoa > Chordata > Lepidosauria > Squamata > Helodermatidae > Heloderma > Heloderma suspectum. The sequence goes on from NC_139458.1 coordinate 271,921,398, forward strand.
AGAATACCCTCACCATGGAGGTGGACTGGTGCCAACATTGCAATTGTTTCTTTTTGTTTACCCAGGTATTTTATTTGGTTGAATTTATCTCTTCTATTGTATTTCCTGACTTATTTTATTATGATGGTGTATTTTTGGTGTTTTGATTGCTTTATATATTATTTTAATCATATTTGTACATCACCCTGGTATCCACAAGGATGAAGGGCACATTACAAATTATACATAAATAAATGCTGCAGGATGTGAAAGAACAGAACTGGCTTCGTGTTTTGTATTTAGTTGGTTCTAGGATATTACGGGGTTAAATCTTACACGTGAGAGTGTGTGTGCTGGTGAGTTTCAGCTGAAAGGTAAATAGTTAAGAGGTCAAAAGTTTAGTTAGAATATAGCAGTCAGGAAGTTGTTTTCAGCAGCAAGTGATTCTAAAGTTCAACAAAAGGCCAGAGAAAGAGAAAAACGGTTTTAAACTTGGGAAATAGAAATTTAGTTGGCAGAAATGAGCAAGAAGTACCATCCTCATTGACTGGAGATGGGAGGAAAAATAATAATTTTAGGAGATAAAAGCCTAGTCAGAAAGGCAGAGGTACAGACATAAGCAGAGAAAAAAGTGAGAGGGAGGGAGGGAAGAAGGAAGGAAGGAAGGAAGGAAAGATGGAAGGAAGTGAAAGCTGGAAAGCTGGTTAGCTAGATGTGTTTATACCTGGTGGTTTTATTACCCTGTCGGTCATATGATTATTTGTCTCTGTGTTGAATGTCTCCATTCAGGTTTTAACACTTTTTTCATATTAACATTTTTCTTCAGTAAAATGTTAAACTTTGTTATTTGAAAATGTGTCTTCCCTTTTTCTCTTTGGTTTACCCACCCCACATCTAATAGTCACCCTGCACACACTACCTAAAGTAGATACCTGAGACTGAGAGAGTTTTAAGGCTGGTTTGGTTTAGGCAACCAGAGAAAAAAAGATGTCCACCTGGTGACAGCAGAAAAGGCCATACAAAAGGAAGGGCAAAAGGAGTGGGGGCACACTATTTTGCCTGTTTCCCCTTCCACTCACAGAACAGAGTGCTGCCAGTCCATAACACAGTAGATGCTCAATCCCATAACAGAAGTGCTCCTGTACAGGGTTCTAACTATGGATGTATGGACTGTGAAAAATCCACTCCAGACCATCTGTTCTTTGTGGATTGTCAGGTGACTTTCATTTTGTCATCCGCCATGGATGGATGCAAATATTTTTTTTCAGCATGCAGAAAAATATGCAAATAATTTTGTAAATATTTACGTTAAGTATTTACATAATTTACCTCAGTACCTATGTAACATTTAGTGTAGTGATCCCCATTCCATTCAATGTTTCCTCAGCAGAAACTGACGTATTTTTCTACGGATTTATATGCATAAATTTCAGGAAAGTATAAAAATCATCCGAAAATCCACAGACTCCACATGGCCTGAGGGGAGTGCTCCGCAGTAGATTCTGTAAGTCGGATTCTTAGAAATCTGAGTTCATTTTAATCCATCTTGAATTTCTCCAGCATCCCTGTGTTATAGAAATTTGTAATATGTCTGTTATCCCATTATTTTATAAGCTAGGCTATGTCTATTTTACCTCTGTGTGAGATTGCCATGCTAAACAAAGACACAGTGCCTTATCAGAGACTCAGAAATGCCAAGAATGTGTTTATTAGAGTACAAGGCTACCTCTCTGCACATGCCTAGATATGTAAAAGGTGCTGCCTGTTTTTTTTGTTTCCCTCTCAGCTAAACAAAGAGAGTAGTACAGCACAAGTGTAAGACAGCCCCCAAAGGTCTTGCCTATATAAACTTTTGGATCACATCACTTGATTGTGACCTTTGTTGGAACGTTAGCCCCAAGGGTTGCCTTATTCTGCAGAATAAAATTGTGTTGGACCAGATCTCTGCCTCCTCTCGTTCTTGGTAAACAAATTGGAAAGTCAACCAGGGAAAAGAACACAATTTTTGTAACACCTGGTTCTAACTAGCCAGCCATGCTTCCTCCAGTTTACTATCAGCTGCAAGGAAAGTCAACCAGGGAAAAGAACACAATTTTTGTAACACCTGGTTCTAACTAGCCAGCCATGCTTCCTCCAGTTTACTATCAGCTGCAAGGAGCTCAAACAGGCCAACTCAGCCTTACCCCCTCCTTGGTTTTCCTTTTTATTTTTTCTAATGGACATTCAACATCCCATGGCTCTTGGAGGCCACTGAGCAGGCTCAGTCCTCATTGGGTTGGGATGTTGTTCCCCCATGTTACCCCCCCTCATTCGTTCATATCTTGGAGTTCACCCAAGCATTCTGATACTTTCCTATTGCTTTCTTTTTCTTAGAGCATTTTGGTTCTAAATTCTGTCAGCACTCAACCACTTGAGTTTTATTAGAGGAACTTATACAGGTATGTAATCCTACCATCCTCTTTGCCCACAAAATTATTAGAAGTGCATCAACCACTAGGAATATCAAAGAAAACATTATTTAAATTTGGCCAAGACATTCTAGAAGTATAGACATATGCATTTTTTGTGATAGGATAATGAGTCACAACTAAGGATGTCTGGTGTGGGGAAATTTGGCCCCTTGGAGCTCAATGGATTTCCCAGGAGCCTTCAAATTGCCTTGCTTTTGTGAGCTGAGCCATGGGCTCTCTACTAGAACTCGCAGACTCCCAGCCCACCACCAGCTGTTGTGTGCAAGTCCCTCATTTCCCTGCCAGGTCCTGGCAGGGAGAAGGAGACACTTGTACACAATGGCCAATAATGGCAATGGTGGAAGTCCATGACCTGGCCCAACTCAACACAGGTCAAATCAAGCTCGCTCATGGACAACTGAGCTAGAGTCCAGGCCAAGCCACCAAAAGCTCAGCAGGCTTGCCCTAGTCACAACTAACATTCACAATCAATGGTCTTTTAATTGTAAAATATGCACGGGGGGGGGGACTCTTTTTCTGTTATATTCCATTCATCCATAGCCTGATTCTTATTTTGGCTTCCATCCTGTTATGGAATTACTGTTACACTGAAACAGGGCTGTGTTTTAGCCCCTACTTTGTTCAACATTTACATCAACTCCCTGATCAATAGGCTTTCTGAGACAAACTCCCACCCTCCTAAATTGGCTAATAGACCGTTGTCTATCTTATTATACACAGATGATGTGGTACTTCTCTCTCTGACATGCATTGGCTTGAGGAGGTTATTAAGAACCTTGCATATTTATTGTAAAACTGAGAAACTGGTGATTAACTATGCCAAATCTAAAGTTTTAGTCTTTACTCGAAAACGGACTAAACATTGCTGGCAGATAAATGGGCACCCAACTGAGCAGGTTAAATCCTACAAATATTTGGGAGTAATTATCCAGTCATCTGGCTCTTGGAGAACTCAAATCTCTAACGTCATTGCAAATGCTCAGAGGAGTGTTAAATCGCCCATCTCTTCTTCTTTTTTACACCAAAGGAGGTCAGCACATACCGTCAGCCCTAAAAGTTTTTTTCTGCCAAGGTGTTAACACAAATATTATATAGTGCACAGCTGTGTGTTTACAGTAACATTGCTGCTATGGAATCCACCCAAACAAAATTTCCAAGAAATATCTCGGCCTTCCGAGTTGTGTGCCCAATGTGCTCCTGTTTCTAGAGACAGGCCAAATCTCGGCTGAATCCCAGGTTTGGATGTATAAGTTAAATTTTTGGTTAAAACTGATATTTGCCCCTCAAGGTTTGGCCCCTCTGACTTTGACCGATGCATTTCAGTCCAAATGGAAAAGGGCTATGGACGAGAAACTACATAATATGGGTTTCTCGCAAAATGCCATCCTTGCCCTGGGCCGTACAAAAGCCAAAGGGGACATATGCCAGCATAGTAGGGATAATGAGTTACAAGAACATATAAGAGTAGCTACTCCGTATTCCAAATTCAGAGACAGAGGGTGGGCTTTCTTACCTGCAATGTATTTAACTACTCTAACCATTACAAAATACAGAAGAGCGTTCACACCGGCCAATTTCAATGTGTTACCTTCAGCACTTTGGGAGGGTAGATATAATGGTACCTTATACTCTGAGCATTTATGCCTCTGTGAAGCTGGTGTGTGGTGTGGTGGAGACTGTGGGCCATGTACTGCTGCATTGTTCCTTCTATCATGATTTTTGGCATATTTTTATTACTTCTATTTTACAAGGAATACCGGGGAGATCTGATGTGTTTTATACAGATTATCTGTTGGCTGGCCAGAATTCTCAGGTAAACTCTAAGGTGGCTAGATTCTGTGCTGCTGAAATTGTTTGTCAGTGTGGGATGATGTCAATTGTTTGATAATGTTTTAATTTGTTAAATATTTTACTATTATGAGTGGGTTAGTTGCAATTCTTATTTATTTGCATTTTAACCAATTCTTATTGCTTTTATATTATTGTATTCGAAAGCAAGAAATTGCAAGTAGATAAATAGGTATCGCCTCGGCGGGAAAGGTAAAAGCGTTTCATGCACCTCGGTGTTCAGTCATGCTGGCCACATGACCATGGAAGCGTCTTCAGACAGCGCTGGCTCTTCGGCTTAGAAATGGGGATGAACACCGCACCCTAGAGTCGGACACGACTGGTTGGGGACACCTTTACCTTTTTACCTTTTTTATTTATAGTGCTACTTCACTTTGCTGGTCTTGTGACCATAATAAACTATTACTTACTGTTACACTGAACAATTACAGTAACTGAAGGAATAAAATCTGATTCTAGGAAAATTATTCCAGAATAGGAACTTAAGCTGTTCATTCCTTTTTCACAGTATGCCCAAAGAAACAAAGGCAGGAAATGATCCAGCACATCTCTACTTTAAAACCACTTAGTTCAGAAATAAAATATTGCTGTTGCTGGTAATTTCTCCCCTTATAGGTACTGTGAGTATCAGACATTCTGGAACATGGTTCCAAACAAACTAGATGTCAGATGTTGCAGCCTGCTGGTTGTTTACCTGATATATTCACATGTTCAGACACATACATACATAGTGACTGACATTTATCTCATGTCAGAAATCATCAAGCAGATTTGAAATCCTGCATTGGTTGGTTAGATGAGAAGGCTCTTAGAAGGACATTATTATGATTGTATATTACACATGTACTTTTAAGACAATTTTTTCATAAGATGAAATAAGATAAAGACTAGAAATATTAGGACATGATGATTGATGGAGTAAATGTTCTTAAGAGCTTGGGAGTAGTATGCAATAATCAATGAAAAATGAAAGCACCTTGATGTGCAGTACTAGTATTCTGATGTAGGATTTCAGCCCAATATTATGATCCCAGCAAGATAGCTGCCACTGTGCTACTACTTGTACTTGTACAAGCCATGTCTGAATCCTATTAGTAACTCAACACATCAACCACGTTGAAAGAAAAAGAAAATGCAAGAACGACTAATGTGCAAATCCCTGTACTCAAATTGCATTTGGGACACTCATTATGACCTTCCTCTGTGATTGACATAAAGAGGTGTGTCCTCCCCCCCACACACACACAGGGGTTATAAATTGGCTCAAAATGTAGCACATTCATATTCTCACAATGCCACTTCAAAACCAAGGTGCAGGGCTGAATCCTCCGATTCATTAAATATACATCGACCATCGTGAGTCCTGATGCCCTGGCCCCTGACTGACTGCTGGAATGAGGAGCATGAAGAGGTGCCTTATCAGCATCTCTAGGGGCATCACTGGCAGTGATCTCAGCTGTCAGATAATGGGACGCTCCTTCCTTAGAGCAGGAGCCTGTTCCTATGGTCCACTCCCCACCCCCCAAAGTACACACATAGTCTTCCTTCTCATCTGGAAGTGGAGCCTTTTGGACAGCAGGAAAGCCAGTCCAGGTTTAGAGGTATACCTTGTTTCGGATGGGATAGTACTCTCTGTGAAGAACCAGGCTTACACCTTGGGAGTGTTCCTTGACCCAGCTGTGGTCCAGGATGATCAAGTAGTGGCTGTAAGAATATCAGGGTACCAGTGCCTGACTTGTATTAAACTGTGGATATTACTAACAATGAACATTTGTATTACATGCCTGTTATTTCTGGGCAGTATCCAATGGTACTCATAGACAAAGTAGACCCATTGAAGTGAATGGGCCTGGTTTACATAGGACTACCATTGGATACCTCTGATTCCTCCCCCAGCATCACTACCACAGCATCACTGTTCAGCTACACAGTCCACAGCAATGGCAGTTATCTCCCACCCATTATGACATTGAACATGACATTGAATATGGTCACCTTCCCTAACAACTACACATGGAAATTAGAACTGCCACTGAACAAGATGTAAAGTGGAGGAAGTCCTGGCAGAACAAGTGTACATTTAGGGATCGTCAAATCTTTCAAGTTTGATCTTCTCAAAGTTCTTGGTTTTTCACCACCAAACTCATTAGTTCCATCCTGATTCCATGTGAGTTTTTAATTTCCCCACACACAGAAATCTATGTGTACTTTTGTGGACATTTTTCAAAATGTGTCTATTTTGTGTGTGCATTTTTGATGATATACATTATGGGACACATGCAGACTAAAGCATGTTTGGGTGCATTTTGGGAAAGTAGACATACTTCTTTGAGCATTTTCTGAATGTGTGAAAGTTTCCAAACTCATTTCTTTGTCTCGTGGAACTCACTGAAAGCTCAGAAATGATTGGATTTCTGACCACCAATTGCGTTCAGATGTGCATTTGGGTCCGACAGTTGCAAGTTGGGTAAATCCATTTTAAAAAACAAAACAAAAACCTCAACGAGTGAATTTCTCACACATCCCTGGTGTCTATGGTACTGTGACATTTTTCTAAACATGCTAGTGCAAATGGCAAAGAAGTGAGAGTCCATTAACAATCCTGCATGACACCATAAGGACAAGATCGTCCACAGACAAACAAGGCAACAAAGGACTTTTGGAATTGACACTGCTGATCTATCAGAGAAAATAGTATGGCATTCAGAACAGAAATGACAGTGATTCCACCAGATGCATCTCAAGATGCTAAAGAGTGTTTATGAGCAGTATCTTACAAAGGACAGACAAGGTGTCCTGACTCCTGCATTGGCCCAGTCTGACAGATGTCAGCTGTCCTGCAGACAAGGTGTCACTCACTGGCCCAGTATGAATGCTGAAAGTGAAGATCTGGTCCAAAATTGTGACATCTGTGAAAGGTTGTTGTTGTTGTTGTTGTTGTTGTTGAGTCGTTCAGTCGTGTCCGACTCTTCGTGACCCCATGGACCATAGCACGCCAGGCCTTCCTGTCCTGCGCTCTCTCCCGGAGCATGCTCAAGTTCATATTCATTGCATCGGTGATGCTATCTAGCCATCTCATCCTCTGCCGTCCCCTTCTCCTTTTGCCTTCAGTCTTTCCCAGCATCAGGGTCTTTTCCAGAGAGTTTTCTCTTCGCATTAGGTGGCCAAAATATAGAATCATAGAATCATAGAATAGTAGGGTTGGAAGGGGCCTACAAGACCATCGAGTCCAACCCCCTGCTCAATGCAGGAATCCAAGTCAGAGCATCCCTGACAGATGGCTGTCCAACCTCGTCTTGAAGGCCTCCAGTGTGGGGGAGCCCACCACCTCCCCAGGTAATTGGTTCCATTGTCGTATTGCTCTGACACTCAGGAAGTTTTTCCTGATGTTCAGCCGGAATCTGGCTTCCTGTAACTTGAGCCCATGATTCCGTGTCCTGCACTCTGGGATGATCAAGAAGAGATCCTGGCCTTCTTCTCTGTGACAACCTTTCAAGTACTTGAAGAGTGCTATCATATCTCCCCTCAGTCTTCTCTTCTCAAGGCTAAACATGCCCAGTTCTTTCAGTCTCTCTTCATAGGGCTTTGTTTCCAGTCCCCTGATCATCTTTGTTGCCCTCCTTTGAACCCTCTCCAGTTTGTCTGCATCCTTCTTAAAGTGTGGTGCCCAGAACTGGACACAGTACTCCAGATGAGGCCTAACCAGTGCTGAGTAGAGGGAAACTAGTACTTCCCGGGATTTGGAAGCGATGCTTCTATGAATGCAGCCCAAAATAGCATTTGCCTTTTTTGCAGCCACATCACATTGTTGGCTTCTTGAAAAGGTTTCCATGTCAAAGAAATGCACTAGGATTTGCACGTGGATCCTTTTGATTCCTGTACCTGTAGGTGAGCCATACCCCCAAGATCTCTGTGAAACTAAAGAAGAGTCCAATGCCACCTACAAATCTCAACACCATCACAGAGAACTCTTTTATTATTGGCTCACAAGGGTGGCATGACTGTACTTTAAAACATTCAGCAGCACACGTGACCTCTTCACTGACATTGTGGAATCCGCAACAGTCTAGATTCTGCTAAATATCCTGTTTTGCATTGGAGCTTCAGCTTCAGTATCTGTCCTTCCACTGAGCACTCAGGGTTGATTTCCTTTAGGATGGACTGATTTGACCTCCTTGCAGTCCAGGGGACTCGTAAGAGTCTTCTCCAGCACCACAGTTCGAAAGCATCCATTCTTCAGCGCTCAGCCTTCCTTATAGTCCAGCTCTCACAGCCATACATTACTACTGGGAAAACCATAGCTTTGATTAGACGGACCTTTGTTGGCAAGGTGATGTCTCTGCTTCTTACTATGCTGTCTAGGTTTGCCATAGCTTTCCTCCCAAGGACCAAGCGTCTTTTAATTTCATGGCTACAGTCACCGTCTGCGGTCATCTTGGAGCCCAAGAAAGTAAAATCTGTCACTGCTTCCATTTCTTCCCCTTCTATATGCCAGGAAGTGATAGGGCCAGATGCCATGATCTTCGTTTTTTTAATGTTGAGTTCAAACCAGCTTTTGCACTCTCCTCTTTCACCCTCAACAAGAGGCTCTTTAGATCCTCTTCACTTTCTGCCATTAGGGTGGTATCGTCTGCATATCGGAGGTTGTTGATAATTCTCCCAGCAATCTTAATTCTGACCTCTGATTCATCCAACCCGGCATTTCTCATGATGTATTCTGCATATAAGTTAAATAAGCAGGGTGACAATATGCAGCCTTGTCGTACTCCTTTCCCAATTTGGAACCACTCGGTTGTTCTATGTCTGGTTCTTACTGTTGCTTCTTGACCCTCGTACAGGTTTCTCAGGAGACAGGTAAGGTGGTCTGATACTCACATCACTTTAAGAATTTGCCACAGTTTGTTGTGATCCACACAATCAAAGGCTTTAGCATAGTCAATGAGGCAGAAATAGACGTTTTTCTGGAATTCTCTTGCTTTCTCCATGATGCAGCGAATGTTGGCGATTTGATCTCTACTTCCTCTGCCTCTTCGAAACCCAGCTTGTACTTCCGGTAGTTCTCAGTTCACATACTGCTGAAGCCTAGCTTGTAGGATTTTGAGCATCACCTTGCTGGCATGTGAAATGAGCACAATTGTGCGGTAGTTTGAACACTCTTTGGCATTGCCCTTCTTTGGAATTGGAATGTAAACTGACCTTTTCCAGTCTTGCGGCCATTGTTGAGTGTTCCAAATTTGCTGGCATATTGAATGCAGCACTTTAACAGCATCATCTTTTAGGATTTTAAATAGCTCAGCTGGAATACCGTCATCTCCGCTATCTTTGTTGTTAGTAATGCTTCCTAAGGCCCACTTGACTTCACTCTCCAGGATGTCTGGCTCAAGTTCAGTGACCGCACTATCATGGTTATCAGGGACCTTCAGATCTTTCCTGTATAGTTCTTCTGTGTATTCTTTCCACCTCTTCTTAATCTCATCTGCTTCTGTTAGGTCCCTGCCTTCTTTGTCCTTTATCATGCCCGTCTTTGCACAAAACGTTCCCTTGAGATCTCCGATTTTCTTAAAGAGATCTCTAGTCTTTCCCATTCTGTTGTTTTCCTCGATTTCTTTGCATTGTTCATTTAAGAAGGCCTTCTTGTCTCTCCTTGCTATTCTCTGGAACTCTGCATTCAGTTGGATATATCTTCCCCTTTCTCCCTTGCTTTTCGCTTCCCTTCTTTCCTCAGCTCCTTGTAAAGCCTCATCAGATAGCCACTTTGCTTTCTTGCATTTCTTTTTCTTTGGGATGGATTGAGTTGCTGCCTCCTGAACAATGTTACGGACCTCCGTCCATAGTTCCTCAGGCACTCTGTCTATCAGGTCTAATCCCTGAAATCTATTCCTCACCTCCACTGTATATTCATAAGGGATATGATTTAGGTCATACTAGGGGTGGACGAAAGTCACTTACCTGTCCTCGAAGCTTGTTTGCGGTGGGGGGGAGGTGCTTCGCTGCTCCCCCCGCGAAGTTCAGGCCGGGGGGGAGGCTTCCCGCCTCGCCCAGCCAAAATTCAGGCTGGGGAGGAGGCTTCCCACCTCACCCGGCCGCGAACTCCAAAGTTTAAAAAAAAAAAAAAAAACGCCCCCGTGGTAGGCTACGTGACGATTAACGTAGCCTATCATGCCTAGATCTGCAAAGTCAGCCATGACAGGCTACGTTAATCATCACGTAGCCTATCACGGGTGACTTAAAAAAAAAAAAGTGCGTACGCTAATGGCGGCCCCCATAGGGAGCCGCCATTCGCGTTCCTTATTTGGTTGCTGTAGTCTACGTAAATCTTTACGTAGACTACAGCGACCAAATAAGGAACGGGAATGGCGGCTCCCTATGGGGGCCGCCATTATCCGTACGCGCTTTTTTTTTTTTAAGGCACCCGTGATAGGCTACGTGATGATTTACGTAGCCTATCATGGCTGACTTTGCAAATCTAGCCGTGATAGGCTACGTTAATCGTCACGTAGCCTATCACGGGGGCATTTTTGTTTTTTTTTCTTTGATTGGAATGGCGGCGGCAGCAGCCGGTCGAAAGGCCGCCTGCCGCTCCCGCCCCGGACGAACACCTGCCGAACCGCCGGCCGGACCCGCCGCTGGGAGCGACATTCGGCAAAGGTTAAGTCCTGTCCCGGGGGGGGTGCAGGGGGTGGGGGGTGGAGAATTTCTCCCCAAAACTTGTTCAGGGGGCTGAACACGTTGGCGCTCTGCCCCCCGAAGTTTCGGGGAGAAATTCTCTGCCATCCCTAGGTCATACCTGAATGGTTTAGTGGTTTTCCCTACATTCTTCAATTTAAGCCAAAATTTTGCAACAAGAAGCTCATGATCTGAGCCACAGTCAGCTCCAGGTCTTGTTTTGACTGCCTGTATGGAGCTTCTCCATCTTTGGCTGCAAAGGACATAATCCATCTGATTTCGATATTGACCATCTGGTGATGTCCATGTGTAGAGTCGTCTCTTGTGCTGTTGGAAAAGAGTGTTTGCTATGATCAGCGTGTTCTCTTGGCAAAACTCTATTAGCTTTTGTCCTGCTTCATTTTGTACACCAAGGCCATGCTTGCCTGTTATCCTGGTGATTTCTTGACTTCCTACTTTAGCCTTCCAATCCCCTATGATGAAGAGGACATCTTTTTTTGGTGTTACTTCTAGAAGGAGTTGTAGGTCTTCATAGAACCGATCAACCTCAGCTTCTTTGGCCTCAGTGGTTGGGGCATAGACTTGAATTACTGTGATGTTGAATGGTTTGCCTTGGATTCGTACTGAGATCATTCTATCATTTTTAAGATTGTACTCCAGTACTGCTTTTCCCACCCTTTTGTTGACTATGAGTGCTACTCCATTTCTTCTAAAGGATTCTTGCCCACAATAGTAGATATGATGGTCACCTGAATTAAATTTGCCCATGCCTTTCCATTTTAGTTCGCTGATTCCCAAGATGTCGATGTTCAATCTTGCCATCTCATGTTTGACCACCTCCAACTTACCTTGATTCATTGATCTGACATTCCAGGTTCCTAAACAATATTGTTCTTTACAGCATCGGATTTTCTTTTCACCACCAGACACATCCACAGCTGAGTGTCCTTTCGGCTTTTGCCCAGCCACTTCTCTCTGGTGCTACTTGGAAATACCCTCTGCTCTTCCCCAGTAGTATATTGGACACCTTCTGACCTGAGGGGCTCATCTTCCGGTGTCATATCTTTTAGCCTTGTGATACGTTCCATGGGGTTTTCTTGGCAAGGATACTGGAGTGGGTTGCCATTTCCTTCTCCAGTGGACCACATTTTGTCAGAACTCTCTGCCATGACCTGTCCGTCTTGGGTGGCCCTGCACAGCATAGCTTATGGCTTCACTGAGTTACGCAAGCCCATTCGCCACAACAAGGCAACGATCCATGAAGGGGATCTGTGAAAGGTAACATTCCCCAAATCTAGAGATGGGAGAACTAGGGATGCTCAAACTTACTGAAACTCTCTGAACTTTACTTCAAAGCTCAATTCAGTTTCCTCTCATTCTCATTTGTGACCTGATTTTTGGGTTCTGTCCCAGATGATCACCTATAATATATTAAGAAGTGTGCTCAATAAGTTTCATTTTTACTCTTTCTCTTCATTAGTGGTCTTGTGCTATTTAGGGATGGACAAATTTGGCTGTTTCACTTTCTGTAACATTCACATTTTTTTCAAGACATTTCTCCCATCATGTTTCTGCATCAGTCTGCAATTTTTTAAAAAAAAAAGTCTAAAATTTTTGTCTGCACTAAAATTCATATACATTTTTGTACACATTATCCCGAAATGTATGCATTTTTGTATATATTTTCCCCCAATGTGCAGAATTTGTACACAATTAATGGTGGGAGAACTGTATTGCAAAATTTGGAGTAATGCAAAACCAAAGGATAATTGAGTTTTGGTGCATGCATTAGATGCGAATCAGGTTGGTTCATATTAAAATGTGAACTAACAATAGCCACCGTCTTTGTAAACTGCCATGGCCTGTTTTCAGCCTTTGCATTTTATAAAAATGCTCCTGGTGAAGGAGCTTTTGCCTCTGAACTGTGTTGGGTTCAAATAAAGGCATTCCCGTTTGGCACCTTTGAGAATGCATTCCCTTTTTGCATTTTGTTCAGTTTGGGTGCGTCCCTTCTGGTTTTTAATTTGATAAAATACTAGCAACCCAGCTCAAATCCATTAATATTTCCTAAAGGTATAATTTAAGGGTAGAACTGCAGTCTGTAACTGCAGCTGTTCTTCCTGTACACATTGAACAACATGTACTTGCGAGGAGTGTGTGTTTTTGATTCAGTATTAATTGTTTGTGTTGGTGGCTCTTGCTTATGGTGGATAAGCACCATAATGCACTGGAATTACCAGTGTTCACAAAAGCAACACTGATTACATGAATAATAGGTATCTCTCATTCTCCCCCCCCATTGTTTTTTCCTTGACATCCTCTTATATACAGTATTTCCTAAGGCATCGCTATCCATTATTGCTGATTATCTTTGTAAAAGGCTGAAAGTATTCAAGACTTCCCCTTTTCTCTGCTTTTCTTACTAAAGTCAGTTTATTGCTTTATGTATTTATACTGCAAAATAAAAGGCATATCTAATTGTACATGCAGAAATGTGAATGGTCTGAAAAGAAAATGAATCCAAACAATTAGCTAATCCTTGCAAATGAAGCCTATTTTCTTTTGTTCTTGAAAATGTTAATTATTCCTTACAGCTATACAACTTTCAAGCCAATGAGTAGGAGTTGATTTGTTTGGAGCCCATTGTATGTTTTTCTCCTCCCTCTCAAATTAGCAATGCTTGGCTCTGCTATTTAAAATAATCAACCTCAATTAATGTAATCTTATCTTAAGCATGCACTTGCTTAATAATGTGCGCACAGAGATATTAGGATAATGGAGGAGGAGGAGGAGGAGGAGGAGGAAAACTTGAACATATTTAGTCACAACCCTAAAAAATTATAAATTCTGTATGTAAGATGTGTAGCCTAAACAAAATCCATTTTAGAATCACAGCACAGGACAATGGAATTGTTATTGACTTAATGACTAATTGCTTTACGTGTTAACTAAAGGGCAAACTAGACATTACACACAGTTGCAGGTAATGTTCTCCTGCTGTTTAAATAAAAAGCAGTCTCAGGAGCCTTTGATCAGGAGTAGAAAAGCAGCAAGAGGGAAGGGGTGCTTAACTCTTTCTTTCCCTGCTCCTTTCCTTTCAGAATTGCCCATTGTCAGGGTGGAAACTGAGCCCTTAGAGCCCCAGAGCAGTTCTGATTCTGAGGGGGAACAGCAATCAATGGGAGAGGAGCGCGCTCATCTCTCACAGGCACAGCAGCTGGCAGAGATTCCTCCTGCCAGCATTCCTGGGATAGATAGTGACCCTGGCAGCAAGAGGGCACTGGAGGGGGGCTTGCTGGATGCTCGGCACAGACACAGAGAGCGACGACAGATGGAGGGCGTGGAAAGGAGGTGTAGCGTTGGTTTGGTGTGCGAACAATGGTTGTGTCCTGAGGACCCAAGGGAAAGAGGGAGGATCTCTCCCTAGCCCATACGTTCAGGGTCTTCCCATGATTCTCCTTCAAACGGGGACCAACTGCCTTACCTGGAGCTTAGGCTACTCAGCTATCTTTCCCCAGTGCTGTTCCTTGCTTAGTCGCTAGTGATTAGTATCTGAAAGAGCCATAAAGGAATAAAGCCTCGGAAAGAATCCTCGTCGTCTGTGTCCTGAGTTGGCTATTGGAGGGGACTGCAAGAGGCAGCTAGGGTGCTCCTGACACCCATTTCCATCTGCTTTTACACCCACAGGCAAACAGATGAATGCCATTCACTGTTCCTTTACCATCCTCTTTCTGTATAAGGTGTGTGGGTGCACCGATGCAAACCAATGGAGGTGGCTTCACCAGTGTTGATTTGCACTGAGGAAAAGAAGGGGTGCAAGCACAGAAAGAGCCGGATGAGGAAATGTCCCACCTCCTCACCAAGGACCCTTGGGGCAACAGGGCCTTTAGCAGAGGAGGGGGGGAGGTTAATCCCTCCAGCCCCCCATGAAAGTACATTTCATGGATGTACGCCCTCCCTTCCGCCTTTGCAAACCAATGGAGATGGCTGCCGTGTGTCTAACCCACCACCACTAAAATACAGCAACACAGTTCTAATTTGGCAATGAGTGAAAGATTCAGCTGCCTGTCCCTGAAACAGGAAGTATGCATGTGAAGTTGAATACTTCTGCAAGAGAAACCCACAAGAAAAATAACTTGTGATTTGTTAACTCAGATTACTTTTAACTTATATTCATTAAATTGGAATTAAATATCAATGGGGGCTCTTTCGTATATATTTTTTTTTTCTTTCAGATTTCCTACATGCACATCACCTGAGGAGCAGGAGAGATACGTCTACAATTTGCTATTACATTTATATCCCACTTTTCCCCGTTTGCAGGGAACCCAAGCTGGCTTGCACGGTCCTCCTCTTCTCCATTTTATCCTCACAACAACCCTGTGGGGTAGGTTAGGCTGAGAGTCAGTGATTGCACAAAGTCATCCAGTCAGCTTCATGGCTGAGTGGGGACTAGAACCAGGATCTCCCAAGACCCAGTCAACACTCTAACCACTGCACCACAGTGGCTCTGTGATCCCATTGTGTGCTTCCCCTACTCTGCCCATCCGATTAGTGCTGGGAACTAGTTCCTAGTGCACATTGGCTAGGCAGCAGGAGGAAGTGTGTAACAGCATCACTGACATTCTATCATGCCCCCCCCCCCGTCTGCCCAGCTGACAACATTGGGAATAGTTAGGAAGTGGGCCAGTTGATGCATCCCTCAGCTGTTTCCAGGGTTAATCAGTAGGGCTATGGAGAGGAGGAAGCCAATCAGCTGGAAATGGGGAGGGACCCTGCAGGTTGCATGTGACACTTGGGCCCATATATGCCACCCACCCTTACCTGGCAGTAAGCGCCATTGAAAACATCAGGACTTACCTTCAAGTGAACATGCATGGGATGGCACTGTAAGAGATGCATATGTTCTTAGTTGACCATTTGGAGCTGAAGGTTCTTTTACAACAGGAATAGCTTTCCCTGAAAGAGCTTTGGCTGTTGAGCAGTAGAGAAATGCAATGAATGAATGAATAAATATTACCCCAGATCTGTTGTTGTTAGTTACTTTTCTACACAGCTCAATAGGTAAAGCTCTCTGGATGGTTTACAAAAGATTTAAACCTTAAAAGATACAATAACACATTATATAAAAACTGTTTACAAAACCATTTAAAATACTCAACAATAAAAATCCCAGGACCAGTTAAAACTTTATCATATGCTGTCAAATGCCTGGGAGTGGAAGAAAGTCTTAAGCTGGTGCCAAAAAGAGGGCAATGCTGGTGCCAGGTGGGCCTCTGTCAGGAGAACATTCCACAATCAGGGTGCCACTGTCAAGAAGGCCCTCTCTCTTGTTGCTATTCTCCAAACCTCCCTTGGAGGAGGCACCTGGAAGAGGGCCTCAGATGACAGTTGAAGTGTATGGATAGATCTACATTGCACTCCATCAGATAATATGTTATGGATGAAATAAGATCTTCTGATAATTCATATGTTAACGTGTCCCTTTTCTTACCACTAATGACTTCAGTCAGACCCCAGACCCACATGTCTAGAATACGAGATTGGGGCATTTAAGATTAGCTTCCACGCAGCCTTGAGCTTCCCAGATATATTTTTTTTAAAAAATGAAATTAACAACCGGACTGATATATGTCTCTTTAGATCCAAGGTGGGCAACATGTGTTCCGCAGGCCCCATGCAACCACCCCTCATTCTGCAGCCCCTGCTGCCCTGCAGTGCTCCCCCAAATTTGGAGATGGCAGGGGGAAAATGTCATCCATAGCAGTTATAGTATGCCAAGGGGGTTAAATTTAGCTTTCACGCAATTTGATCCTTTTGGTGCTCTGTAGACACCTTTTCTAAAGTAATTTTAAAATATTTTTCTGGTACCCACGGGGGGGGGGGTGACCTGCTGAGATCTTCAGGGCAAAAATGCCCCCTGGCCCTCCTGCAGTTACCCCCCCCCCCCCGCTTTAGAGAAATAAGCACATTTTCATCTACTCTAGCCCTAAACTGGGTATGGGGCATCTGGATGGTCATTTTCTAATTTGGTATGAATATAATATGATACATTTAATTAATCCATTTTTGCCACAAAAAGCAATTTGTAAAAAACAAGATCCACCACTGGAAATATTTACTTTGTTTCATTTTGTTTTGAAAAAGTAATAAAGATAAAGGCGATTATTGTCATGACTTGATGGATAAGAAAATTATAAACTCAAGAGGGAAGATTCATCACCAGCACATTATCTAACCACCATACACAATTCTGTACTATGGAAATAAAATTTGTCTCTGGCCTCGAAAGCTACCACAGTCACTCACTAGACTTGATTGCAGTGACTTAGAAAGAAGCATAAGTGTGTGACAAGACATAGTGTAATGTGATACCAAAGAAAAAGCTGCATGATTTATGATCTCCCAAAGATTACTGAACTTGTTTCTATCCGTGCTTGAAGAACTGCTTGACACATGAACGATGCAAATGTATTTGCTCTCGCTCTTCGAAATGGGAAAAAAAGACACTGCACTCTTTTAATACTTTAGAGAATTTGCTGGATAGCGTTTACATTTCCTCATTTTTTCCCTCTTCACCTGGACCCTGTTATATCCGTATTTTGTAGACATTCAGTTCGTGTGTGGCTTGTGGAGGGGGTGGTGGGGGAGGTCAAAAGCTAAAACCTTCACTGTCTGTGAAATCAGGTATGCACAGGAATTTTGGGGAAATCCATTATTGGAATCAAACGAGTTCCGATTTCCATGAATGCGACCCGCAGATTCTGCAGTTGACTGGCTTTTCCCGAGTTGCGTGGATTCCATGGACTTGAGAACTGGTTTTTGTTTTTGTTTTTTTAACTTTCTGGACTTTTACTCAAATTTAATAATAGAAAAATAGGTAAAATTAAAATAAAAAAAGCACCAGCTGAAAATGCACACTTCTCCCCTAGGCAAAAGCATGAAAATGTACAGGGGTGGGGGAAGGAGAGATTTGCACATTTTTGCAAGTGCAACTTTGCACAAGTGCGAAGTTGCACACATTCTGGAAATTGGAAAAAATCTGATTCTGTCAATTAGTGGAATGAAAGGCACCTGGCAATCTGTGAAATGCAGACAGAACAGATTTTACAAAATCCGTACATTCCTAGGTATACATATTAACATTTCAAAAATAAGGAATAATATTATGGAATGATAATTTCCAGAAGCGTAGTGGTGTTACTTTGTTGCAGCAAGAACAACCAAGGGTTTTGGGGCACCTTAAAGACTAACACATCCGTCATGACATAAGCTCCCATGGATGCTGGTTTGCCATGGCAGAAGGGTTTTCAGGGAAACATACAGACTTTCATAAGACCAGTAAAGTTTCTGCAGGGAGAGGAGGGAATCCCTACTGTGAAGATAATACATGGAATAGTTTTTGAGCTTTAAATCTTGGGCAAGTCGCAGGAAATCAGCTTCAGAAATGAAAAGAAAAATGCCCTAGCACAACAGAAATCTGAGGAAAGCAAGAATCTCCTCTAGAGTTAGATGGACTTTACAAAAAGTGTGGACAGTGATAACAAGGGTCAATTCATCAATATATGTCATAATCGGGGATTAAAACAATGGCAACAATACTGGGCCTGTTCTAGCACATTGATAATGGCGTACAAATCTCATCTAAACATTTTAGTTTCTTTCTTTCTTTTTGTACCTCCTCCTGTGCACCCACACAATTGATGGAGGAATTCCAAATGTCTTCATGCACGATATTTCGTTTTGGTGTTAAATTGGCTGAGCAAACACAAATGACTTGAACTGCAGTTTTTCAAAAATGTAACCAAAGAGGATTTCTACTATTTACATCATAGCTCAGTGGTTAATATGTTCTCTCATAGATAATACTCCTGTTCGGTGTGCTCACACACGCATGTCACGCTTGAACCATTACAGAAGAGCAATTAGCATTTATTTGTATGTAACCAAGTACTAATTAGTACATCACCCAAAAGCAATGACTAATTCTTCTTTGTCTTGCTCTGTACATCTGGTGCAGTGTGAAATTTCCACTGGATCATCTGGAGAGTCTCCACAAAGTCACCCTCCATGTGTGGAGGGCGACGAAAGTGACAGCAGAAAGGGGCAGAGCTAGCGCATGCCCTCTCTTCATGTGTTTACTCTAGGGAGGGGCAAACAAGCAATTGGCGCAATTACCCATATTCTCTGAAAACCAATAAGACACTCAACTTGCCTCATTTCCCATGATTGTTTGCACACTTTTTTCATTTCGGTCAAATGGGGAAAGTGTGCATTTCAAATGGGGGAAAACGTGCATTTTTTAGAGAGCACACCAAAAATGTGCACTTTTCTCCCATAGGGTGAAGTATAAAATATGCATTTTGAAAAATGCACAATTTCTTTAGTGCGAGAATATATTTAGGAATTTGCAAGCATTTTTGGAGAACATGCTCTCTTGCTCACGTTCTCATTTGGGGTTATGATCATGGCATCCTCGCATGATTTGCAAGCATTAATTACATTCTCATATACCCCTGGTTTATTCACCCCTAATTTAGAATGCCTGAACAGGGCTGAAGTGAACCTGGAATTGACAGATGTGACCATCCTTACATCAACATCTGTTTTTGCAGCTGACATTCTGAAAGCAACATCTAAGCATGTACAGGTTTCTTCAGACATTCCACTGGATGCAGAGAGGTTAGAGGACAAGGCCAGCAGTTATGATCCCCCTCTCCTTCCATGTATTCAGTCCAGGGCTGACATCAGGGGTAGCCATGGTCGGGTACCTGCCTAGGGACCACACCTCAGCAGGGCCCCACTGACAAGACCCCCTGGAGTTGCTCCTCTTCTTCACGTTTTCAACCTGCTTGTTCACCTGCCTCTTGCTCTGGCCCAGACAATGGTGGTGGCGAGAAGGAGGAGCAGTGACAATGGCAGTGAGAAAGTAGACACACTGAGGGAAGTGGCCCATCGAGGGTGTCTTGCCCAAGGGCCCTCAAAAAGCTGGAGCCAGCACTGATTCAGTCTATATGTGAGGAGAAAAGGGCTACTACTGTTTCACACACCACCACACAAATTAGTAAGGGAGAAAATTTCAGAGAGGTAAATTCCTCTATAGGTTGGAAAATGTGATTGGGAAGTAATCACTTTTTTGAACAGAGGTCAACTGAAAGGCTAGTTTTCCATCTTGCTTATTTATTATTGTCACACAAAAAGGAAGCAGAGTTCAGAAATAGCATCAGATTGCAGTGTGTACCATTCCACAAATCATCAGAACCCAATAGGACTTCATTCAAATAATCACAGCCAATATTCACTTCACGCCAAAGCAGGCAATTTTGTACTATTTTATTTTAGTTTTTAACCTCTGCATACTAGGTAGTCAACTGTTATTTCAAGTATTCACACAAGCATTTTTCATTTCTTTTCGGTTATTTTTTTTCATCTGCTCATTAAAAAAAAAAAAAACTTCTAAGCTCCTCTGTAGCCATTATAAACCTCCTTCAAAACTATGCTGATTTCTTTAAATATCAGTTTTCGCATGTCCACACTATTTAAGCAGAATTTGGAGGAAAAAAACGTTATTGTAAAACTTTGACAGTTGCATTCTTATTACCTGGAACTTGATAGAATCTTGGAGGTTGAGGCGAGAGTTGCATTTTTACCCTAACTCTGTAAGGACCATTACTGTCAAGGCAATATTTTCACCAGCAGCACTTAACTGCTTAAAAAGCATGATTAATTCTATACATTGTGATTGCAAATGTGACAAAAAACATCAGAATGAATGACGACTTTTCTTTGCCAGACCTGAAGGTTGTACTGTCTTCTACTCTCTTGTCACAGCTATAGCATGTTGTTGTTGTTGTTGTTCAGTTGTTAAGTCATGTCCGACTCTTCGTGACCCCATGGACCATAGCGTGCCAGGCCTTCCTGTCCTGCGCTCTCTCCCGGAGCATGCTCAAGTCCATATTCATTGCATCAGTGATGCTATCTAGCCATCTCATCCTCTGCCGTCCCCTTCTCCTTTTGCCTTCAGTCTTTCCCAGCATCAGGGTCTTTTCTAGGGACGTACGAAAGTCACTTACCGTTTCGCGGATCTGCTTTGCGGTGGGCGGGGAGGCGCTCCGTCCCTCCCCCCGGAATCCTCAATGGGGGGAGGTGCTCTGTCCCTCCCCCCAGAATCCTGCCCAGCTGGCTCTGCTCCGTGGGGATTTTGCGGAGCCGCCAGCTGGCTCTGCCCGCAGCCAGACATCCGGCCGCTGGGCAGCAGGTACGCAAATGGCGGCGGCCGTAGCTGCCACCATTTGCATCCCTGTACTAAACCGTGATAGGCTACATAAATATTTACATAGCCTATCATGGCAAAGTAAAAAAAAAAACATGTACGCAAAAGGCAACGGCTATGGCGGCTGCCATTTGCGTTCACTATTTTTCGCTGCTAAATCATAAATATTTATATAGGCTAGAACAGCTAAAAATAGTGAACGCAAATGGCGGCTGCCGTAGTCACTTACCGTTTCGTGGATTATGTTGATGCTGGGGGAGGAGGCGTTCCGTCCCTCCCCCCGGAATCCTGGCTGGGGGGGGAGGTGCTCCGTTCCTCCCCCCCAAAATCCTGGCCGGCCAGCTGTGCTCCGCAGCGATTCTGGGGAGCCACCGGCTGGCTCCGCCAGCAGCCGAACATCCGGCTGCAGGCTAGCAGGGATGCAAATGGCGGCAGCTGTAGCCGCCATTTGCGTCCCTGCAGTCAGCCATGATAGGCTACGTAAATGTTTAAGTGTCTATCATGGCTGATTTAAAAAACAACAACAACAACGCATGTACGCAAATGGCGGTGGCCATGGCCGCCGCCATTTGCGTTCCTTATTTTGGCATGTCTTAGTCTATGTAAACATCTGGACTTTCAGATCTTATTCTTTATTTTACTTTCCTGAAATTTATGCATATGTATTTGTAGGAAAGTACACAAGTTTCTACTGAGGAAAAGTTGAATGGAATGGGGGGAAATATGGTAAATGTTACATACTAAGGCAAATTATGTAAATTGTTATGAAACCTCTTAGGTGATTATTAGCGTATTTTTCCACATGACAAAAAAAATTCACATCCATCTAAGGATGGACAAAAGTCCCTTATCTGGTCCCGCAGCTTGCTTCGCGGTGGGGGGGAGGCACTTCAGTTCCTCCCCCCAATTCAGCAAATAGCGTTGCCCTTATTTTTGCCGTAGTCTACGTAAATCTTTACGTAGACTACAGTGACCAAATAAGGAATGGTAATGGCGGCTCCCTATGGGGGCCGCCATTATCCGTACGCGCTTTTTTTTTTTTTTTTAAGTCACCCGTGATAGGCTACGTGACGATTGACGTAGCCTATCACGGCTGACTTTGCAAATCTAGCCGTGATAGGCTACGTTAATCGTCACGTAGCCTATCAGGGGGCGTTTTTTTTTTTTCTTTTATTGCAATGGTGGCGGTGGCAGCTGGTCAAAAGACCGGCTGCCGCTCCCGCCCCGCTCGAACACCCGCCGAACCGCCGGCCGGACCTACCACCGGGAGGGACATTCAGCGAAGGTAAGTCCCGTCCCGGGGGTGGGTGCGGGGGGGGGTTCGTAGGATTTCTCCCCGAAACTTGTTCGGAGGGCCGAACACGTTGGCGCTCGGCCCCCCGAAGTTTCGGGGAGAAATTCTCCGCCATCCCTAGATAGGCTACATGACGATTTACATAGCCTATCATGGCTGACTTTGGAAATCTAGCCGTGATAAGCTACGCAAATCGTTACATAGCCTATCACGGGTCTGTGTGTTGTTGTTGTTGTTTACTTTTTTTTTCATGGCCGGGGAGATGGGGCACTCCTCCCCGGCCTGAATTTCACCAGCAAGGGATGCGGCGCCTCCCCCCCCGGCCTGAATTTCGGCCGGGCGAAGCGGGGCACCTCCCCCCCTCGCCTGAACTTCGGTGGGAGAACCGAAGCACCTCCCCCCTACCACGAAGCAAGCTGCAGGACAAGGTAAGTCCCTTTCATCCATCCCTAGTACCCTGATACTAGGAATCCTCATTAACCCTCCCTGTGTTTTGAACAGAACATAAGGAAGGAAAGGTACAATTCTCTCTCTCTCTCTCTCTCTCTCTCTCTCTCTCTCAATCTCTCTCTCTCCTTCTTGTCAGATTTCAACTCCCACTACAGTTCCCCCTCCTTTCCCTCCTGAAGCCAAGCAACTACAACACAACCTCATCCCCTCTGCAGTCTCTCTGTGGCAGCCTTCATAGTTAACTATTACACTGCCATTTTCTTATACTTTCTCAACCCTGGGAAAGCTGTGCCCTCATCTCTGTTGCTTTCCAAGTACCTTATGAGTAATGATGGGTGAACCTACCCCTCCAGAAATCATAATTTGCTCATCAGGTTCTGAATTTGTCTGTCCAAACTCAGAGGAAAGTTTTCCATCATTCCAAGATCTCTCTCTCTCTCTCTCTCTCTCTCTATATATATATATATATATATATATGAACTGCTACTGAAGTACAGATTTCCTTGCCTGCCTGCCAGCTGCCCCAAGCTTCATCACTCCCCTCCCGACCTCCTCTTCCTTGAAATGCGGTGGGTGGGTGCTCATAGTAAGATAGCACTTCAGCCAGCAGGCACTTCCTGGAATGGCCATGTGACCATGCCAGATAATATCATATGGGGTGGTCACATGGGAATCCCAGGAAATGCCTGTTGGCTGAAATGCTATCTGTGAGGAGAGCCTTCCTGGAATGCACATGGGACCACACCAGGGCACGTCACATGGGAATTCAAGGAAGTGCTGCCTGCCTGAAAGGACTGATGCAAAAGTCATGCAGACCATGCAGGTGCTCATAATCAACCTCAAATTGAATAGCAAAGTTCATTGGATAGTCATCCAAGCTTGGTACACATACAAGCACAGCAGATTCAACTAACCTAATTTTGAGTTTCACCAACATCACTAGTTATATGGGGACTCTACTACCTTGACTAAACAATCCTAAATTATGTAAGCTGTGCTTCTTTGTATTTGGTACATGGGCTAGTTTCTGGGCCAGCTCTACCTGACAGACAGCAGCCTGTCCTCCAGAAGAATGCAGCCTGTATCATAGTGGGAAATAGTTTCATTTGAGTGAAATCCCCTCCAGTTATTTGTGCTTAGGGATGTGCAAATCAGCAAAAAAAAAAACCCAAAAAAATCAACAAAAAGTTCTCAAAATTCCATCTCAAATCTCATTCTGATTTGAATCTGTTTTTGTTTTGTTTTTTGCATGAAAATCTGTCCAGATTTTTGTGCGTAATTTTATTTATTCATTCATTCATTTATTTCATTTCATTTCTATACTGCCCAATAGCCGAAGCTGTCTGGGCGGTTCACAAAAATTAAAACCAAAGAGCACACAATAAAACAATATAATATATATAAAACGTTAAAACCACAGTATAACAATACAACCAAAATAAAACCAGAATAAAACCTTTAATATAATTTTCCAAATGTATGCATCAGTTGTGAGCATCTTGAAATGTACTAGGGATGGCGGAGAAATCTGCCACAGACTCCAATTAGACCAGATTCTAAAGAATCCGGCCTCATTGGAGTCTGCGGCAGATTTTTCCCAGAGTCCGTGGCAGAACGGACTACTCCCCCCTGCCACCCCCAAAATCCTCCCCGGACGGACCCTACCAGCTGCCGTCCAGTCCAGGTCCATCCGTTGCTGTCGTCCATCCACTGCCCTGGACTGGGGGACGCCATTTGTGTCCCTTCTCTTTCCAGTGATAGGCTACCTAAATATTTATGTAGGGATGGCGGAGAATTTCTCCCCGAAACTTCGGGGGGCCGAGCGCCAACATTTTTGGCCCCTTGAACAAGTTTCGGGGAGAAATCCTCCACACACACACCCCGCACCCCCCCCCCGGGATGGGACTTACCTTCGCCGAATGTCCTCCCCGGCAGCGGGTCCGGCTGGCGGTTCAGCGGGTGTTTGTGCGGGGCGGGCTGCCATTAGCGTACGCGCTTTTTTTTTTTTTAAAGTCACCCGTGATAGGCTACGTGACGATTAACGTAGCCTATCACGGCTGACTTTGCAGATCTAGCCATGATAGGCTACGTTAATCATCACGTAGCCTATCACGGGGGCGTTTTTTTTAAAAAAAACTTTTGAATTTGCGGCCGGGCTAGGCAAGGCGCCTACTCCCCGGCCTGAATTTCGGCCGGGCAAGGCGGGAAGCCTCCCCCCCGGCCTGAATTTTGGCCGGGTGTGGTGGGAAGTCTCCCCCCCAGCCTGAACTTCACGGGGGGAGCAGCAAAGCGCCTCCCCCCCACCGCGAAATGCTTCGAGGACAGGTAAGTGACTTTCGTCCACCCCTACCCTTCTATATGCGAAGAAGTGATGGGGCTAGATGCCATGATCTTTGTTTTATTAATGTTGAGTTTCAAACCAGCTTTTGTACTCTCCTCTTTCACCCTCAACAAGAGGCTCTTTAGATCCTCTTTAATTTCTGCCATTAGGGTGGCATCGTCTGCGTATCTGAGGTTGTTGATAATTCTCCCGGCAATCTTAATTCCGACCTGTGATTCATCCAACCCGGCATTTCTCATGATGTACTCTGCATATAAGTTAAATAAGCAGGGCGACAATATGCAGCCTTGTCGTACTCCTTTCCCAATGTTGAACCAATCGGTTGTTCCATGTCTGGTTCTTACTGTTGCATCTTGACCCTCGTACAGGTTTCTCAGGAGACAGGTAAGGTGATGTGGGATGTCGGAGAATTTCTCCACGAATCTCCAGGAGGCCGAATGCCAACGCATTCGGCCCCCCAAAATTGGTGGGGAAATTCTCCGACACCCCCCCCCCCGGGATGGGACTTACCTTGTGTGAATGTCGCTGTCGGCGGCGGTTCAGCGGCGGTTCGGCGGCGGCCGGTCTTCAGACCGGCTGCCACAGCCGCCATTTCCCAGTAAAGTAAAAAGCAAAAAACAAAAAATGTAATAGCGTTGCCCTTATTTTCACCGTAGTCTACGTAAATCTTTACGTAGCAGGTGATTGTCAGCAGGTGATTGTCAGCTAGCCTCTAGAATTGAGTCTGGTGGTAGCTTGCCAAACCTTGGAAACAGTGGCTTCAATCCTAAGTTGCCCTTCTATGACTCCTTCTGTTTACAGAAATGTTTCTGATCCAGTGGAGACTTCAGCTGGAGGAAGGGGTGGAGGTGATTTTCATCAATGCCCCCTACATCCTCCAATGCCACCTACCATGGTGGGGTTCTCCAACTCCCCAGGGCAGATTTTTGCAGGGGACACAAGAGTCTGCAGGGGGGAACAAGAACTGGCAAAATGTATCCCCCCCCTTCCTTTCGCAGGAGCATTTTGTGACTGGAGTTCTGCTCACAGAAACTTTGGATCCAATCCATTGACTTTAAAATATGCATTTTCTTACACTGAAGAATGGGCTTTCTGTACCTTTCAGATTCTATGCATTTACACATCTTGGTTGTCCTGTGACCTTTCCCTAGCAAAACAATAAAATGTTCAGAATTTTAAAATGTGTGCAAGCTCCCCCACCCCCCACCCTACCCCTCACAAGGCAAATTATTGTAGAATTCAGTTCAGAGGTTAATTCCCATGATAGTTTACAAAGTCAGCACATAGCAGAAATTAGCTCACGTAGTGAGAAAATAGGTGTTGGACCCATTAAACAGGTACAGGTGTAGAGTAAGTATACATGAAAGCTGTTTAAAAAATAAGCCAGAAAGACCTATAAGAGAGGGGGAAATGGATTCATATTTATCGAAGCTGTATGCAATGGTTTTGGAATGGTCATGAAGGCCTTTATTGTGTTGATGCACTGACATTCACCTGCTTCACTTTTCAATATGCATTTGAATGAGGCCAGCAGAAGAGTTAGCCTTACATTCCCCTCCCACCTCTGGAAAAATCACACCACTGAGCCAGTGGGAAATTCAAAGTACTTCAAGCGTAACAGCCGCTGAAGTTGTTGGAATATGAGATAGCAGCAGGCATAGCATTCCATGTGCCACAATCTTATTCAGAACATGATTTTATCGTTGGATTGTTCATGGGAGCTTGGCCTGAGGCAGAATGCGTCAAGGGGAAAGAACGGGATGGAGGGAGAGGGATTTAGAGAAAAGAAAGGTAGTAGCAAGGATGGCAATGTTCTCAAAGCCAGAGGGATCTGAGTTTTATTCTTACTCAGTTCAAAACCATACACAATTCCAATGGAGCCAGTAGAATAGTGATATAAATTTGGTATGTATGCAGAACTGGGCATTGGGGGTAGAAGCAAAAAAAAAAAGAGTGATGTGGAGGTCAAACCCTGTAATAATTTAGATCTGATCTCAGGTAGCACTAGAGGCAGGAGAGGGAAACACTCCCCACTCCACCCCAGCCAGCCACTTCTCCTTCCATTGCTGGGCCCCTGTAGTTACTTGAAGGAATGGCAATTTTCCCATGCAGATTACAGTGCAGATTTATCACATGCAGTTCTGCAATTTTCACATGCAGATTGCATGCAGATTTCCCATACACACCCCAGGACTGTACGAGAAATTCATTTCAGTTCATTTTAGACCAGCATTTACCCAATTTGCACCTCCTGGACTTGAATTCAGACTCAAACGCAATCTGTGGCCAAAGCTCGTACATTTCCAAGATGCACAGGCCAAAGAAAAATGTGTTTGAATATGTGTACATTTGAAAAATATGCATGAAAAAGTGTATGCCTTTGAAAAATGTGCACAAACTCACTTTAATCAATGGGAGGAAAGAGGCATACTTTTCAAAAATGTGCACAATCGATGCAGACAAATGTGCGCCAAAATATGCATGGACTTCAGTGTGAATAAGAAAGAAAATGCAATCTGATATGGACATAATTTGGAATGAGCTTTGAGGTGGAATATGGAGAATTTTGACAGGTGTGAATGTTGCTGATTCATGTATCCATATGCCCCACCAAGAAATGAACGTTGCCCCTTCAGCCCTCTCCCCAGTATTTTTGTCTTGTGCAACCACTGTCTACATTACTTTGTGTTAAATCTCTGATTTGTTTGCGCAATGTCTTTTATGTTTACTTGCTTCTCTTTTTTAACTGTTTTTACAAGTTACTAGTTTTTCTAGTACATGTTAACTGAATCTTAGCTATAGAGTTATCTGTACATACGGCACCAGAGTGATACTTTGCATGTAATTCTTTGATGATCTGTGCAAAAACTGAATGAAAAAGAATCAAGGAGCACAAAACCCCCCCAAGGCATTGTTGGAAGATCCTATTGAGGTGGACTGTGCAGGTGGATCTGCTCATACATTCTGGCTTGACTTAATGCCTGTGCCTCTTATCTCACTTGAAGCCTGGAATCGGCACAGGACAAACAATTCAAGTGGAAGAAAGATTTGTAACCAGTTCAAAATCAAGCTTCTGTGCAATGAAGAATGGAGGAGGCAGGTCAGCTGCCAAGCACAGTTTAAGCTGGGAAACGTCTGTTGATTAGAGGCTTTGAAAGTCGGGAAGATTTTGGAAGTCTCTTCAGTAAAAACAACAACAGACTGTACTCTCGAACTGTGTCTCACCACAGGATTCTTTACAAGCGATAGATGAAAATTTGTATCAAAGACTAGGGGTGGACGAAAGTCACTTACCTCTCGTCGAAGCTTGTTCGCGGTGGGGGGGAGGCGCTTCGCTGCTCCCCCCACGAAGTTCAGGCCGGGGGGGGAGGCTTCCCGCCTCGCCCCGGCTGAAATTCAGGCCGGGCGGGAGGCTTCCCGTCTCGCCCAGCCAAAATTCAGGCCGGGGAGGAGGCTTCCTGCCTCGCCCGGCCGCGAACTCGAAAATTAAAAAAAAAAAAAATGCCCCCGTGATAGGCTACGTGACGATTAACGTAGCCTATCACGGCTAGATCTGCAAAGTCAGCCATGATAGGCTACGTTAATCATCACGTAGCCTATCACGGGTGACTTTAAAAAAAAAAAAGCATGTACGGATAATGGCGGCCCCCATAGGGAGCCGCCATTCGCGTTCCTTATTTGGTCTCTGTAGTCTACGTATATCTTTACGTAGACTACGGTGACCAAATAAGGAACAGGAATGGCGGCTCCCTATGGGGGCCGCCATTATCCGTACGCGCTTTTTTTTTTTTTTAAAGTCACCCGTGATAGGCTACGTGACGATTTACGTAGCCTATCACGGCTGAATTTGCAGATCTAGCCGTGATAGGCTACGTTAATCGTCACGTAGTCTATCACGGGGGCATTTTTTTTTCTTTTATTGGAATGGCGGCGGCGGCAGCCAGTCGAAAGACCAGCTGCCGCTCCCGCCCCGCACGAACACCCGCCGAACCACCGGCCGGACCCGCCGCCTGGAGGGACATTCGCCAAAGGTAAGTCCCGTACCGGGGGGGGTGCGGGGTGCGGGAGGGGTGCGGAGGATTTCTCCCCGAAACTTGTTTGGGGGGCCAAACACGTTGGCGCTCGGCCCCCCGAAGTTTTGGGGAGAAATTCTCCGCCATCCCTATCAAAGACTCAACTTTGATGGAGGAGGGCTGCTTTGTTCTGATACTTGCTTGGGACATGTGGGTCTCATTATAGATGGCTGTAGGCCACTCCATGTTTGGGGCAGAAGCCCTTGCAGAGCACAAATATGGACGTAGGAGAAATCTGTTTCAGTTTGCTTTTGATCAGGGTTTACCAAGTTCACACCGTCTGGAAAGAACATGGACTGGGATGCAATCTGTGGTCAAAGCCCGTTTCCAAGCTTGCAGTGTGATTTGTGAACCCCCAAAAATGCATTTGGCAGCATGTTTACATTTGAAAAATGCACACGAAAAAATATGTACTTTTGAAAAATGTGCACAAATACCCTCTAATCAATGGGAGAAGAATGTGTACATCTTAGGGGTGTTCGAACTCCACTTAACATTCTGGTCCGGGCATCCGCAGGGTGAGGGGAGGCTATCTGTCCCTCCCTCCAGAATCCTGCCCAGCCAGCTCCACTCTGCAGCAAGTCCGCGGAGCCGCCAGCCGGGCCCTTCCGCAGCCAGACTTCCGTCCGCTGCCGGGCTGCGGCTAGGGATGGATGAAAGTCCCTTACCTCATCCCGCAGCTTGCTTCACGGTGGGGGGGAGGCGCCCCATCCCTCCCCCTGAAATTCTGGGCGGGGGGAGGCTCCCCATCCCTCTGGCCGTGAATCCTGCTGTCCTGCCAGGATGCAAATGGCGGCGGCCGTAGCCGCTGCTGTTTGCATCCCTGCAGTCAGCCGTGATAGGCTACGTAAATCCTTACGTAGCCTATCACGCCTGACTTTGGGGGAAAAAAAAGCCCATGGGCGCCACCATTTGTGTTCCTTATTTGGGCATGTGTAGTCTACGTAAACATTTACGTAGACTACACATGCACAAATAAGGAACGCAAATGGCGGTGCCCATGGGCGCCGCCATTTGCGTACGCGCTTTTTTCCCCCCAAAGTCAGCTGTGATAGGCTACATAAGGATTTACGTAGCCTATCACGGTGTTTTTTGAAAGTCTAGCCGTGATAGGCTACATAAATCTTTACATAAATCACGTTTGCTTGTTTTGTTTTTACTGGGAAATGGCGGCGGCGGCGGCCGGTCAGAAGACCGGCCGCTGCCGCCGCCACCGCTGAACTGCCAACGGGAGCCGCCAGTGCCATGAACATTCGGCAAAGGTAAGTCCCATTCCGAGGGGGGGCGGGGGGGTGGACCGTTTCTCCACTAATTTTAGGGGGCTGAATGTGTTGGCATTCAGCCTCCCAGAGATTCATGGAGAAATTCTCCGACATCCCTCGCTGCGGCTGCAGATGGCATCGGGCGTAGGGGATGCCATTTGTGTCCCTGCTCTTTTTAGTGATAGGCTACATAAATATTTAGCAAAGAGGCAAAGAGCAGGGATGCAAATGGCATAGCAGATGCCATTTCATGATAGGCTACATAAATATAGGGGTGGACGGCTGACTTTGCAAATCTAGCCGTGATAGGCTACGTTAATCGTCACATAGCCTATCACGGGGGCGTGTTTGGTTTTTTTTCTTTGATTGGAATGGCGGCGGTGGCAGCCGGTCGAAAGACCAGCTGCCGCTCCCGCCCTGGACGAACACCCGCCGAACCGCTGGCCGGACCCACCGCCTCGAGGGACATTCGCCAAAGGTAAGTCCCGTCCTGGGGGGGGTGCGGGGGGTGGGGGGTGCAGAGAATTTCTCCCTGAAACTTGTTCGGGGGGCCGAACACGTTGGCGCTCGGCCCCCCAAAGTTTCGGGGAGAAATTCTCCGCCATCCCTAATAGAAGGGGAAGAAATGGAAGCAGTGACAGATTGTATTTTCTTGGGCTCCAAGATCACAGCAGACAGTGACTGTAGCCATGAAATTAAAAAACGCTTGCTCCTTGGGAGGAAAGCTATGGCAAACCTAGACAGCATAGTAAGAAGCAGAGACATCACCTTGCCGACAAAGGTCCATCTAATCAAAGCTATGGTTTTCCCAGTAGTAATGTATGGCTGTGAGAGCTGGACTATAGGGAAGGCTGAGCGGCGAAGAATTGATGCTTTCGAACTGTGGTGCTGGAGAAGACTCTTACGAGTCCCCTGGACTGCAAGGAGGTCAGATCAGTCCATCCTAAAGGGAATCAACCCTGAGTGCTCATTGGAAGGACAGATACTGAAGCTGAAGCTCAAATATTTTGGCCACCTAATGTGAAGAGAAAACTCTCTGGAAAAGACCCTGATGCTGGGAAAGA
The DNA here is from genome assembly GCF_057233095.1 of Heloderma suspectum. Lineage (NCBI taxonomy): Eukaryota > Metazoa > Chordata > Lepidosauria > Squamata > Helodermatidae > Heloderma > Heloderma suspectum. The sequence goes on from NC_139458.1 coordinate 271,953,119, forward strand.
CTGAAGGCAAAAGGAGAAGGGGACGGCAGAGGATGAGATGGCTAGATAGCATCACCGATGCAATGAATATGGACTTGAGCACGCTCCGGGAGAGAGCGGAGGACAGGAAGGCCTGGCGTGCTATGGTCCATGGGGTCACGAAGAGTTGGACACGACTTAACAACTGAACAACAACAACAATACATGGACAGTGGTTCACAACAGCCCTTCCTTCCCTTCAGTGGGCCTCAAAGTCATTACTCAGAATTCCTCCTGCCCCATAAACCCCAGGCCAAGCAATGGGCCTATTCATCTCAGCTGGGCTGCCTTTCTTCCACTGACATCATTCCAGTCAGGCTCTTCCCTTCCCTTTTCATCTCTGTCCAGTGTTTGCTCTTAGCTCTGACCCAGACTTAATCATGACTAGCACCAGATTGAATTCAATTAAATTTAATGATGGACTCTACCTGATCCAACAGAGAGAATGAGAAATTCAGATTCTTACATAGGAGTAATCTATTCTTCCTCTTTGGAGAGGTAGATACAGATGTGAAAAATAAACATAAATAAATTCTGAATCCATTAATATTTGGTTGACTCCGCTCTTTACAGTACAACAGAAGAAACTGAAAAATAATCAATTTTGTTCTACCCCAGTTATCAAAGATGCTGAGGATATTTAGACAGAATAGAGAGAGAAAAGAGAGAAAATGTTCTATTCTACTGCTATTAATAATGTATGTTTACTTTGACAAAATGAAATCAAAACTGGTAAATCATCTCACAGAGACAAAATAGGAGATTGTGGTTGATAGCAACACATGTCTGGAGACTATCTAGGTCATGAATGTGTGACCTTTGGTTAAATCTTAACTGAACTTTCAGTGCCCAACAAAGCTTTGAAATGCCAGAATATTGCTTAAATTGGGAAACTATACCCTTTGTATTTAACCAGGATAAAAGAGAGAGTCAAGTTCAATTTTGTTCAACCTAGCCAGATTATGCATGATCCACACTTGCTGTACTTATGTGCTGATCAGGACTTAGTTATCCATCAACTTATGCACTTCCCAAATGTTCCTATGCAGTTCTTGTCTTAAACAACATATACAAATGCATTGGAAAATGCAGATTTTGAGACAAAATATGTTTAGGGTGCAATCCTATGCAGGTTTAGACAGAAAAAAGTCCACAGCTCCCAGCATGCCCCAGTCAGACATGCTGGCTGGGACATGCTGGGCACTGTAGGACTTTTTTCTGTCTAAATCTGCAAAGGATTGCACCCTTAGAAATGCATATACTGAGACAGCATATACTGAGGCATGCATTTAAATACATATTTAAATGCACGTGTTCATGCATTTTTTTAAAACACACACACACACACCACAGATATTACTGCATAAATGGGATGGAGTGGACATATGAGTGAATACATGCAAAGTGGCATGCACCAGAAAGAGATGAATTCACTCATGTCTAATTTTCTATAAATCTGGTTATATATGCAGCTTCAATCTCATATCATTAATCAAGAAGTGTTTTAATTCTGGCCTATATCAGCAAGAAGAATGCAGGAATTTTCTTGCTGGATTAAATTCACAGGGTGTGACCTGAAGGAGCTGGAAAGGTTTCTCCCTACCTAGGGATGTACGAAAGTCACTTACCTTTCCACGGATTATGTTGATGGGGGGGAGGCGTTCCGTCCCTCCCCCTGGAATCCTCGACGGGGGGAGGCGATCCATTCCTCCCCCCCAGAATCCTTGACGGCCGTCTGTGCTCTGCGGCAGATCCGCAGAGCAACCGGCCAGGCCCAGGCCAGGCCAGAGCCGTCCACAGCCAGATTTCCGGCCGCGGAGGGCTCTGGGGAAAAAAAACCCGCGTACGCAAATGGTGGCGGCTACAGACGCCATTCGCGTTCCTTATTTTTGGCCGTCTTAATCTACATAAATATTTACGTAGACTATGACGGCGAAAATAAAGGGGAACGCAAATAGCATAGCGGGCGCTATTTGCATCCCTTTTTGATTCACCGTTTTAGCCTACGTGAATATTTACGTAGGCTAAAACAGCAAATCAAAAAGGGATGCAAATAGCGCCCGCTATGCTATTTGCATTCCCCTTTGTTTTTGCCATCATAGTCTATGTAAATATTTACGTAGATTAAGAAGGCCAAAAATAAGGAACGCAAATGGTGGCAGCTGTACCCACCGCTAGGGATGGCAGAGAATTCTGCCACAGATCTCAGTGAGGCCGAATGCCAGTGCATTCAGCCCCCCAAAATCTGTGGTGGAATGGCCTGCCACCCCCCCCCACTCCCCCGCGGATCCCCCGGGATGAGACTTACCTGGGGCGGACCTTCTGGGTGGCGGCGGCTCCGGCGGTGGCTACGGCAGCGGCTGGTCTTCCGACCAGCTGCTGTGGCCGCCATTTGCAATCTTGTTGCTTTTTTTTTTTTTTTACAAGAGATGATAGGCTACGTAAGGACTTACGTAGCCTATCATGTCTGGTAAAAAAAAAAAAAAACCAACGCGTACGCAAATGTAGGGATGTACGAAAGTCACTTACCTGAACCAAAATTTGATTCGCGGTGGGGGGGAGGTGCTCCGTCTCTCCCCAAAAAATTCTGGCTGGGGGGGAGGCGCCCCGGCTCTCCCGCCGCGAATCCTGGCTGGCCAGGAACACAAATGGCGGCGGCCGTAGCCACCACCATTTGCGTCCCTGCAGTCAGCCGTGATAGGCTACATAAATGTTTACGTAGCCTATCACGGCTGAGTAAAAACACCATGCGTACGCAAATGGCGGCATCCATGGGCGCCGCCATTTGCATTCCTTATTTTGGCACGTCTAGTCTATGTAAACATTTACGTAGACTACGGCGAAAATAAGGGGAACACAAATAGCGTAGACACTACGCTATTTGCGTTCCCCTTATTTTCGCCGTAGTCTACGTAAATGTTTACGTAGACTAGACGTGCCAAAATAAGGAACGCAAATGGCGGTGCTCATGGGCGCTGCCATTTGCGTACACGCAGTTTTTTTTTTACTCAGCCGTGATAGGCTACGTAAACATTTACGTGGCCTATCACGGTATTTTTTAAAAATCTAGCCATGATAGGCTACGTAAATGTTTACGTAGCCTATCACTTTTTTTTTTTTTTTTACTGGAAATGGCGGCGGCGGTAGCTGGTCAGAAGACTGGCCGCCGGAGCTACCGCAGCCACCGCCGCTGCACTGCCGCCAAAACCACCACCGGAGCCACTGCCACCAGGGACATTCGCACAAGGTAAGTCCCGTCTCGGGGGGGTTGGGGGGGCAGACCATTTCGCCACCCATTTCGGGGGACAGAATGCGCTGGCATTCGGCCTCCCCGAGATTCGTGGCAAAATTCTCTGACATCCCTACGCAAATGGCGCGTCAAGGGCTCCTTGGAGGGCTCTCTCAGTCTAATCCAGTAGCCAAGTCCAAACGCAGACAAAGGGATTCTTTTCAAAGCTTTATTCTTCTTTTACAACTTACAACTCTACAGGTAGCAACTAGATCTGAGCAGGAGCATCCCTATGCCCTAAGTTGGAACAGTTGGTCCCTGTTTGAAAGGCAATTACTGGCAGACCCCTGAATATAAGGACTAGGGAGAATCCCTCCCCTTTTCCCTTGGATCCTCTGGGCGCAACCATTCTTTGAGCGCCAACTGGGCGCTACACCTCCTTTCCGCACTCTCCATTTGGCGCCGCTTTCTGCGTCTGCGCCGTGCATCCAACCAGTCTGCTATCGGTGCTGGGTCACTCCCTGGACTGCTTTCTAATCTAGGAATGTTGGTGGGAGGAACCTCTGTCAGCTGCGGACCCTGGGAAAAAGGGGCACGCTCCTCTCCCAGGAGCGACTGCTCTTCCTCCGAATCAGAACTACTCTGGGATTCTATGGGCTCAGTGTCCACCCTGACATCATCCCCGCTCCCATGAGCCCCACCCTCCTGCTCCTCCCCTGGGGCCCCGGGCTTGTGGGGGTACAGCTGGTGGAAGCGCCGCAGCAGCAACGGAGCATGCACATTTTCTGCGGGTTCGCAGGATCGCTCATCAGGCCCGTACCCCTTCCAGTCAACCAGATATTGCAAGCGGCCACGAGAAAGGCGGGAGTCCAGAATCTCCACAATCTCAAACTCCTCCTCCCCCTCCACCAGCACTGGTGGGGGGGGGGAGCTGACTGAGCGATGAGGATTGCCAGAAACCAGGGGGTACAGCAAGGACCGGTGAAAAACAGGATGGATTTTCATGGAGGGGGAGAGAGCCAGGTGAAAAGCAACAGGGTTAATCTGGGCCGTAACCTGGAAAGGCCCCGTGCGGCGAGGCACGAGCTTCCGTGTGGGCGAGTGAGAGGGGAGGTATCGGGTGGACAACCAAACCCAGTCCCCCGTTTGCATAGACAGACCCGGCTGGCGCCGCAGGTCTGCCGAGGCCTTGTAGGCTGTCTTGGCTTGCTCGAGGGAGTCCCGTAAGAGGTGGTGTACCACTCGCAACTCCTCTAAAAAGTCCTGGGCCGCTGGCACCGAAGAGGGAGCTAGGGTGGATGGGAAGGCCTTGGGGTGATAACCAAAATTGGCAAAAAATGGAGTTTGGTGGGTGGAAGCATGGCAGGCATTTTTATAAGAAAATTCTGCAAGAGGCAGCAAGGAAACCCAGTCATCTTGCTGGTAATTGACATAACAGCGCAGATATTGTTCCAGAGTAGCATTGGTGCGCTCGGTCTGACCGTCCGTCTGTGGATGGTGGGCGGAGGAAAGACGGAGGATCACATGGAGCAACGACAGTAGCTCCCTCCAGAAATGGGCAGTGAATTGGGCCCCCCTATCGGAAATGAGGCCCTCGGGCCATCCGTGGAGGCGGAAAACATGCGTCACGAACAGCTCCGCCATCTCCCTGGCTGTGGGCAACCCTGAGCAGGGGATGAAATGGGCCATCTTAGAAAACAAATCCACCACCACCAGAATAGTGGTCTTACTGTGAGAGTGAGGCAAGTCAGTGATGAAGTCAAGGGAGAGCAGTCTCCAAGGTCCTGAGGGGGTAGGCAGGGGGTGAAGCAAGCCTGTGGGCTTGCCTGAGGGGGTCTTCGCTCGCTGGCAGGTTGGGCAGGAGGTGACATAGGACTTGACATCCTGACACACACGAGGCCACCAAAAATCCCTCGTCACTCCATGCAGGGTCTTGGCGATGCCAAAATGCCCCGCTGTGGGGGTGTTGTGGCACTGATGGAGGACCCTCTCGCGGAGGGGTCTAGAAGGCACATAGACCCAGCCGGAATGGTAAAGCAGGCCACCTCGCAAAGAAAAGGGTTTAGAGTGGAGGGGGCAGAGGCTAGCCCCAATTCCTGCACCTTTGCGTGAACAAAATCATCCTGAGCCTGTGCAGAGTGAAGGAGCTCTTCCCAAGAGTGAGGCACCACAGCTGCTGCCAGGCCTTGGGCAGGAAGCTGGTCGGTCTCCTTCTTGTCAAACACATGCCGAAAAGCTGCATACTTCTCTGGGAGGATGACGGTAGCTGAAGGACTGCCAGAAGCAGAGAAGGGGACGGGGAAAGGGTGAAATCCTGGGCAGGGACTGGCGCCTCCTCCTTGAGGCAATGCTCCCGGCAGTAGGGAGATGCAAACTCCATATGCCAAAACCCCCAAGAAATCTGAGGGTTGTGCTTAGAGAGCCAGGAAAAACCCAGCACAATTGGGTATAAGGGAACCTTGGCTAAGTGAAATTGAATCTGCTCAACGTGGGACTAGGTGCGTAGAGTGATTGGAACTGTAATACGGGTCACCTCGCCCGAAGAGAGAGGACGCCCATCAATGGTCTGCACTGCGAAGGGGGCAGGAAGGGGCAGGTTAGGAATCCCGTGTAAGAGGGCGAAGGTCTCATCCATGAAACTGGTCATAGCCCCCAAGTCCACTAAAGCCAGGGCCTCCACCCCACCCCGCTGAAGGGAGAGGAGGTGAACATGCAACTGCAGATGGGAGGGGGGGTTGGGGAAGGCACCCAGCCGGTGGGGAGCTGACCCCCACACTGGAGGCCCCCAACAAGCTTGGGGGCAGTCTAGTCAAGCCTGGGGACGAGGAGGAGGAGGAGGGGGAAGGAGAGGAGGAGGAGGAGGCAGCAGAGCCGTGGATTTAACTGGGCAGGTCTTGGTGAAATGCCCCAGACTTCCACATCGAAAACATCGGCACTCAACTCGCCGGCGCTGAAGCTCCTCTGGCGGCAGTGAAGCTCAGGTAGCCCCCAGCTGCATCGGGGTCTCCTCCACCCACAGCACCAGAGCTGGGGGTGGGGAAGGAGGCAGGAAACGTGGGGGAATGGGAGGAGGGAAATCCCGGTTCCCGGCACCCCGCCGGGTCTGGCGGCGCCCCTCCAGCCGACTATAGATCTGAAGGCAGGTCTGGATGAGCTCCTCCAAAATAGGCGGGCTGGGCATGCATGCCAACTCATCTAAGATCTCGTTGTTCAAACCATCCAAAAACTGAGCCACTAGCATGGCATCATTCCATTGTAAATCCTGCATCAGCAAGCGAAAGGTTGTCGCGTAGCTGGAAACTGAGTCCTTGCCCTGCCGGAGGCGGCGAATCTCCCGAGAAGCCATCTGCGTCTGCAGGGGGTCACCGAAAAAACATGCCATGGCTGTCATGAAACCTTGATAATCCCCGAGCAGGGGGTCATTAGTGAGAAGAAGTCCCAAAGCCCATTTAGCAGCCATGCCCGACAGCAGGTTAATAACAAAACCCATGCAAACCTGTTCCGTCTGGAAATCCTCAGGTCTAAGACGCATGTACAGCTCTGACTGGGCCCTGAAAATCTGAAGAAGTTCTCTCTCACCAGAAAACGTCTCTGGCAACGCCACCGGGCACTTGCGGCATGGGGGAATCGGAGGTGGGGGGGGTTGAAACGTTGCCTGTAGATTCTGCACGGCAGCCGTCAGTTGAGCCATCTGAGCACGGAGCATCTGGTTCTCTTGCGCCAGAGCTTGCACCGTTGGGTTCCCGGCACCCTCCATAAGGCAGTAGGAGAAAAGAGGGAGAGAGGAGAGAAAAAAAAGAGGAATGGGGACCAAGCTGTCAAGGGCTCCTTGGAGGGCTCTCTCAGTCTAATCCAGTAGCCAAGTCCAGATGCAGACAAAGGGATTCTTTTCAAAGCTTTATTCTTCTTTTACAACTTACAACTCTACAGGTAGCAACTAGATCTGAGCAGCAGCATCCCTATGCCCTAAGTTGGAACACTTGGTCCCCGTTTGAAAGGCAATTACTGGCAGACCCCTGAATATAAGGACTAGGGAGAATCCCTCCCCTTTTCCCTTGAATCCTCTGGGTGCAACCGTTCTTTGAGCGCCAACCGAGCGCTACGCCTCCTTTCCGCGCTCTCCATTTGGCGCCGCTCTCTGCATCTGCGCCGCACATCCAACCAGTCTGCTATCTGTGCTGGGTCACTCCCTGGACTGCTTTCTAATCTAGGAATGTTGGTGGGAGGAACCTCTGTCAGCTGCAGGCCCTGGGAAAAAGGGGCGTGCTCCTCTCCCAGGAGCGACTGCTCTTCCTCCGAATCAGAACTACTCTGGGGTTCTATGGGCTCAATGACCACCCTGACATGGCGGCGGCTACGGCTGCCGCCATTTGCGTTCCTTATTTTTGGCCGTCTTAGTCTACGAAAATATTTACGTAGACTAAGACAGCCAAAATAAGGGGAACACAAATAGCGTAGTGGACGCTATTTGTGTTCCCACTTATTTTGGCCATCTTAGTCTACGTAAATATTTATGTAGACTAAGATGGCCAAAAATAAGGAATGCAAATTGCGGCAGCCGTAACCGCCGCCATTTGCGTACGCGTGTTTGTTTGTTTGTTTGTTTAAGCCAGACATGATAGGCTACGTAAGTCTTTACATAGCCTATCACGGCTGACTACAGGGACGCAAACGGCAGCAGCTACGGCCACCACCATTTGCGTCCCTGCTAGCCAGCGGCCGGATGTCCGGCTGCTGGTGGAGCTGGCCGGCGGCTCCGAGGAATCCCCGTGGAGCGGGGCCAGCCAGCCAGTCTTCCAGGGGGAGGGAGAGAGCACCTCCCCCCCAGCGGAACCCAGCGGAGCCAGGTAAGGGGACTTTCGTACATCCCTAGCCACCGCCATATGCGTACACAGGTTTGTTTGTTTTTTAAACCCAGCCATGATAGGCTACGTAAATCTTTACGTAGCCTATCACATCGTTTTGTTTTGTTTTGTTACAAATGGCAGCGGCGGTAGCCGGTTACATGACCAGCCACCGCAGCCGCCACAGCTGCCGCCGGAGCCGCCGCTGCCTAGAACATCTGCGCCAGGTAAGTCTCGTCCCGGGGGGGATCCGCGGGGGGGCAGGGAGGTGGCAGGCCATTGTGCCACGGACTTCAGGGGGCCGAATGCACTGGCATTTGGCTTCACCGAGATCCGTGGCGGAATTCTCTGACATTCCTATCCCACGTACCACAGAAAATTAATAAGGAACTCTTTAGAACAGCCTTCCTGGCACCCTCCAGTTGTATCAGACTATAATACTCTGAATCCTTCAGCCAGCATGGCTGACTGGAGGATTCTGGGAATTGTAGCCCAACATAACTGGAGGGTACCAGGTTGGGGAAGACAGGTCTAGAAGGACCCCTTCTGTGTTCTTCCTAGAGTTACTGCTAGGCTAGTACTCTTAATTGGGCAATCAGCATCATAGTGACACTTAGTGATGGAGAACAAATACTGCAATACGGGTCTACTATAAGAAACAAGGGGAGAAAGAGGAGAAATCTGTTCCAGTCCAGAGAGGATGCACAAATAAACAAAACTCTGCTCTTAACTAAGGTAACCAAGCACAGAAATAAAACTTTTTTCTTTTCTTTTTTACTCTGGACTCCTAGGGATGTACAGATTCCCCACTGTAGGGATGTATGAAACCACTTTCCTGTTTCATAAGTGGCATCCATGGTGGTGGTGGGGGGAGGCGCTCTGTCCCTCCTCCTGTAATCCTCCCCGGCTGGCTCTGCTCCACGATAACTCTGTCTCCACGGACATCTGGCTGCGGCAGGTCTGTGGACGCAAATGGCAGCCAGTGTAGCAGCCACCATTTGCGTCCCTTTGCTGGTCCGTGATAGGCTACGTAAATATTTACATAGCCTATCACAGCAAAAGCAGGGATGCAAATGGTGGCTGCTACGCCATTTGCGTGGCTGCCTTTTGCCGTGATAGGCTACGTAAATACTTACATAACCTATCACGGCAAAATGTAGCCACGCAAATGGCGGCCGCAACGACAGCTGCCATTTGCGGCCGCAGCAGCCCGGCAGCAGCTGGAAGACAAGCCACATCCACCTCCGCCGCATCCGCCACCAGGTAGGTCTGTCCCGGGGGGGGGATTTCGGGGGGGGAGGCCATTCCGTCACAGACTCTGGGGGGGGCGTATTCCAAAGAATCCAGCCTCACTGGAGTCCGTGGCGGATTTCTCCATCAGCCTTAGTCTGTGTGAGCTCCGGTCCAGGTCAACCAGGCCACCCCATTCCAAGGAGGATTCTGCGGACCGGATTTGTCAGAATTCAGTCCCACTTAAAATTCGTGTGGAATTCTCTGACATCTAAAAGCTGTCATATACCACAGACATGAAGTTTACCACTGCTTTGTTTACTTGACATTACAAGAGAATTCTCAGGTGTGGTGAGGTGTTATCACACTACTTGTCTGCAACGTAACATATTGCAACATTCACATGAACAATCTGTCCCCAAAATATCACTTTGTGGTTGTTTTTGCCATCTTAGCCACTGTCCCCACTGTTTGTCAAAATCCACTTTAAGATGAAGATACCACCATAGCAAGCACACTCTTTTTGACTTTATGGTTTCACTTGGCAAGCATTTCAGGGTTGCTGCTGCTGTTGTTTTTCTTTGATGGTAACACAAGAAAAATAGTGCCTCTAACAACACTATAGAAGACCCATTAGGGAGGGTAAGGAGAACATATTGTTTTCTCATTCTCATTGCCAACAAAGGCTATGATAACAATTTACTTTGACCTTTGGAAGAGATACCAGTGCTAAAATATTACTAAGGAAGACACATTTTATAATACTTGTTTTGGAAACTTCTTTGAGGAATCAGGACATGAAGTACAAAAGGGAGGGGAGGAAATACAAGAAAGACAACACTGCATTTCACTAAGGGAATACAATGGTTTCATACCTTTGGGTAATTTCAAACTAGCTCTTTGAAATGTAATAGATGTCAGGGGTGCCTCTGAGCATATGCAGTGGCAGAGTAGCTCAGATTCCAAAGATGAACTGCAAAACATGGAAGAGGAACTTTCCCAGACTCTTCTAGACAGGGAGAGACAGACTCCTCAGATTTCCATAGTCCAGCTAGATGCCTCTCTTCACACACCCCTGTGAGAGACAGAGAACAGGGAGAGGTGGGGCTTGGAGAGCCTGAATTCTTAGATGCCAGATGCAGATGCAGAGCCAAGAGAGAGATGGCAGTGGCAGAGCTTAGGTGATCTGCCTGATTGCCCCGGCAGGAACAGCTACACGTAAAGACCTCACGAGATAGAGGGAGATCCCCCCCACCCCTTAAATTAGGAAAGCTTGCCCCCCCTTCTCAAACAGTGGGAAACTTTCAGCCTTCATAGCTTCCCTTTGAACTCCCTGAAGGCATTTCCTTTGTAGACTGAGTTACTGACAATTTGCATCTCTATGACCTATTGAAGTAAAAGGATTAAACAGCTGTTGATAGAAGCCTCTTGTCTGTGTTTTGTTTTGGCTATTTGAAGTTCAGCAGGGACAAAAGGGAACCCTGACAATAGACTGGACTGTTTTTAGATGCCGGGGGGGGGGGCACTGAGAAGGATTTTTCAGTGGGCAGAGGTAGTGGTTTCAAATGCTCTGGATGACTATAGCTTGACTAGGAGACTAACACTGTAATCCTAAACACATTTACTAGGTAGGAAGTCCCACTGAACGCAGTAAAACGTACTTCCACACTTACTTGAGAGTAAGCCACATTGAATGAGGTGACATGTATTGGATTGCACTGTAATAGTATAATCCTATATAGGTTTACTCAGAAGTAAGTCCCCTTGTGTTCAGTGAGAATTAATCCTAGGAGAATGTGCATAGGGTTGTAGTCTAAATTAGGCAAACATTACAAATACGTGTTGTTCTGGTTAATGTACATAATGAATAAAGGTCACTAAAAACTACAGGTTCTGATGAATGTCTTCCAGATTTTGGTGTTACAAATTACAGAAAGAAATTTTCTTTCTGAAGTAAAACCAGTATATTAGGAATAGTCCATTGTGTCATGATCCCAGCCCTCACACCTTCCACTGTGCAGGAGGGGATTCTGATGAGGACAAGGGCACAGAGCACTTTCTTGGGGTTAGGACAATCAGTGCTTTATTTAGGGTAGGGATGTACGAAAGTCACTTAACCTTTTCGATGAGGCGATTCGCGGTGGGGGGGAGGCGCTCCGCACCTCCCCCCAAAATCCTTCTCCAGCCGGCTCCGCTCCACGGAGATTCCACGGAGCCGCTGGCCGGGGCCGCCCACAGCCGGAAATCCAGCTGCTGGGCAGCCTTCCTTCCAGAAGGAAAAAACAACAACCCGCGTACACAAATGGCGACGGCTATGGCGGCCGCCATTTCCATTCCCTTTTTTTCGCAGTTTTAGCCTACGTAAATATTTACGTAAGCTATTACGGCAAAAAAAAAAGGAACGCAAATAGCGCCCAAGACGCTATTTGCGTTGCCCTTTTTTTCGCCATAATAGCTTACATAAATATTTACGTAGGCTAAAACTGCGGAAAAAAGTGAATGCAAATGGCGGCCACTGTAGATGCCGCCATTTGCGTACGTGGTTTTATTTTTTCTTGCCTTGCCATGCAAAGGGCAGATGGCAATGGCAGCTGTGGCAGCCGGTCGAAAGACCCGCCGCCGCCGCCAGACCCGCCACCGGAGCTGCCGCCATCTGGAACATCTGCCCCAGGTAAGCCTCATCCCGGGGGGAATCCACGGGGGGGCGGGGGGCAGGCCATTCCACCACAGATTTCAGAAATCTGTGAAATCCGTGGCGGAATTCTCCGCCATCCCTAATTTAGGGTCGTCCTTTTCAGAGGACAGAACCCTTCCATTGTCCTCTAACTCAGAGTATGAGTCCTCAGCAAAACCTTCATCTGCTCAGCCTCACAGAAGTCTCAGACTACAAAATCAAGCAAGGACCCTGTAAAATTCCATTCAGCTCTTCTAGAAGAGGCAGAGCTGACCACATTATAGGCCTTGTCAGCCTGCTGAAAACTTCTGTTGGTTTTAGGTAGGGATGGCGGAGAATTCCGCCATGGATTTCAGTGAGGCCAAATGCACTGGCATTTGGCCCCCCAAAACCCATGGCAGAACAGCCTCCCACCCCCCCGCCCCCCTGGAATCCCCCCCGGGACGAAGCTTACCTGGGGTGGACATTCCGGCAGCAGCGGCTCCGGTGGCAGCGGCGCTGGCTGGGCTTTCGACCGGCTGCCACAGCTGCCATTGTCGTCCTGCTCTTTGCTGTGATAGGCTACGTAAGTGTTTACATAGCCTATCACAGCAAGCCAAAAAAAACCCCCCAGCATACGCAAATGGTGGCGGCTATGGCAGCCACCATTTGCATTCCCTATTTTTTGCCATTTTGTCCTATGTAAATATTTACATAGGCTATTATGGTGAAAGAAAAGGGGAACGCAAATAGCATAGTGGGCGCTATTTGCATTCCCCCTTTTTTTCACCGTAATATCCTACGTAAATATTTACGTAAGATAAAATGGTGAAAAATAGGGAACGCAAATGGCAGCTGCCGTATCTGCCACCATTTGCGTACGCTGGTTTTTTTTGGGGGGGGGGTCTTGCCGTGACAGGCAACGTAAATACTTATGTAGCCTATCACGGCAGCCTGGCTGGATGCAAATGGTGGCCGCTACGGCGGCCGCCATTTGCGTCCGCAGCAGCTCGTCCGCGGCCGGAACTCCGTCTGCGGAACAGCCCTGGCCAGCTGCTCCACGGAGCTGCTGCAGAGAGGATCCGGCTGGGCAGGATTCTGGGGGGGAGGACCGGATCACCTCCCCCCTGTCGAGGATTCTGGGGGGAGGGACAGAGCGCCTTCCCCCCCACTGCGAATCACATCTGCGAAAAGGTGAGTGAATTTCGTACATCCCTAGTTTTAGGCATGGCAGAGAATTCCATGACAGATCTCGGTGAGGCCAAATGCCAGCGCATTCGGCCCCCCAAAATCTGTGGTGGAATGAAGGCCCCCGCCCCGCGAAATGGGCCCGGAACAGAGCACCTACCTGCTGCCATTCACTTCTTCCATATAGCCGTGATAGGCTACGTAAATTCTTATGTAGCCTATCACAGCTAATGCAGGGACGCCATTTGCGTCCCTGTGGAAGCCGTGATAGGCTACGTAAGTATTTACATAGCCTATCATGGCAAAACTAAGGGAACGCAAATGGCGGTGGCTACGGCAAGCACCATTTGCGTTCCCTTTTTTTTCCGCCATGATAGGCTACATAAATATTTACGTAGCCTATCACGGCAAAACAGAGGGGCCCCTCTGTTTTGCTGTAATAGGCTACGTAAATATTTACGTAGCCTATCATGGCGGAAAAAAAGGGAACGCAAATGGCGGCTGCCGGCCAGCTTAGGGATGCAAATGGCATCCCCTGCACAGGATGCCATTTGCGTCCGCACCAGCCAGGCAGTGGCTGGAGGCCCCACTGCGGGTTGGCCTGGCCGGCAGCTCTGCAGCCTGACCGTGGAGAGGAGCCAGGCAGGCAGGATTCCGGGGGGGGGAGGAACGGATCGCCTCCCCCCCTTTTGAGGATTCCGGGGGGAGGAACAGTTTGCCTCCCCCCACCTGTGGAACCCGGCGGAGCCAGGTAAGTGGGGTTTCGTACACCCCTAGTTGGTTTTAGCTCCCTGCTGAGACAACATCTTCCTGTTGTTGTAGTAGGAGAGAGTTCCAGCCAGCAGGACCCATTTGCAGCTATCCAACATCTTATTTTCTTCTTGCCTTGTTCTGTCCACCATGGGATGTTACCAGATTCCCCTGAAAGTCTGAAGGGGCCATAGAACGGGACACATTGGTCCACCTTTTAAACATTTTGGAGTTTTGTTCATGCCTGTGCAATTTGTCCCAGCTTTCAGATCTCAGGAATTTAAGATCAAGGAGTGCTGCTGGATCTGAGCAAAGACCTATTTAGTCCAGCAGCCTGTTTTCCACATTGGCCAACCAGCTGCCTCTTGAAAAGACCACAAGCAGGACATGAGGGCAATAGCCATCTCCTGCTGCAGTTCCCTGGCAAATGGAACTTTTCAAGGCAGTTCCTTTGCTTCTTTCTTCCCCTTCTACATTAGTCGTGCACCCATCACGGGCAATATTAAAACACTGGGGAAAAAAACTATCCTGATACAGTCATGCATATATTTGCAAAGAGAAAGATTCTATTCTGGGCTGTTTTATCATTTGTGCCCTGCAAAGGCCCTGCCATCTAGTCTCTGCAGTTTTTTGTGTTTTTTTACAGAGGTTTTTTTTTTGCAGAGTTTTTTTTTTTTTTTTTTTTACCCAGTCGTTTTAGGCTACATAAGTTTTTACATAGCCTAAAACGTCTGGGTAAAAAAACAAACAAAAAAAAAACACCTGCAAATGGCGGTGACTATGGCTGCCGCCATTTGCATACGCTTTTTTTTTTTTTACCCAGACGTTTACCCAGACATTAAAAACTTACGTAGCCTAAAACGACTGGGTAAAAAAAAAAAAGAAAAAGCATACACAAATGGCGGCATCTACGGCCGCCACCATTTGCGTTCCTTAGTTTGGGCCGTCTTAGTCTATGTAAATATTTACGTAGACTATGACAGCGAAAATAAGAGAAACGCAAATAGCATCCGCTACACTATTTGTGTTCCCCTTATTTTCACCATCTTAGTCTACGTAACTATTTACGTAGACTAAGCCAGCCCAAACTAAGGAACGCAAATGGCGGCTGCTGTAGCTGCCACCATTTGCGTATGCGGGTTGTTGGTTTTTTTCCCCAGAGCCCTGTGCAGCTGGAAATCCGGCTGCGGATGGCTCTGGCCTGGCTGGGCCTAGCCGGCTGCTCCGCAGAGCTGGCACGGAGCACAGCCAGCCACGGAGGATTCCAGGGGGGAGGAACGGATCGCCTCCTCCCCCTGGCAAGGATTCCAGGGAGAGGGACGGAACGCCTCCCCCCCACCATCAACATAATCCATGAAAGGTAAGTGACTTTTGTACATCCCTAACCAGAACTGGAGCACGCTCCATACACATTTGTGGAGCGCACACACAAATCTATGCCTGTTGCTCCCCCAAGCTTTCTAGATTTCATCAGCCTAATTTAGGAAGAAAATAAGGCATTTTGCTGTTGCTCTTATTAGACCACTAGGAATCAAATAGGGATGGCTGAACTCATCCCTGCCCACGCCATGAGCTGCTCACCAAACCCTTGTTGGCCACCTGACCCTGTTTGGTCCCGTTAAGACCATTTATGGCTGTAATTTTGCATAAATGGGCCTATTTACAGCTGTCATTTGCACAAAATGGCCCTCTACGTAAAACCATGAGCTGCCATTTTCTGCAAAATGGTGGCTCGGCAGAGCAGCAGGTGCCACTGCACTTGCCCAACTCAGCACTCACTGAGTCGGGCCAGGGTCCACCGACTGGCATCTGGGGAGCCAAGCCAACGAGAAATTGCAGAGACTCAGGCCCTAACCAGACACCCCCAACTTCCCTAGAATCAAAACCCCTTGCTGATGTACTGGATTGACTTGACAATCTACCAGTAGATCCCAGTCTAGCTTTGGCCCACCTCTGGTGTAGAAGAGGGAATTGCTGTTTGTCATGCAAGCTAGCCCTGCTGAAATACCCTCTTCGACACAACTGTTGTTTTGTTTATTTAAAATATTTCTAAACCTCCTGTCATGTACAACACATCCAGGTGGCATATAGCAATAAAACTATAATATAAATATACATTATAGCGAAAGCAAAGTACAACTGTATAACATAATCAGTAGGCCATAAACTAAACATAATAAAAACAGGTGTCATAAATTGGTAAATGCCAAAGCAAATAAAAGTTTTCAACATGTGCCTAAGCTGCAACCGAGTCAGTGCATGTTTTATTTCTGCACAGGTAAAGGTGCTGGGGCCCTCTCCTGTTTTTTACCTGGCCACCCTCATTCCTAACCCCATATTTACCTCAGAGCATGTAATCAGAGACCACGCCTCACCTAGAAAACTAGCTGTGGTTTCAATTGCAGATGTGAAATTTGAAAACGGACTTCGCATCATACATATGCATGCATGCTTTTACGGGCTGACCTTCGCCGGCTGCTGCCTTCGACTCTACACCAGTCAGTCAGTCCCCCATGCCTCTAGGGGCTTCTCCTTTTCCATGGCCACAAACATGCCAAATAGGCCCTCTTCTGGGATTTTTGCCAGCTTCCTGTAGCAGGAGTAAGGTCAGCATTTGTGGGTGGTGGTTGTTTTTAATTATTATTGACTGCATATGTCATAGGGTGAGATTCCTTCCCCACTCTTGGAGGACAGTGATCTCTATACACATACGAACAGATAAAAGTCTAAACTAACTCTGGAAGAATCTAGTTTCCAAAGGCAATCCCATTTCAGCTCTAGCTAAATTCAGCCAGGAGGAGCGTACTGAGACATAGAGGAGGAGCAGTTGGAACATTTGTCCTCCACTATGCAGACTGTACCCCAGATGAGAAGATAGGCCCTCCGCCATGTGAGTCCTTAGTCATATGGGCCTCCATGTAATGAGGAGGTACTTATGCAGAGAATCTGTTTCACACTAGAGCAGAGGTGCGCAAACGTTTCAGCCCCAAGGGCTGCATCGGATGGCTGCTGGGGTAGCGGGGACCAGACATGTGCACGCACGTACAAACATGCACACATGCATGTAAATTCATATAGAACTCACAAAAACATGCATCCGTCTCTCCCATGTACACTGCTCATTCAAAAACATGCACCACTTACCCTCTCTCTCTCTCTCACACACACACACACCACTCATTCACTCAAATCCAGCTCCTGTCCAACAGCATTTCAAAGCCCTGACAGCTGCTTTGATCAGATAAAGCCAACACTCCTCCCAGAAACCTCAGTTCTCAAACCATCCAACCATCCAGGAATCCTGGCTCCCAGCCCTTTTCCTGCCTCCAAGTCGATCTCTTACTGAACTATCCTGACATCCCACACTCTGTTCTCTGGAACTTTTTCAGGGGAAAAAAATCCAAGGGAAAAAAAGCGGGGGGACACCCTAGGAACAGGCTAGAGCATTCTAGGAAGCAGGCAGGAGCCTTCCTAGGATGCTCTAGGAATGAGGCTTCTATGGCAAGAACCATAGGGCTTCTTCCAAGAATGTTTTTTTTCTTTTTTTCTGTGTGTTTTTCTTGGGGGGGGGGGTTCAGATAGAGCTTGGGAGGAAGCCTGTGACTCACAGGCCAGACTTTTTGCACCCCTACACTAGAGGCTTTCTGGGTAGTGAGGGTCCTGTTGCTCCTTGAAGAATGCATGTGGGACCTAGCCAGACTCTGGGTCCTGTCTTCAAACTATAGCTTCCTATTCCTAATCATTGGCTTCCTGTTCCTAAACCCAGACCTGGAACCTCTTAGACTTTGACTTTCAGAGCAGTCAACACGTTTTAGGCACATAAATGCGGGGCGTCACAAGAATCTGGATACTTGTGAGCAGAATCAAAGTGGGCACAGCCTGGTGCAACTCTTAGTCTCCAACAGAGTTTCTTACCCAGTGGAGGCTGGTGGCTCCTATTTCGGTGCGGCTGTGAATCTATTCTGGGCTTCAGCCAGAACCAGCCAGAACTCTAAAGGAGTTATCCAAGGTGCTGAACCCATTTTGGGGATAGGGATCAGCACCTTGGATAGCTCCTTTAGAGTTCTGGCTGGTTCTGACAGAAACCTAGAATAGCTCCACAGCCCCACTGAAATGAGAGCCACCAGCCTCCACTGGTCTTACCTTACAAGGACTGGGGCTGGAACCACAAGTCCGAGTATCCCCTGTAGAAATTATGCATGGAACACACCTGTTTTCCATGGGGGCAGGGGTGGGGGTGGTCTTAAGACTGCATAGTCTCCTGGGGTCTGAGACTGTCCACAACCACCATTGTCTCCACTTGCCCCAAGATAAATTTGGGGCAGGGGGAAGGCAGATGACCGGAACACTCCAAACGTCTCAACCCCTTTGGGGACATACATGGTGATAACTGTCTATGCCTAACACAGACCTTATATGACAACACATTCAGCAGCTAAAAGCACAGGGTGGAGTTGGGAATGCTATGAAACATTTACTCCCAATGAGATATGTAACATAGCAGACAGGCTGAATGAGGCTCTGCAGAATTAACTATTAAATCAAAACGGAGCCCTGCTGTTACAGTGATGAATTCTAATGCCTTGGTTTTGCTTTCCCTTCTTCACTTAGCCAAGATATTTAATCCCTACAGTCTATCGAGATTCATAATTTGCTGTTCTGCAAAGCATTAATTTGAAACTAAATTGCTAAGGATTAAAACATTACATTTGCACAGCTGGCAAATAATACCACACTCACAGGAGTATAATAAGATAGAATATTTTGAGTCAGATTCAAGATGCACCAGGTTATATTTTGTTAGATGTTGGTGCTGATCAAATCAGTCTTAAGACAAGAGGTCATTTTTCCATTGGTGAATTTTCTCCCCCCCCCCATCTCACTACCCTTGTGAGTATATTTATCATTTGTTTTAAGTGTGGATGTCTTTCATTTGACAGACCTTATATTTATGAAGCTTACAATATGTATGAATCAGTAGCTATGATTAGAGACAGTTTACATGTAGCTGTTGCTGCTGCTGTTATCATCATCAGCAGCAGCATCATTATTAATGTTCAGTTCAGTTCATGTCTATATTGCCCAATAGCCAAAGATCTCTGGGCGGTTCACAAAACTTACAAACCACAAATACAAAATAATAAAAACATAGAATTAAAATTCTAACACATAAAATTTAAAACTATTTGACACCTAAAACAATTTCAGTAAGATACTGGAGCTGATAAAGACAGCTGACATAAATGCACCATCATAGGCCATTAAATGCCTGGGAGGACAGTTTTAACCTGGCACTAAAAAGATGACAGTGTGGATGCCAGGCAGGCCTCAGTGGGGAGAAAATTCCATAATCAGGAAGCCAACACTAAGAAGGCCCTCTCCTTTGTTGCCACCTTCCAAGCCTCTCTCAGAGGAAGGCCTCAGATGCTGATTGTAGTGTTTGGTAGGGATGTATGAAAGTTCCGCCATGGAACTCGGGGAAGCTGAATGCCAGCGCATTCGCCCCCCGAAATCGGTGGCGGAACGGCCTGCCATGCCCCGCCCCCCCGGGACGAGACTTACCTTGGGTGGATCTTGCTGGTGGCAGCGGCTCCGGCGGCGGTCCGGCGGAGGCGGCAGCCGGTCTTCCGACCAGCTGCCACCGCCGCCATTTCCAGGTTAAAAAAAAACAGGTGATAGGCTACGTAAAGATTTACGTAGCCTATCATGGCTAGATTTTTAAAAAACACCGTGATAGGCTATGCAAATCTTTACGTAGCCTATCACGGCTGACTTAAAAAACAAAAACAAAAACGTGCGTACGCAAATGGTGGCGGCCATGGCCGCCGCCATTTGCGTTCCTTATTTTGGCACGTCTTAGTCTACGTAAACATTTAGGTAGACTAAGACGGCGAAAATAAGGGGAACGCAAATAGCGTAGACTAAATGTTTACGGAGACTAAGATGTGCCAAAATAAGGAACGCAAATGGCGGCGGCCATGGCCGCCACCATTTGCGTACGCATTTTTTGTTTTTTAAAAAAATCAGCCGTGATAAGCTACGTAAACATTTACGTAGCCTATCACGGCTGACTTCAGGGATGCAAACGCAAACATTTGCGTCCCTGCTAGCCATCGGCCAGATGTCCGGCTGCTGGCGAAGCCGGCCGGCGGCTCCGCAGAATCACTGCGGAGCACAGCCAGACAGCCAGGATTCTGGGGGGGAGGAACAGAGCGCCTCCCCCCCCGGCCAGAATTCCAGGGGGTGGGATGGAACGCCTCCCCCCCCCATCAACATAATCCGTGGAAGGTAAGTCACTTTCGTACATCCCTAGTGTTTGGGCAAATCCATGTTAGGTGAGGTGCTCCATCAGGTATTGCTGTCCAGAGCCATGTAATGCTTTATGGGCTAAAACCAGCACCTTGAATCAGGGTCAGAAACATACAGGCAGCCAATGAAGGTGAGCCAGAATTGGGGTCATATGCTCAGATCTTCTGGTCCTGGTTATTAATCTGGCTGCTGCATTTTGCACAAGCTGCAGCTTCTGAACATTCTTCAAGGGCAGCCCCACATAGAGTGCATTGCAGTAATCTAACCTGGAGGTTACCAGTAGGGATGTGCGGACCCACCCCCACCCATTATCAGCATGCACCCACTGAAGTGCCACCCCCTGGACCCATGCTCAAGCCCCTATGAGCTCAGCGGGCCACCCACACTCACCCTAGGTCCTGTCCATGAGCGCCCACCATTTTGCTGACATTTATTTATTTATTTATTTATTTAAAGGAGCAAATTAAAAATGTGCATATTTTAATATGTGCACATTTGGGCTGGGAAAGCTTGATCTATGCAATATTAGAGGAATAATGCTGGGAGGGCACTACTGAATACTCCAATAGCCAAATCAACACTCAGACGAAAGGGCCACTTTCCAAGGCTTTAATTCAATTTATCCTAATGAGGCATACAGATGCTAATTGCTTGAGACTCAGAGGAACTCCAAAGGAACAGCCATCTAGGGATTTCTAAGGGTTAGGATGTCAGTTGATCTCTGGGAAAAACGCAGCAATTCTCTGAACTTAAGGAGTGGGAGGGGAAGATCTCCCCCTCTCCCATGATGCTTCTAGGCGCAGCTGTTGATGTCGAGCCAATCTCTCGCTCGTGCCTGCATCTGCGCCTCGCATCTAAAAGCTCAGGTTGTCCCTCCCTTTCCATGCCTGGTTCACTGTCGCTCCCAGGGATGTGAGAAGGGGGGCTCCCCCTCCAGCTGCGCTTCTGAAGTCTGAGAGAGTTCCTCCCCCACAAGTTGTCTCTCCTCCTCAGAATCAGAGCTGCCTTGGGACTCTATGGGCTCAGATACAACCCTGACATCAGCCTCTGATACCTTGCTCGTATGTGTGTATGATGCCATTTTGGGTACCTCAGGATCCATGCTCAGAGAACGAGTTCAGTATTGGATGGTTGACAGGATGTGTTATTTATACTTCTTTGTTTTGTTTTTTAAAGCTATTATTTTGGCAGAGAAGTTAGCAAAAGTGGAGTTGTTCCTTTTCTTTTCCATATTGTATATGTCTCATCGGACTTGTATATATGTGCTGCCTAAGTACAGAATTACATATTTGAAGGCTTTCACTTGCACAATGGCCTCCCTGGCATCTACTTTAGGATTTACCATTGCTACACATAATACAGATGGAGGCTACTTGTTGAGAAGAGGGTTTACATGATGTCTAAATCCAGCAAAATGCAATTGGCAAAGGGCACATTTAAACATTGTCTTTGCTCTTCAGTACTGTTGCCCTATAGGCATGAGCACTGCCTAGTCACTTAGCTTACATTTTTCGATCTTTCGAAGAAATCAGTCCATAAATTAGGACCTGTGCCAGCAACCACAGCCAGTGCAATGAGCCTAGAACTGAGAAAAAGAGATCAGCTTATGTCTTTGCTTCATTTCTAGCCAAGATTTAAAAATAATGTAAACAATGAACCCTCAATGGGATGGCTGATATATGTTGTTCTTAGTGGCTACTTTGAAATGGTTTCTGTTTCTGGAATGCAAATCTAAAGGGCTTTTTTTTTTTTTTTTTAGCCATTTCCAAGCTGTGTATATATGCTTCAGCTCTTTCAGAAAAAGAAATACCCCTTTCAATCCTGAATATGTGTATGACTAGGGAGGGGAAAATTTTTATTTGGTCCACATTTTTAAGTGAAGCAACTGAATTCACACTTCCTGGACTAATCTGTGGATGGGAAGACAGTTATCCTTCACATTGTGCACCTCTCCAAATTTTACAGTGCTATTCCTGGCTCAAAAATTGCATACAAAAATGTGTATATTAAGGGAAGTTGCATACAAATTATGTATATTAGGGAAAGTTGCATACGAAATGTACAGTGGTAGGTGATGGCCTTTGTGGCTGGTGAGGCAGAAAGCAGGTCACAGCAGGCAAAGTCAAGGGGTCACCACAGGCAAAGCCAACTACACCTAATTTGCTACATAACCGTTTAACATTAACCACAGAAAGCTGGCATCAAAAAAGCGTGATGTTTACCCTCACCACAGGAACCTAGCCAAAACAGTTAATACAGAAGACAGATCACACATAAAACCCAGCCTACTACTACTAACCCCATAAAACCAGCAAGACAAGATGTTCCATATATAATTCACTTGCAGCACAATTGTCTGCATGTGTGCATAGTAGTAAGTCCCATTGGGTTACTCCCAGATAAGTGCATACAGAACTGCGGCTTTAAAGTTTAACCACAATCATCAAGACCACAGCCTGCCACAAGAAGAAAAACAAACAGAGCAAGATGCACCGTGCCAAAGCAGATGGTATAGCAAACATCTTCAGCAGACTCCAGCAAGCGAGCCCAGCTATTTTCTGAAGGAGAAGGAAAGCCCTCAGGACTCTCATTCACCCACCTATCAGGCTCATTAGCTAATCTGACTTTGAGAAAAAGTAGCTCCCAAACTTAAAAATGGGGACGACTAGGGATGTCAGAGAATTCCACCACGGATCTCGGTGAGGCCGAATGCCAGTGCATTCGGCCCCCCAAACTCCGTGGCGGAACGGCCTGCCACCCGCCTGCCTCCTGCAGATCCCCCCCAGGACTAGGGTTGGCGGAGAATTTCTCCATGAATCTTCGGGAGGCCGAGTGCCGATGCATTTGGCCCCCCGAAAGTGTTGGGGAAATTCTCCGCCGGCACCCCGCCCGCCCCGGGATGGGACTTACCTTCAGCGAATGTCCTTCTCGGCGGCGGGTGCCGGCGGCGGTTCGGCGGCGGTTCGGCAGGGGCGGGGGCAGCGGCCGGTCTCTTGACCGGCTGCAGCCGCCACCGCCATTGCAAAAAAAAAAAGTAAAGTAAAAAACAACAACACACACCCGTGATAGGCTATGTAACGATTTACGGAGCCTATCATGGCTAGATTTCCAAAGTCAGCCGTGATAGGCTACGTGACGATTTATCACGGCTGACTACCACTGTACATTTTGTATGCAACTTTCCCTAATATACATAATTTGTATGCAACTTCCCTTAATATACACATTTTTGTATGCAATTTTTGAGCCAGGAATAGCCTATCACGGGTAGATTTCCAAAGTCAGCCATGATAGGCTACGTAAATCGTCACGTAGCCTATCACGGCTGACTTTGGAAAAAAAAATCACGTACACAAACGGTGGAGACCATGGGGCGCCGCCATTTGCATTCCTTATTTGGGCACGTCTAGTCTACGTAAAGATTTACGTAGACTACGGCGAAAATAAGGGAACGCTATTTGCGTTGCCCTTATTTTCGCCGTAGTCTACGTAAATCTTTACGTAGACTAGACGTGCCAAAATAAGGAATGCAAATGGCGGTCCCCATGGGAGCCGCCATTTGCGAACACGCTTTTTTTCCCCCAAAGTCACCCGTGATAGGCTCCGTGACGATTTACATAGCCTATCATGGCTGACTTTGGAAATCTACCCGTGATAGGCTACGTAAATCATTACGTAGCCTATCACGGGTGTGTGTGTGTTTTTTACTTTTTTTTCACGGCCGGGTAGACGGGGCGCTCCTACCCGGCCTGAATTTCAGTGGTGAGGGATGGGGCACCTCCACCCCAGCCTGAATTTCGTCTGAGCAAGGCGGGGTGCCTCCCCCCCTCACCTGAACTTCGGGGGGAGAAGAGAAGCACCTCCCCCAAACCGCGAAGCAAGCTGCAGGATGAGGTAAGTCCCTTTCGTCCATCCCTACCCAGGACGAGACTTACCTAGGGCAGATGTTCCTGGCGGCGGCGGCTCTGGCGGTAGCTGCAGTGGCGGTGGCTGGTCTTTCGACCGGCTGCCGCCACCGCCATTTGCAGTCTTGTCGGTATTTTTTTTTTTTTTTACAAGACGTGATAGGCTATGTAAAGATTTACGTAGCCTATCATGGCTGGGTAAAAAAAAAAAAAAACGCGTACGCAAATGGCGGTGGCTACAGCCGCCTCCTGTTGTGTTCCTTATTTTTGGCCGTCTTAGTCTACATAAATATTAATGTAGACTATGACGGTGAAAATAAAGGGGAACGCAAATAGCATAGCGGGCGCTATTTGCGTCCCTTTTTGATTCGCCGTTTTAGCCTATGTAAATATTTACGTAGGCTAAAATGGTGAATCAAAAAGGGATGCAAATAGCGCCTGCTACGCTATTTGCGTTCCCCTTTATTTTCACCATCATAGTCTACGTAAATATTTACGTAGACTAAAACGGCCAAAAATTGCGAGCGGAGATGGGTCAAAGAAGAGTCAGACAACGAGGCTTGGGTTGAAAATTGGGCCACATTTATTGAAATATCTGCAAAGGGGAACCTAGGACGGGCATCTGACTGTGCCAGCGACTAGCTGGCACTTCTCGGGCGAAAGCACACCCAGACTGAGGGGTGGCATCAATCTCGCTGCCCCTCTGGACTGCCCCTTCTGGGGGAGGTAGACCTTCCGGTGTCACCCCCCAACCCGGTGTCACACAACACCTGGGTGAGTGAGGAGGGTTGGTCTCCCAGGCAACCCTTATCCCCCCGCCGAGCCGCACAACCTGTTCGGGGGGCCTCAGGTGTCACCTGTCACCATAAAGTGCCTCTGCATGCACACCTTCCCTAATCCCTTTCTGCTTTTGCCCGTCCTAGCCGCCACAGGAGTCACAAGCCTAGTGCTTGTGAACTCCCCCCACCTGTGCAGAACTTCCCTCAGGCCCCTTTGCAGATCAGACAGAAATATGCTATTCCCTACATTAGACAGGTGGACACCGTCCTGCCTGTAACGCTCCCTCCTTGTCCAAAGAATTTCCTGTGGGTGGTGCCTCCATCACCCCGTTCACATAGGCCATAAGCCCTTTCTCCTTTCACTTTCTGCCAATGGCAACGTCATTCCGAGCCTTCCAATTGATCCAGGTAGCAGTGAGAATCGTAATGGCTACTTCCGGCCAGGTATGCCGGACCACCTGCACATTAATCAAGGCCCGTTCGATCGGGTCCTTGTCTGGCTTACAGCCCAAGTCGTTCCCTCCATCGTGCAGCACCTGGACCTGCAGA
The DNA here is from genome assembly GCF_057233095.1 of Heloderma suspectum. Classification (NCBI taxonomy): domain Eukaryota; kingdom Metazoa; phylum Chordata; class Lepidosauria; order Squamata; family Helodermatidae; genus Heloderma; species Heloderma suspectum. The sequence goes on from NC_139458.1 coordinate 271,978,573, forward strand.
GGAAGACTGACCAAACCTTGGTGGAACAGGGGGGGGAGAGGGGGGAACTCCCACTGCATGTTCCATCTGCTAAGCCACTGGATCGTAGCATGTTGGGTAGCGGAAACTAAGAACCGAAGGCTGGTATAGAACCATACGTGCAGCCCAAAACACCATACTGTCCCCGCATAAGAGCACCTGTACCGGCGTACGTCGAGTCCGGCAGTCTGAGGAAGAAAACATTATGGCAAGCAAAGGAAAAATTGAAACAGAAAGAAAGCGGTCAAATTGTGAGGGCCCTGCTGGAATGCTTCGAACTGCCATCATTCCACCGCCATAACTTGCCTGTGAGAGACACCTGAAGTGGCTGCCTTGGGGACCGCTCAATACCAAAAAAGCGTCCCTATTGAAAATTACCTGGCCTAGCGTGCTAGAGCTGATGTAGTAGCGGCCCAACTGAAATTTTGTTAATAGTGAACTGTCGGACTGACAAGACAAGGGTGCCTTCCAGACCCAGTATCCCAGTAAAACCTGTGATGACCCTGACAGGCATTAACCTCTGAATGGGTAGGTGGAGTACAGTGGGAAAGACCTGTACATCTTAGTATCTGAAGGCCCTTCTGGACAAGCCAGATAAGGAACCCAAAACAACCCTGAAAATCCCAAGGGCCCTGCAAAGAGCTGTTAAGGCTGCAGCATGGGACAGTGAAATGCCATATGGGGAGGGGCAAATGGAGGGCCATTATCTCGGAACCCAAGAAGGGAATCTGGAGAGAGAGGGTGCCCATAGAATCTGCTAAAAAGTGGAGGCAGCCGCGCCACCACCTCATTGTGGATGCCTGGCACTGAAAGCTGACTTGGCGTCAGTAACTCTCCTTGTTGTGGCCAAGAAGACTAAAAACGGCCAGCTCACCCCTCCTGGCTCCAGCCGATATCCCCCTTATTCCTCCAAGAGATGCAGAATTGCAGCAAGGCTGTATAGGGAAGGGCCATGAGTCCTGACTGACGTTTACTCCTAAGGTGCGGGACTGCATACCCGCCATGGTGGCACCAGTACGTAGAGCTATGTAATTTAGGATAACATGTTCAGCTTCGGTACGCCAGTCCCATGTAGTCTTGCAAGGATGGTACCTAGTAACAGACACACCCATGAGGGTAAGGCCCAGAGCCTGTCAATCTGATACCATGACAAAGCATCGGCAACTGGGTGTGCAAAACCCAGCACATGGTGGGCCCGTAATCAGATGTAGACACCCAGACACTGGGGCATGGATGCTCTGCCCAACGACATGATCCCCGATTTCTGCGGGATAGGGACTCAGTAACTCGCACAGTGGCCATGTTGTCGTACAAAGAGGGTTAACGACTTGGCTATGAGGTCGGCCCCAATGTGTATGGCTAGGTGAATGGGGAAGGACTCTAGAAGGCTGGTCCTGACAAATTCCGGTGGTGGCCCAACTCTCAGGCTGCTGCCCGGAGCACCACCAAACCAGCCGTGCAATTCTGAAACTCAGGGTACCAGCAGCACCTGGTAAGATCTGTGGGTTGGCATTGAGGGGCAGCTTGCACCACTGGGAGGAGATGCCATTAAAATCCCACAATATCGAAGCCACAACCACATATCCAGACGCACAGCGCGAGTGACCTTGGTCCGATGGTGCGGCCGCTGCAGTCCCTGCATTGTCGAACAGAGCCGGCACAGGAAGGCATGGCCAGGGGCCACTACCCTACCAGGGAGCTTGAAAAATTGCCCTACAACCTCATACAAGGGCCCCCAAAGGAGACCCTAGGGAGATGTAAAACCACCTGGAGTTGGCCGGAAGGCCAGAGATTTGTCCAGAGGGGGGGAGAGAACATTGCCCAAGGGTATTAAACTTGGTTCCCCAGAATGTAATGCAGCATACAGGCCCACTGTCCTGTGGGCGAAAGTGACACCGAGGTCAAAAGTGGAGGGGACAAATGCTTTGATTAAGTGAGAACACTGCCCACGCCGCTGGACCCCATGTAGCAACATGCCCAGCAGGGACCAGGGGTTGGTCTACCAGACCAAGACAACCATATCTTCGGAAGAGATGTTTCGTATAGGGCCCAGACACCCAGGGGGTCTCGTCAAGAACGGGCTGGCTTACAGGAAAGAGAGGCTATGGAATAGCCTGGACTCCCAAAGGGATGGGGGGTAGCATTTTAAAAAAACCGAAGGAGCGGCACCCTTCTGACCAGGCTGGGGCCCATTGGGAGGGGCAGTAACCTGCTACAGGCTTCCCGCAGTCTAGGGGGACCCTGCCACCCCTGGGCTATTGGACAGGAGATGGATGGGTGCTATCTGCTACCAAGGGAGCACCCGTGATGGAAAATGGCAATGGTTTGGGAGCATGTGACCATGGGGCTGTACTCACAGCTCAGCATGCAGTGCTGGATCTTGTAGGCCCCTTCCAACCCTACCATTCTATGATTCTATGAATCACTGGGCCCACAATAGGTGGAGGCCACTGTCAGACCTATTGCCGCAATCCGGCAGGGAAGGAGACATAACTAGTAGCCCAAAGGCCCTGGTCTCTCAGGTCCCAGTGCATAGAAGGTTAGTAGCGACCCTTCCACGGACGGCCTCGGCATAAGGCAGCTGAGCCACTCCTAAGGTGAAGGCCAATTGCAGAAGAAGCAGCCTGGATGGGCATTGCTCCTCTCACGGGATTAGCGAAAGGACCTAGCATTGCCACGTATGTGGGTGTCTGGGCGTGTGGGGGTAGGGACAAGAGATCCTAAGTTAACCCTGCAGGACTCAGCCGGACACTAGCGAAAGGGGAGTGAAGTGCTACTGGAGATATGACTAACGGAGCCGCATGTGGCCCGGGAGTCATATATAGGGGTGTGTGGTTGTCTCACCCATACCCGGGGCAGCCGTGCCAGGGTCCCTTATAGGTAGGGGGGATGCTGCTGCTTACAGCACTGCTAACAGGATGCCCCAGGAGGGTGAACCACCTCAAATGGTGGTGTGCCGCCTGGGAGACCCTGCGAAGACGGGGCATAGCCTCAATAGTGTGCAGGCGCAATGGATCGGGGGCCGCAGCGCCCTGGTCCCCAGCGGACAAGGTGAATGATGCTACTTGCATCGCTGCTGGCGGAGCTGCCTCAGGTGGGTGGGCTGCCTCCAGTGGTGGTGTGCTGCCAAGGTGAGCCTGCAAAGAAGAGATGGAGGCCGCAATGGCGCCCAGATGCACTGCAGACAAGGTGGCTGGGCAATGCTTCTATGGCATCCAGATGCACTGAACCCACTGTGACCATGTTCTGATCCCCAACCAGCAAAGTGGATGGCGTCGCTTGGGTGACAGGGGATGAGGAAGTCACAGGGGGAAAGAGCCCCTCTGGGGGCAGTGGGCTTTCGAGAATAACCGATGAAGAGGAGGTGGAAGCTGCAACGGCATCCAGACGTGCTGAAATAGAAAATAGCCACTTTGGGTCTGCTGTCACATCCTTTCGGATTGGACCGCCGAGGTTTTCTTAGGCCTGGCCAGGGGAGGGGGAGGGATTCCTGAGGAATGCTCAGCAGCCTCCAGGTGAGCAAGGATTAAGGCCAGAACTGGGCCCGCCTCTGCCTCAGACCTGGAGTTGGGCCCAGGCTGAGGTCTCTTGGCGGGGGGCCCTACCCTTCCCCCTCCTTCCACCATGGCCCTCCTTCGGGGGCATGATGTAAGAAGGTGGAGTTCAGGGTCAGTGCTTGGTATCAGGCTGCCAGAGGCCTAGCAGCAGGGAAGATAACAAGGACCTAGGTCCCAGTGCAATACTCCAACCACTACGCGGCCAATTCCTGTAAGGACAAACACAGGCAGGGGCGTAAACCCACAGGAGAGGAGATCCTAGAGAGGGCTGGCCAGCAGGACCCCAGGTCAACTGAGGCAGCACCTATAGCCCTTTACTGTAGGGCGGAGGCAGGCCCAGGGTATGAGTGGGCCGAATGCCTGGCAAGCGCAGGCACGTCACTGCCCACCACCCTAGGTAGGGCAACGCCAAGGATGAAAAGCCAGTAGGCCTGCCAGATATGAATGATGGGGGGGGGGATAGAGAAGGCACGCGCTGAGCGTGTTGCTCATGGGAAAAGGTATTACATTATATACATTTAGTAATTATCATTGTTTATTGCATTTATATGCCACCTCTTTACCACTTGCAAGGAACCCAAGGCAGCTTACATTATCCTCCTCCTCTACAATTTCACAACAACCACCCTGTGAGGTAGGTTGGGCTAAGAGTCTGTGACCGGCCCAAAGTCACTCAGTGAGCTTCCATGGCTGTGTGGGGACTAGAACTAGGATCATCCGGCCCCCAGACCAGTGCACTCACAGCTACACCACATTGGGTCTTGATCGCTGATGCCCCTACAGCGGCGAGAACAGCTGCTGAAAGGAGTAGGGGCCATGCACCGCGGCAGCCAGCGAGCGGGGAGGCGAGGGGCACGTGCACCGCCGAGGGAGGGCCAGTGCACCTGGCAGTGCGGCAAGAGGGCTGCCCCTCCCGGCAAGCCGGAGGCGAGGGGAGGACGCACCGCAGCAGCGAGCACCGACGCCCCTGGAGCCGCAGCCAGACCCAGCGAGAGGCTGCGCCTCCCAGCGAGCCGAAGGCGGGGGGTGCGCGTGCCGCAGCCACGAGCGTCGGCACCCCTGGAGGCGCAGCAAGCACCGCTGATAGGGCCACCTCCCCAGCAAGCAGGAGGCGAGGGGCACGCCCGCCGCTGAGGGAGGGGCCGGTGCACCTGGCAGCGTGGCAAGAGGGCCGCGCCTCCTGGCAAGCTGGAGGCGAGGGGCGGGCGCACCGCAGCAATGAGCGCTGATGCCCCCGGAGCTGTGGCCAGACCCAGCGCGGGGCCATGCCTCCCAGCGAGCCAGAGGCGGGGGGGCGCAGGCGCTGCAGCTGCGACCGTCGGCGCCCCCTGAGGTGCAGCAAGTGCCAGTGAGAGGGCCGCCCGCCCAGCAATTAGGAGGTGAGGGGCACATGCGCCGCCGAGGGAGGGCGAGCGCACCTGGCAGCACGGCAAGAAGGCCACGCCTCCCGGCGAGCCGGAGGCAAGGGGCGGGCGCACCGCAGCAGCAAGCGCCGAAGCCCCCGGAGCCGCAGCCAGACCCGGCACGGGGCCGCGCCCCCGGCAAGCCGGGGGCGGGGGGCGCACCGCCACAGCGCGAGCGTTGGCGCCCCCCGAGGTGCGGCCGCAGCAAGACCCAGAGAGGGGCCGTGCCTCCTGGCGAGCTGGAGCGCCAGCACCCCCCAGAGGGCATGGCAACCACCGGCAAGAGGGCCACCCCCCTGGCGAGCCGGCCGCCCTCCCAGCGAGCCAGAAGCGAGGGGCACGCCCACCGCAGCATCAAGCGCCAGCGCCCCCAGAGGCGCAGCAAGCACCGGCGAAAGGGCCACCCCCCTGGCGAGCCGGCCGCCCTCCCAGCGAGCCAGAGGCGAGGGGTGCGCCCACCGCAGCATCAAGAGCCAGCGCCCCCAGAGGCACAGCAAGCACCGGCGAAAGGGCCACCCCCCGGCGATCCTGAGGCAAGGGGCGCATGAGCCACAGCGGCAAGCGCCAGTGCACACGCCACAGCACCGAGGCCGGCGCCAACGAGGCATGCATGCTGCTCAAGCGAGCGCCAGCACCGGACAGGCCGCGGGCGCACCGGCTGCAATCTTGGTTCTGCTGACAGCCAGGTGTCAGTCGTTGCTTCCAAGTTCCAGGTCAGTCTCTCAAGCTGCGAGAGCGAGAGAGCTGGTTTGGAGGGGGCGCAGAGCTTAAGAGGGCTCTGCCAACTCCTCCTCTGCTTGGTGGTGCCATGGGGGGGCACCCAATAGGCAGCAGCCACCACTTCTCACCCCACCCGCCCGCAATGTCCCCCCTTTTGCTAGACAAGCTGGCACTGGGGTGAGGGTACTAAGAAATGCAAATGGTGGCAGCCGTAGCTGCCACCATTTGCGTACGCAGTTTGTTTTTTACCCAGAGCCCTCCGCAGCCAGAAATCCAGCTGCAGACAGCTCTGGCCTGGGCCTGGCCAGCTGCTCTGTGGAGTTGCCATGAAGCACAGCCGGCCGTTGAGGATTCCGGGGGGGAGGGACGGATCGCCTCCCCCCTGTCGAGGATTCTGGGGGGAGGGATGGAATGCCTCCCTCTCCACCATCAACATAATCTGCGGAAAGGTAAGCGGCTTTTGTACATCCCTAGGGATGACACAAAGTAGATCCCACAAGCCTGAAGTCTCAGGTCTGCTTACCCCTGGTGCAGACTATACTGAGATAGATGGACAAATGGTCTGACTTGGTAGAAGGCGACCTCCTATGTGTATGTGGGGTGGTGGTGGCGGGTATGAGTCATATAAATTGGCATGAATGGGGAAGGATGGAAAGCCGAAGGGATGAGAAGGGATGTGTGTGTAGAGGCAGGATTAGCATATGAATGGATGGGAATGAAGGGAAGGATGAAAGTTGGGACAGAAGGAGTGGTAGATTTAAGATGATGGGGCATTAGCTGAAGGAGGGAGTATTTTTTTATAGAGAAGGTAGATAACCATGTAATAGCAAATGGGGGAAAGGACCATGGGTGGATGGATGGAGTCAAGAAAAGGGATGGACACAGTGATGGATGGATAGAAAGGATTCAGAGTAATGGAGGTGGGGGAAGGGAACAGAAACGAATATGTGGATGGACTGATATGAGCTCAAATTGATAAAGCAAGTCGAGAAAAAGCACAGCATGTGTTCCACTGCATAAGCACCACACACAAGCCTTGCATGCACTCAACAAAAATAGATTAATTAGATATTACAGATTTTCACACCCACTCTCTTCAGTTCTTCAGTAAATGATGTATCCACCTGTTTGGATGCACAGGAAAGAAGAATGATATGTAGTCCTTCCCCAACCACACACAACCCCCAAAATAGATTAACAGTAATACACAGATTTGTTAAACGCAAATTAGATACCAATTATTTGGCCCATGAACAATCTGGCTTCTATGCACAGGTCCATAGAAACTTTATTGACCATGCAATCCTAAACATTTGTATGCTGGAGTCAGCTTTGTAGAACTCAATGATACTTACTTCCTGGTATGTGTTTAGGATTGCAGCCTCACTCATACACACACTCAAGGGTGGGGATGGGAGACACTCACATACACAGGGGTGGCGTGGGGAAACACATAATGTGTGGAGCTGCTTTGGGATCACAGGAGGAGGGAGAAGGTTTCAGTCCCCTCCCCTTCCCAGCGACCTCAAACATTTTGAGTTTGCTCCAAGGCAGCTGCTCCTCACAGCGTCTGCTTCTGTCTTCACTCCCCTCCACTGCCCAGTGGGAAAGGTGAGGGAAGAAGGGAGCCTTGGGAAGCATCTGCTCAAGGCTCCCCACTAGGCACCCTGAGGCTGCTGCTCCCTGTAGAGCTGGCTTTTTTCATCCCACAAGCCAGGAAATGAATGGAGAAAAACCTCAACACTTTTTGATTTATTTTTATTTTTTACAGTTTGCTGAGCAATGCCCCTCACCCCACCCCAAATGTCCCCAACCACCCAGGCCACCAATAGAAAAAAGAAAGCTATTTCCAACAAATAATTTAAATGAAAAACGGATGGACCCTCACCATCCCACAAACAAAGCAACCAGCATGAATTTAGAACAGACCTTGTGCTGATTGCATTTGCTTCTGAGGGAGCTCAGAAAATAAGACTTACGGTGCTGGCCAGCCATATGCAGGTGTGCCGTGTGGGACAATTCCAAAACCCAATTGGACAGGGGCTCCCATCATCATCACCTCATTTTATGTTAATTTTATGGTCCTCAATGGCTCCACAGAACCTGATCGTCAAACTTCCTGTTGGCCTTTCAGTCTCAATAAACTCACTCTAGGGGATTGTTCTGAGCATGTGCACCCACCGAGCATGCGCAGAACTTTCCCCTTGTTGCTATGGTGCTCAGCTAAGCAGCACTGAGCACAGGAGGCACCAAGACAGACAGACACACAGAGGGAATCAAGCGTCCAGAGAGTGCTTTTATTCCATCAATAAGTAAATGCCTGGTCAATGGACGGGGGGGGGGGGGATTTGGACTAAGGGATCTGCCTCCAGTGTCCCTAACCTCCATTCTCCAGTGAAAATGTGTATATTAGGGAAAATTGAGTATGAAAGCAAACATGAATGTGAACATGGTTTAAAAAAAAATCACAGAGATGAGGAAGTTGGATGGAATATAGACCTATGATTCAATACATACAAAAGAGGAAAGACAGTGTTTCCTCCATCCCTATGTGTGACATGGCACCCAATCCGGTATATTTTATCTGTTTCATGGGAGTATAATTAGGGATGTAAGAACTCACCCTAGTTTGGTTTCTCCGGGCACTTGCCAAAGCAGCGCCCCTGCTCGCACCCCCCCAAACCTGTGCTTGGGCCACCCACAAGTTCGGTGAGTTCCCCGGGCTCACCACGAACCCATTCGGTGAGGGCCACCATTTTTGCACCTTTGATTTCTGTGCAAATCAGGAAGTTAAAAAAAATGCACATATTCAAATATGCGCAGTTTGGAGCTGGGAAAGCTAAATAAGTGCAATATTAGAGGGATTATACCTCTAATATTGTGCTTATTTAGCTTTCCCAGCTCCAGACTGTGCATATTTGAATATGCGCATTTTTTTAACTTCCTGTTTTGCGTAGAAATCAAAGGCATGAAAATGGCGGTGCTCATTGAACGGGATCGCAGTGAGTACTGGGGAGCATGAGTGGGCACGAGCATGCGGTGAACAAGGACAGCGTCTCAGCAGGCACAGTTCAGGGGTCGCAGGCAGGGGTTGCCTGACGAATTCCTGAACCCAGTTGGAGGCCTGTGACATCCCTAAGTATAATCAATCAAAGGCTCAGGGGAGTGAGGACCCGCCCATTCATGGTGCTCTTTGGAACTTACTCCAAAGGAAGCATGCAAAAGAGTGTGCATCGGCTGCACAGAAAGTCACTGCAACATGAGGTGTGGGGCCAGGCACTGGGAACCCAAGTGGGGGAGGTGCACAGCCAGCCAGAGCAAGCAGGTGGACCAGAATGTGAGATATTTTCCTTCCCCACACACACAATCCACTCAGTTGCAGGAGAACACAGTGTACTGGAGCAATTATGTAGATAAATCAACCAGGAACTGGCCTTTGAAGATCATGATGGGATGTACAGGTGGGGGCACTTTCTTAGGTACAATTAGGGATGGCCAGAACCTACTGTGCCCACCCTGTGCTTTGCCCACTGAACCCCTGCTACTTGCCTAACCAAGTGAGCAGTGCAGGGCAAGCCAATGGGGCCATTGTGGGGGAGGGGGGCCTTGGCAGCTGTGTGGGGCATCCATTTGTCTGGCTGCTGATCCCGTCTCTACAAGAGCCCCATTTTAGCGCAAGATGGGGACTCTATATTTTTTGTACATCTACTCCAGCGAATGATGGTAGCCATGAAAGGCCATTTCAACCATATTAGAGGCCTCTACTGATGTCTGATACATCTACTTGCAAACACCTGCTTAGTATATTCACACTTATTCTTACGTGTATACTTAAAACATGAGCTTCCGCCGTGCATTAAAAACGTGGTTGTTCAGGCAGGCATTTGGGGTGGGTTTTTAGAAAACATTATTATTGTAGAATTTTATTGTTTAAAACTGTTTTATTATACGCTGTACATCGCCCAGAGTGGCTGGGTGACCAGCCAGATGGACGATTAATAAATTTAATAATAAATAAATAAATAAATAAAACGGGTCATTCTAAAAGTTCTAATGAGTGAAGTGACTCTAGGGATGCCAGAGGAATCTGGTTTTGGGGTGGAGCTCAGCAGGTTTTTGCCAGCTTGGTCCCCCAGATGCCAGCTTGAGGATCCCTGAGCTTGCCCGACTTGGGCAAGCATGCGCCAGGTCAGGCAAGCTCTTGGTTTCCCACTTTTTTGCAAGGTGCCATTTTGTAAGAAATTGCTGGTATAGCCTTTTACATAAATCTCAATTTGCACAAATTCATGGACATAAATGGCTCTACTTGTGCAAAATTGCAGATGTACATGGCCTAATTAGACCATTTACACCTGCAATTTTCTGCAGATCATGTTATTTACGGCCGTGCGCGTGCGCAAATTGTGATTTCCATAAATAGCTACACCCACGATTTTCTGCAAAATCATAGCTCTCAAAAAAGTGGGAAACCAGGAGCTCTGTCCGGGTGCCCACAGACCCCCAGCGTTGGGCAAGCAGCAGGAGTCCGGCGAGTGGCACCGAACAGGGCACGGGGGAGATTGCCCATCCCCAAGTGGCTCTTTCTGTTACTGCTGTGCCAACATTTATTTATTTATTTATTTATTTAAAACATTTCTTGGCTGCCTTTCAGGGCCTAAGCCCTCCGAAGGCAGATTACAGCAATAAAATACATAAAAACAGTTAAAATATTTAAAGCGATAAAACATAAAAACGATAAAAGCAACAATAAAAGCCAAGAATAAAACCAGCAAAATATCTTCCATTTCCCCCCCCCCATTCCTATTCCATTTGATAGAAAAGAAATTGCTTTTGAAAAAAAAAAAAAACCTTTCAAAAGAGAAGAACATTTTAGAGAAATTCTCATGGGTGGACTTTGCGGCATTTGTGCTTACTTTGTTTGTTTGTTTATTTATTTCTATACCACCCAATAGCTGAAGCTCTCTGGGCAGTTCACAAAAATTAAAACCAAAAAGCATTTACTTTACTTATGAGGCAGCTGAGGAGCATGTCCTGTCCTATCTTTCATTGTACAATGATCTCACCAGCAGCCTCCCCAACTTCCTGCAATTCAATTAAAGCCCAGAGGGAATATGCCATGAGGTAATCCCTCCCCAACAGGGCTTTTTCAGATCAAGAAGGATGGGCAGCCAGGGAGGCTGCAGAGTGATGAAAAGATCGTAATAGAAAAGGAGAAAAAAACAGCATCCTTCAGTAGGGATGTTGAAGAAATCCGCAGTGGATTCAAATGACTTCAGATTTCTGTGACTCTGACCTGTGCATACTACAGCATGGACTGGTTTTTTTTACACATTATATGGACTCCACACTTGCAGACTCTTTTTTAAAAAAATCTTTGGGGGGATTTGCACAAATTCACACTTGCACTATCTCACACTTCCACTAATATACACTTGTGTGAGTGGAATGAAATCCTCGTACATCCCTAAAAAATATCAATTTCTGTCAACAACTGGACAATGTAACATAAGATGCCTGATATCTGAAAGACACAGACGGAATGGATTTAACAGAATCCATACGTCCCTGTCTCTCAGACACACTTCACAATGATGAAGTTCAAAAACACCACCAAAATAAGTTCAAAAGAAATTCTAAAGCCACACTGAGAATGAGGCAGAAAAAAAGGAAGCTTCTTTCATGGGGGAAGAGTACTTTTAGGCTATCTGAGGACAGATTTTGGCACAGCACTACTTTCTTCTATAGGTAATGTAAAAATAAATTCAATCAAATCTCAGTTTTCAGTGTCAATAACAACAACTGTAATTGAATGTTTCAAACATCAAAGAAAATGCATCTCTTAATCACAAAGTGTCCATATTCTTACTCGGTAGATGACTTCAGATCACTGAATACCCCGTCTTGACCCTCTGAACATAAAAATAACTGATCAAATGTTTGCACAATATAAAGCAGTTGCTCAAAGTTAAGACTTGTCAGTGGGGTGACCACATACACATGGACAAAAAGAGGAAATCCGTCACCAAGAGAGGAAAAAAGAGAACAAAAGAGAGGTTTTCCTAAAATGTACATATGCTAACTTATATGTACAGACACAAATTGAGAAATACTGTCCATAATGCAAATAGAAATACAATACATCTCATCATATAGTGCGGAAGGCTGTACTTGCTCTCCCTTGCTGTGCTTGCTCTCCCTTGCTGTGGTCCTTTTTCTTTAAACTAGTCTTGAACTGGACAGCCTTTCAAATAGAGGATGCCTTCAGATTGAGGACTGTCCTCTGATAGCCTCTTGAATAGAGGACAATCCTCTGTAAAATTGAGGACACATGGCTACCCTACTTGTCAGCCTGGGCAGATAATGGAAAATATTCAACAGAGAATTTAATTTAAAATTCCTCATTCTTTGCAGGGAATTCCCTTTGCCCTTGCCACTTCTTTATAGCAAATGCCTGTGGAATTTGAGTATTTTAAATGGAAATAATTTTGTTAAAGGAGGTTTTATTACTTTGCTTCTTAAGTTAGTTCTTCTTCCTGCTCCTCACTCATGTGAATGCATGGCCTTTTGCTCTTAAAACTGGATAATCCCCTCATTAGTTTTCACCTCATCTTGCTTTTCAAGGATGACTCTAATCTCCAGTGCCTTTCTACATGGCTTAGACATAGTTAATGAGAGAATCTGTTTTTTCTTGCCCCTTCCTAGCACTCCTTCACATGTATTAGTCAGAGAACTGGTTATGATATGGAATGTAAAAGTGCATGATGTTAGCATAAGGCCAGGAATGGTTATTATTAGGACTGTCATCTATTTTAAGACATTGCATGTACAGAAAACTTGTATGCCATTGGGGGGGGGGCAGGCTAGAACTCTTCTAGTCATTTGAACCCGCACCTCCCTTGAACAACTTTCCCTATCTCTCCCTTTTTGCCTTTTATGCCTGGAACTGTCCTCCAGAATGCCACCTCTCTTACTTCCCTCCTCAAAACCCATAATGTCTGTAAAGCCCTTGGGAAAAGGCCAAGTACCAACCTGCAACTAAATCTACTGCAACATACCCTGATGTGGCACAAATCAATAAGCTTCCCCTGAGTCCTGAACCATTATGAAACAGGATGGTTCCCTTGTGTCTAGCTTAAGACTGACCTTATTTATGCCATGGTGGACTACAGTGCATGTCATCATGTGCCAGGCAGGATTTGAATATTCACCACCTGGGTGCAGCTTCTCATATTTTGCAAATCCAGCTGCCAGGGGTTTTGCCTGGGTTAAATAACCCTTGAATAACCCTAGAACCCTCACTCAACCCTGCCACCTGGGTTTGCATGATATGACAAGCTGCAGCCCAGTGGTGAATATTCAAGTTCAGGTGGTAAATATTCAAAATGGCCACCCTCACACATAGGCATCTGCCACAACCCATCATGGCTTAAATAAGCCATGGTGGGCTGTTCAGTCATTTGAACTGGCCCTGTGGAACGGAGCTCTCCTTTCATCTCAGCTGCTATGTACATAGTAGCCACGACTATCACTATCCTTGTCATTTCCTGAATGGCCAGGTTTTATGGCCTGCAGGATTAATCCTTATGTCTGTGAAAAGTAGGGATGGGGGAGAATTTCTCCCCGAAACTTTGGGGGGCCGAGTGCCAATGCATTCGGTCCTCCGAAGGTTCGGGGAGAAATTCTCCACCACCACCCCTACCCCCCGCCACCCCCCCGGGATGGGACTTAGCTTTCACGAATGTCGCTCCCGGCGGCGGGTCCCGGCGGCGGTTCGGCAGGTCTTCGTCAGGGGCGGGGGCGGCAGCCGGTTTTTCGACCGGCTGCCGCCGCTGCCATTACAAGAAAAGTAAAAAAAAAAAAAAACGCCCCTGTGATAGGCTACGTAACGATTAACGTAGCCTATCACGGCTGACTTTGCAGATCTAGCCGTGATAGGCTACGTAAACCGTTACATAGCCTATCACAGGGTTATGTGATATATATTTTATGTGTAAAATAGCGTTGCCCTTATTTTCGCCATAGTCTACATAAATCTTTACGTAGACTACAGGGACAAATAAGGAACGCGAATGGCGGCTCCCTATGGGGGCCGCCATTTGCGTACGCGCTTTTTTTTTTTTTTTTAAGTCACCCGTGATAGGCTACGTGACGATTAACGTAGCCTATCACGGCTGACTTTGCAGATCTAGCCGTGATAGGCTACGTAAACCGTTACATAGCCTATCACAGGGCTGTTTTTTTTTTTACTTTTCTTTTGAAGTTCGCGACCGGGGAGACGGGGCGCTTCTCCCCGGCCTGAATTTCGGCCGGGCGAGGCAGGAAGCCTCCCCCCCGGCCTGAATTTCGGCTGGGCGAGGCGGGAAGCCTCCCCCCCCGGCCTGAACTTCGGGGGGAGAAGCAAAGCGCCTCCCCCCCACCGCGAAGCAAGCTGCGAGACCAGGTAAGTGACTTTCGTACATCCCTAGTGAAAAGTAGGTTAACATGAAAAATATAATTTAGGATTTGTTTTTTTTTCTACTTCAGAACCTTTTCAGAGGGATATCCTTGAATGAATCAAGTTGTACATAAGTGAAATACTCATTGCTGCCCGATGAGATCCTCTGACTATCACTAAACATATAATGATGAATACTTCAAATATGAAAATATTCACCTGCGCACAAACCCCCATTATGCAAGGTTTATAAAACTGAATAGCAAAGGCTGTTTTTGTAGTATTGACAAAGGTATCTGTGATATAATTATTCTAAAGCCAAGGTACATGAAGAAACTTTGGACTTCAGGGACAAACTGCATGTTACACACATGTAACTTTACCCCGATAGTTTAAAAAACAGAGAGCAGCTTTTGGGGGTTGTGATTGGAAGGTTGCTAGGTGGAAGATCTTACCTGCCCTTTTCTGCCCCATATCACTTTCAAGCTGCTTTTCCAAGGAAAAGACATAACTACCTGTTGTACTGGTAGAGGGAATGCAGGAACCAGCATGCCTCAAACACAGCTGTCCTCTCTATTTATTACACACAGAGGTGAAGAACTTAGCAGAAGCGCTATCCGTGCTGCTACTCCCAACTCTACAGGAGCTGCCAAGGTTCAAAACAAAAACTAACCCCCAGTAACAGCCCCCCCCCCCGAATACATAACAATATCTGCATGTTTTTCACAGCAGGTGGGACAGCAGCTAGATGGGGGGGTTTGGAGTGGGAAAATGGCTGGAGGGAAAGGGATGTCCTCTTCATTTTTTGCTGTTCAAACAGCCAGTCTTCCACAGTTGTTGTTGTTGTTGTTGTTGTTGTTGTTGTTTTTACAGAGGAGTCTACGTGCAACCTATTTCCAATCCATGCTCCTTTTGCAAGTGTGCACCCATAAATAGTTTCCTTCATGTTTTCACATTAATCTGCATTAAAAAAAAAGAAAAAAAGAAAATCCAGACTAAAATTTCACATTGAAATACGTATTTGAGTAGTGTAAGATATGATACTTTTCCCCAATCCACGTTTTGGGCAGAGCAATCCTACCCGTGCTTGCGGATAGACCCGAAGGCAGAAAACCTGCCTCATCCCAAGCCTTGCTAAGCTCCTGCTGGCAGGCTGGAAGGGAAGAGGGAGCAGCATTTTCTTTCCTCACTTCCTGTTCTGTGTTTGCTTTGATTTGTTTTTGCTTATGATTTCCCTCCCTCTGGAACCAATGGGAGAGAAATGAGGTATTCTGACTGCAGGGCTGGTGTACATTTCCCCCATGTCAGGGACATGTCTGAGACTGGGAGGGATTTTGACTCCTGTTGAGCTCAAGCCTTCCCTGATCCATCCACGATGGCACACAGCCTGATCTGTCTGCTTTGTCTTCTCGCCAAGGTGCCAGAAGAACTTGGTTGACTCTGGTTGGTCATGGCTAACAAGTCCCACTCATGTCAATCTATCTACTCTAAGAAGGACTAACATCAGATACACCCTTATGCACCTTAATTGGTGTGTGCGTCTGTGTGTATGACATTTGCTGCTCTGCATCAGGCAGCAAAGTGTTCTGGGCCAGCCCTGTTTATGGGAAATAAACACAATGGGGGGTGTATGGCATTTCCATACATTAGTGAGGGTCCAAAGAATTTTGAAACTCCTTCCTTGAGCCTTAGGAGGCATTAGCCTGGGGTTTTGTTTGATTCTTCTCAAACAGCAGTCTGTTATGTATCAGGGGGTTTGCTGTTCAGTGAAACACACACACAAACTCACACACAGATTTGACGAGGCTACTGCAACCCCTTGCGTGAGCCTATGCAGCTTTTGACAGCTGTGTAAAGTCTGCCTATATCAGCATGAACCTACTTGGCTACTAAGATCACCAAAATAGGCCCTTTTGAAGACACTCTGTCCTGTGTTGCTCCCGAACTCTGGAACACACTCCCTTTGGAGCTGCGACTGGTCTTCACTCACCCTGCATTCAGGAAGTGGTTCAAGCCACATCTTTTTAATTGGGCTTTTTAAATGGTTATGGTTTAAAGGTTGTTTTTAATTTTTTATTATGTTTGTACTTGTTTATCATTCTTTTAAAGATGGTTATAAACCACCTTGGTTGGTTTCAGAAAGGCAGTATAGAAATGCAATCAATCAATCAATCAATTAATTGTAAGGTATGCCTCACTGCTTGGAAGAAAAATCACAGTTGCGGTGGTTCAATATGGTACCTGAAGGCTAGGTTTCTGTGCACTTTACCACTCCCCCCACCTCTTTCTCCCATAATCCTTTAGAAATTGGTAATGTCATGCATGTCATCTGAACCAATGGAGAGCTTACCAATGGGCCAAACATATGGAATCATCAGAAGGATAACGCTTTCCAATGTCAGCATTTTATGGTTCAGTGACAAAGCGCTTCAATAATAGTTTTCTGCAGTGATATATTCTTTGGTCCAGTGAGCTTACAGATTCTAAATAATAGACCTGAAAATGAAAGAATCAAGCATCTTATTTCTGGTGGCTGGTGAATTCTTTAATGGGGAGGGGAAGGAAACACGCTCACTATGCACAACTCAAAAATGTACTTCACATGCAATTCGTTCCTTTCTTGTGTAAAGCTTGTGCATCAGCAAAAAACTAATAAACTATTTCCTGTAACAACAACACAACCCTCTTCCAATCTGGCTGAACTATTTTTATCTCCCACATAAGTATAAAATGTATTCCTGTCAAAGCTTTTGGATATAAATTGGATGTAAAATCAAGTTCTCTTCTTTCATTTCTTGCTTAATAAATGCAGCTCCTGGAAATAATTGTGCTGTTATCAAGCATGACTAAGAGCTTCTCAGCATGAGCAATTTATTGCATGCTTGTGATTGGCCACTCACAGAAGTTTGTCAGTCCTTTACCCAACGTTGTCAACCTTCTGGACAGATCCCATGCCTTTTCCAGTAATCTTACCTTAAAAAGATCCAGAGATAATGAACTATTTAAAATCATTGTCAGATATCATGGGATATTCCCAGTGTGTAAAGTCAGCATTGCACTATTAAACAGCCACTAGATGGCGATGTTTCATTGAAGATAATGGAGGATTGCTGTAGGGATGGATGGAACACTTACCTTCCGTTCTGTTCTGTTTCCGCTGGGTAGCCGCCGCCATTTGCGTACCCTGGGTTTTTTTCCCCCCTGCCACGATAGGCTATGTAAATACTTACGTAGCCTATCATGGCCTCCACAGGGATGCAAATGGTGTCCCTGTGTTAGCTGTGATAGGCTACGTAAGTATTTATGTAAATACTTACGTAGCCTTTCACGGCTATGAAGAGGAAGCAAATGGCGGCCGCAGGACGGCCGACATTTGCAAAGCAGCGCGGACAGGAGCAGGTAAGTGCTCCGTTTCATGCACCTTTTGTGGGTTGGGGGCAGTGGGGACTTCATCCCGTGCACCTTTCATGGGTTGGTGGGGCAGGGGCTTTGTTCTGCGATGGATTTCAGGGGGCTGAATGCACTGGCATTCAGCCTCACCGAGATCCATTGCGGAATTCTCTGACATCCCTAGATTGCTCAGAGGGGAAGTTTTCAATTACAAATCATGTGGTCACCATCTAAGGAGCCTGTGGTAAACGCAGAAAGACTCCACAAGAAGAAAGCCTGGTAAGTGCATTTTTTTTTTCTTTAAATGTAGACACACCTTAAGGCATTAACCACATAGTAGGAAAAAGCTCCCCTTCATGGTTCACTGCCTTGTTGTGGCGAAGGGGCGTGCGTAACTCAGTGAAGCCATAAGCTATGCTGTGTAGGGCCACCCAAGATGGACAGGGCATGGCAGAGAGTTCTGACAAAATGTGGTCCACTGGAGAAGGAAATGGCAACCCACTCCAGTATTCTTGCCAAGAAAACCCCATGGAATGTATCACAAGGCTAAAAGAGATGACGCCGGAAGATGAGCCCCTCAGGTCGGAAGGTGTCCAATATACTACTGGGGAAGAGCAGATGGAATTTCCAAGTAGTGCCAGAAGAGTGAAGTGGCTGGGCCAAAGCCGAAAGGACACTCAGCTGTGGATGTGTCTGGTGGTGAAAAGAAAGTCCGATGCTGTAAAGAACAATTAATGGCAGAAAGCGAAGGGGATCTAAAGAGCCTCTTGTTGAGGATGAAAGTGGAGAGTGCAAAAGCTGGTCTGAAACTCAACATTAAAAAAACTAAGATCATGGCATCTGGCCCCATCACTTCCTGGCATATAGAAGTAAGGATGGCGGAGAATTCTGCCACGGATTTCAGTGAGGCCGAATGCACTGGCATTCGGCCCCCCAAAATCCATTACAGAACAGCCCGCCCCACCGCCCCACCGACGGATTCCCCCCGGGATGAGGCTTACCTGGGGAGGATGTTCCAGATGGCCCCGGCTCTGGCAGTGGCAGCTGGTCTTTTGGCCGGCTGCCATGGCTGCCATTTACATCCGGGTCTTTGCCGTGATAGGCTACGTAAATGTTTACGTAGCCTATCACGGCAAGCCAAGCAAAAAAAAAAAACAGTGTACGCAAACGGTGGCGGCTATGGCGGCTGCCATTTGCGTTCCCTATTTTTCGCCATTTTAGCCTACTTAAATATTTACGTAGGCTATTACAGCAAAAAAAAAGGGGGAATGCAAATAGCGTAGTGGGACTATTTGCGTTCCTTTTCCCCCCCACCATTTTAGCTTATGTAAATATTTACGTAGGCTAAAATGGCTGGGGAAAAAAGGAACGCAAATAGCGCCCTCTATGCTATTTGCGCTCCCCTTTTTTTCGCCGTAATAGCCTGCGTAAATATTTACATAAGCTAAAACAGCGAAAAATAGGAACGCAAATGGCGGCCGCCGTAGCCACCGCCATTTGCGTATGCTGGTGTGGTTTTTTTGGCCCAGCTGTGATAGGCTACGTAAATACTTACATAGCCTATCACGGCTGCCTGGATGGACACAGATGGCGGCCACTACGGCGAAGTATGACAAAAACAATCTGTAGCAAAACATCACCATATTTAAGAATCATTTATTATAGGTTAAGGTGTTCCGACAATTCCCTGGAGCATGGCACTCCATTCCTTTCAATGGGCATTGCAGGGCAGGAGAGTGGCAATATGTCCATTGCTTTTTCCACTTTGCCCAATGACAGATTCATATTGGGCTAGAGTTCCTTCATAAAAGCAGATGCAAACACAGCGGTGTATTGTGTGGCAGCCCCTGGTATTGGGATGAAATCCCAGTTATGCTGCCCCGCCTTTCACTTAAATATCGGGGAGAATGCCATGCAGGTAATGTAAAGGGAAATATGCTTGCAGATAATAGACATAGCTTGACAATACATTTTTCCCAGTTGGGTTTTATCATTTAAATTGGCCCTGGATATGAAAAAAAGCAATAGAATAGAGCAATAGAATCTGAGAGAAAAAAAGGAAAGGAAAGGAAAGCAATGAGTTGTGCAACATGTTGCACAATTGCAATACAGTTGCCCAGAATGGGGAAGCAAGCACAATCTTCTATATATATAAAAGTCAAAAATTGTGTGTGGGTTTGTGGGTTTGTGGCTGGCTGCAGGGCCATCTGTAATGCAGGGAATAAGGGGGAGCTGCCCTGGGTGTAATCGCACTGTAGGGGCCCACTGAGCCTGCCATTTGGGCCCTGCAGTTGCTGCCCCTTTTACTTCACATTCTCACTTGCTGGAATGTATGACAGGAGTCACTGGGTTACATTATTACTCTGTTTTAGGGATTGACAAAAGTCCCTTACCTGATCCCACAGCTTGCTTCGCAGTGGGGGGGAGGCGCTCCGTCCCTCCCCCTGAAATTTTGGGCAGGGGGGGAGGTGCCCCATCCCTCCCCCCTGAAATTCTGGCTGGGGGGGAGGCGCCCCGTCCCTCCAGCCAAAATTCTGGTGGGAGAGAGGCGCCCCGTCCCTCCGGCTGTGAATCCTGCTGTCCTGCCGGGACGCAAATGGCGGCAGCCGTAGCCGCCGCCGTTTGCGTCCCTGCAATCAGCCATGATAGGCTACGTAAATGTTTATGTAGCCTATCACGGCTGACTATGAAAAAAATAAAAGCGCGTACGCAAATGGTGGCACCCATGGGCGCCACCATTTGTGTTCCTTATTTGGGCACATGTAGTCTACGTAAACATTTACATAGACTACGGCGAAAATAAGGGCAACGCAAATAGCGTTGCCCTTATTTTCGCCATAGTCTATGTAAATGTTTATGTAGACTACACGTGCCCAAATAAGGAATGCAAATTGCAGTGACCATGGTCGCTGCCATTTGCATACACGCGCTTTTTTTTTTTCAAAGTCAGCCGTGATAGGCTACGTAAACATTTACGTAGCCTATCACGGTGTTTTTTGAAAATCTAGCCGTGATAGGCTACATAAATCTTTACGTAGCCTATCACGTTTGTTGTTGTTGTTGTTGTTTTTACTTGGAAATGGCGGCGGCTGAAGCTGGTCGGAAGACCGGCCGCCACAGCTGCCGCCGCCAAACCGCTGCCGAACCACCACCGGGAGCCGCCACTGCCAGGGACATTCGCACAAGGTAAGTCCCATCCCGGCGGGGGGGTGGCGGACCGTTTCTCCACCAATTTCGGGAGGCCGAATGCGTTGGCATTCGGCCTCCCGGAGATTCGTGGAGAAATTCTCTGACATCCCTACTCTGTTTATACTTTCCATTACTAACAAGTACATCCTCTCAATCATGGTACAGGCCAGGTTTCTGATTTCAGCTATGAGTGATCCTATTGGTCATCCTTCATTCTATTGGTCTCTCTCCCATTCACTCTGACTTCCTTCACCTTGGATTGGCTGGCCACCGTTTGTTCCCTCCCCTTTACTTGTGGTTTCTTTTCCGACTGTGCAGAGCATTTAGTTTCTCTCTCCTCTTCCTGCAATATCCAGCAAGCAAGCAAGTTAGTGTTAAATATCTTTACCCCTTTCAGTGCCAGATGTATCTGTTAGTAGTGTGTGATTAACACTAAAGTGAAATGTGGTGCGGTGCAGGGATGGCGGAGAATTTGTCCACGAATCTTCAGGAGGCCGAGTGCCGATGCATTCGGCCCCCCGAAATTGCTGGGGAAATTCTCTGCCACCCCCCCCCCCGGGATGGGACTTACCTTCAGCGAATGTCTCTCTTGGCGGCGGGTCCCGGCGGTGGTTCGGCGGGGGCGGGGGTGGCGGCCGGTCTTCTGACCAGCTGCCGCCGCCGCCATTACAAAATGAAAAAGTAAAGTTAAAAAAAAACACACCCGTGATAGGGTACGTGACGATTTACGTAGCCTATCACGGCTAGATTTCCAAAGTCAGCTGTGATAGGCTACGTAAATCGTCACGTAGCCTATCACGGGTGACTTTGGGGAAAAAAAATAAAAGCGCGTATGCAAATGGCGGTGCCCCATGGGCGCCGCCATTTGCGTTCCTTATTTGGACAGGGGTAGTCTATGTAAAGATTTACGTAGACTACGGCAAAAATAAGGGAACGCTATTTGCTTTGCCCTTATTTTCGCCGTAGTCTACGTAAATCTTTACGTAGACTACCCCGTCCAAATAAGGAATGCAAATGGTGGTGCCCATGGGGCGCCGCCATTTGCGTACGCACTTTTTTTTTTCCAAAGTCACCCGTGATAGGCTACGTGACGATTTACGTAGCCTATCACAGCTGACTTTGGAAATCTAGCCGTGATAGGCTACGTAAATCGTTACGTAGCCTATCACAGGTGGGTTTTTTTTTTCACTTTTTTTTCGCGGCCAGGGAGACGGGGCGCTCCTCCCCGGCCTGAATTTCGGCCGGGTGAGGCAGGGTGGGGCACCTCCCCCCCTCACCTGAACTTCGGGGGGAGAAGCGAAGCGCCTCCCCCCCACCGCGGAGCAAGCTGCGTGACAAGGTAAGTCCCTTTCATCCATCCCTAGTGCAGTGTGTGCTCACCTGTCTGAGGGGCTGGGATGACACAGTGGAGTGGAGACTTGGGGCTTTATTCACCATGTTTCTCCCATGGGCAGTTATATGTTGTGTGTTCTAGAGTGGGTTCCCCGAATCAGTTGTATATCTTTGCTCCAGCTGGAAAAACGACAAATGTTGTTTATAAACAAGACTTACAATGAACTTCTACTTTCCTAATATTTAACTTTAGGTCCATAGTTGTTGGCACCGTCGCTATTGTGTCACCCATCATGCTGCTTGGGAATCTCGATGTTCTTCCCATGTACAGTTATACCTTCCAGAATTAGTTTGTAACAATAAGCAAAAATTGTGTTGTGTGCTCTTTATAAGATTTTAAAAAAAAAAATCTCCTCAATTTTTCTTTTCACCTTTCTTATGGAGGCTTTCTGAGAAGTGTAATCCTACCTTAATGTATTTCTAACAAATAGCGCCTATGACAAAATTATATCCCGGGCAACGCCGGGTATATCAGCTAGTAATCCAATATAGCCCAGAAGCCTGCAGAACAGCAAGAACCACTAGTTTAGCATTATCAGCAGTAGATAAAAGGACCAATTCGAATAATTATAAACTGTGATATATTTGGGCCTTGATCCAGCTGATAGTTCTGATTAAGTCCTGTTTAAAAGTAATGAAACTTAAGGTAGTCCTGATTAACTTGCTCCATTGAATTCAGCAGAATTTAGGGCCATACTAGATGAAACATTGTTGGAAATCCTTGACTGGACCTTCAGCCATCTTTATTTATTTGTTAATCTAAAAAAATAAATCTGACCTTATTATTAAAATGCTCATTATCATTTTTTTAAGCAACCAGAAGGAGAGGATCCAAATTAGATCTGAACTGTGACACTAGGGGAAGGGGTTAATACTTTCTCCACCATTCCAGTTTTCCAATGTAAACCATTATCTGAAGCTGCTATTCACGTGGTTACCAAGGTGAGGGGGGACATGTAGGGATGTCGCAGGTATCCGGCTGGGTCTCAAAGGCCAGCGAGAAATTGCTGGCTTGCCCGCCCCCCCAACACCAGTCCATGAATCCAAGCTGGCAGTCACTCACTTCCTCGCTGAACTGTCATTTTGAAGAAAACGGCAGCTCATCATTGTTCATAAACATCTATCTGTACAAATGGTGGCCATAAAGGGGCCATTTATGCAGGTTTAGAGGCATAAATGGGCCACTTACACCTGCAATCTGGTGTAAATGGACCCGTTATAGCCTCTATTTGCATAGATGGAGGTTTATGAACAAGGATGAGCCGCCATTTTCCCACAAAATGGTGGCTCGGCGAGGAAGCGGGCAGCCACATACCACTTGCCGTGTACTCATGGACTGCCTGGCTCAGCATGCAGCACAGCAACAGAAGCTGATGGCTGGCAGGGGTATGGCGAGCGCATGCGACCTGGACCCTGGTGAGTTCATCCATCCCTAGATACATGTACACATATAGTTTTCCTAAGGGGCCAAAAACTAGGGTTGGCGGAGAATTTCTCCCCGAAACTTCGGGGGGCCGAGCGCCAACGTGTTCGGCCCCCCGAACAAGTTTCGGGGAGAAATCCTCCGAACCCCCCCCCGCCCCCTGCACCTCCCCCGGGATGGGACTTACCTTCACCAAATGTCCCTCCCGGTGGCTGGTCCGGCCGGCGGTTCGGCGGGTGTTCAAGCGAGGCGGGAGCAGCAGCCGGTCTTTCGACCGGCTGCCGCCGCCGCCATTGCAATGAAAGAAAAAAAAAAGTCCCCTGATAGGCTACGTGACGATTCACGTAGCCTATCACGGCTAGATTTGCAAAGTCAGCCGTGATAGGCTACGTCAATCGTCATGTAGCCTATCACGGGTGACTTTAAAAAAAAAAAAAAGTGCGTACGAATAATGGCGGCCCCCATAGGGAGCCGCCATTCGCGTTCCTTATTTGGTCGCCGTAGTCTACGTAAACATTTACGTAGACTACAGTGACTAAATAAGGAACGCGAATGGCGGCTCCCTATGGGGGCCGCCATTAGCGTACGCGCTTTTTTTTTTTTTAAGTCACCCGTGATAGGCTACGTGACAATTTACGTAGCCTATCACAGCTGACTTTGCAGATCTAGCCGTGATAGCCTACGTGAATCGTCACGTAGCCTATCAGGGGGCGTTTTTTTTGGTTTTTTTTTAACTTTCGTGTTCGCGGCCGGGCGAGGCGGGAAGCCTCTTCTCTGGCCTGAATTTCGGCCGGGGTGAGGCAGGAAGCCTCCCCCCCGGCCTGAATTTCGGCTGGGGCGAGGCGGGAAGCCTCCCCCCCGGCCTGAACTTCGCAGGGGGAGCAGCGAAGCGCCTCCCCCCCACCGCGAACGTCCTTCAAGGACAGGTAAGTGACTTTCGTCCACCCCTACCAAAAACAGACAGAGGGGAATTGCATGAAGAAAATAACACAGAGGAGAAGGTTTAACATCCCTTTTCCCATCTCTGATTTCAGTTTAATTCAGACACCCCACCCAGTTGCTTTTTAAATTATGTATTAAAAGTTATATTAAACATTTTGAATAATTAATAACAAATAACTAATCATTCCCTTTTAACAAACACCCCCTCTCCTCCCTTGGAGCAAGCTAAGCACTATCCTGCATCACAGTTGGGGAAAAAGAGAGGTATAACGAAGACTACAAAGCAACTGCTGCTGGCCAAACAGCCCATGAGCACTTACGAGCAATCAATTTCAGTTTGTTTATGGCCAGAATTTACCCAGTTTACGCCTCTCAGAACCAAATGTGGACCTCAGCACAAGCTGAGTAGTCTGTACATCTATGAGCTTGTAAATGGCATTTGTGGAACAAAATGAGTTTGAAAAATTTGTAGATTTGAAAAATGTGCATGAAAAAACATATACATTTGAAAAATGCACATGAATACACTTTAATCCATGGGAGGAAAGGCATTTTTTTTAAATGCACACAACTGATGCGTACCTTTGAAAAAATGTGCACAAATATATACCCACACTTTCATGTGAAAAGTAAAAAATGAAGCTCTCCATCAAATATGGACATGACGTGAGTCAGAATGAGCTTTGAGATGGAATTTGGGGAACCTTGATGAGCTCAGGTTGTGCTGCACACATCCCTAGTATAAGTTCATTTTCATTGTCCCTGGTTATTAGGGTGGTATACACCTCCCACCAGCTGCTTATGCAAATAGAAATATATGACTGATCATTGTTGAGAGAGCATGTCACGTAGGGAAGCACAAATCTCTCTGCCCCTCAGACTTTTAGTTTAACTGCAAAAGCATGGTCTCTCAGAGAAAGGACTGGGCCAGCAATTCAGGATGCAATCTTGTGTATGTTTAGATGGGAAAATGTCCTACAAATCCCCTTGCTGGTTGGGGAATGCTGGGAGCTGCAGGACATTTTTCAGTCTAAACATGCATAGGATTGCACCCTCAATGTTCAAAGTGATGCTTGTTCTACTCTACCACTGCCTCCGATTGGCCCCCACAAATCTAGCAAGAACTGCTGCACAATAGGGACAATATAAGGAAATACATTTTCATGAATTTTCTCAAGCACAGTCTACAATTTAGCCTTATTCTTTTCCTTCATGATAATGGAGTTGTAGCATGCTCCCCTCAATCTCTGTGACCCAGTAAAGTGTACCTCTTCCTCCCCACATGTGTGGGGCCATGTAGAGTATTTGGCAGCTCTCTGGCCAGTCTTCTTTTTTCCAATTTCATCTTGGCTGCAGAAGGCAAAGCATTTATCCTGCTCTTTATTAATATACATGATTAGCCCATGTTTTTATATAATTAAGGCCACTGGTTATTGTCTCTCTCAATTGCAGATGGAGTTGTTCTTCAATAAAATGTAGGGGTTATTTAGAAGGTTGCTATGTTCCCCCTAGATACAACTGCTGTGTTTAACAAGAAAGCACATATTTTGATAATAACAAGACATGGTGGATTCACTTCTGCTGCATAATTCTTCACTTAATATAGAGAAAACAATCAATGATTGGGACATCAACAGCTTCTTATCCCAATGCTTCATGTCTTTGACATGAAACTGTTGCCTCTGGGGGAAAAGAGTCTTTCTTCACTTTTGGAATTTCTGAGAAAATAATAGCACTGTGCCATTTTGGCTTTTTTTTTTATGTGCCTGTTGTCAATGGTGATGAGGGAGGGGGAGGAAGCCAGTTTTGTACTAATCATAGTTACAAGGGCAAACATTTCTCATAAAAATAGCAGTAAATTAAAGCATCAAGTTTGTGGAGATGGGAACTGCAGAGTTTAATTTCAGGAATATCAGCAATTGCTTTGAACAGGTGAGAAATTGTACTGGTTTAGAAATGACTCTAGGTGTTGTGACAATGTTTTTAGCCTGGAATACTCAGGAAGACAAATAAATAATGAGCCATCTTACATGATTACATGAATACTTAAGCAATTCCATCACATTTGTCAATGCATTGCTTTGGGAGAAATGGTACTGTCTGGTGGGAGGTATCCAGATTTCACCATAAAAGCTATTCAAGTCTGAATTCTGTTCTGGAGAGAGCAAGAACACCTTGAAAAGTTACTGATGTACCAACAAAATTTTGAGACTTAAATGAGGCCTCAAAGGTATCTCTCAGTACTGTCCTCGAGATATTTTAATAACGTTTCAAAATGCTTCTTACCTGTAATAGTTGTCTTTTAAAGATCCAGACCACACCAGATAAAATACAAATTACATAAAATAAGTCTAAAACATTGTGATAACAAGCTTGAAAAAGAAACGAAAAACCTCCCATGAAAGGCATATGAATGATCATGGTGTCACAGGGAGGCTAGATATTTTTATAATGATGGTATACTATTATTTAATTTAATAAATACCAGGCTACATATGTTTGGAAACTGAAACCTCAGGAGTATAGAATCTTAAGGATATGTGTACACGCAAAACTCAAGTTCATCAAAGATCTCCAAATTCCACGCTGAAGCTTGCTTAGGGCTTGTTCCATCTCTTGCCTGTATCCGATTGTAAGCTTTGTCAACACTTTTCACATGAAAATTTGTGGATATTTTCATGTGTATTTTTCCAAATGTATGCATCTTTGAAATGTATGCATTCTTCTCCCATTGATTAAAGCATGTTTGTGTGCATTTTTCGAAAGCACACATTTTTCAAAAGCACACATTTTCATGCACATTTTTCCAGGGTAGCATGCTGTCAAATGTATTTGTTAAAATCCACAAATCATGTTGCAAGCTCAGAAATGTATTGACTTTGACTACAGATTGTGTTTGAATTTCTGTTCAGTCTGAACGTTGTGAACTAGGTCAATCTTGCTCAAAAATGAACTGAAACAAATTTCTCATACAATCCTATCTAAGGATTCTCCTTGGGTATCTTTGCAAGGATTTATGCTAATAACAGTGCAATACTGTGCATATCTATTCAGCGGCATGAATAAACCCATTCAGATCAATGGGATTTACTTCCAGGTAAGCATGTACTGGCTAACTCCCTGAAAATTAAAATTTAACTGTACCTGAGCATTTTCTGACGATATATGTTTTATCCCTGGTCTATTTTGAAAATGATCCCATGAGTATGACCATACATTAGCTAGCCTGATACTATTTCTAAGTACCCTGAACAGATGTTCATATGGAAGGGCAGGGTATACGTTATAAACTAAACTAAACATGGCAATGTCTCACCAGAGTATCTTATCTAGTTTCTTAAATGACTTCTTATGGATTTGCCTCTAGAGAAGCTAAAGCATGACCAGTCCCATTGTATTGTTTCCACATGCTTCCATCCACATGTGGGGGCAGTTCAGAAATTTATATTCTGGCTTTTCCCCCAAGGACCTCAAGGTGGCATACATGATGCTCC
The DNA here is from genome assembly GCF_057233095.1 of Heloderma suspectum. NCBI lineage: Eukaryota > Metazoa > Chordata > Lepidosauria > Squamata > Helodermatidae > Heloderma > Heloderma suspectum. The sequence goes on from NC_139458.1 coordinate 272,006,535, forward strand.
TCCTCTCCATTTTATCCTCACAACACTACTGTGAGGTAGGTTAGGCTGAAAGTGAGTGACTGGCCCAAAGTCAGCCAGTGAGCTTCATGGCAGAGTGGGACTAGAACCCGGATCTCCTGAGTCCAAGTCCAGTGCTCCAACCACTATACGACAGTGGCTCTCCAGTGGCAAAGAAAGTAGGGGTGGACGAAAGTCCCTTACCTGTCATCGAAGGACGTTCGCGGTGGGGGGGAGGCGCTTCGCTGCTCCCCCCACGAAGTTCAGGCCGGGGGGGGAGGCTTCCCGCCTCGCCCCAGCCGAAATTCAGGCCGGGGGGGGAGGCTTCCCGCCTCACCCCGGCCGAAATTCAGGCTGGGGAGGAGGCTTCCCGCCTCGCCCGGCCGCGAACGCGAAAGTTTAAAAAAAAAAAAAGCCCCCTGATAGGCTACGTGACGATTAACGTAGCCTATCACGGCTAGATCTGCAAAGTCAGCCGTGATAGGCTACATCAATCGTCACGTAGCCTATCACGGCTGACTTTAAAGGTCACGTAGCGTTGCCCTTATTTTCACCGTAGTCTACGTAAATCTTTACGTAGACTACAGCGACCAAATAAGGAACGCGAATGGCGGCTCCCTATGGGGGCCGCCATTATCCGTACGTGCTTTTTTTTTTTTAAATCACCCGTGATAGGCTACGTGACGATTGACAATTTAAAAAAAAAAAAAGTGCGTACGGATAATGGCGGCCCCCATAGGGAGCCGCCATTCCCATTCCTTATTTGGTCGCTGTAGTCTACGTAAAGATTTACGTAGACTACGGCGAAAATAAGGACAACGCAAATAGCATTGCCCTTATTTTCGCCGTAGTCTACGTAAATCTTTACGTAGACTACAGCGACCAAATAAGGAACGCGAATGGCGGCTCCCTATGGGGGCCGCCATTTGCGTACGCGCTTTTTTTTTTTTTAAAGTCACTCGTGATAGGCTACGTGACGATTGACGTAGCCTATCACGGCTGACTTTGCAAATCTAGCCGTGATAGGCTACGTTAATCGTTACGTAGCCTATCAGGGGGCGTTTTTTTTTTTCTTTTATTGCAATGGCGGCGGCGGTAGCTGGTCAAAAGACTGGCTGCCGCTCCCGCCCGGCTCGAACACCCGCCGAACCGCCGGCCGGACCCGCCGCCGGGAGGGACATTCGCAAAAGGTAAGTCCCGTCCCGGGGGGGGGTGCGGGGGGCAGGGGGGTGCGGAGGATTTCTCCCTGAAACTTGTTCGGGGGGGCGAACACGTTGGCGCTCAGCCCCCCAAAGTTTCGGGGAGAAATTCTCCGCCATCCCTAAAAGAAAGAAAGAAAGAAAGAAAGAAAGAGGGAGGGAGGGAGGGAGGGAGGGAGGAAGGAAGGAAGGAAGGAAGGAAGGAAGGAAGGAAGGAAGGAAGGAGATGGATTAAACCAGCATTTCCCAATTGATCTTTGCTAATTTCAATTCATTGCCTCTCGGGGAATTGTGCAGATCAATTATTCCTTGGATTTTGTACTTCCTGAATTTTTTGATGCAATTCTAAGCTCAAAAACACATCAAACTATGTTTTAAAATGCGTATTTTGAGGGAAAATACATCTAGAAATGTGTATTTGAAGAAAAAATATATTTAGAACTACTTATTTAAATATATAGTGTAATGCAACATTTTGTGTAGTTTTTTTTTTAAAAAAAGAAGTTAATATTAATGAGGAAATAGGATGTAATCCAGAAGCAGGAAACCTGGTATCCTCCAGATGTTTTGGACTACACCTCTAAGCAGCTGGCCAGCAGGGACAAATGTCAGGGATTGTAGGAATTGTAATCTGAAAAACTGGAGGGCACTAGTTTGACTACTCCTGAGATAGACTTATGTGTGGACCCATGCAAAAGTGACATGGATTGAATATAAATAGATTCATTCATCTCATGCTTTGTTCTAATAAATTGATACTGGATGTAGGGTTGGGATGTATGAGAAATTTGTTTCAGTTCATTTTTTTAAATCGGGATTTATCGAGTTCACACCTTCTGGACTGAACATGGACTCCGATGCAATCTGAAGTTGAATTCCATACATTTCTGAGTCTACAATGTGATTCGTGAACGCCCCCTCCCCCCAATGTGTTCCACAGAGCATGTACCTTGGAAAAATGTGCATGGAAAAATGCACATTAAAATGTGTAGTTTTGAAAAATGTGCACTAATATGCTTCAATCAATGGGAGAAGAATGAGTACATTTCAGAGATGTGCATGACTGATACATTTGGGAAAAGATGCATGAAAATACAGAGATTTTCATGCAAAAAGAAGATAAAAACAGACTTGCAATCTGATATGGACTTGAGTCAGAATGAGCTTTGATATGGAATTTGCAGAACTTTGGCAAGCTCGTGTTGCTGATTCACCCATCACTAGATGTGGGTGCCCAACCATGGTAACCACACAAGTTATAAAGCTACCTTTTTCATTCATGAGTCCTGTTCATCCTTTGCTGGATGAGGACACTAATGTTTTCCTCATACTGTAATTCTGCAGTTAGATTCAATGACTTTCTGAGATGGGAAGTCTTGAAGGATCAATGTCACATCATATGGAAATTCTTCAGACAAGTGACATAGATTAAATTTGGCATCTCTTAGGAATTTCTGTTTTCAAGAAAGTAATGTGCTTAATATTCCCTAATATTGCAGGGGGAAATATACCTTACCTTTTAAACCCCTATACATTTATTATGTTCTATTAATGTATGGCTGTGAGAGCTGGACTATAAGGAAGGCTGAGCGCCGAAGAATTGATGCTTTCGAACTGTGGTGCTGGAGAAGACTCTTATGAGTGCCCTGGACTGCAAGGAGGTCAAATCAGTCCATCCTAAAGGAAATCAACCCTGAGTGCTCATTGGAAGGACAGATAATGAAGCTGAAGCTCCAATATTTTGGCCACCTAATGCGAAGAGAAAACTCCCTGGAAAAGACCCTGATGCTGGGAAAGACTGAAGGCAAAAGGAGAAGGGGACGGCAGAGGATGAGATGGCTAGATAGCATCACGGATGCAATGAATATGGACTTGAGCATGCTCTGAGAGAGAGCGCAGGACAGGAAGGCCTGGCGTGCTATGGTCCATGGGGTCACGAAGAGTCGGACACGACTGAACGACTGAACAACAACAACAACAAAATTAAAAGTATATCAAGGGTGCAATCCTATGCACGTTTAGAAAGAAAAAAGTTCCACAACTCCCAGCATGCTGGCTGAGGGTTGCTGGAAGTTCTGGAATTTTTCTTTCTAAACATGCATAAGATTTCACCCAAAGTCCCATAAAATTACATGAACTGAGCATGTTTCTCTTAGGGTGCAATCCTATGGCCACTAGTCAGCAGCTAGACAGCCATAGGATAGGTCAGTTCCCAGGAACTGACCTTGGAACCCATGCTCCAAGGTCGGTTCCCTGAGAACCAACCTCCACCCCTCCCATGCTGCCTCCTAGGCAGTGTCCGTACTCAGAAGAAGAGCACAGATCGGCAAAAACGGGGCATTCCTGGGGGCATGTTGGGGTAGGGAAGTTGGAAATCCTGGTACTACACATTCTATGTGTCATCTGGCTGCTGCTTCCCACTCTCCCAGGTCCCATGGCTAGACAGCCAAAATAGGCTGTCTAGCCATAAATGCAGGGTGGCTGAAGCACAGAGGGGATAATCCCCTCCGTGCTTCTCCTGCCCTGCATTGGATAGGCGGTCGCTTCCAAGTTCGGAGGTGGCTGGCTATCCCCATAGGATTGTTAAAAAGATAATTGTTAAACATAGTGGCATTGAATGAAGGACAAGGTTTTGTTTTGTTTTAAGATATTTCTCTGAGGAAAAACTAATGGTTTGGGCTTGGCAGATGTATTGCAAAAAAGAAAACAAGCAACTGATAAAATTGATTACTCAAATTAAACAGAAATGAAGACAAAGTTAGGTTGTCATGCCTGACCAAGGGAGTGCTTAGAGAGAGCACTGTATTAATCAGAATAAAGAACTTCCACAGCCTGATTTTTAAAAATTTCTTCAGGGGAAAGTCAGGGAGAATGAAGGGAGGGCCTGGGACACAAGATAAAAATCACCATGATACTTCCTCCACCCCTGCCATTAATTGATGCATTACCATTTGACTCTTCTGTCACTGTGATGAGGGTTATAACAAGAAAAAGAAAAGAACATGATTATCGAGAGTAGGAATTAGGGATGGCAGAGAATTCCGCCATGGATCTTGGTGAGGATGAATGCCAGTGCATTCGGCCCCCCGAAATCTGTGGCGGAACGGCCTGCCACACCCCCTGCCCCCCCACGGATCCCCCCGGGACGAGACTTACCTGGGGTGGATCTTCCGGGCAGCTGCAGCGGCTGGTCTTCCGACCGGCCGCCGCCATTTGCAGTCTGGAGGGGGGTGTGTGTGTATGTTTTTTAAAAGACACGATAGGCTACGTAAAGGCTTACGTAACCTATCACGTCTGGCTTAAAAAAAAAAAAAAAGCTACGGCCGCCACCATTTGCATTCCTTATTTTTGCCCATCTTAGTCTACGTAAATATTTATGTAGACTAAGACAGGCAGAAATAAGGAACGCAAATGGCGGCCGTAGCCGCCGCCATTTGCGTACGCGCGTTTGTTTGTTTTTAAGCCAGACGTGATAGGCTATGTAAGCCTTTACGTAGCCTATCACGGCTGACTACAGGGATGCAAACGGCGGTGGCTACGGCCACCGCCATTTGCGTCCCTGCTAGCCAGCGGCCAGATGTCCGGCTGCTGGCGGAGCCGGCTGGCGGCTCTGCAGAATCCCCGCGGAGTGGAGCTGGCCAGCCAGGATTCCAGGGGGGAGGGACGGAGCGCCTCCCCCCCCCAGCGGAACCCGGTGGAGCCAGGTAAGGGGAGTTTCGTACATCCCTAGTAGGAATGGTGCTGAGTCTGAGAAGGATTAGGATAGCGAAACCCAGGGATATACTCTCCCCAAGTCCATTTCAAACTGGGCCTAGACCTTTCTTAACTCAGGTCATAATAGGTTCAGCCTTCCATGAGCCCTCCATGGAATTTCCACACTTTCACCTACCCTTTCCTAGGGGTGTACGAAACCCCGCTTACCTGGCTCCACTGGGTTCCGCTGGGCGGGGAGGCGCTCCGTCCCTCTCCCCGGAATCCTTACCAGGAGGAGAGGCAATCCGGTCCTCCCCCCCAGAATCCTCGAAAGCCAGCTGTGCTCTGTGGCAGCTCCACAGAGCAGCCGGCCAGGCCCAGGCCAGGGCCGTTCACAGCCGGATTTCTGGCTGCGGAGGGCTCTGGGTAAGGAAAAAAAAAACCGCGTACGCAAATGGCGGCAGCTACGGCCGCTGCCATTTGCATTCCTTATTTTTCTTTGCTTTAGTCTATGTAAATATTTATGTAGACTAAGACAAAGAAAAATAAGGAACACAAATTTTGCGTACACTTTTTTTTGCGTACACTTTTTTTTTTTTTTGTACCCAGACATTTTAGGCTATGCAAAAACTTACGTAGCCTATCACGTCTGGGTAAAAAAAAAAAAAAGCGTACACAAATGACGGCGGCTATGTCCGCCGCCATTTGTGTTCCTTATTTTTCTTCGTCTTTTTTTTTTTTTACAGAGATGTGATAGGCTACGTAAAAACTTATGTAGCCTATCACGTCTTTGTAAAAAGAAAAAGAAAAAAGACAAGACTGCAAATGGCGACGGCGGCAGCCGGTCGGAAGACCAGCTGCCGCAGCCGTGGCCGCCACAGCCACCGCTGCCCGGAATATCCGCCCCAGGTAAGTCTCATCCCGGGGGGGATCCGCGGGGGGGCAGGGGGGCAAGCTGTTCTGCCACAGAGTTCGGGGGGCCGAATGCACTGGCATTCGGCCTCATCAAGATCCATGGCGGAATTCTCTGACATCCCTACCCTTTCCCATTCAAACTTAATGAGGGAGGATTTTGCGGATTTTGCCAGGACAGCAAGTTATACTGCAGTTTTCTTGTGCTCCCTCATGGAACAGCTGGGGTCAAACCATTTTCCATTTCTTTTTTGCTGGAGATAGAAAGCTAAATGGAGCCTTAGATGACCAAGACAAACCAAGTTGCATTTTCCTATTGAAAACTCCTCTACTGACATATAGAAGTCCCCATCTGCTATTCAGCTAGGTTCAGACCTCTGGAGACTGTGAAGGTCCAACCTGCCTCACTGTTCACCTATTGATTCAGAACCTTTAGAAGTAAAAGATGCTCTACAAGAAGCACTGTAAAGCTCTTGTGAAATCCAAAGAAATGTTTTTGTTACTCAAGCCTAGGAAAACAACAGAATGGGAAAGACTAGAGATCTCTTCAAGAAAATCGGAGATCTCAAGGGAACATTTTGTGCAAAGATGGGCATGATAAAGGACAAAGAAGGCAGGGACCTAACAGATGCAGATGAGATTAAGAAGAGGTGGAAAGAATACACAGAAGAACTATACAGGAAAGATCTGAAGGTCCCTGATAGCCATGATAGTGCGGTCACTGAACTTGAGCCAGACATCCTAGAGAGTGAAGTCAAGTGGGCCTTAGGAAGCATTAGTAACAACAAAGCTAGCGGAGATGACAGTCTTCCAGCTGAGCTATTTAAAATCCTAAAAGATGATGCTGTGAAAGTGCTGCATTCAATATGCCAACAAATTTGGAACACTCAACAATGGCCGCAAGACTGGAAAAGGTCAGTTTACATTCCAATTCCAAAGAAGGGCAACACCAAAGAGTGTTCAAACTACCGCACAATTGCGCTCATTACACATGCCAGCAAGGTGATGCTCAAAATCCTACAAGCTAGGCTTCAGCAGTATGCGAACCGAGAACTACCGGAAGTACAAGCTGGGTTTCGAAGAGGCAGAGGAACTAGAGATCAAATCTAGGGTTGGCGGAGAATTTCTCCCCAAAACTTCGGGGGGCCGAGCACCAACGTGTTCGGCCCCCCGAACAAGTTTCGGGGAGAAATTCTCCGCGCACCCCACACCCCGCACCCCCCCGGGACGGGACTTACCTTTGGCGAATGTCCCTCCCGGCGGCGGGTCCGGCTGGCGGTTCGGCGGGTGTTCGTCCGGGGCGGGAGCGGCAGGTGGTCTTTCGACCGGCTGCCGCCACCGCCATTCCAATAAAAGAAAAAAAACGCCCCCGTGATAGGCTACGTGACGATTAATGTAGCCTATCACGGCTAGATTTGCAAAGTCAGCCGTGATAGGCTACGTAAATCGTCACGTAGCCTATCACGGGTGACTTTAAAAAAAAAAAAAGCGCGTACGGATAATGGCGGCCCCCATAGGGAGCTGCCATTCCCATTCCTTATTTGGTCACTGTAGTCTACGTAAAGATTTACGTCGACTACAGCGAAAATAAGGACAACGCAAATAGCGTTGCCCTTATTTTCGCCGTAGTCTACGTAAATCTTTACGTAGACTACAGCGACCAAATAAGGAACGTGAATGGCAGCTCCCTATGGGGGCCGCCATTTGCATATGCGCTTTTTTTTTTTAAAGTCACCCGTGATAGGCTACGTGATGATTAACGTAGCCTATCACGGCTGACTTTGCAGCTCTAGCCATGATAGGCTACGTTAATCGTCACATAGCCTATCATGGGGGCGTTTTTTTTTTTTTAAATACTTTTTAGTTCGCGGCCGGGTGAGGCAAGGCGCCTCCTCCCCGGCCTGAATTTCGGCCGGGCGAGGTGGGAAGCCTCCCCCACGGCCTGAATTTCGGCTGGGCGAGGCGGGAAGCCTCCCCCCCCCGGCCTGAACTTCGCAGGGGGAGCAGCGAAGCACCTCCCCCCCACCGCGAAAAGCTTCGAGGACAGGTAAGTGACTTTCGTCCATCCCTAATCAAATCGCCAACATTCGCTGCATCATGGAGAAAGCAAGAGAATTCCAGAAAAACGTCTATTTCTGCTTCATTGACTACACTAAAGCCTTTGATTGTGTGGATCACAACAAACTGTGGCAAATTCTTAAAGTGATGGGAGTACCAGACCACCTTACCTGTCTCCTGAGAAACCTGTACGAGGGTCAAGAAGCAACAGTAAGAACCAGACAGGGAACAACCGAGTGGTTCAAAATTGGGAAAGGAGTACGACAAGGCTGCATATTGTCACCCTGCTTATTTAACTTATATGCAGAGTACATCATGAGAAATGCCGGGTTGGATGAATCAGAGGTCGGAATTAAGATTGCTGGGGGAATTATCAACAACCTCCGATATGCAGATGATACCACCCTAATGGCAGAAAGCGAAGAGGATCTCAAGAGCCTCTTGTTGAGGGTGAAAGAGGAGAGTGCAAAAGCTGGTTTGAAACTCAACATTAACAAAACTAAGATCATGGCATCTGGCCCTATCACTTCCTGGCATATAGAAGGGGAAGAAATGGAAGCAGTGACAGATTTTACTTTCTTGGGCTCCAAGATCACCGCAGACGGTGACTGTAGCCATGAAATTAAAAGACGCTTGCTCCTTGGGAGGAAAGCTATGGCAAACTTAGACAGCATAGTAAGAAGCAGAGACATCACCTTGCCGACAAAGGTCCGTCTAATCAAAGCTATGGTTTTCCCAGTAGTAATGTATGGCTGTGAGAGCTGGACTATAAGGAAGGCTGAGCGCCGAAGAATTGATGCTTTCGAACTGTGGTGCTGGAGAAGACTCTTACGAGTCCCCTGGACTGCAAGGTGGTCAAATCAGTCAATCCTAAAGGAAATCAACCCTGAGTGCTCATTGGAAGGACAGATACTGAAGCTGAAGCTCAAATATTTTGGCCACCTAATGAGAAGAGAAAACTCTCTGGTAAAGACCCTGATGCTGGGAAAGACTGAAGGCAAAAGGAGAAGGGGACGGCAGAGGATGAGATGGCTAGATAGCATCACCGATGCAATGAATATGAACTTGAGCACGCTCCGGGAGAGAGCGCAGGACAGGAAGGCCTGGTGTGCTATGGTCCATGGGGTCACGAAGAGTCGGACACGACTGAACAACTGAACAACACAACAACAACAAGTCTTAGAAGAATATGTAAAATTAAAAAACCCACTTGCTGAAAATGTGTATTTCCCCAATAGGCTAAAGCATGAAAATGTGGATTTGGGAGGGATTTGCACATTTTGGGAGGATTTGCACATTTTTACAAGTTCAACAATGAATGGATGACGCAACGAAAGGCACCTGACAATCCACAAAGTGCAGATGGAATGGATTTTACACATCTGTGAATTTGATTTTATTATTACGAACCACTTTGATAACCATTATTGTTAAAAAGTGGTGTGCAGGTATTGTACCATAAAAATAATATGAAAGGATGAGTTCAGGCAACTATCATCTTGGCTTTTGTAAGCACTAAGTGGAAAGAAGAATTTCTGAGATGAGTTCTAATGAGCAATGAATTGCACACTTTTTGGACAAGGTGTGAAAATATGTTTTAGCTGCAATATTCATAATGAATAACAGTAAACAGCAATAAGAAAGGATTTTGGGTGCCAACCTATGAAGTTAGTTGCCAGCCCCCAAACTTGGAGGCTGGCAACTATGCTATGCAAGGTGTCTGGAGAACCCTCTCCTCCATGCTCCAGCCACCCTGCATTTTAGATGCACGCTTTTGTGCCTCTAGCCAGAGACTTCAGAGTTGGAGGGGGGAGGGTGCGTGGTGCATTGGAAGCTTCATAAAGTGGCTTCCGTGGTCTCCTCCCCACCCCTCAGACAATCCCCTTTTCAACCTTTCCATGCTCTGTTTCCACATGCGGAGACAGTCAAGAACCATGCCAGCTACAAGGCGGCGGGGGGCACGGTTTCTGGGAACAGCGCTTGGAGCCAGGGCTCCAACCTCGGTTCCAGTCAGAATCCAAAAGATCTTAGGGCCCTCTAGACAGTGTCTAGTGGCCACAGGATTGCTTCCTGACTTGACTAGTACATGAGTTTATGAACTGGGAGGGATGCTTGAAGAATTCAGTATTTGCAAATCCCCCTACAAAATGTTCTTATCCACACCTCTCAGACTAATGTGTGGATCACAACTTAGCTATCCATGAGGTCTCACATGTTTCAGGTGTTGTAACACAGTTCTTGGCAGTTTAAACATATTAAAATATGTATTAAAATAATATTCTGAGGGGGGGGAACATATATCTGTGTTAGGGAATCTGTGTTAAAACACTATTTAAATACATATTTTGAGAGGGGATTTTTTAAAGTCAGAATGATGTAGAAACAGAACACAATGAAAATACAACAAAAATATGCAGAAGTGTCACAGACAGGAAATGCACAAATCTGTCCATCCCTAGGGATGTATGACCCCCACACACTGTCCAGTCTTGGGGAGGTCCACTGTAGGGCAAATTGGTCTGCTGGGGCCCCCTGGAGTCCTCTGGAGCCCTGCCACATCTGCTGGAGTGGGTGGAGCGGCTCTCTGGCTTTCTAAAAAATGTGCTATGCTAATGGTGGCTGCCAGTTTGAAGGATGCAGACACACTGGAGAGGGTTCAGAGGAGGGCAACAAAGATGATCATCCTTCATAGGTTGTGCATCATGATATGCAAAGCCAGACCAGTGGGTTGTTTAGAAGCTAAACAACCCAGTGGTTAATCCATGGTTTATTGTTGGGTTAATTGTCCGGGTTGTCACATAACGATGAACAACCTGTGAAGGCACTATTCATGGGTTGTGCTGTAAAGCAGAAGAAGCAGGCAATGGGTTGTCATTTTAAACCAATGGGTGGTTGTTACATTGAACAGCCCCTCTGAGTAATTTTAGCACCAGCACCTTATCCCTAGGAGTTGAGGCACTCTGACTACTCAAAACTGAGGGGGCTTAGATCCTTTAGACTAAGGCAGTGACATCACAACTGGCTTGAAATGAATAACAAAAGCTTACAAAAGTTTGGGACAGCTATCCCACATGCTGAAATGGCTGTATGTGCCTTAAAAAAGGGTCATCATCCAGCGCATCCTTCTTGCTAGAGCATTTCCTTAAACAAAATGTGCTCTCTACCCCAATTGACTCTTTCAGTGAGGCTCATTCAGAAACAAAATGTTGTACTCCAGATGTACATCACCCTGGGTGTAAGACATCTGGTCCTTGCTTGATTTTACCCCCTCCTTTTCCTTTGGAGCAGATAAACATTTGCAGATTTGATTAGAATAGGATGATGTTCGATCTAGCCATGGATATGTGACAGAGACATATACCTGTGTTTTCCCACCTTGTAAAGACTGTGGGTGAACACACCCAGCTTACTATCCTTTAGCTGTTTTATCTTACGTAAATATTTATGTAAGATAAATTGGCGAAAAATAGGGAACACAAATGGCGGCTGCCATAGCCGCCGCCATTTGCATACGCTAGGGGTTTTTTTTGGGGGGGGTTAGCCGTGATAGGCTATGTAAATTCTTACGTAGCCTATCACGGCTGCAGGAATGCAATGGTGGTGGCAGCAGCCTGGAGCGCGGAGCCGCCGCTGCCAAATCCACCGCATCTGCCTGCTATGGCGGCCGCCATTTTTGTCCGCAGCAGCTTGTCCACGGCCAATGGCCCTGGCCGGCTGCTCCACGGCATGGCCGCGGAGCGGAGCCGGCCATCGAGGATTCTGGGGGGGAGGACCGGATTGCCTCCCCCCCATCCCCCCCCCACCGCAAAAGATTCCACAAAAAGGGGAGTTTCGTACATCCCTAGGCGGAGCAGCATCTCCTTCTGTAGTGGAAGAGGGAAGCCTGCTGATCGACATTAGGTCAGAGGTGTCTGATGTCCTCAGCGTGGTGGAGGGTGGGGAGGAGGAGATCCTCCAGGGTGTGTTGGAGGAGGAGCAGTGGGCAGAGGCTCCAGCACCCCACCCCTCTTCCATTGTTCCCCCCGCTGTGTGGTGCCCCCCTAGACTCAAGGCAGGCAGCTTGCATCTCCTCCTCCCCTGAAACATCATGGCAGCATTGTGTGGGACCACTTTGAGTTGGGAGCGAATCCGAGCACCGCCGTGTGCTGCTGCTGCAAGGCGTCTCTGAGCAGGGGGAAACAGCCAGGGCACTGCAGCCCCAGCAGCCTGCTCCTGCACGTAAGGAGGCAGCACCAATCAGTCTTGCTTGGGGGAGAGGCCCCCACATCCTAGAAGACTGGCAGCAGGGGCCAGCATAAGGCTGGTATTGCTGCCAGAACTCCTGCAAGCTCTCCGCCTCTCACCCACAAGAGGTTCAGGCAGGCCACCATGGAGGAGGTGCGTTGGGGGAAGCATGGATCCACCAGGTGGAGGTTTCCAGTGTTCAAAAATCAGTGTCCCTTCTGGGCTAGGCACTGACCGCGTTAATTCAAGATATATTCAGAATACTCATTTAGTGTGTGCTAGAAATAAACAAAAGCAGATAACAAAATAACCTCTTCCAGCCTGCCTGCCAGGTAATGCATGTATTCAGCCATAGGGAGGCTGAGCCAGTGATTCTTCTGAATAAGGGTTGTTTTGCACTTCGAAGAAACCTGCAGCAGAGATTAGGCATAGCGACCTCTGCTTCAACACACTTTCCCTTCTGAGTTTGGTCTGAGTTTCTGGGAATATCAAATTCAATCTGCACCTAGCACACAAGCCAGTGGGCCAAACTGCTTGGACTTTGATGGGTGGGATGCCCTCGAGGGGGGCTGCGCGGGGCCCAGGTGTCAACATGTCTATGGAAACAGGAAGAAGTTGTAGCTCTTTTCTTTGGGAGTTTTTGTGGAAAACATCAAATTTCACATGTGCCTAGCACACAAGCCAGTAGGGATGGCAGAGAATTACGCCACGGATCTTGGTGAGGCCGAATGCCAGTGAATTCGGCCCCACGAACTCCGTGGCAGAATGGCCTGCCACCCCCCGCCCCCCGCGGATCCCCCCTGGGACGAGACTTACCTGGGGCGGATCTTCCGGGCGGCAGCGGCTCTGGCGGCGGCTGCAGCGGCTGGTCTTCCGATCGGCTGCCACCGCCGCCACCATTTTCAGTCTTGTGTAAAACCCCCCCACACACACACAGCGTGATAGGCTACGTAAAGATTTACGTAGCCTATCATGGCTGGGTTTTTTTTAAAAAAACCCACACATGACGTGATAGGCTACGTAAAGATTTACGTAGCCTATCATGGCTGGGTTTTAAAAAAAATGCGTATGCAAATGGCGGTGGCCATAGCCGCCATTTGCATTCCTTATTTTTGGCCGGCTTAGTCTACGTAAAGATTTACGTAGACTATGACAGCGAAAATAAAGGGGAACGCAAATAGCGTAGTGGGTGCTATTTACGTCCCCTTTTGATTCACCGTTTTAGCCTACGTAAAGATTTAAATAAGGAACGCAAATGGCGGCGGCCATAGCCACTGCCATATGCGTACACGAAGTTTTTGTTTTTTTCCCCAGAGCCCTCCCTGGCCGGAAATCTGGCTGCAGACGGCTCTGGCCTGGCTGGGCCTGGCCGGCTGCTCCGCGGAGCTGCTGCGGAGCACAGCCAGCCGTTCGAGGATTCCGGGGGGGAGGAACGGATTGCCTCCCCCCCCGTCGAGGATTCCAGGGGGAGAGATGGAACACCTCCCCCCCCCCACCATCAACATAATCCGCGAAAGGTAAGTCACTTTCGTACATCCCTACAAGCCAGGGGGGCAAAGTGCCTGGACTTTGATGGATGGGATGCCCTTGAGGGGTCCTGGGAGGGGCCCTGGTTTCACACACATCCATGGAAACAGGGAGAAATTACAGTTCTTTTCTTTGGGAGTTTTTGTGGAAAACCTCAGATTTTAACTCCGCCTAACACAAAAACCACTGGGCCAAACTGTCTGAAATTTTGCAAGTGGCCTCCTCTCCAGGGGGTGGTGGAGAGGTCCCCAAATTTCATGCCTGTATCATAAGAACTAAAAAAAGTTGTGACAATTTGTGTTTTCCCATGCAAGTCAATGGGAAAACGTCAAAAACAGGTGATCCAGATATCCGAATCTCACTTCGGATTCAGATCCGAGTCAAAGCGGAGGGTGTCCAAATCGATCCAAGGTGGATAGCGGTCACTTCGGAGGATCCAAAGCAGCATCTGAAGTGGACTGGGGGGTCCGTGCACAGCCTTACTTTCTAATAGGCCATAATTACATGCCTAATATTTGGTAGTCAGGTCCTGTATTGAGACGGCAATTTATTTATTTATTTATTTATTTATTAAATTTATTAATCGCCCATCTGACTGGTCACCCAGCCACTCTGGGCGATGTACAACCCACCATAAACAATTTAAAACAATAAAATTTTACCATAAATTTTTTTTAAAAAAATACCCTAACCCACCCCAAATGCCTGCCTGAACAACCACGTTTTTAATGCACGACGGAAGCTCATTAAAGAGGGGGCATGACGGAGTTCCCTAGGGAGGGAGTTCCACAGAGTGGGGGCCACCACAGAGAAGGCCCTCTCCCTCGTCCCCACCAGTCTAGCTGTCCTGGCTGATGGGACAGAGAGAAGGCCATCCGAGGCTGATCTTGTTAAGCGGCCTGTCTGGTGTTGCTGGAGGCGCTCCTTAAGATAGGCTGGGCCGGAACAATATAGGGTTTTAAAGGTCAAAACCAACACCTTGAATTTGGCCCGGAAAACAACTGGCAACCAGTGCAACTCCTTCAGCACTGGAGTGATGTGATCTCGCCGGCGGCTGCCTTTAATCAGGCGAGCCGCCGCGTTCTGTACCAGCTGCAGTTTCCGAACCGTCTTCAAGGGTAACCCCACGTAGAGCGCATTACAGTAGTCTAAACGAGAGGAGACCAGGGCATGTACTACCGATGGGAGCAGATGGTCGGGAAGGTAGGGGCGCAGCCACCGTATCAGACGGAGTTGATACAGCGCTGTCCGGCTCACAGCTGACACCTGAGCCTCCATGGACAGCTGGGAGTCCAAAATGACCCCCAGGCTGCGGACCTGGTCTTTCAAGGGTAGCTGTACCCCATTCAACACCAGGTCAACATCCCCCAGCTTCCTCTTGTCTCCCACCAAAAGTACCTCGGTCTTGTCAGGGTTGAGCTTCAGCTTATTCCTCCCCATCCAGCCACTCACCGTCTCCAGACATTTGGATAGGGATTCTACGGCCAACCTTGGTGAAGATTTGAATGAGAGGTAGAGCTGAGTGTCATCCGCATATTGATGACACTGCACCCCAAACCTCCTGATGATAGCCCCCAGTGGCTTCACATAGATGTTAAATAGCATCGGGGAGAGGATGGAACCCTGTCGCACCCCACAAGTAAGTGGCCACGGGTCCGAAACCTCCTCTCCCAGTGCTACCCTCTGGTACCTGCCAGAGAGGAAGGACTGGAACCACCGCAATACAGTGTTTCCAATGCCCAACCCCTCCAGCCGGTCCAGGAGGATACCGTGGTCAACGGTATCAAAAGCCGCTGAGAGGTCGAGGAGAACAAGGAAGGAGCATTCACCCCTATCCAGAGCCCTCCTCATGTCATCCACCAAGGCGACCAAGGCCGTTTCTGTCCCATGCCCAGGCCTGAAGCCCGACTGAAATGGGTCTAGATAATCAGTTTCTTCCAAGTGTGCCTTCAACTGCACCGCCACCACCCGCTCAATCACCTTGCCCAAAAATGGCAGATTTGAGACTGGGCGAAAGTTGTTCAGATCTTGAGGATCCAAGGAGGGCTTCTTTAAGAGCGGTCTTATCACTGCCTCCTTGAGGGCTGATGGCATCACTCCCTCCTCAAGGGAGGCGTTCACCACCGCCTTGATCCCCTCACCCAGTCTCTCTCTGCAGCTCATAATGAGCCAAGATGGGCAAGGATCAAGGAAGCAGGTGGTCGGCCTTACAGATGAAAGCACCTTGTCCACTTCATCAGGAGGAAGAAGCTGGAACCGATCCCACAAAACCGGTTTGCCACAGGCCGCCTCTTGCTCACTAACTGTATCCACAGTGTGCAGAGTAACACACCTAATCTGATCAATTTTATCTGCAAAGTGCCTTGCCAAAGCCTCACAGGAGGCCTTAGAATGCTCCAGTGGTTCCGGAGCCACAGGACCGACCAGGCTCCGGACCACTTGGAACAGCCTCCTGGGGCAGCACTCTGCAGACGCGATGGAGGCAGCATAATATTCCTTTTTTGCTGCCTTCACCGCCACGTGATAGGCTAAAGATATAGCTCTAGCCCGTGTCTGATCGTCTTTGGAGCGAGACTTCCGCCACCGGCGCTCTAGCCGTCTCACCTCCTGTTTCAGAGCTCGTAACCGCGGATTGAACCATGGTGCAGTCCGAGCCCTGTTCAGGGGGAGAGGGCGTTTCGGAGCCACCTGATCTAATGCCCCAGTGATTGCGGCATTCCAGCCACCCACCAGGGTCTCGACCGAGTGGCCGTTGGCATGCCCCAGAGAATCCCCAAGCGCGTTCAGGAATCCATTTGGATCCATAAGACGCCTGGGGCGGACCATTTTAATGGGTCCTCCACCCCTGCGGAGGGGTTGTGGAACCGAGAAGTCCAACATCACCAGATAGTGATCTGACCATGACAAGGGGGTGGTGGATATACCCCCGACTTCCAGATCACTGCCCGCTTCTCCAGAAACAAACACAAGGTCTAGTGCATGACCGGCTACATGGGTGGGCCCAGTTAGAATATGGTGCAGCTCCCAGGAGGCCATGGTCTCCATGAAGTCCCGAGGTGCTCCTGTGAGGATGGCCTCCGAATGTACGTTGAAGTCCCCCAACACCAGTAAGTTAGGGGACTGTACACGCACATCAGAGACCACCTCAAGCATCTCGGCCAGGGAGTCAGTCGTGCAGCGGGGTGGACGGTACACGAGCAGAATCCCCAGACTGCCCTTCGGGCCCAACCTCCAGTACATGCACTCAACAACCTTGGTCTCCCGGAGAGGGGGTCTGGTGAAGACCAAGGACTCTCGGTAGATAACAGCCACTCCCCCTCCCCGATCCCCAGCCCTCGGCTGCTGTGCATACGAAAATCCAGCTGGACACATGGCTGCAAGGGTTGGAGCAGCAGCCTCAGCCAGCCAGGTCTCCGTAATACATGCCAGGTCTGCACCCTCATCCAGGATCATGTCATGGATGAGGGAGGTTTTCTGGGTAACAGACCTGGCATTGCAGAGCAGCAAACGAAGGCCAGAAGATGGGGTCACACCTCCCCCAGCCATCCTTTGGCTCTGGACAGGCCCGGAGCAGGGGACAGATACTACACATCTCTCCCTCGTTCCCCTTAGCTGGCATGGCCTGCCCCTAGCGCTCCGCCAGCGCCTGCCGCCCAGCCTCGGTATGTTCTGGCCCCCAACACTCCCCCCACTGCCTCCATCAGGTGGACACATGCCCCCTCGCTCCCGCCTATCAGGCAGGCTACCCACCCCTAAAAACACAACAAAATCCCCCCCAACAAAATAAAACAAACAAAACAATTAAAATCCCCTTAAAAATGCCAGGCAGGAGTCCACAGGGAAGGCCTGGTGGCGGTGGTAGCGGCGACGGCGGCAGCAGTCCCAGCGGCTGCAAGCACGCCTCTTCCCCGGTGGTGGTGGCTTCTCCTGCAGGCCCTGGCTCTCCCAGGCCACCTCAGCCAGCCAGCTTATGTAGCCCCTCCAGGGAGGGGCAGGTGGAGCAGCACAGCTGGCTCGGTATCTGGGGGCCTGGTCCTGCAGGGACTGGCAGTCTGCCAGGCAGAAGTCCACAAGGAAGGCCTGGTGGTGGTGGCAGCGGCAGCAGGCCCAGCAGCGGCAAGCACGCCTCTTCCCCGGTGGTGGTGGTGGTGGTGGTGGTGGTGGTGGTGGTGGTGGTGGTGGCTTCTCCTGCAGGCCCTGGCTCTCCCAGGCCACCTCAGCCAGCCAGCTTATGTAGCCCCTCCAGGGAGGGGCAGGTGGAGCAGCACAGCTGGCTCGGTACCTGGGGGCCTGGTCCTGCAGGGACTGGCGGTCTGCCAGGCAGAAGTCCACAAGGAAGGCCTGGTGGTGGTGGCAGCGGCGGCGGCAGCAGGCCCAGCGGCGGCAGCAGCAGGCCCAGCGGCGGCAAGCACGCCTCTTCCCCGGTGGTGGTGGTGGCTTCTCCTGCAGGCCCTGGCTCTCGTAAAAAATGGCTTTACGGCATTGCAAGAAGGCTTTGGCCCATTGTTCCCTCACACTTAAACAATTCAAATACAAAATTTGCAATGCAAAAAATATATATCCATATTTGATTTAATGGGGATGTCTTGATTTGGTAACTATTGGATAATAAAGTGTCACCAAGGTTGGCATTTTGTCTTCATTTTCCTGTGTCTGACTATTCATGAAAGAACCCCTACATTATGAAGCTGATACATAAGATTAAACCATCTGTTTGATTTGTTTGTTTGTTTTGTTGAATCATTTCTCAAGGCACGCTTCAATATCTCCCTATGGGGTATATAGCACCCAGAACCATTTGGAACTATAGAGAGGGGAAAAAATGTCTTCAGGATAAATGGACCATATAGATCAATGAAGACCAGCATAGAAACACAGTGTTGGTATGATCAAATGTATTCGGAAGCTGTTTAGTTAATAAACAGCATCTGCGACATCTAAGATTCATTAATAAAAGTTGTGTATAGCGAATTGCAAACCATGAGACTCATCCTTAATGAAGATAATACTGAGCTCACCTGAGCATTCTTTGGAGTTGCACCAAGTCACTACACACTTTCTAATTGTTCATGTTAAACTATGTGATGATTTTCATTCATCTAAGTTTGCAATATTCTCTCCAGAGTGTATGGGGGTGGGGAAGGGGAGGGGGATTGATATAGATACATAGAAAGCCAAATGGCATTATTTTAGTTGGTAGGAAAGCTAGACCCCTAAGGCTGGAATCCTATGCACACTTGCCTGGGAGTAAGTCCCAATCAAAATAGTGAGACATAATTGCAGTGCAATCTATGCATGCTTATTCAAGTCAATGAGTAAGATTGTTTTTAATGAGTCAGTAATAGAGACGAGTAGATCTCACAGATTTCATATGTTATTCATTTTTATTTGCCACTACATTGGCATCCAAACCCACGGCCAGTGTCATCAGTAAGCATGATTGCTCACTTGCCAACAGCCCACATCCCAGCTGCAGCCCACTGACAAAAGCCCCCTGGACTTGCTTGTTCACCTGCCCCTTGCTCTGGCCAGGGGTGTAGCAATCAGAGGGGCAAATGAGGGCATTGCCCCCCCCCATGGTAATTCTGCCCTCCCCAATGAAAATTTCCTTCAGTCCCCAAATTTCTAGGATTGCAGTAACTTAAAACTTCAGTTGAGCTTTTACAGTTTAGGCATCCAAAGAGAGGTGGCATGGCAAAGTTACCAAGGGAATGCAAACACAGCAAATGTTTGATGTCTGTATCAGTATTAGATGGTCTTTAGTTACAGCACAGTACAATGAGAATTACATGTAACTGTAAAATGAAGTAGGAATATGTATGTACAGAGAAATAAGATTGATCCCTGTACTCAAAATTGGGGCAGCAAAACAAACTGGGACATTACTACAGAAAACAGCAGGAAATGAAGAGATGAGATTGGGGAATATTTGGCCCATTCAGATGAATCGGTGTGAAGTGAACACATATCTTGACGGATGGGAGTTTGCAACTGGAGGAAGGAAGGTGGGAATTGTTATGCACTACAGAGCATCTCCCCCTCCCCTGTTGTACTCAGCCAGCCTCTGTGATTGATGGGTGTTAATAATGCATCTGGAGGGTGAGCTGAGGCTTTGGGGCCTACACTATTGCAGCAGCCTAGCCTAGTCCAGGGCAGGACCTGAGAAGAAGCAGAGAGGTAAGTGAGCTGGCTCCACAAGGCCCAGGAAGCCTAATGAGAACCTTACTAACTCAGACCGGGCAATGTGGCGCTGGGATATTGGGGTGGGGTGGGGTGGGGTTTTTTCCCCCTAGTTTGTTAAAGAAGTTGAAAAATATATCCTTTCAAGCTGGTTCCATTTCAAAATGGTTTTGGAGAGTATAGCGTGTGGCTAGAGCCTTAGTTGCAACAGTTTTAGACCTCTACCCAACTGTGCAAATGATCATTATAATTCACGTTATTTAACTTTTCTCATGCAGACTTATGTACTACCAAAATGGGGCGCATGAGATTTTCTTGTTGAGCTATCAGAAGCCGTGTTAGCTGGCTGGCCTAGGGCCGTTCTGTAGAACAGAGACTCTGTGCTTGTACAGTTAATTCTGGCACCTGTCGTTCAGAGAGATGTATAGTTCCTATGTGACGTGCTGTCGAGCATTTCCTTAAGAAAAGTTATGTTTATAGGTATTAAATTAATGTTTAAAGTGAAACTTCTTAACTGCTTTCCTGGCATGGCAAAGGAGACCAGGGGAGTTCGTTCCGTGAAGCAGCTGCCCCAGGACAACTGAACTCACAGTTGTGGGGCAGTCGAGGCCTAGGAGAAAACAGCCGGAATGTGCATTGCCCACAATTCCACCTTCCGGAGCCTTTCCACAGAGGCAGGTGGCTGCATGTGCTGCCCTTGCACTGGTGGCAACAGAATACAGGACTATATGGAACGATCCTGGGCTGTTCCTTGTAAAACTAAACATTAAATTTAATTAAAATGGTTAAACTGTTAAAACTGATTCAGCCAGCAAATGCTATTCTGCAGTCATTTTCAGTGGATATTTCCCAAGCCGTTGATGTCATAGCAGCAGTTTCAGAAGACATTACATCACTGCATAATGATGGCAGTTTTCAAAGCACTCTTGAAGAAGAAGACTGAAGACTTCACTCTAGATGAAGGAGACCCATCAGATGAAATGAAATAAGACCAGTGCCAAAGAGGGCTGTAAATCTAGCCTTTCCCTACAACATATGATGATGTACGAAGGCAACATTGTCCAGGCTGTGAACGCGGACCGTTCCATAGCAGATGAGACTTTTAAGAGAATATATTTCAGTGCAATTGAAACGGTGAAACGTGAAATGGCAGCTCGATTTTGTGAAAGGAATGCGCACATGTCAGCTGCTATACAAGAATATAGACCTGGTCCTGTGCTCTAACTACTATACTGTATTGGCTCATATGTAGTATTTGCATTTCTCCTATTGCAGATGGTAAGTTAAGGGTAGGGCTGGGGAGATAAGGCTTGCTTACAGTTGAGCCACCTAGAAAGTACGTGATTGAGATGAGATTTGAATTGAGGGCTTCCCCGCTCATGGCTCACTTCTCTGCCATTCCACTACAGTTGTATGCTTTCATATGGAATTGTGTATTTATGCTAAAGTAAAGTGTGATCATTACACTTTCTGAATCCAGTTATAGATGCTGCACACATCAGCATGTCTCCATTTCAGCTGAGCAATTTTTGGCAGAGATACTGGGGGACCATTCAACTTATTCTTGGTTTTTTGTCTCCCCCACCCCACCACCCCACCCCCGCTCCTTCACCCTTCGCATGGAATCCTCCACTGGATGAAAATATCCCACTAAATGAGCCAGAACAAGACCAACTCATCAAACATAATTTTGATAATGAACATCACCATTTTGCATTCAAACACCTCCCCAAATAGTGGCAATTTATTACTGTCAGATTAAGGAGCTCAGCTCATTATTCCTTTTTCAGTAAAGAGGCAGTTAATGAGTGGAGCTTGCACATGGGCAAACTTCTAATTAAGGCGCCTATATGTGTTGAAAGCATAGCGCTGAGACACTGAGTGGCTGCCAGTGGATTATTGATATTTTTCCATCTTTGCCAGGCACGCTTATGTATTGCTAATGTGGTACTAATTGAGTCTGCCATATCCAAATTGAAAAAACACCTCAGCCCAGTCAGTTTTATTGCTGAATCTCCTCCACATTGCAACATTTTCAAAATATTCTCTCCAGTCTAAATTGCCTCCCGCATTTTCGGTGGTATTGATTGAAGAGATGTTGGCAGCATAGAAACAAAAACAAAGAGAAGGAAAGAGGCTTATTAGGCTAATAAGTACTTTTTCTAATATACATCTGGGGCTTCCCTGGTAATGGAACAAAGAATAGTAACCCACCTGCTTGTTCAGTTTGGCTGTCACAAGAGAGAACACATCTCAAGGCATTCAGGAAATTTGGCAGCACCAACAGAAAGTTGCAGCCACAAAAAAATGATGTGCATGCTCTTTGGGAAAAAAGAGATGGAATGATAGAGGACAATATCAATGACAAAGAACAAAGCAGACACAGAAAGTAGGGATGTTGGAGGAATCCAGTTTGGGGGTAGAGCTCGGTGAGTTTTTGCCAGCTTGGTCCACTGGACTCCAGCTTGAAGACCCCTGAGCTTGCCCAACTCATCACACAATGAGTCAGGCAAGCTTGCAGTTTCCTGGGTTTTTTATTTGAGCAAATTGCGATTTGAGCAAAATTGTGAGTATGCATAGTAATGGAAATCACAATTTGTGCAAAACTGTGGCTGTATATAGTGCCATTTGTGCAAAATGGCAGGCACAAATACCTGTTTACACCTGCAATTTTGCATGACTTGCACTACTTACAGCCACAATTTTGCATAAATTGTGATTTCTGTCAATATTTATACCCATGATTTTGCACAAATTGCAGCACAACTTAAAAAGAAGAAGTCGTAAGCTGGTGCCTGGCGCCCGTGGACCACATGGTGGCTTGCCCCATGTACCCACCAGGGTTTGGCGGCCGGTGGGAGTCGGTCAAGGAGACAGCAAACAGGACGTTCAGAGGGCACCTAAGTACCTATGTTAGAAGAGCACTAAAAGCCTAGAGTCTACGAAGATAATCTATGGCAGGGGTGTTGAACTTCTTTCAGCATGAAGGCCAAATTCCATTTTGGAGACGTTCACAGGGGCCACAGTCCGGGGGGCGGGGCGAAGGCAAAAAGGGGTGTGGCCAAAAAAACACAAGCAGCAGCTTCAAGCTCTTACTGCCAGTAAGTCAGCCCTTACAGTCGTTGCCCCACCTAATAAAATGTCTTTCTGTAAGCTTTTCTGCATACTGTGTAGTGCAATACTACACATGTTTATTCATAGCTCACTTGTAGAGCACATGCTTTGTATGAACAAATCCCCAATCTCCATTCCAGGAACAGCTGGAAAAGGCTCGTGTTTGAAATGATGGAAAGCCACTGCCACTCAGTAAAGACAATACGGAACTAGATGGAGGAATGACTTAGTATAAGGCAGCATCCTATGTTCCAGAAGTAAGTCTCATTGTCTAGGGATGACTAGGGATGGGGGAAAATTTCTCCCCGAAACTTCGGGGGGCCGAGTGCCAATGCATTCGGCCCCCCGAAATCGGCGGTGAAATTCTCTGCCACCCCCCCGGGATGGGACTTACCTTTCACGAATGTCCCTCCCGGCGGCGGGTCCTGGCGGCGGTTCGTCGGGTCTTCGTCAGGGGCGGGGGCGGCAGCCAGTCTTTCGACCGGCTGCTGCTGCCGCCATTACAAGGAAAGTTAAAAAAAAAAAAAAAAACCACCCCCGTGATAGGCTACGTAACGATTAACATAGCCTATCACGGCTAGATCTGCAAAGTCAGCCGTGATAGGCTACGTTAATCGTCACGTAGCCTATCACGGGTGACTTTAAAAAAAAAAAAGAAGCGCTTACAGCTAGTGGCGGCCCCCATAGGGAGCCGCCATTCGCGTTCCTTATTTGGTCCCTGTAGTCTACGTAAAGATTTACGTAGACTACGGCGAAAATAAGGGCAACGCTATTTGCGTTGCCCTTATTTTCTCTGTAGTCTACGTAAATCTTTACGTAGACTACAGGGACAAATAAGGAACGCGAATGGCGGCTCCCTATGGGGGCTGCCATTTGCGTACGCACTTTTTTTTTTAAGTCACCCGTGATAGGCTACGTGACGATTAACGTAGCCTATCACAGCTGACTTTGCAGATCTAGCCGTGATAGGCGACGTTAATCGTTACGTAGCCTATCACGGGGCTTTTTTTTTTTTTTTTACTTTTCTTTTGAAGTTCGCGGCCGGGAAGACGGGGCGCTTCTCCCCGGCCTGAATTTTGGCCGGGCGAGGCGGGAAGCCTCCCCCCCCGGCCTGAACTTTGGGGGGAGAAGCGAAGTGCCTCCCCCCCACCGCGAAGCAAACTACGAGACCAGGTAAGTGACTTTCGTACACCCCTACCTATGTTCCAAAATTAAGTCCCATTGTCTAGGGATGACATGGGTGTTCAGTTGGGGTTTGAAGCTCAGTGATTTCTTGCTGGCATAGCCCCCAGATGCCAGCCTGCCAAACCCCTTTCTTGCCCAACTCGGTATCCAGTTACACCTGTAATGTTGCGTAAATGGCTGCTTTATGGCCGCCATTTGCGTAAATGGTTATTTACGAAAAAGCCCAAGCCACCATTTTTACACAAAATGGCAGCATTAC
Source organism: Heloderma suspectum (assembly GCF_057233095.1). NCBI lineage: Eukaryota > Metazoa > Chordata > Lepidosauria > Squamata > Helodermatidae > Heloderma > Heloderma suspectum. Next base: position 272,030,883 of record NC_139458.1, read on the forward strand.
AAGGGAGCGGCAGGCCACGCACTGCTTGCCAGGTGCCCATGGACCACCTGGGGCTCACCAGGTGTGGTGAGCAGGGTCAGGCAGCTGGCAGGAGTCCTGTGAGCTGCGCGTGGGTCTAGAAATGGTGCATTCACCCATCCCTACCATTGTCTTCAGTGGAGCTTACTCCCCAATAAGTGTGTTTAGGCTTATTTACTCCCCAGTAAGTGAGTTTAGCATTGCAGCCTTAATAAGACCATGGAATGAACTAACACTTTAAAATGAAGTTTCCTTACACTGTATTTTTCAAAAGCCAAGATTCTTGCACAGAATGAGAGCTGATTTCTGATCCCAAAATTGATGCAAATTCACACCTTTTGTTATGCCCCTGTGTGCAGAATGTTCACCTTTATCACTATTACACAGTGGCATTCATGGTGGCAGTATGAAGCTTATTTAAATAAGGACTTGCAAAAGGCAGGAAACATCACTAATAATCCTTTGTGTTTAATCTGCATTAGCCAGCTTGGTGTACTTAACTGCACATTTTGTTACAGTATATATAATCTTGTCTTTAAATTATTCTGTTTTTAAATATTTGGTTTTCTAATATCTTACTTCCTAATTCTACCTACATGCTGAGATACCTATGCGACCGATGTGAAAAAGGTATGTCTGTGTTGGGATTGAGCCTTTTAAATCTTAAATGTATTATTTGAATTTTATGCCATTCAAATGAAAAAGTCTGGAAAAGGATATGAGTTGTGTCATGCCTATGAATTTTCTAATTTGGACATTTGCTAATATATCCAATTATGGATACTTTTAAATTGTGTTGATTTTTTAAAAGAACATATTCATATTACTGCATTAGTTTTCCAACTGCAGGCTGACAGCAGAAACAATGAATCATGGAAACAACCAGAAGTGTATTTCTTGTTCTTCTGAACTAGGAAAAGAACGGTAGTGCCAGGGCGGGCAGGGGAGGGGGGGCAGACAAACAGCACTTACCCCTTGCCCAGAGTATGAGATAAGGAGAGAACTGACATGGGGCTTTCAGTCCATGGGTACCCGTGGCAGCTGTTAGAACAGGCATTAGTTACAGGCATTTGGAGGCTTCTGTACATGAAAGCCACATTCACTGGCTATTGCATGAACCAGACCTAAAATAAATCCTGCTATCATAGTTAGTGCTTTTTGCATTTGTCTTAGTTCACATACTACACTCTGATGCCATATATAATACCGAAGGAAAACAAATTGAACTACATATCAGAATTGCACAGCACATAGCATGAATCAACAGAGTGGCAAAAGTCTCAATCAGGAAAGAAACTCCTATCAGTACCAGACTCAAGGTCAACCACCACTTCAACTGTGTGTGTGTGTGTGTGTGTGTGTGTGTGTAAGGATTTAGGGAAGTAAATAAAGAATTTCAATGTCACAATGAAAAATCCTGAAAAATAACTCAGAAAGGATTGCTTGTTTATTCGGAGTACTGCAAAAAATGTCTGCTGTGATGAAAGATCTTATAAAAGCAAAGAACAGAAACAGAGCAGGAAAGGTTGAAAATGGGGCCAAATGTTTGCATTAAAATTTACACGATTATTTTGCCTGGACATCTCCAGTTAAAAGTGTCTGGGATGACAGGGCTGGAAATACCTTCACCTGAGACTAGGGATAATGCGAGCATCTATTTCAGAGCTTCAGCTCAGCAGGATCCCACCAGTTTGACCCCCTGGATGCCAGCCTGTGCTTGCCCGATTCACCGCGCCGTCGGGCAAGCACAGCAGCCCCCTCTCTGACTGGTGGCTCAGCTTGTTTCATAGAGGCCAATTTTATGTAAAATTGGCCTTCACTGAAAAGGCCCCATGTGTCTGGCCTGTTACCCCGTTGCGCTTTCCTTGCAAGGAAGGAGAGCACTAGGGGCCATGGTGCTTTCCTCTCAGCTCCCGTCCCATCCTGCTGCCTCCGCTGCCCCAACATACTGCCATACTGCACACAATGGCAGCTCACTGGGGAAGTGGGTGGCCGCTCACTGGGCACCTGCAAACCACCAGGTGGCTCATGCCTCCATGTGAGGAGGGGCAGCCAGATGGTGGGGGTCTGTTGAGGTGAGTGTCAGGGCGGAAACTGAGCCGATAGAACCCCAGAGCAGTTCTGATTCTGAGGAGGATCAGCAATCCGTGGGAGAGGAGCCAGCTCATCCCTCACAGGCACAGCAGCTGGCAGAGATTCCTCTAGGGGTGCACGAAAGCCACTTACCTGGTCTCGCAGCTTGCTTCGCGGTGCGCTTCGCTGCTCCCCCCAAAGTTCAGGCCGGGGAGGAGGCGCCTCGCCTCGCCTGGCTGCAAAATAAAAAGTTAAAAAAAAAACGCCCCCGTGATAGGCTACGTGACGATTAACGTAGCCTATCACAGCTAGATCTGCAAAGTCAGCCGTGATAGGCGACGTTAATCGTCACGTAGCCTACCACGGGTGACTTTAAAAAAAAAACGCGTACGCCAATGGCGGCCCCCATAGGGAGCCGCCATTCGCGTTCCTTATTTGGTCGCTGTAGTCTACGTAAATCTTTATGTAGACTACGGCGAAAATAAGGGCAACGCAAATAGCGTTGCCCTTATTTTATTTATAGCGTTGCCCTTTACGTAGACTACAGCGACCAAATAAAGAATGTGAATGGCGGCTCCCTATGGGGGCCGCCATTAGCTGTACGCGCTTTTCTTTTCTTTTTTTAAAGTCACCCGTGGTAGGCTATGTAACGATTTACATAGCCTATCATGGCTGACTTTGCAAATCTAGCCATGATAGGCTACGTTAATCGTCACGTAGCCTATCACAGGGGCATTGTTTTTTTTTTTTACTTTTATTGGAATGGCGGCGGCGGCAGCTGGTCGAAAGACTGGCTGTCGCCTCTGCCCCTGTCGAAGCCCTGCCGAACCGCCACTGGGACCCGCCGCCAGGAGGGACATTCGGGAAAGGTAAGTCCCATCCTGGGGGGGAGAGGGCGGGGGGGCGGAAAATTTCTCCCCAAAACTACTTCGGGGGGCCGAATACGTTGGCACTCGGCCCCCCGAAGTTTCGGGGAGAAATTCTCCCCCATCCCTAGATTCCTCCTGCCGGCATTCCTGAGATAGATAGTGACCCTGGCAGTGAGAGTGTGTGGGAGGGGGGCTTGCTAGACGCTCAACGCAGACACAGGGAGCGACGAGTGATGGACGGCGCGGAAAGGAGGCATAGCGCCTGTTTGGTGCGCAAGCAATGGCCGCCTCCCGTGGACCCAAGGGAAAGAGGGAGGATCTCTCCATAGCCCATAAGTTCAGGGTCCACAAGTGATTCTCCTTCAAATGGGGACCAACTACCTACTCAGCACAGAGGCCACTCTGCATTTCCTTGCTTAGTCGTTGGTGATTAGCATCTGAAAGAGCCATTAAGTTGTAAAAGGATTAAAGCCTGGAAGAGACTCTTTTTGTCTGTGTCTTGTGTTGGCTATTGGAGTCTACTGAAAGAAGCTGCTAGGGCGCTCCTGACAGTGAGGCCCCAGGTGAGTTTGCCCATCACTACTTGAGACCTTGAAGAAGTAAGACAAATCAAAGGGTGAAACAAGCTTCCCAGGTGAAAGAATGAAAGGCACCTGCCAATCTCCAAAATGCAGATGGAACTTATTTTACAAAGTCCATCCATCCCTAGCTTCCCCTCCCCTCTGCAGCCTCCTATGCACCCCCAAATCTGCTCAGGGGGGTTGGGGCCCCCTGCGACTCAGGATTTATTTTTGGAGACATGTTTTGTTCAAAGAACTCTGCACACTACATTAAAAAATGTAGGGATGTACGGAAGTCACTTACCTTTTCGACGGGGTGATTCATGGTGGTGGGGAGGCGCTCTGCACCTCCCCCCAAAATCCTAACCTGGCCGGCTCTGCCGAGCTGCCGGCCGGGGCCGCCCGCAGCCAGACATCCAGCCGCTGGGCAGCCTGCAGGCAAAAAAAACCAAACAGTGTACACAAATGGTGGCGGCTACGGTGGCCGCCATTTGCGTTCCCTTTTTTTCGCTGTTTTAGCCTATGTAAATATTTGCATAAGCTATTATGGTGGAAAAAAGGGGAACGCAAATACCGTAGTGGGTGCCATTTGCGTTCCTTTTTTCCCGCCATTTTAGCTTACGTAAATATTTACGTAAGCTATTACGGCGGGGGGGGGAAGGAACACAAATACCGCCCACTACGCTATTTGTGTTCCCCCTTTTTTTTTCCGTAATAGCTTACGTAAATATTTATGTAGGCTAAACCAGCGAAAAAAGGGGAACGCAAATGGCGGCTGCCGTAGCTGCCATTTGCGTACGCTGTTGGTTTTTTTAGCTCACTGTGATAGGCTACGTAAATACTTACGTAGCCTATCACGGCCTCTGCAGGGACGCCAATGGCATCCCTGCATTAGCCGTGATAGGGTACATAATTATTTACGTAGCCTATCACAGCTATGATGAGGAAGCGAATGGCGGCCGCAGCGCAGCCGCCATTCACAAGTCAGCGCAGATGGCAGCAGGTAAGTGCTCCGTTTTGTGCGCCTTTTGTGGGGGGCGGGGGCTTCGTTCCGCCACAGATTTCGGGGGGCCAAATGCACTGGCATTCGGCCTCACCGAGATCCGTGGCGAAATTCTCTGACATCCCTAAAGAAATGAGCCCCTGAAGAAGGCCCAGGAATATATGGTACAGGGCCAAAATGCATTGAGCTACACCAAGGAATAAAACTCTATTTTCACACTTTGGGACTTTGTCTCTCCTTTTCACCATGGAATTATTTAAGGAGTTTAGTTAAATGAATGTATTACTGAAGATGAAAGGCAAATCACCTTTTTTTTTTCTTTTTGTTTAAAGAACTGCATATAAAATTGATAAATGTGATCTACCTTGTGGGAAATAATTGAGGCAGATGAAAGAAGGCTTGTTGTTTCATGCAATTTTTTTTAGAGGTTTCACTCACTGATCTTCTAGCTTAAAATAATACTATGTTTGAAAGGCTATACTTCAGCCCTTCATGTTGAGGCAAAAAACTGGATAACAGCAGTGACACAATTGTTCTAAATGTAGTTGCTGTGATCATTTAATTATATACTGTCATCAGTGTACTTTTAAGGAGTATAAGAGGACAGGTTCCTGCCCCAAAGAGCTTACAATCTAAAATTTGACACATGGCAAATGACAGAGGGAGGAGAAGGAACAGTAAACAGGGAAGCCGCATGCAACTGTTTCAGCTGCATGTGGTTAGGCTCAGTTATGGTAGGACATGGAGAAATGTGTAGGGATGTCAGCGGATTCTGCCATGGATCTCAGTGAGGCTGAATGACAGTGCATTCGGCCCCCTGAAATCCATGGTGGAACAAAGCCCCCCCACACCCACACCCCACGAAAGGCGCACAAAATGGAGCACTTACCTGATGCCATCAGAATGTCGTCAGAAGGTCAGAATGGCATCTGCAGCCGCCATTCGCTTCCCCATTTTTGCCGTGATAGGCTATGTAAATACTTATATAGCCTATCACAGCTAACACAGGGACGCCATTTGCATCCCTGCGGAGGCCGTGATAGGCTACGTAAATATTTACGTAGCCTATCACGGCAAAAAAACAGGAATGCAAATGGCGGCAGCCATAGCCGCCGCCATTTGCGTCCGCAGGCTCCGCACACCTGTGAATGCACCCAGCCAGCAGCTCTGCAGAGTTGCCGTGGAGCAGAGCCAGCCGGATTAGGATTTCGGGGGGAGGCGCAGAGCGCCTCTCCCCACTGCAAATTACCCCTTTGAAAAGGTAAGTGACTTTCACACATCCCTAAAAATGTGATCAACCTTGTGGGAAATAATTGAGGTATAAGGGGATTCAGGTAAAAGGTACGTTTTGAGGGGCAATTTGAAGAAAATAGCTGTCAAGATTCCCTTAGCCCCCACTTCACTTCAATGCCCAAACAAACACAGACAAGAGGCTTTGGTCTACAGCTTTTAATCCATTACTTCACAGGGTCATACAGATGCAAATTCTCAGAGAAACTCTCCATCTACAAGGAATGCCTTCAGGGGATCCAAATGGAATTTATGAGAGTTGCCCGCCATTTGAAGAGGGAGGAGGTCTCGCTAGCTTAACGGGGAGAGGTCCCTCTCTTGTCATGAGGCCTCTAAGCGCAGCTTCTCACTCAAGGCCAATCAGGTAGACCATCTAAGTTCTGCCCCTGCCTTCTCTCTCTTTGCTCTGTGCCTGCGCTTGGCATCTATTAGGTCAACCTTCTGTTCACTGCCTCTCACAGAGGTGGTGAAGAGTGACCCTCAAGCTCAGCCATCTGTACATTTGTAACCTGAGAAGCAGGCCTACTCATATCTGGACTAGCCTGGGAAAACACCTCCCCCATGACTGATGGTTCTCCTTCAGAATCTGAACTGCTATCTCACTTCCTGCACTCAAAAACACCCCTGACAGTAAGGATGTATGAAACCCCTACCTTCAATTCGGGGGGGGGGGTCCGCAGGAGGGAGAGGCAATCTGTTCCTCCCCCCAGGAATCCTCCGGAGCAGCTCTGCATCCAGAGTATTTCACAGAGCCGCACTCCAGCTCTGCAGTGCTGGCAATACGGTAACAGCAGCCACCATTACCGTATCCCTTGGAGAAACACAGCCGCAAATGGCATATTGGACACCACTTGTGGCTGTAAAGCCCTGAGTTTAACCTAAATGCAGCCGTTTACAGCTCTATTTAGGTTAAACTCAGGGCTTTACACTGCAAATGGTTCTACTACGCCATTTGCGGCTATATTTCTCCTAGCGAAACGGTAATGGCGGCTGCCATTACCATATCGCAAAGGAGCCAGAGCAGGAGTGCCGGTCCTCAGGGAATCCTCGGGAGGCAGAGGTGAGTGGTGCCATTTTGCCATGGATTCCGGGGGCTGGATTCTAAAGAATCCGGCCTCATTTGAGTCCACGGCGGAATTCTCTGCCATCCCTACCTGACAGTAACAGGTGTTCTGGCAGGCCATTCCAAGCATACGGGGCAGCAATGGAGAAAGGATGGAGTCTTTTGATGGGAAAGGTGACCATTGGTTAGTGGACAGTAGGGATGCTGGAGAAATTCGAGATGGACTAAAATGAGCATGGATTTCTAAGATTCCAACCTGCAGAATACTCTGTGGAGCGACCCCCTCAGGCTGCGCAGAGCCCATGAACGTCCAGATTTTCATTTTTTTTTACTTTCCCAAAATGTACATGTATTTATTCATAGGAAAATTCACAAGTTTCTGCTGAGGAAAAGTTGAATGGAATGGGGGACGATATACTAAATGTTAGATACTAAGGTAAATTATGTACGTTGTCACGAAACCTCTTACATAATTATTTGCATATTTTTCCTAGGGTTGGCGGAGAATTTCTCCCCGAAACTTCGGGGGGCCGAGCGCCAACGTGTTCGGCCCCCCGAACAAGTTTCGGGGAGAAATTCTCCGCCCCCCCCGCCCCCCGCAACCCCCCCCCCAGGACGGGACTTATCTTTGGTGAATGTCCCTCCTGGCGGCGGGTCCGGCCGGCGTTTCGGCGGGTCTTCGTCCGGGGCGGGAGCAGCACCCGGTCTTTCGACCAGTTAATCGTCACATAGCCTATCATGGCTAGATTTGCAAAGTCAGCCGTGATAGGCTACGTAAATCGTCACGTAGCCTATCACGGGTGACTGTAAAAAAAAAAAGCGCATATGGATAATGGCGACCCCCATAGGGAGCCGCCATTCCCGTTCATTATTTGGTCGCTGTAGTCTACGTAAATCTTTACGTAGACTACGGCGAAAATAAGGGCAACGCTATTTGCATTGCCCTTATTTTCGCCGTAGTCTATGTAAAGATATACGTAGACTACAGCAACCAAATAAGGAACGCGAATGGCAGCTCCCTATGGGGGCCGCCATTTGCGTACGCGCTTTTTTTTTTTTTTAAGTCGCCCATGATAGGCTACGTGACGATTTACGTAGCCTATCACGGCTGACTTTGCAGATCTAGCCGTGATAGGCTACGTTAATCGTCACGTAGCCTATCACGGGGGCGTTTTTTTTTTTTAACTTTTTAGTTCGCGGCCGGGCGAGGCGAGGCGCCTCCTTTCCGGCCTGAATTTCGGCCAGGCGAGGCGGGAAGCCTCCCCCCCGGCCTGAATTTCGGCCGGGCGAGGCGGGAAGCCTCCCCCCCTGGCCTGAACTTTGTGGGGGGAGCAGCGAAGCGCCTCCCCCCCACCACGAAAAGCTTCGAGGACAGGTAAGTAAATTTCGTCCATCCCTAATTTTTCCGCATGACAAAAATAAAAATAAAAATCACATCCTTCTTTAAGTGGATGACAGAACAAAAGGCGCCTGACAATACGCAAAACACAGACGGAGTGGATTTTATACAGTCCATGCATCCATAGTGGAGAACAGAGGAGCTGTAGGAGCAAAGATCACAGGCAATGATTTATCACAGTATGAGAGCAATAAGATAATGGGGAGCACTTCTGCTAGATCAAGGCATAGACAGAAAGCCAATCTAGGGATTTAAGGAAGGGCATCATGTGACCAGACAGAGGTGAATGATTCTGGCAGTAGAATGTTGGATAAACATGAGAGGACACAGGTGAGACGTGAGAGCAGGGAAAAGCAGAGAGGAGAAGATTGAAGTAGTCAATCGGCATGGACCAGAGTGTTTGCTGAGGGGAAGGGAAAGAGAGGAAGGGCTATGTTTTTGTAAAGGGAGAAGCAGCATAACTTCCCTGTGGGAGATGTAAAGGGGCTTAAAAAATCATTTTGAATTAAACTGGTGGTTCTAGACTGACCCAGACCCTGTTTCTCTACCCCATAAAGTGGTGGAATATTAGTGTTGAACACTCCTAATATCGGAAGAATCTAGGGGTGTGCATCAGATTTGGATGCATCCCAAATTCCAAACCAAATTGGGTTGATTTGGACAGGATAAACATGAAGAACCCAGGAGGGCAAAGTTGGGAGAAATTTATTCCCCTAGTCTCATCCATCCAGGTGTTCATGATACAGGCCAGGTTGGCACACTCATCCAGGATCAAGTCCTGGATGGTGTTTATTTCCCAATCACCAACCTGGCATTCAGCAGCAGTACCTCCAACCCCGGGGGACTGTCACCAGGGCTACTCAGGCTCTGTGATATGGGAGATAGCTTGGGAGCAACGCACACCCTGTTGCACTCCCCACCCCCATAATGACCTAACTGACTCTCACCACCATATCTCCCTCTGTCCCATACTGTTCCAATGGCTGCTTGCTGTGTACCTCCACTTATCTGTAGGGATGTCAGAGAATTCCACCACGGATCTCGGTGAGGCTGGCATTCAGCCCCCCAAAATCCATGGCGAAACGAAGCCCCGCTGCCCCCCACACCCCGCGAAATGAGCCCAGAACGGAGCACCTACCTACTACTGTCCACGCTGACTTGCGAATGGCGGCCGCATCTGCAGCTCCCATTCAGCAGCTGCACCAGGTGGATCCTGAGCCTGAGCCTGCTTCTGCCCCCGCCCACAGGTACTTAAGGCGGGGCTGCCAGAGGCAGCGCCTCGGCGTGTGCCTCGGCGTCGCACCAAGTGCGACGCTAAGTGCGCACTTAGCGTCGCACTTGGAGTCGCATAGGATCTGAAGATCTACCCACCTGCCTCTCCAGAGACACCAGCAGCCACAGTACCAGCAGCAAATAGCAGCAGCAGAGGGCAGCAGCTTAAAGACAAGGGGAAAGGGGCAAACATGGACTTTATCTGCTCCTTCTTAGCTGCTGTTCTCTTTTATCTCTTTTATATTCTTTTAAACTGTTGTGTATTTTATATCTTAATATTTTAATATGTGCCTGGGAGGACTATTGGGCAACTCAGGGGGTGGGGGAGGTGCCACCATAACTGTGGTCACAGGCAGGGGGAGGTATAGTGTTGGGGGATTAACAGGCCAGCTGAGGAGAAGAGGGGCTAGACACCTTACAGCTGTCCCCTCTTCTGGTTCTTCCCCCAACCTGATGGTTCCTGGCAGCCTTACCAGTCTGCCCTCGGGTCTGGTGGTGCTGCTGCTGAATGCCAGGTCGGCCCAAAATAAGACCTCCCTCATCCATGATTTGATTGTGGATGAGGGGGCTGACCTGGCATGTATTACTGAGACCTGGGTGGGGGAACTGGGAGGGGTCACTCTCTCCCAGCTGTGCCCTCCTGGGTACTCGGTGCAGCACCAACACCGACTTGAAGGTTGGGGAGGGGGGGTTGCCGTGGTCTATAGGAATTCAATCTCCCTCTCCAGGCTTCCTGCTCATTCGAGTGCAGATCTTCAGTGTTTGTACCTTGTGTTGGGTACCCGGGACAGATTAGGGATTCTGTTGGTGTACCGCCCACCCCGCTGCCCATCAGACTCCCTGCCTGAGCTGACGGAGGTGGTCTCGGACTTGGTGTTGAGGACCCCCAGGATGATGGTCCTGGGGGATCTCAACTTCCATGCCAAGGCCGCTGTATCCGGGGCGGCTCAGGACTTCATGGCCGCCATGACAACTATGGGGCTGTCCCAACATGTCATCGGCCCAACGCATATAAAAGGACACACGCTTGATCTGGTTTTCTCGACTGGGCAGGAGGATGGTGATCTGAAAGTGGAGGAATTAACATCTGTCCTTTTGTCATGGTCAGATCACTTCCTGCTGAGGTTTAGACTTCTGGCAGCCTTTCCCCTCTGCAAGGGTGGGGGACCTATTAAAATGGTCCGCCCCTGGAGATTAATGGATTTCGATGGATTCCAGAGAGCTCTGGGGGATTTTCCTGCTGGTATGGCTGGTGCTCCTGTTGAAGCCCAGGTCGCTCTGTGGAATGCAGAGATGACTTGGGCGGTTGACATGGTCGCGCCCAAGCTCCCTCTCCCTCTGAGCAGAGCCCAGCCAGCTCCTTGGTATACACCTGAGCTGAGGGCAATGAAGCAAGAGGGGAGACGGCTAGAACGCAGGTGGAGGAAAACTTGTGCTGAGTCTGACCGAACACAGGTAAGAGCCCACTAAGAGTTTCAGTTACTGAGGCCTGAGGATGCGGACAAGGTGCTTGGCCAAGTCCGATCGACCACTTGTGTGCTTGACCCTTGCCCTTCATGGCTTATTAAATCAAACAAGGAGGGGTTGTCTGGCTGGGTCCAGGAGGTTGTAAATTCCTCCTTGAGAGAGGGAGTGGTGCCTGCCGCTTTAAAAGAGGCAGTAATTAGACCACTCCTGAAAAAGCCTAACCTGGACCCAGAGGATGTTAACAGTTATAGGCCAGTGGCCAACATCCCCTTCCTGGGCAAGGTGCTTGAGCGGGTGGTTGTAGGACAGCTCCAGGCACTCTTGAATGAAACAGATTATCTAGATCCATTTCAATCGGGCTTCAGGCCTGGTTTTGGAACGGAAACTGCCTTGGTCGCCCTGTGGGATGACCTCTGCCGGGAGAGGGACAGGGGGAGTGCGACCCTGTTGATTCTCCTGGACCTCTCAGCGGCTTTCGATACCATCGACCATGGTATCCTTCTGGATAAGTTGTCTGGGTTGGGAGTTGGAGGCACTGCACTACAGTGGTTCCGCTCTTACTTGGATGGCCGATTCCAGAAGGTGGTGCTGGGGGATTATTGCTCTGTGCCATGGCAATTGTGCCATGGGGTTCCACAGGGCTCTATTTTATCCCCCATGCTGTTTAACATCTACATGAAACCGCTGGGGAGGTTATCCGGAGGTGTGGGCTGAGGTGCCATCAATATGCGGATGACACCCAGCTCTACCTCTCTTTCTCATCAAAACCAGGTGAGGCAGTGGCTGTTCTGAAACAGTGCCTGGGCAGGGTAATGGACTGGATGAGGGCTAATAAACTGAAACTCAATCCAGAGAAGACAGAAGTACTGTTAGTGGGTGGTTCGTCTGCCCGGCTAGGTGATATTCAACCTGTTCTGGAGGGGGTTGCACTCCCCCTAAAGGATCAGGTTCGTAGTTTGGGGGTGCTCTTGGATCCAGTACTGTCACTTGAGGCACAGGTGAACTCAGTGACACGGAGCACTTTTTATCAGCTTAGGCTGGTATACCAACTACGCCCTTATCTGGACAGAGATAGCCTAGCTGCAGTTATCCATGCTCTGATAACTTCTCGTCTGGATTACTGCAATGCATTATACGTGGGGCTGCCTTTGAAAATGGTCCAGAAACTTCAGCTGGTCCAAAATAGGGCAGCAAGATTGTTAACAGGGACTGGCCTGCGAGCTCATATTACGCCAGTACTTTTCCAGCTGCACTGGCTGCCAGTCCATTTCCGGGCCCAATTCAAAGTGCTGGTGTTAACATTTAAAGCCCTTAACAGCTTGGGGCCAGGTTACCTGAAGGATCGCCTCCTCCCATATGTGCCTGCCCGGACCTTAAGATCATCAGCAGCGGCCCTTCTCCATGAGCCCCTGCCAAAGGAAGTGAGGCGGGTGGCTACTAGGAGGAGGGCTTTTTCTGCTGTGGCACCCCGGTTCTGGAATGAGCTCCCTAGTGAGGTTCACCTGGCGCCTACATTGTACTCCTTTCGGCGCCAGGTGAAGACCTTTTTATTTTCTCAGGCATTTTAGCATTTTAGCTTTCTAAATTTTTATCTTTGCTGTTTTAAATCTGTATTTTAAACTCCTGTACTGCTGCTAGGTTTTATTGTGGTTGTATTGTTATATTGTGGTTTTAATGTTCTATATATTTTTAATTGTTTTATTGTGTGTTGTTTGGTTTTAATTTTTGTGAACCGCCCAGAGAGCTTCAGCTATTGGGCCGTATAGAAATAAATAAATAAATAAATAAATAAAATTCGCTTCTTCCATATAGCCGTGATAGGCTACGTAAATACTTACGTAGCCTATCACGGCTAATGCAGGGATGCCATTTGCGTCCCTGTGGAAGCCGTGATAGGCTACGTAAGTATTTACATAGCCTATCATGGCTTAAGGGAATGCAAATGGCGGCCGCCGTAGCCGCCATTTGCGTTCGCTTTTTTTTTTTGCCGTGATAGGCTATGTAAATATTTACTTAGCCTACCACAGCAAAATACAGGGATGCAAATGGCGGCGGCTACGGCAGCTGCCATTTGCGTCCCTGCAGGCTGCCCAGTGGCTGGATGTCCAGCTGCGGGTGGCCCCGGCCAGTGGCTCTGTGGAATCTCCATGGAGCGGAGCCGGCCGGAGAGAATTTCGGGGGAAGGGACGGAGCACCTCCCCCCCAACATGAACTTACTTCGAAAAGGTAAGTGACTTTCATACATCCCTACTTATCTGACCCTTTTAGAATAGAAACACAGCAGCTCCAGCCAGGGAATGACTTTCCCTGGTTGGAAGGGCTGTCCTTTTTTATTTACTTCCAGTCACCATCTTTTTGAGAGGGATGCAGAAGGAACTTATAATAGGCTGCTTTCCAAATTGCTGAAGCAGGATCTGGATAGAATTTTGTGTTTCTTGCACACTTTGAGAAGAAGAATACTCCTGCCCTGAATTTTGGCAAATAGCAGTAGAGTCTTGTTGATCTTAAGAATATTTAAGCCCTTTTCCAACACCCACCAAACATATTTAGCCTGAAGGTGCTGATCTGAAGGTGTGAACAGAGTGTACACAGATTCAGGTTTTATGTGTGTATCCCCTCTCTGCATGTTTGGGAACCTGGCAATAGGGATGGCGGAGAATTTCTCCCCGAAACTTCGGGGGGCCGAGCGCCAATGTGTTCGGCCCCCCAAACAAGTTTAGGGGAGAAATTCTCCGCACTCCCTCGCCCCCCGCACCCCCCCGGAATGGGACTTACCTTTGCCGAATGTCCCTCCCGGTGGCGGGTCCGGCTGGCGGTTCGTCGGGTCTTCGTCCGGGGCGGGAGCGGCAGCCGGTCTTTCGACCAGCCATTCCAATACAAGAAAGAAAAAAAAAGCCCCCGTAATAGGCTACATGACGATTAACGTAGCCTATCACGGCTAGATTTGCAAAGTCAGCCATGATAGGCTACGTAAATCGTCACGTAGCCTATCACGGGTGACTTAAAAAAAAAAAAAGTGCGTACGGATAATGGCGGCCCTCATAGGGAGCCGCCATTCACGTTCCTTATTTGGTCGCTGTAGTCTACGTAAAGATTACGTAGACTACAGCGAAAATAAGGGCAACGCTATTTGCGTTGCCCTTATTTTCACTGTAGTCTACGTAAAGATTTACGTAAACTACAGCGACCAAATAAGGAATGCGAATGGCGGCTCCCTATGGGGGCCTCCATTTGCGTACGCACTTTTTTTTTTTTTAAAGTCACCCATGATAGGCTACGTGACGATTTACGTAGCCTATCACGGCTGACTTTGCAGATCTAGCCATGATCGTCTACGTTAATCGTCACATAGCCTATCACGGGGGCGTTTTTTTTTTTAATTTTTAATTTTGCGGCCGGGCGAGGCGAGCTGCCTCCTCCCCAGCCTGAATTTCAGCCGGGCGAGGCGGGAAGCCTCCCCCCCGGCCTGAATTTCGGCCGGGCGATGCGGGAAGCCTCCCCCCCCAGCCTGAACTTCGCGGGGAGAGCAGCAAAGCGCCTCCCCTCCACCGCGAAAAGCTGCGAGACCAGGTAAGTGACTTTCGTGCACCAAGCAGCAACCATACAGAATGTATGTGTATGCATTTGTACTCCATCCCCCATAGGCAATGTTCAGTCCCTTTGCATAATGCACAGAGGTCAGAGGTAGAGACAAATGTCACTATCCCACTCCTCACATGTGGTTTCAGTGGAATTGTTATCTCAACAGGGATTTGGTGTATATCAAATGAGACTTCCACTTTCCCATATGCTGATTGTAGGAGAAGTGTAAGCACATTCAGATGAACACAGGTATAAGGCCCTGTGCAGACCTTCAGACTCAAGTCGCAAAGGTGTATGGGGCAGCCAGGGGCATGGGGATGCTTGGTGGTGGTGGTGGTGGTTGTGTGTGTGTGTGTGCGTGTGTATGTATGTGCTCAGATATCTCCCACCACCTCTTTAGGTCTATGCATGGTACAGGCAAACACCTCACTGTTCTACTGTATTCTTAACAAGTTGTCACTTACAAGCAGCATTACTGCCAAAAAACTTTGTTTATTATCAGGGTGAGTTAGTATTTGAAATTATGGATGTACAAGAATTTAACTTCTGTTCACTAATCTTGCAGACATGTCCTGTCCAGAATCCTGAACACCAACCCAAGCAAAAACACATTGGTTTGAGAAATGTTCGCACATTCCCAAATTTGCAATTATTTTTGAAAATTCTGAAATGCGCGTTTTGAAAAATGTATTTTCTAAGGATGGACGAAAGTCCCTTACCTGGTCCCACAGCTTGCTTCACGGTGGGGGGGAGGCGTTTCTCCCCCAAAATTCTTGGTGGGGGGGAGGTGCCCTGCCCCTCCCGGCCGAAATTCAGGCCAGGGGGGAGGCGCCCCATCCCTCACCACTGAAATTCAGGCCAGGGGGGAGCGCCCCGTCTCCCTGGCTGTGAAATAAAAAAGTAATTTGAAAAAAAAATGTGATAGGCTACGTAACGATTTACGTAGCCTATCACGGCTAGATTTTCAAAGTCAGCCGTGATAGGCTACGTAAATCTTTACGTAGCCTATCAGGCTGACTTTGAGAAAAGAAAAAAAGCGCATACGCAAATGGCGGCACCCATGGGAGCCACCATTTGTGTTCCTTATTTGGGCACGGGTAGTCTACATAAAGATTTATGTAGACTGCGGCGAAAATAAGGCCAGGCTTATTTAATAAGGCTTATTTATTTTCTTAAATAAGAAAATAATCTTATTTTCACTGTAGTCTACGTAAAGCTTTATGTAGACTACCTGTGCCCAAACAAGGAACGCAAATGGCGGTGCCCATGGGCACCGCCATTTGCATACACGCTTTTTTTTTTTTCAAAGTCAACTGTGATAGGCTACGTAAAGATTTACATAGCCTATCACGGCTGACTTTGAAAATCTAGCCGTGATAGCTACGTAAATCGTTACGTAGCCTATCACGTATTGTTTTGTTTTTTTTACTTTACGGGGAAATGGCGGTGGCAGCAGCCAGTCAGAAGACCGGCCGCCGCCACCGCCACCGCCGAAATGCCACCAAAACGCTGCCGGGACCCGCCGCCGAGAGGGACATTCGACAGAGGTAAGTCCCATCCCGTGGGGGGTGGGGGGTGGAGAATTTCCCCACCAATTTCAGGGGGCCGAATGCGTTGGCATTCGACCTCCCGGAGATTCGTGGAGAAATTCTCTGCCATCCCTAGTATTTTCACACTTTAGTCAATGGGGGGAAATGTGAACACTTTGGAAAAATGAACACCAGAATGCGTGCTTTTCCTCCTTGCACAAGCCAAAAAACAGATCAAAAACTAAGATGGGAACAAGGCACTGTGCTACAGTGGTTCCGGTCTGACCTACGGGGCCATTTTCGGAGAGTGACATTGGGTGACTATTCCTTGGCCCCTTGGCAATTCAGCTACAGGGTGCCCTAGGGTACCAACTTGTCCCCAATGTTGTTTATCATCTATATGAAGCCGCTGGAAGCGGTCATTAGGGGATTTGGAGCCAAATGCCATCAGCATGCTGATGACATGCAGCTCTATCTCCCTGTGACATCTGAATCAGGAGAGGCTGTGCAAGTCCTGGATCAGTGCCTAGACGCAGTAATGGGCTGGATGAGGGCCAGTAAACTGGAGCTGAATCCTGGCAAGATAGAAGCTCTGTGGGTGAGTGCTTCCTGGGTCTGGGAGGTAGGCTCATTGCCTGTTCTGGATGGGGTTGCACTCCCTCTGAAAGATCAGGTCCGTAGTCTGGGGGTACTCCTAGATCCTTCATTGTCACTGGAGGCCCAAGTGGTTGCGGCGGCTCGGAGTGCCTTTTACCAGCTTCGGCTGGTTCGCCAGCTATGGCCTGTTCTGGACAGGGATAGCTTGACCATGGTGGTACAGGCATTAGAA
Organism: Heloderma suspectum; assembly: GCF_057233095.1. Classification (NCBI taxonomy): domain Eukaryota; kingdom Metazoa; phylum Chordata; class Lepidosauria; order Squamata; family Helodermatidae; genus Heloderma; species Heloderma suspectum. Next base: position 272,047,837 of record NC_139458.1, read on the forward strand.
ATGTCAAGCCTGGGTAACTGCAATGCGTTCTATGTGGGGCTGCCTTTGAGGCTGGTCCAGAAGCTGGAGCTATAGTGCAGATCGCAGCAGCTTGTCTGTTATTGGGTGCTGCCCCTTTTCATCATGCAACTCCTTTTCTGGGGGAACTGAACTGGCTGCCTATTCTCTACTGGGCCAGGTTTAAAGTTTTAGTCCTGGTGTACAAAGCGCTAAACAACTTGGGACCAGGATACCTGAGAGAGCGCATTCTCCCTTACTAACGTGCCTGGTGACTGAGGTCATCAGTGGGCATGATCCTGGTGGATCCACATGGACCCATGGCCCAACTGGAGTCCATCAGGTAAAGAGCCTTCACTGTGCTGGCCCCCTTCCTGTGGAACTGCCTGCCTTTGGAGGTCGGGCAGGTGCCAATGTTATGTTGCTTTTGGAGCATCCGGAAAACTTTGCTATTTCAAGAAGCCCTCCTAGAGTGACTGGCCACAGTTTATCAAACTTGGTTTTATCAGAACTTCATTTGTCTTTTAAAACATTTTTTAATTATTTTAACATGGTGTTTTTACTCTTTATCCTATTCACTGTTCACCACTCTGAGGTCTTTGGATATGGAGCAGTATACAAATACAATAAATAAATAAATAAATAAGCCAAAACAAGCTTTGAAGTGAATTTTGGAGAATTTCAGTGAGCTGAAAAATTGCTGGTTCACCCATCCCTACTTGAAATACTATCAGTGGGGGCGGGGTGCCTGAAGAATTTTCATAATGTTCAAACATGCCTTTCCTTTGAAATAAAGAAGGTGCTAGAGACTCCTTACCAAAAACATGTAATGGGCAATTTCTGAGGCAGGTGTGCTACTAATGGCTCAACATTTGCTCGACAGAGGGGCAGGAAGATGACAATTTTGCGTTGCATGAGAATCTTTATGCCCCCTTCAAACACTTCGGGAGCAATCTTATGGCTGCTAGAAAGTGGCTAGACGTCCATAGGATTGTTCACTTTCTGCGAACCAACCGTGAGGCCCATGCTCTGAGGTCATTTCCTGGAAAACCAACTTTCCTCCCCTCCCCCACCACCTCATATGTGGGGCAGATTGTCCCCAGGCTCAGCACTCTGAAGAGTAGCACAGAGCGGGACAAAGGGGGCATTCCTGGGGGTGGGGAGGGCAGGGAATGGGGAAGTGCTGGTACGATGCTTCCTATGCATCATCTGGCCTCTTCCCCCACTCTGAAGTCCCATAGCTAGACAACTGCAATCAGCTATCTAGTCATGAATGCAGGGTGGCCGGAGCACTGAGGAGAAGATCCCCTCCATGCTCTGACCACCCTGCATTGGATAGGTGGTCACCTCCAAGGTTGAAAGCGGCCACCTATCCCAATAGGATTGCTCCCTTAGGCATTCAAAGAAAGATGCTGAACAGGAGGGGGCTGCCTGCAGAATGATAGTGATGTAGGTTGTCTGTGACTTTTCCCACATAAAAGGCAAATAAGCATCACTATCTCTTGTAGGGATGTCGGAGAATTTCTCCATGAATCTCCAGGAGGCCAAATGCCAACGCATTCGGCCCCCGAAATTGGTGGAGAAACGGTCCGCCACCCCCCGCCACCCCCCCCGGGATGGGACTTACCTTGCGCAAATGTCCCTGGCGGCGGCGGCTCCCGGCAGCGGTGCAGCGGCCGTGGTGCAACAGCAGTGGCGGCAGCCGGTCTTCCGACCGGCTGCCGCTGCCGCCATTTCCAAGTAAAAAAAACACACACAGAACAAACGTGATAGGCTACGTAAAAATTTATGTAGCCTATCACGGCTTGATTTTCAAAAAACACCGTGATAGGCTATGTAAATGTTTACGTAGTCTATCACGGCTGAATTTGGGGAAAAGAAAAAAAGCGCGTACGCAAATGGCGTGTAGTCTACGTAGACATTTACGTAGACTACGGCAAAAATAAGGGCAACACTATTTGCATTGCCCTTATTTTCACCGTAGTCTATGTAAATGTCTACGTAGACTACACGTCCCCAAATAAGGAACGCAAATGGCAGCGCCCATAGGCGCCACCATTTGTGTATGCGTTTTTTTTCCCCAAATTCAGCCGTCATAGACTACGTAAACATTTACATAGCCTATCACGGCTGACTGCAGGGACGCAAAAGGCGGCCGGCCAGGAGGATTCGTGGCTGGAGGGATGGGGCGCCTCCCCCCCGGCCAGAATTTCAGCCAGAGGGACGGGGCGCCTCCCCCCCGGCCAGAATTTTGGCAGGGAGTGATGGGGCGCCTCCCCCCCATGCAGAATTTTGGGGGGAGGGATGGAGCGCCTCCCCCCCACCGCGAAGCAAGCTGCGGGACCAGGTAAGGGACTTTCGTCCATCCCTACTTAAATGTCCCCTTTCTGCACACCAGTTTGCAATCTGCCTCCCACGTCAAATAATTTTGTTTAAAGTGCATGATTCCTTCAACTTTTTAATATCAAGTGACTAACAAGAATCACTGCTACCCTTTTCATCCATCAGCAGGTTCACCAAGCCTGAAATTAAAAGCCAATCTACAAGGAATCAGTGGGGATGGGGCCATTTTCTTATTTTATTAATTGTTTAGTGCTAAGAGCTTTATAGGGGCATTTTAATCAGTAGCTTTCATTCAGCCTTCCTGTGACTTAAAGTGATTGACAAGTTGTTTTACCTGTCCATGAAAGCAGCTTTACCAGGGACATCCCCTTTCATATATCTGTATTTCCAGAATCAGTGGTTGGAATCGCATTGGCTATGATATGAAGAAGATTATTAGGGCTGTGCACAGACCCCCCATTTCACTTCAGTTGCCACTTCAGACCTTCTGAAGTAGGGATGTAAGAGAATTCTGCCACGGATCTCAGTGAGGCCGAATGCCAGTGCATTTAGCCCCCCGAAATCCATGGCGGAATGGCCTGCCCCCCCCGCCCCCCCACAGATCCCCCCCGGGACAAGACCTACCTGGGGTGGATGTTCTGGGAGGCAGTGCCTACGGCGGCGGCTTCGGTAGTGGCGGCGGCTGGTCTTCCAACCAGCTGCTGCCACCGCCATTTGCAGTCTGGTCATTTGTGTTTCGTTTTTGCTTTTTACATAGACATGATAGGCTACGTAAAGAGTTACGTACCATATCATGCCTGGGTTTTTTTAAAAAAGTGTACGCAAATGGTGGCGGCTACAGCTGCCATTTGTTTTCCTTATTTTTCGCCATCTTAGTCTACAGAAATATTTACGTAGACTATTATAGCAAAAATAAAGGGGAATGCAAATAGTGTAGTGGGCGCTATTTGCGTCCCTTTTTGATTCGCCATTTTAGCCTACATAAATATTTACGTAGGCTAAAATGGCAAATCAAAAACGGATGCAAATAGTGCCCACTATTCTATTTGTGTTCCCCTTTACTTTTGCCGTAATAGTCTACATAATTATTTACATAAAATATTTATGTAGACTAAGATGGCGAAAAATAAGGAACGCAAATGGCGGTGGCCATAGCCGCCGCCATTTGCGTATGCCTTTTTTTTTTAAGGGGTCTAGCAAGAAAGACTGGGAGAACTACAAAGAAAGAGTTGAATTGAGAACCGGGGGGTGGGGGAGCCAAAGAACAAGGCAAGGAAACAAAAACTACTTCTTAATTTTTTCTTATTTTTTTAAAAACAAGAATCTAGGAAGAAGGAAGGAAGGAAGGAAGGAAGGAGAAAGAAAGAAAGAAAGAAAGAAAGAAAGAAAGAGAAAGAAAGAAAGAAAGAAAGAAAGATGAAAAAGAAAGAACTAATGAACTAACAAACTAATAAGAATGGTTGAATAATTCAGAAGGGTGAGGGGGTGCGGGGTGTAGCCAAAAACAAGGCAAGAAAAGGAGGAAAGAGTAAACTACTAAAGTACTAAATGTTTTTGGTATTTAAATAAATAATCTAGAAAAGAAAGCAAGGGAAAAGCTGCATTGGAAGGGCTGGGTGGGAAACAGTACAGCGCACGCGCACACACATACACACACACACACCAGATCCAGCAAAATAACTTAGGGATGCCAGAGAATTCCGTGAGGCCAGTGCATTTGGCCCCTAAAATCCATGGTGGAACGAAGCCCCCACCACCCCGCAAATGGGGCACGAAATGGAGCACTTACCTGGTGAAACAGAGCACTTATTCACTTCCCCATACATAAATATTTACGTAGCCTATCACAGCAAAAAAACATGAACGAAAAAGGCAGCTACCGTAGCTGCCACCATTTGCGTTCCCTTTTTTTGCCATGATAGGCTACGTAAATATTTACGTAGCCTATCACGGCTAACGCAGGGACGCCATTTGCGGACGCAAATGGCAGCAGCTATGGCGGTCGCCATTTGTGTTCCTGTTTTTTCGCTGTGACAGGCTACATAAGTATTTACATAGCCTATCACAGCAAAAAAAGGGAACGGAAATGGTGGCAGCTACAGCAGCCGCCATTTGCGTTCCTGTTTTTTTGCCATTATAGGGTACATAAATATTAGGGATGTACGAAAGTGACTTACCTTTCCGTGGATTATGTTGATGCTGGGGGGAGGCATTCCGTCCCTCCCCCCGGAATCCTGGCCGGGGGGGGAGGCGCTCCGTTCCTCCCCCCCCCGGAATCCTGGCCGGCCGGCTGTGCTCTGCAGCAATTCTGATTTAGTTACACAGCAGTATCAGAGTATTTGATAGGCATTGGATGAATTTGTCAAGCTTGGTTTCACTCAAGTTCTCATTTTTCCAATACTAAGTTTGTTCTGTCCTATTTCCACATCAGATTCGGTGTGTCTTGCATCTTTTAGTGTGCAAGAACATTTGTATACATTCTCATGAACATTGTTTTAAAATATGCAAAATGCAGCCCACCATGATGATAAACATTCCCTTGACAGAATCTTATCAATCCCAGACACATCTGGTGAATGTCAAACTCATAGAGTTATGTTAGTGAATGCTGACAATGACCATTAGATGATTGTCCACAGATCTGTCTGTGTAGTTCTGTAAATGGACAAAGGATTGTCAACATTCCCCTGTGATGACTGACATCTCTCCTGTGACCATCACTTCAAAATGCAAGGGGGCTTATGCATGTCTAAATGCTCCACAAGGCCACAAGTGTCTTTCCTCTTGACAGTAAGCGAATTCTGTCCATTCCTGCTTCTTATTGCACTATTTTTCTCCATGCATGGTTTTAAAACAAATAGAACAAACAAATATTGGATTTGGGAGTAGGGATGTACAGATTGTGTGAAATCCAGTCCATCTGTGTTTCGCAGGTTATCAGGCACCTTTCATTCCATTGTCCACCTAACTACAGAACTGGATTTTTTGTTTCTGAATTTGCACAAATTTGCACATACGAAATGCACAAATTCTCCCCTCCCTTGCGCATTTTCACGCTTTAGCTTATGGGGGAAATGAAATTTTTTTTGCTGGTATTTATTTATTTTAATTTTGCATGTTTTTCTATAACAAAATGTGTGCAAAATTTGGGAAAGGTAGAAAATTGGTCTGCAAATCCATGGAATCCACCTGACAAGGGGAAAGCCACCTGCTGCAGAATCCACAGGTCAGAGTCATGAAAATCCAAACTCCTGTGGCTCTGTTGTGGATTTCCCCAACATCCCTATTTGGGAGTGGAAGTCCCATCTCTGATGTGGACTTACTGTCTAACCTTGGGAACACAGTATGCTTTACCTCATCCCATCAATTAAAAAATAGGAACATTATAGTGCAATCCTATACATGTCTGGTCAGAAATAAACCCCCATCCATTCAACGGGACTTACTCCCAGGTAACTGAATATAAGATCGCAGCCTTAGTGACCTACCTTCCAGCACCATTGTAAGGGGAAACAGAATAAAGGTTATGAAGGATTTGTCAAACTAGGAAATGCTATGTAAGTGGTCTACCAAGGCTCCTCCTCCTACAGGTCTGTGGCAATCTTGTAAATCTTTCTACCTTATCCAGAGAAATCTAGCATTACAATTCATGTCCAATTCTCTTTTTAAGAATAAAGTCCTGTGGCATACAACCATTACACATACTCTTATTTTCTTATTTCACTTACAGGCTAGATTGATGAAATGGAAGTTTCCCAGTCCTTCACTTCTTCTCTTGGGTGGTTTTGTAATAAATATTTGAAATGCCTTGACTCAACCAAACAACTCTTGTCATTTGTTTCTCACTGGGAGAAGCAGGATTTTCACAGGCACCTTTGAACATGAAGCTCCACGACATTGATGGGCAAAAAATGAAGCAGTTACTTGGGACCTTTAAAAAGTTCTGATTCTGGATGTAGGAGGTTACAGAATGTTTGAATGTAAAGAGCTGGGTTCAAGTCCAGCTAGTAAGAGAAAGCAGAGGTGCTCTGATTTATTGTGGTTACACTGGATTAAAAAAAAAAAGTGGTAGCAAACATGAAACCTGCCTATGAATCCCATTCAGATGTTTCTTGCCTCTCACAGGATGTCCTGTGCAAGATTACCAGGAGGCTCATCATCAAGTGGGGATTGCATGGAGTGTCAATTGTATATACTGGAGACTTCACATGGGGTATGGAAATGCAGTCACTGTAGGGTGGCCGCTTACACATTGCCAAAAAAGAACTGCATCACTAAAAAGGCGGACAAAAGAGGACACCTGTTTGCATAATTTCTTATTTATTACATTTATATCCTGCCTTTTATGCTCATTTAAGGAGCCCAAGGCAGCATACATAATCCTTCTCCTCTCCATTTTGTCCCCACAACAACAACCCTGTGAGGTAGGTTGGGCTGAGAGTCTGACTGGCCCAAAGTCACCCAGTGAGCTTCAATGGCCGAGTGGAGACTAGAACCCGGATCTCCCAACACCCAGTCCAACACTCTATCCACTACACCACACTGGCTCTCAGTGCCTATGCAAACTTATATGTATAGATCTAAAATCAGAAATAATTAATATAGTTTAAATAATAATAAAAAAAATTGTGACACCTTACAGACTAAAAAATTTATTGTGGTATAAGCTTTCACGGACTACAGCCAGGGATGTCAAAGAAATACTTACATAACCTATCACGGCAAAGAGCTGGGGAGCAAATGGCATAGCGGGCACCATTTGCGTCCCTGCTCTTTGCCATGATAGGTTACATAAATACTTACATAGCCTATCATAGCTGCCTGCAAGGACGCAAATGGTGGCTGCTACGACGGCCACCATTTGCGGCCGCAGCAGCCCAGCAGCGGCCAGCCGGGAGACTAGCTGGAGCTGCCGCCGCCGCATCCACCCCAGGTAAGCTCTGTCCCAGGGGGATTCTGTGGGGGGGGGCAGGAGGCCATTCCGCCACGGATTCCAGGGGGCTGGATTTTAAAGAATCCAGCCTCACTGGAGTCCTTGGCGGAATTCTCTGACATCCCTAGCAATTAGAAATCTCCAGGCAATCACTTCATGCAAGGTCAGATCTGAGCTGGCATGGCCAGCAGGCATGGCCCATGCCCTTCTCATGCATTAGTGTACCCTGTTCATGCTTAAAGCCTGATCATGGCTACAGTGGCACCAAGAAAGAGAAGCCAGGATGGGACATGCAGAGGAAGGTTGTGCAGATAGATGGCTGTGTATGCAGAGGATGGCTGTGTGGGTAGATGGTTGTGCGGATAGATGGCTGTGCTTGCAGAGGATGGCTGTGCAGATAGGAGGCTGTAGGATATCAGGGGTAATCAATGGGCTTAAATGCTAACTCCTTTACTCCATGAAAACGAATGGATGACATTGACACGAAACACCATGCATTGTAATAACAGTTCTTCCCAGTGTTGTTGTTGATGTTGTTTTATTTATGTATACCCCGCCTTTTTCCCAGTACTGGGACACAAGGTGGCTTACAAAAATTAAAACATATACAGTTATAACATATGAAAATATACAAAAGTTAAAATATAAATTAAAAAACAATACAATTAAAATTATATTAAAACATTAAAACAGCATTTTAAAACAGCCTTTTAGCAGCTTACTCCCAGGTTCCAACTATGTCCCAAAAGCCTGCTGGAACAAGAATGCTTTAGCCTGCCTCCGGAAACACATCAAGGAGTGAGCCATTCTAGCACCCCTGGGAAGGGTGTTCCACAGCCATGGATAGGGATGGCAGAGAAATCCGCCATGGACTCGAATGAGGCCGGATTCTTTAGAATCCGGCCCCCTGGAGTCTGTGGCGGAATGGACTACTCCCCCCTGCCATCCCATGAACTAAGCTCAGGATGGACCCTACCTGGCACCGGCTGGTCCGGGTCCGTCCTCTTTGTTCTGTAGCCATCCGCTGCCAGGCTGCGGACGCAAATGGCATCCAGCATAGCGGACGCCATTTGCGTCCCTGCTCTTTGCCGTGATTGTCTACATAAATATTTATGTAGCCTATTATGGCAAAGAGCAGGGATGCAAATGGCGTAGCAGATGCCATTTGCATCCCTGCCCTTTGCAGTGATAGGCTATGTAAATATTTATGTAGACAATCATGGCAAAGGGCAGGGACACAAATGGCATCCCCTACACTGGATGCCATTTGAGGCCACAGCCTGGCAGCGGACAGAAGTCCAGCTGTGGACAGCCCCAGCCGGCAGCTCTGTGGACTCACCACGGAGTGGAACCGGCTGGGGAGGATTCCGGGGGGAGGGACGGATCACCTCCCCCCCCAGCGGACCCTGGAGCGGACTGGTAAGTGGGGTTTGTACATCCCTAGCCATGGGGCAGCCTCTGAGAAGGCTTTCTCCCGGGTTCCCACCAAACATGCCAGTGACAGTGGTGGGACTGAGAGGAGGGCCTCCCCGGAAGATCTCAGGACACAGGCAGGTTCATAAGGGAGGATATGATCTTTCAGATAACCTGGACTGGAGCCATATAGGGCTTTATAGGTCATAGCCAGCACTTCGAATTGTGCCCGGAAACAGACTGGAAGCCAGTGAAGCTGTTTTAACAAGGGGGTTGTTGCATGTGGGGAAACTGGGCAAGAATGCCATGAACAGCTGCTGCTAGCCTGCACTATTTAACCTGCACACTTCTGGGCTGTCTCTGCCTCTACCACTTCCAATTGATGCCCTTCTCCTCTGACTCTTCCTGTTTTGAACAGATATGCTGGCAAACTCCTGTATAGAGATAGCCAACTGTGTCGTGTCTACAAAAGACTGAAAGCTTTCCAGTGAAACCTCCCCTTTGATCAACTATTCCTTTGCACATGAATGCTTATTTTGTTCAGATATTTGGTATGTCTGAATTTTTACCCAGAATCACAAACAAGATAGTTTGCTTTTGAGTAAGCTTTGGGATAGATTATATGGTAGATAGGTAGGTAGGTAGGTAGGTAGGTAGGTAGGTAGGTAAGTAGGATATGCATTGGATTTGGACGTTGGATTTGGAAAAGTCCAAAGGCCCCAAAGACGCAGGCCACTTCTGTCTGGTTCTGTTGCTTCCTGAAGAGAACTGGGCTTCCACCCCAAACCAACAGAACCAAAGCTATTGAAGAATGATGTTTTGTTAGCAACTTGTGTTTCAGATATGATCCGTGCCCACATACTTTGTATCTCCAAATAGTATTTTTTGGTTTTGTTTCTCTAAATGCTGCAGGGAGAGGGATGAAGTACAGTGGAGTGACTAACAGATCCACCTTCTAATTTTAGGTCATGTTTACCAGGGGCTGCAATCACTGTCCTTTGGGGGAGGGCAAAGATGGGACCACGAGGTGGCCATTCTTCCAATACCACCAGGCTTCACTATGGAGGGAAAAAAAAAAGCCCTTAAAATGGTTTTAAGTCTTCATGACTCCTAGGTCTTGTAGCTATCCTGAATAATGATCAGTGTCCATCACACAACATCATCCCTTTTTCTCTCTCCCTCTGGGGCACAATTGGGAAACAGCTCCTGAAGGAAGCCACTGCCCACCCCCACCCCCCAGTAATTACTTATAGCTCAAACTCAAGCCATTTAAAATGTTTATGTCCCATTTTCTGCCTTAAATAAGGCACTCAAAGCAGCTCACAATCACTAAAACAATTTTAAAACATTAAAAAGAAAGACATTAAACATACACCCAAAAAAACTCACAAAAGGAGATGGTAAATAGTTTTAAAAGATTGCATCCAAAAGCCAGGCAGAGGGCTTTAGGGAGCAGGATAAAATGAATTTGGCCTTTATTTTAGGAATGTCAGAGAATTCCTCCATGGATCTCAGGGGGGCCGAATTCTGGTGAATTCGGCCCCCTGGAATCCATGCCGGAATGGAGCCCCCTGCCCCTCCACCCTGCGAAAGCCCCGCGAAACGGAGCCTACCTGGCTGCAACTCTGGCTGCGGCTTCAGTAGGGATGGCAGAGAATTCCATCACAGATTTCAGTGAGGCTGAATGCACTGGCATTCAGCCCCCCAAAATCCATGGCAGAATGGCCTCCTCCCCCCCCCCACGGATTCCCCCCGGGACGAAGCTTACCTGGGGCGGATGTTCCGGATGGCGGAGGCTCCGGCGGAGGCTGGTCTTTCGACCGGCTGCCATAGCCACCATTTGCATCCTGGTCTTTGCTGTGATAGTCTATGTAAGTATTTACGTAGCCTATCACAGCAAGCCAAGGGAAAAAAAAAATGCCATACGCAAATGGCGGCAGCTACAGCAGCCACCATTTACGTTCCATATTTTTCGCCATTTTAGCCTACATGAATATTTACATAGGCTATTACGGTGAAAAAAAAAGTGGAACGCAAATAGCATAGTGGGCGCTATTTGCGTTCCTTTTTTTCCCCATGGTTTTAGCCTACGTAAATTTATGTAAGCTATTATGGCAAAAAAAAGGAACACAAATAGCGCCCACTACGCTATTTGCGTTCCCCTTTTTTTTCACCATAATAGCCTATGTAAATGGCTGCCGCCATTTGTGTATGCTTCTTTTTTTTGCCCAGCTGTGATAGGCTACAGAAATACTTACGTAGCCTATCACGGCAGCCTGGCTGGACACAAATGGCAGCCGCTACAGCAGCCGCCATTTGCATCCGCAACAACCCGTCTGTGCCCGGAACTCTGGCTGCGGGCGGCCGTGGCCGGCTGCTTGCAGAGCTGCTGCAGAGCGGAGCTGGCCGGGCAGGATTCCAGGGGGGAGGACCAGATCGCCTCCCCCCCCATCAAGGATTCTGGGGGGAGGGACAGAGCGCCTTCCCCCCACAGCGAATCAATTCCGCAAAAATGGTAAGTGACTTTCGTACATCCCTAGGCTTCAGCTCCGGCAGTGGTTGTGGCGGCGGCAGCTCCGGCTGCAGCCAGGCTGGTGTGGACGCAAATGGCATCCTGAGTAGCGGACGCCATTTGTGTCCCTATGGTAGCCTGTGATAGGCTACGTAAATATTTACATAGCCTATCACAGCTAAAGCAGGGATGCAACTGCTGTCCCCTACTCAGGACATCATTTGCGTCCGCACCAGCCCAGCAGCAGCCAGAGCAGCCGCCTCCACCACCACTGGAGCTGAAGCCAGGTAGGCTCCGTTTCGCGGGGCTTTCGTGGGGTGGAGGGGCAGGAGGATCCATTCTGCCATGGATTCCGGGGGGCCAAATGCTGCCAGGCTGGTGCGGACACAAATGACGTCCTGAGTAGGGGACACCATTTGTGTCCCTTTGGTAGCCCGTGATAGGCTACGTAAATACTTACTTAGCCTATCACGGATAAAACGGGAACACAAATGGCGTGGGGACCCCATTTGCATCCCTGCTTTAGCATGGCTGCCTTTACCATGATAGGCCATGTAAATACTTACGTAGCCTATCATGGCAAAGAGCAGGGGTGCAAATGGCGTAGCGGCCACCATTTACGTCCCTGCTCTTTGCTGTGATGGGGTACGTAAATACTTGCATAGCCTATCACGGCTGCCTGCAAGGACACAAATGGCGGCAACTACAATGGCCACCATTTCCGTCCACAGAGCCGCCGCGGTGCGGAGCCGGCCAGGGAGGATTCCGGGGGGAGGGATGGAGTGCCTCCCCCCCACCGTGGATGGCCCGGTGCGGAATAAGGTAAGTGTTTCATACATCCCTACTTTATTTCTATAGATGTCACTATTAGGCATGTCAGAGAATTCCACCATGGACTCCAGTGAGGCCGGATTCTTTAGAATCCAGCCCCCTAGAGTCCATGGCGGAACAGCCTCCCCCCACCACCACCCTGCAGAATCCCCCCGGGATTGATCTACCTGATGGCGGATGCGGAAGTGGCGGCAGATGAAGCAGCCGTCATAGTGGCCATCATTTGCGTCCCTACGCTTTTCCGTCATAGGCTACGTATACATTTATGTAGCCTATCACAGCTAAAGCAGGGATGCAAATGGCGTCCCCTATGCCATTTGCATCCCCGCTTTAGCTGTGACAGGCTATGTAAATATTTACGTAGCCTATCACGGGCTAGCATACGGATGGAAATGGCATCCCCTATGCAGGATGCCATTTGCATCTGCAGCAGCCTGGCAGCAGGTGGAGGCTGCAGATCAGCCCGGCCAGTGGCTCCACAGACTGGCCGTGGAGTAGAGCCGGCTGGGCAGGATTCTGGAGGGGAGGAACGGATCGCCTCTCCCCTCCATCGAGGATCCCGGGGGGAGGAACAGATCGCCTCCCCCCACCTGTGGGCCCCAGTGGAGCCAGGTAAGTGGGGTTTCGTACACCCCTAGTCACTATTAGGGTTTGCGGAGAATTTCTCCCTGAAACTTCGGGGGGCCGAGCGCCAACGTGTTCGGCCCCCCGAACAAGTTTCGGGGAGAAATTCTCGGGCCCCCCCGTCCCCCGCACCCCCCCGGGACGGGACTTACCTTTGGCGAATGTCCCTCCCGGCGGCGGGTCCGGCCGGCGGTTCGGCGGGTGTTCGTCCGGGGTGGGAGCGGCAGCTGGTCTTTCGACCGGCTGCCGCCGCCGCCATTCCAAGAAAAGAAAAAAGAAAAAAACGCCCCCGTGATAGGCTACGTGACGATTAATGTAGCCTATCATGGCTAGATTTGCAAAGTCAGCCGTGATAGGCTACGTAAATCGTCACGTAGCCTATCACGGGTGACTTTAAAAAAAAAAAAGCATGTACAGATAATGGCGGCCCCCATAGCGAGCCGCCATTCGCGTTCTTTATTTGGTCGCTGTAGTCTACGTAAAGATTTACGTAGACTACGGCGACCAAATAAGGAACGCGAATGGCGGCTCCCTATGGGGGCCGCCATTTGCGTACGTGCTTTTTTTTTTTTTTAAAGTCACCCGTGATAGGCTACGTGACGATTAACGTAGCCTATCACGGCTGATAGGCTATGTTAATCGTCACGTAGCCTATCACGGGGACGTTTTTTTTTTTAAAAAAAAACTTTTTAGTTCGCGGCCGGGCGAGGCGAGGCGCCTCCTCCCCGGCCTGAATTTCGGCCAGGCGAGGCAGGAAGCCTCCCCCCCCCAGCCTGAACTTCGTGGGGGGAGCAGCGAAGCACCACCCCCCCACCGCGAAAAGCTTCGAGAACAGGTAAGTGACTTTCGTCCATCCCTAGTCACTATGGACGTTTGATTTTTATTTCCTGGCTTGGAGATACTAACCTGAGGGATCTTCATATTTGTTTCAAATACATGGCAAGCATAATGACATAATTAGATTTTGATTTTAACCTGAGCAGGAGAATTCCTCTCCTCCACCTCCCCTCCCGGGCTCATCCCTTCCCCCCGCACAAAAAAAAATATCCTGTATCACATAAAAGTGATACAATGGCAGAAAATAAATGTTTTAAAATAGCTATAAAAATAAAATATACAAAAGTGTCCCTCTTGAAGTCTGCTGGCTCTCCTGTGGGCCTCCAAAATTCAGCATCAAGAGCTAATTTATTCACAAGATACCTGATTTTTAAATCTGTGAAGCATTTACTTGCACCCAACGTAAAGGATGCTGTTGTGCAGTGAATATTTATTTGTAAATAGCACAGCAATCCATTATGGAAACTAGGAGAAGCAGCCCCATGCAGTCATGAAGTCCAAAGTAATCTGTCTTTATTACTGTCTACTGAGGACTGATCGTTGGCAGCAGCTATAGCAAGAAACTATCCAGAAGCTCTTTGGTGTGTATTAATAATTGGGGGTTGAATGTGAATGATACTGGAAACTGTACAGAGCAGATTTCTCATTCTGTAAACAGCAACTCATCAAGAGTTGTGTGTTGTTTTTAATCCGAGCTTTTACAAAATTGAATGTACCAAGGAAGTGTATTCATTCAAGACCCATTTTCAGCTGTGTGACCTAGTGCATATTGCAAGAACTTTGCACCTGGATTTGGCTTGTTGTAGGACTGTATGAACATTTTTGTTGTTGCTCACAAAACCTGTGAGTATGCCCTGCTTGAAATCCTGAACATGAGTGTGAGCATGTGTTTGATGAAAATATTTGCAAATTGCTGAACGTGTGCTTGCATTCAATTTGCACAAATTCCCCAGTTTGCTTTAATGCAAATTTCCTAATTTGTGCAAATTTCCCCTGTAGACTGAATTGCCCCCACTTTTATTTATAGAGGGAAGTTGCATAAATTAGGAAATGTGTGCAAATTTGGGGAGAGTTGCACAAATTTCACATTCAATTGCTGCTCGATTTGTGCATTTTCCCATTTGCACAAAGTGACCTGCGATTGCAAATGCGAACAAGAATTGAGCATGAGACAAATGGTGAGACTATATTCAGCGAATCCTAGCGATCTTGAACATCATTCATTTGCCCATTGCTACTTTGCTGCGGAATATTTAGAAGACGCTTGTGACTACTACCATGTAATATCTGAATCTAGACACAATGCTAAATTTACTTGCTAAGAAGTACTCACAGAAGTAAGTGGTACCTACTTCTGAGTAAACATACCCAGTTCATGCTTAATTTAATTCAAGGCTGGGGAACCTGTGGCCCTCCAGATGTAGTTGGACTCCAATTCCCATCAGCCCCTGCCAACCTGGCCAATGATGAGGGATTATGGGAATAGGAGTTATCAACATCTAGAGGGCCACTAGGGTGGCCACTTGTGAATTGCCCCAAAAGAGAAGAAAAGACGACACCTACGTATATACATACAATTTGCATGTGCCATTTATATGGAAAGATGCACATTTAGAAATTATAATTGTAATTTAAATAGAAATACGGTGCATCTCACCATAGTGTTTTAAGGCGGTGATGAGGGGACCTGTGGTGCCTTGCTCAGTCTTAGGGATGTACGAAAGTCACTTACCTTTTACGAAATTTGATTTGCGGTGCAGGGGGAGGCGCTCTGTCCCTCCCCCTGAAATTCTGCCTGGGGGGGAGGCGTCCTGTCCCTCCTCCCCGAAATTCTGGCTGGAGGGGAAGCGCCCCGTCCCTCCCACCGCAAATCCTGGCCGGCCGGGTCTGCAAATGGCGGTGGCCGTAGCCGCCGCCATTTGCGTCCCTGCAGTCAGCCGTGATAGGCTACATAAATGTTTACGTAGC
Organism: Heloderma suspectum; assembly: GCF_057233095.1. Lineage (NCBI taxonomy): Eukaryota > Metazoa > Chordata > Lepidosauria > Squamata > Helodermatidae > Heloderma > Heloderma suspectum. The sequence continues at coordinate 272,063,295 of NC_139458.1, forward strand.
CTATCACAGCTGAGTTAAAAAAAAAACCACACGTACGCAAATGGCGGTGCCCATGGGCGCCGCCATTTGCGTTCCTTATTTTGGCACGTCTAGTCTACGTAAACATTTACATAGACTACAGCGAAAATAAGGGGAACGCTACGCTATTTGCATTCCCCTTATTTTCGCCGTAGTCTACGTAAATGTTTACATAGACTAGACATGTCAAAATAAGGAACGCAAATGGTGGCGCCCATGGGCGCCGCCATTTGCGTACATGCAGTTTTTTCTTTTTTTTAACTCAGCCGTGATAGGCTACATAAACATTTATGTAGCCTATCACGGTATTTTTTAAAAATCTAGCCATGATAGGCTACGTAAATCTTTATGTAGCCTATCACTTTTTTTTTTTTACACTTGGAAATGGCGGCAGTGGCAGCTGGTCGGAAGACCAGCCGCTGCAGCCGCCGCTGCCGCACTGCCACCACACCACCGCCGCACCGCCGCCGGAGCCGCTGCCACTGCTGCCAGGGAGATTCGCCCAAGGTAAGTGCCGTCCCGGGGGGGCGGGGGGGCAGACCATTTCACTACCGATTTCGGGGGGCCGAATGCGCTGGCATTCGGCCTCCCCAAGATTCGTGGCGAAATTCTCTGACATCCCTACTCAGCCTACTCTCCAGGTGCTGTTGATGGGCAGCTTCAAGGCCCAGCTCTTCCTTCTGATGGTTCTTTATCATTATCTCTGGACTTGGACTGGGCAACCCTTCAAATAGAGAATGGAGAAAAGGTGGGGTGTCATGTAAATGTAATAATAAATATATAAACCATATAAATACCTGGATTGGGCCCAATATGTTGACCTTTTGAAAATTCAGTACTGAACCAGAATAGGATATGGAGATAGAGAGATGGTAATGCAAAAAAAAGAAGTGGCTGAATAATAAAAAAGGGTTTTATTCAAAGCCACTTATAACAGTAGAAATAATAGTGAAAATTATAGATGATCAGGATAAAAGGATGCTAAGGATTTGAAGGAAACAGAAGGAAAGAAAGGACACAAAATGAGAAGCTATTATCAGTGGATGGAAAAGACCAAAGGAAAGAAGCTTCCTAAGAGACTGGGGTGGTGCAGTGGGGGAGGGAAAGAAGGAAGAAAGTGCTCAAGAGAGCTTCAGCCAGATCAGTATTGAATTAGGCACTTTGATACAAATGAAAAAAGAAAAGTAAAAGTAAATGACTGCTCAGTGCTTCAGGGCATGAGAGAAATGAGAGAGGTCAGATGGCAGAAGCAGAGGCAAATCTTAGAACAACTTTGTGTATCTAATGATATTTAATAACAGAAATTGCTAAAGGAATGCTAGAAGGGCATTAAAAATTGATATTTGAAAGAAAAAAAAACTGTGAGAATATGTAAACTCTCTGAAGAGCAGAAAGAACTAGTATGTACATTTTAAAAGCCTATCTTAAAATATCTTCTGTGCCTGTCAACATCTCGAGGAAGCCACTGTGTGAAATCATGCAGGGATTTGGAGCTAAATGCCACCAATAAGGTGGTTACACTCTGCTCTATCACTCCTTATTAATTTAGTAATTTATTATTTAATTTCTATCCCGCCTTTCTATCAAGTCTGAGTCAAATCTGGGGGTTGGTGCACACCTCCCCTACATAGTTAGGGGGAAATTATGAGTCATCAACTAGGATATTGATAATATTGAGGCAGAAAATTGTGGCTTCCAAATATAACACCCCAGTCCTAATGGAGACATAAGTATGTTTAGGATTGTCGCATAATAATAAATATTGGTATATGTACAAACAGCGAAGTGGTTATGCATTTAATGGAAGCTGAATATTATATTGAATAAGAGCCATTAAGGATTTATGGGCAGGGTTTATTAAGGAGAATACAGTCCATAGATGTAGATCATTTAGAAAACATGGGAAACTGCAGATATCTAGTCTAATTCTCCCTGAGCCAATAAAATTGTACCTGGATTGTTCAAAATGAAGATCTAAAGCCTATATTACTGAAACAAATATTTAAAAAATTAAAATAAATTGATGCACATAGAAAACCACCATGTCAGGTAGAACCCTTCCCTCTAATATTTAGTTTTCTATGCAGAAGGGAAGTTTTGGAGTAGGGAGGGGGGTTAGGAAGCACAGTATTCACACACATGATGTGGCAGATCAGTCAAATCTTTCATATTTTCATCATGTTACCCCTACTACCAATTAGGAAATTCTATAATCAAATCTCTCCAAGAGAATTCTGGAATTAAAAATAAGATCCCAATGGCTAATGCAACAGAGCTTGGCCTTCTGACCTGTGGATTGTAAAGGTGTCACATCTCTGAAGTTTGCCAGATGAGAGACATCAATATCAGGCCATTAGAGATTAGTCATTAGCACCCTGTACTGATAAGAACAGTGCCCTAACCACTGATGCCGAAGAAGCTGAGGTTGATCGGTTCTATGAAGACCTACAACACCTTCTAGAACTAATACCAAAAAAAGATGTCAAAAAAATCTTCATAGGGGATTGGAATGCTAAAGTAGGAAGTCAAGAAATCACCGGGATAACAGGCAGGCATGGACTTGGTGTACAAAATGAAGCAGGACAAAAGCTAATAGGGTTTTGCCAAGAGAACACGCTGATCATTGCAAACACTCTTTTCCAACAGCACAAGAAACGACTCTACACATGGACATCACCAGATGGTCAATATCGAAATCAGATTGATTATGTCCTTTGCAGCCAAAGATGGAGAAGCTCCATACAGTCAGTAAAAACAAGACCTGGAGCTGACTGTGGCTCAGATCATGAGCTTCTTATCACAAAATTTCAGCTTAAATTGAAGAACGTAGGGAAAACCACTAAACCATTCAGGTGTGACCTAAATCATATCCCTTATGAATATGCAGTGGAGGTGACAAATAGATTTCAGGGATTAGACCTGATAGACAGAGTGCCTGAGGAACTATGGACAGAGGTCCGTAACATTGTTCAGGAGGCAGCAACTCAATCCATCCCAAAGAAAAAAAAATGCAAGAAAGCCAAGTGGCTGTCTGATGAGGCTTTACAAGTAGCTGAGGAAAGAAGGGAAGTGAAAAGCAAGGGAGAAAGGGGAAGATATATCCAACTGAATGCAGAGTTCCAGAGAATAGCAAGGAGAGACAAGAAGGCCTTCTTAAATGAACAATGCAAAGAAATCGAGGAAAACAACAGAATGGGAAAGACTAGAGATCTCTTCAAGAAAACTGGAGATCAGAAGGGAACGTTTTGTGCAAAGACGGGCATGATAAAGGACAAAGAAGGCAGGGACCTAACAGAAGTAGATGAGATTAAGAAGAGGTGGAAAGAATACACAGAAGAACTATACAGGAAAGATCTGAATGTCCCTGATAGCCATGATAATGCGGTCACTGAACTTGAGCTGGACATCCTAGAGAGTGAAGTCAAGTGGGCCTTAGGAAGCATTAGTAACAACAAAGCTAGCGGAGATGACAGTCTTCCAGCTGAGCAATTTAAGATCCTAAAAGATGATGCTGTTAAAATGCTGCACTCAATATGCCAACAAATTTGGAACACTCAACAGTGGCCGCAAGACTGGAAAAGGTCAGTTTACATTCCAGTTCCAAAGAAGGGCAATGCCAAAGAGTGTTCAAACTACCGCACAATTGCGCTCATTTCACATGCCAGCAAGGTGATGCTCAAAATCCTACAAGCTAGGCTTCAGCAGTATGTGAACCGAGAACTACCGGAAGTACAAGCTGGGTTTCGAAGAGGCAGAGGAACTAGAGATCAAATCGCCAACATTCGCTGGATCATGGAGAAAGCAAGAGAATTCCAGAAAAATCATCTATTTCTGCTTCACTGACTACGCTAAAGCCTTTGATTGTGTGGATCACAACAAACTGTGACAAATTCTTAAAGTGATGGGAGTACCAGACCACCTTACCTGTCTCCTGAGAAACCTGTACGAGGGTCAAGAAGCAACAGTAAGAACCAGACAGGGAACAACCAATTGGTTCAAAATTGGGAAAGGAGTATGACAAGGCTGCATATTGTCACCCTGCTTATTTAACTTATATGCAGAGTACATCATGAGAAACGCCAGGTTGGATGAATCACAGGTTGGAATTAAGATTGCCGGGAGAATTATCAACAACCTCCAATATGCAGATGATACCACCCTAATGGCAGAAAGCGAAGAGGATCTAAAGAGCCTCTTGTTGAGGGTGAAAGTAGAGAGTGCAAAAGCTGGTTTGAAACTCAACATTAACAAAACTAAGATTATGGCATCTGGCCCCATCACTTCTTGGCATATAGAAAGGGAAGAAATGGAAGCTGTGACAGATTTTATTTTCTTGGGCTCCAAGATCACCACAGACAGTGACTGTAGCCATGAAATTAAAAGATGCTTGCTCCTTGGGAGGAAAGCTATGGTAAACTGAGACAGCATAGTAAGAAGCAGAGACATCACCTTGCCCACAAAGGTCAGTCTAATCAAAGCTATGGTTTTCCCAGTAGTAACGTATGGCTGTGAGAGCTGGACTATAAGGAAGGCTGAGCACCAAACACTGGATGCTTTTGAACTGTGGTGCTGGAGAAGACTCTTACGAGTGCCCTGGACTGCAAGGAGGTCAAAACAGTCCATCCTAAAGGAAATCAACCCTGAGTGCTCATTGGAAGGACAAATACTGAAGCTGAAGCTCAAATATTTTGGCCACCTAATGCGAAGAGAAAACTCTCTGGAAAAGACCCTGATGCTGGGAAAGACTGAAGGCAAAAGGAGAAGGGGACGGCAGAGGATGAGATGGCTAGATAGCATCACTGATGCAATGAATATGAACTTGAGCACGCTCCGGGAGAGAGCGCAGGACAGGAAGGCCTGGCGTGCTATGGTCCATGGGGTCACGAAGAGTCGGACACGACTGAACGACTGAACAACAACTGATAAATAAGAAAAGAATTTTCTAGTAATGTCTTCCACTTAGCATCCTTTAAGAGGGTACCATAAAACAATTAGCTACATAACAAAGCTAGATGGTCCATCAGATAAGTAACCAGAAGCCTCTTCCCAAATCTTAAATAGAAGATATGTAATAAGAAAACAGGTTTATAAAACAGGAAGATATCAAGGAAATGATTTTTGTATCAGAGACATGCGTCACCTGTAACATGGCAAGGAAGGCTAAAATGTTTGCTTAAGTAGGTTGTTAACACTCATTAAAGTTGTTAAGAAGCTTAATTCAATAATCTTATTGAGACATATGGATATTAGAAATGCTATCTTATTTCTTAGATAAGTAATATAAATAGTAGGGATGTATGAAACACCTACCTGGCTCCACGCAGGGCAATCTGCGGTGGGGGGGAGGCGCTCCTTGCCTCCCCCCAGAATCCTCGACAGGGGGGAGGCGATCCGGTCCTCCCCCCTGGAATCCTGCCTGGCCAGCTCCACTCCGTGGCCAAGCCGCAGAGCCACAGGCCAACTCCAGCCGCCCGCAGCCAGACATCCAGCCGCTGGGCAGCCCTGCAGGGATGCAAATGGCGGCTGTTGTAGCCGCCGCCTTTTGCATCCCTCTATTGAGCCATGATAGACTACGGAAATATTTACGTAGCCTATGACGGCAAGGGGAAAAACCCCAGCATACGCAAATGGCGGTAGCTGCCACTATTTGCGTACGTTGGGTTTTTTTCCCCCCCTACCGTGATAGGCTACGTAAGTTTTTACGTAGCCTATCACGGCAGGGGAAAAAACCCCAGCATACGCAAATGATGGTAGCTGCCGCCATTTGCATACGCTGGGTTCCTCACCCCCCCCCACTGTGATAGGCTATGCAAATACTTACGTTGCCTATCATGGCCTCCGCAGGGACACAAATGGCATCCCTGCATTAGCCATGATAGGCTACGTAAGTATTTATGTAGCCTATCATGGCTATGAAGAGGAGGAAGCGAATGGCGGCCACAGGACGGCCGCCAGTCGCAAAGCAGCGCGGACGGGAGCAGGTAAGTGCTCCATTTTGCGTGCCTTTCATGGGGTGGGGGTGGCAGGGACTTTGTCCCACGCACCTTTGGTAGGGTAGGGGGGCGGGTGCTTTGTTCCACAATGGATTTTGGGGGGTTGAATGAACTGGCATTTGGCCTCACCAAGATCCATTGCGGAATTGTCTGACATCACTTATAAATAGTAGTGAAAATAGTTTGAACATATTTCATAACATCCAAAAAGTATTAGGGATGTGCAAAAGTCACTTACCTTTTCGAAGGGGTGATTCACAGTGCGGGGGAGGTGCTCAGCACCTCCTCCCAAATCCTAACCCAGCCAGCTCCACTCCATGGCAACTCCTGGAGCCTGCAGATGCAACTGGTGGCAGCTACAGTGTCTGCCATTTGCGTACCTGTTTTTTTGCCATGATAGGCTACATAAATATTTATGTAGCCTATCACGGTGAAAGACAGGGGTGCAAATGGTGGCCGCTATGCCATTTGCACCCCGTCTTTCTCCGTGATAGTCTACGTAAATATTTACGTAGCCTATCATGGCAAAAAAACAGGAACGCAAATGGTGGCCACCGTAGCCACCACCATTTGCGTTCCCTTTTTTGCCATGATAGGCTACATAAATATTTATGTAGCCTATCACGGTGAAAGACAGGGGTGCAAATGGTGGCCGCTATGCCATTTGCACCCCGTCTTTCTCCGTGATAGTCTACGTAAATATTTACGTAGCCTATCATGGCAAAAAAACAGGAACGCAAATGGTGGCCACCGTAGCCACCACCATTTGCGTTCCCTTTTTTGCCATGATAGGCTACATAAATATTTACGTAGCCTATCACGGCCTCCGCAGGGATGCATTCGGCCCCCCGAAACCCATGGCAGAACGGCCTCCCACCCCCGCCACCCTGCGGAGTCCCCCCGGGACAAAGCTTACCTGGGGCAGAGGCGGCGGTGGCTCTGGCGGCGGCTCTGGCAGTGGTGGCTGGTTTCTTGGCAGGCTGCTGTGGCCACAAATGGTGGCCATCGTAGCGGCTGCCATTTGCGTCCTGCCAGGCTGCCGTGATAGGCTATGTAAGTATTTACGTAGCCTATCACGGTAAAGGCAGCCATGCAAATGGCATCGTGGCTGCCATTTTCATGGCTGCCATTACCATGATAGGCTATGTAAATACTTACGTAGCCTATCATGGCAGCCTGGCAGGATGCAAATGGTGGCGGAACTCCAGCTGCGAATGGCCCTGGCCGGCGGCTCTGCAGAGCTGCCGTGGAGCAGAGCCAGCCAGGGAGGATTCGGGGGGGATGGAGCGCCTCCCCCCCACCGCAGATGCCCCTGCATGGAGCCAGATAAGGGATTCGTACATCCCTAAGGCTACGTAAGTATTTATGTAGCCTATCACGACAAAAATGGGGAAGCGAATGGCAGCCGCAGATGCAGCCGCCATTCACAAAGCAGCGCTAATGGCAGCAGGTAAGTGCTCCGTTTCGCATTGGGATGTCAGAGAATTTCACCATGAATCTCGGGGAGGCCAAATGCCAGCGCATTCAGCCCCCTGAAATTAGTGGCAAAACGGTCTGCCCCCCCGCCCCCCCTGGGATGGGACTTACCTTGTGCGAATGTCCCTGGTGGCGGCAGCGGCGGCTCCGGCAGCCAGTCTTCCAACTGGCTGCCACCGCCGCCATTACCAGTAAAAAAAAAAAAAAAAACCCAAAAGACATGATAGGCTACGTAAAGATTTACGTAGCCTATCACGGCTAGATTTTAAAAAAATACCGTGATGGGCTACGTAAATGTTTACGTAGGCTATCACGGCTGAGTGAAAACAAAAAACAAAAAACCATGTGTACGCAAATGGCGGCGCTCATGGGCGCCGCCATTTGCGTTCCTTATTTTGGCACATGTAGTCTACGTAAACATTTACGTAGACTACGGCGAAAATAAGGGGAAGACATATAGCGTTCCCCTTATTTTCGCCATAGTCTACGTAAATGTTTATGTAGACTAGACGTCCCAAAATAAGGAATGCAAATGGTGTGTTTTTTTCTTTCACTCAGCTGTGATAGGCTACGTAAACATTTACGTAGCCTATCACGGCTGACTGCAGGGATGCAAACGGCGGCGGCTATGGCCGCTGCTATTTGCAGTCCCGGCAGAACAGGATTCGCGGCGGGAGGGACGGGGCGCCTCCCCCCTGGCCATAATTTTTGGGGGGAGGGACGGGGCGCCTCCCCCCCAGCCAGAATTTTGGGGGGAGGGATGGGGCACCTCCCCCCCACTGCGAATCAACTTTCGTCAAAGGTAAGGGACTTTCGTACATCCCTAGTTTCGCACGCCTTTCTTGGGGTTGTGGGGCGAGGGGGCTTCGTTCCGCCACGGATTTCAGGGGGCCGAATGCACTGGCATTTGGCCTCACTGAGATCCATGGCAGAATCCTCTGACATTCCCAAAAAGTATATAGAAGAGGCTCAGAACATGCAACAGTGAGAACTGCCCTCTTAGGATCAGCTTCCCTCATCGTGTTGCCTGTGGAAGCGACCTGGTAAGCTTGATAGTGATGATCATTGAAAATTGGCAAGTGTACTTGACTCTGCTTAGAAGCCTTGTTTAGAATGATGTGAGATGTTTCAGTTGTTTGAGTTTATGCACACATGAGCTTATTTAATACAGTTATGCTGATGCTTTTTTAGTAAACAAACAAAAAGACACATTTTATCTGAGAGAGTGTTTCTTAAGAAATAGAACTCTGTCTCACACGTATCAAGAGTGAAGTATTAAGCTTGCTCTAAGATGGCATCTGGGTTTAAGAGGGCTTTCTATATGTGTGGTTAATCAGGTTGCCCAGTGTCATCTATAGACTGGTAAAATACATTGAGAGAACCTCTGAACCAGGGCATATGACACAATCAACCCACACTTGCATTCTGAAGTTGTATAATGCAGGCTAGCCTATCACGGGAAAAACCTCAAACACAAATGGCGAAGCAGATGCCATTTGCAGCCATAAAGCCCTTAGTTTAAGCTAAATGCAGCCATTAATGGCTGCATTTAGGTTAATCTAAGAGCTTTCCAGCCACAAATGGCGTAGTGGACACTATTTGCAGCTGGAGTCAGCCCTTAACCTAGCAGTATGGCACAGCAATGGCGGCCGGCCATGTCCCTGGCGATATGGAGCCAGTGGCCAGCTCCATGGAATTGCTGCAGAGTGGCGCCAGCTGAAGAGGATCCCAGGAAAGGGGGGAATCTCCTCCCCCCTGGGCAGATTCTCATCCAAGATAACAGGTAGAGAATCTGCCCATCCCTAGGCATAGTTCAACAACTCATACCCCAACTCAAAGTGATTTTTTAAAAAATTGTAAAGCTTTATTCAGATAATAGGGCATGTGATGGGTCACATTCTCCCATATGAGCCTACCCACATATTAGGATAATCTACATAGGCCTTCCTATCAATTCCAAACCCATGTCTGGTTGGGAGTGTTCTCTGTTGTCACACCAAAAACTTTGAATGCCCGACCCAAAGAACATCATTCTGCACCATCTTCATTGTCCTTCTGCCACAGTGTGAAGACCTTCCCATTAGGTTCAGCCAGCCTGCACTTTAAGATCATCAAGAGAGTGTGAGAGCAATTAGGTAGGTAACTACACATGAGAGCACCTTCTCTGCAGTGGCCCTGCACCTCTGGAATAAATTGCCATGCTCCAACTAGGGATGGCGGAGAATTTCTCCCCGAAACTTCGGGGGGCCGAGCGCCAACATGTTCGGCCCCCCGAACAAGTTTTGGGGAGAAATCCTCCGCCCCCCCGCCCCCCCCCCGGGACGGGACTTACCTTCCCTGAATGTCCCTCCCGGCGGCGGGTCCGGCTGGCGGTTCGTCCGGTGTTCGAGCGGGGCGGGAGCGGCAGCCGGTCTTTCGACCGGCTGCCGCCCCCGCCATTGCAATGAAAGAAAAAAAAAAAAGTCCCCTGATAGGCTACATGACGATTCACGTAGCCTATCACGGCAAGATTTGCAAAGTCAGCCATGATAGGCTACGTCAATCGTCACATAGCCTATCACGGGTGACTTAAAAAAAAAAAAAAAAAGTGTGTATGGATAATGGCGGCCCCCATAGGGAGCCGCCATTCCCGTTCCTTATTTGGTCTCTGTAGTCTACGTCAATGTTTACGTAGACTACGGCGAAAATAAGGGCAACGCTATTTGCTATTTGCGTTGCCCTTATTTTCGCCGTAGTCTACGTAAACATTGACGTAGACTACAGCAACTAAATAAGGAATGCGAATGGCGGCTCCCTATGGGGGCCGCCATTCGCGTACGCGCTTTTTTTTTTTTTAAAGTCACCCGTGATAGGCTACGTGACGATTCACGTAGCCTATCATGGCTGACTTTCCAGATCTAGCCGTGATAGGCTACATGAATCGTCACGTAGCCTATCAGGGGACTTTTTTTTTTTTACTTTCGTGTTCGCGGCCGGACGAGGTGGGAAGCCTCCTCCCCGGCCTGAATTTCGGCCGGGCGAGGCGGGAAGCCTCCCCCCCCGGCCTGAATTTCGGCCGGGCGAGGCGGGAAGCCTCCCCCCCCCGGCCTGAACTTCGCGGGGGGAGCAGCGAAGCGCTCCCCCCCACCGTGAAAAAGCTGCGAGAAAAGGTAAGTGACTTTCGTTCACCCCTAGCTCCAACATTGCAGGCTTTTAAGAACGCCTTGAAAACATTTTTTTTCTGGCCTTCCCCAAATAGGATTGCTTATGTTGTTGTATTTATTGCTGGTTTTGTTGTTGATTGTATTATTGTTTTTATTGTCATATTTATTGCATTATTACCATTTTATTGTGTTTTATTGTTCTTGATCATACTGGTTTTGTGTGTTTTATTGCTATCTGCCACATTGGGAGGGCTTCTACCCTGAAAGGTGGCCAAGAACATTTCAAATAAATAAAAATAAGTAAATGGATCACACTAATTTCAGTCTCTGTCAGTTTCACCTGTGTTCATTAATACATCCATTCTGTCCTGTTTCTGCATTAATCCGCAGGTCATTTTGAAAATAATCTGCACAAAATCCCACAACTTTTATATACATTTTAATACACATTTTATGTTAAAAAAAAATGAATTTGTATTCTCAGTTTGGTACATTTTTAAGCCAAAAACTGTGTCACAATATTCAGGGACGTGTGGAATCAGAAGGATGACTAAGGGAGCTATCCAAGGGAGCTATCCAATGTCCCCTAGACAGATTGTTCAGTTTCTGGGCTCTGAGGTAGGAAACAGGGCTCTGACCTTGGAGCCCAGAAACCATGCTCCCCTCCCCCTCATAGCCAGCACAGTTCTGGCTACATCTCCATACTCGGAAGTGGAGTGTGGAGATGGGAATAGGAGGCATTCCCAGGGGCGGGGAAGAGACTGGGGCATCAGTCATATGATGTTTCCTATGGCCGCCCCAGCCTCCTTCCCTCCCCTTCTGAAGTGCCACTGGTAGACAAGCAGAATTGACAATCTAGCAGAAATAAAGGGTGGCTGGAGAGCCTCTGTGGCTCCAGCTGCCCTGCACTGGATACTCAGCAGCCTCCGAGTCTGGAGGCTGCTGACCATCTTCATAGAATTGCACCCTGACAAAGCTGGCAGCAGGATTAAGTATTGTAAAAGTGAAGGTATATGCCCCCCCAAAAGGGAAAACAATCAATGAAAAGTTCACTAAAGGCAAACCTAAATTGGAAAGGAGGATCAAATGGAGGAACAGTCACTAGGCAATATACCTGAGGGATGGTCTGCAAGTTGTAATGGATGATCAAGTAAATATGAATTGACAATGTGAAGCTGTTGGAAAACTGACTAATGTTTTATTGAGCTGTTCTAGCAGCTGCCTCATGTGTAAAACAAATGAGCTAATTATTCTATTAATCCTGACAATAGTTTGACCTTACTGAGAAACCCACATTCAGTTTTGGAAAGAGCAATTAAAAGACAATTATTGTACAGAGTTAAATGTAAGGCAAGATAAGGGGGTGGAGACATGTAAGGCTTAGAATGTGCAATTTGTGGCCTACAACTCCCATCATCCCTCACCTTTGGCTGTACTGACACTTGTAGATTGAAACAACTAAAGGGCCACAAGATGCCCCCACCTGGTTTAAAACAAGGAAGATGGACCACTGTTTGGGGTGTGCAAATCCACCCCTGTCTGGGTTCTTTGGGTACCCGCCCAGACCTTGGCCCTGCTTGCTGGTCCCCGGACTGCACTTGAGTCCCTCCTGCACTTGGCAAGTGGACTACACTCACCCCTGTGGCCTCGTTGAGCTCCGCAGCCACCAAAGTGGTGACCACAGAGCTCAACAAGGCCGCCGGGCTGAGTGCAGTCTTTTCGCTGAGTGCAGGCAGGGGGCGAGTGGAGGCAGGGGCTCAGCAAGAGGGGCTTGGGGGTGTGGGCAAGGGGGGTTCCTCCAGATTCTGTAACCACTGCTGAATTGACCATAAGAAATGAGGAAAACAGCATAGTTATTGGTGTGCTGTTAGAGGTGATAATGATCAATTGTTCAGATTTGTCAAAGACATAAAGTAGGGAAGTTTCAAGCTCCTCCTAGAATTAGCCAGAATTAGAATTCAGGTGAAGCACGTCGATTCTGAAAATACACAGTTTTGCTTTGTGGCCATAGCATTATCCACCATAGTCTCATAAAACCTGACACACCAGTGCAACAGTGACAGACACTGGATACTTAAATATACCCAATATTAATAAATTCATATGATATTTCACATTTGCGTTTTCCTGGTTTAGATACCTAAAAAGATGGGCTCATTCCTCATATAAAGTGGCTGAACCTATATATCCATGGCTTAGCCTCACCCTATTGACAGTTTCTAAAACTTTATTTAGCCATTCTTTTATATATATATATATATATATATATATATTCTTCCTTTTTCATGATATTATTCTCATCTTTCAATATCTGGTGTATTCAAAACTTGCTGTTACTAAAAGATCCAGAACACCTTCTTCTTTATTCCTTAAGAGAGCAATCCTGTGGGGACAGGTGGCCACCTCTGAATTAGGTGGTGACTGACTATCCAGTGCAGGGTGGGTGGAATGGAGGGGATCTTTGCCTCTGTGCTCCGGCCGCCCTGCATTTGCAGCTAGATGGCCGATTTTGGCTGTCTAACTGCATCACTTCAGAGCAGGGGGAGGCCAGCTGGATGACGCATAGGAAGCATCATACCGGCCCTTCTGAGGTCCCCACCCCTTCCCACCCCTGGGAACACCCTTTCTTCCCACTCCACGCTGCTCATAGAAGTGTGGGCCCATGATGATCTGCACCACCTACGAGGCATCAGGGGAAGGATGGGGAGGCAGGTTTCCGGGAACCAACCTTGAGGTGTGGACCCTGAAATCAGTTTGCGAGAACTAAATAATCCTATGGGCATCCATCTGCTGTCTAGCACCCATAGGATTGCGCCCTAATATGCTCTCCTTCACATTACTTAAGATAGATATCTCAGGTTATAAAGTATACACAGACTGAAGCTAACCTGTCTCCCAGTGGTCTCATCAGAGTTCACAAATTTACACTTCTAAATCAGAACCCGCTTAAAGGTAATGGCAGTACAGTTTGGTGGAACTTGGATAGCTGGGCCATGAGACCTAGTCCGACAAGCCATCTCTCTGGAGGATAAAGTGTAGGCAAAGGATGTCACCGCTCCCACCCATAATGCACAAGTGCATGAGAAACATGGTGCTAAATCATCCATAGATAACCTGATCCTGATTCAGTGTTTCATACGTAACACAGCAGCTGTCTAGCAATCTTTTGAAAGTCAGTAATTCAAAAGAGGGGTTTGTGTGTGTGTTTTTCAAGAGATAAGGTTACTTCTGGAGATTCTGATGGTTGGAGAAATGACCTAATCAGATTTATATTGTGCATTAGCTTGACTTGTGCTGGCAATGAGCAGAAGCTGTACATCCATGACCATTTTGTATTAAACTAATTTGTGCATTAAACATAGGCTTATTGGTGTTAATTCATCTACCCGTGTCCAACTAATCTAGATTGCTCAGAGTTTGGCATGCAGCTGCCTTCATACGCACAAAGCATAGCTGAAGGAGAATTGGACCAAGTGCCATTTCCTAGCTTCTGAGTTCTTGCCTTTGTATCTTAAATAACATTCCTTTGATGCTGATGTTCTGTATGTATGCACATTTGTGCATAGAATGCTTAGATGTTGGTGCAAGCATCCAGATCATTTCAATAAAATAGCTTGTAGAGAAGCAGTGGGGTGGGGTGGGGAAGGAGAAAATGGATGGCTCAGAACTAACTGTAAACCAATTCTTTAACTAAACGATTCAATGTTGGCCTGTGACAGTCATCATATCACATGCTCAGACTGTTAACAACAAATTTCAGTGGCTTCTTCTCCTAATGGCCCCTCTTCTCCTAAGGAAGTCAGATCTTTCTCTTTTTTTGTTTGTTTAAACACACACACATCCACCAAAAGCCAAAGAAACATTTTCCATTTTCTCTCTGCCTTGCTTCATCGGGAATAGTGGGCTAAAAGGAAACCAGCTGTGTGAATACCCATGGCAGGTGAATCAATGGTTTAGCACTCAGTAGGTTCCTGCCAATTGCTGTGATATTGATGGACTCCTAATCAATTGCGACTACGTGGCTGCATAATCAGTGAGTGTAAACAACGTGTGTGTGTGTGTGTGTGTGTGTAGATATCTGTGTTGCAGAATGAGAGCGCAGCATGGTGCAAGAAGAGAAGTGAACAGACCCTCACAGAGCCTGTAATTAAACACAGCACAGTGTTGATTAAAAGAGGAAAGCCAAATGAAGATGGAGGCTCTGGAGACTGTAGTTGGGAACTATATGATCCCCAAAGTCTCGAGGGCCAGGGCTGCCTCCAAAGCATACTTTGCCAGGATATAGGTCTCAGTGTGGCTTACTTTACGATAAACATATTTAGAACCAAAGATGTACAGCAGGTAGATGTACAGCAAGCTGGGATTGAGAAATCAATTTCCATAGCACTCTGCTGATGCATCTGTACCCTGATCTACAATTTATAGCACCTCTAAATCCCAGAGATAAACCCAAGGCAACCATCAAGACAGTGGCTTATTCACAGCAGGATCCTAGACATCTCTACCCAGAAATAAGACCCACTGGATTCAGTGGGGTTTACTCTCAGGTAAGTATGTTTAGGATTGCAGCCTTAAAGTCTTTAACTTTCAGTGGTGACTGGATCCAGAATGGTTTGTATCTCAGGACCACACTGAAAGGCCTTTTTTGGGGGGGGGGTTAAGGTACTGAAGGAGGGGTGAGTTTGATATGGCCTTGTGTTGAAGCTGGCATATATATTATATATTGCACTTGTAATGGGGATCAGCACCCTTAGACTGAGTTTTCTGTAGAGACACACACCAGCTGTAAGTCAGCATTTTGCCTTGTGCAGGTTTACATTTCCGTGAAAACAGTGCTATGGCTTGAAGAACATGTTAAATGTGCCACAGGGATACTGTCCGAAATGGCATCCCCATGTCGAATTCCCCCTCCCCCAAACATATAGAAATACTTACCTCATGGCATGACAGTATCATACTCTAAGTTTTGGTGCCCTCCAGAAAGCAGCCATTTAGGTGGAATAGGTGCAGGGAAACTCATGATGTTGTCATGTCATGGGTTGAATGCTTCTAGGTCAGGACTGCAGAATCTCGTTTAGCCTGAGGGCTGAATTTCATTTTGGAGAAGCTCTTGGGGGGGGGGGCATATTCCGGGGTGGATGGGGCTGAAAGCAAAAGGACTGGCCAAAAATACCAGCATATTTTTAGCTTAAAGCTCTTACTATTGGTAACTAAGCCTTAGGAGAGGCATTTCAGCCTTTTAGAATGGGAGATACATTGCCCCAAACCCAGAAAACCACCAATGCTTTGTGGTTTGGGGAAAGGGGGTTGTGCCAGGGGAAGGAAGCATGGCCTTCTGGGAACTGCTGGAGGACCAGAATTGGACCCTGGGTCTAAGGTTCTATATACCTTTCCAAGGTGTTATACAGGAAGAACTTGACATGAGGATGCAGTTTTCAGCCCCATCATGGATTATGTATGTGAGGTTTGGCCATGTTTGTGGCCTTTATTAGAGAAGAAATTAGGCATGTTGGAGAAATCTGCAACACAACCAAATTAGTTCAGATTTTTATGAATCCGATCAACAGATTCTGCAGAGACTGGCTTTTCCCCTGTCAGGCAGATACCGCAGACTTGCAGACCATTTTTCTAACCGCTGGGAATTTTGCACAAATTTTGGTGCAGAAAAATACACAAACATTTTTTAAAAAAAATACCAGCCAAAAATGTGCATCCCCCCCATAGACTATAGCATGAAAATGCACATTTGGGTGGAATTTGTGCATTGGAGGGGGGATTTGTGCATTTTTGCATGTGCGGATTTGCACAAATACGCATTTGTGCAAATTCGCATTTGTGCAAATTTGGAAACTTAAAAAAAAAATCCAATTCCCTTGGCAGGTGGATGATGGAACAAAAAGTGCCTGACAATCTGCAAAACATAGATGGAACGGAGTTCACACAATTCAAGTGTCCTTAGAAGGAATCCAGCTCTGCATGTAGTATATGTGTAAAAGGCTGAAAATCAGCACTTTATTGGGCCAAAAGTATGTGTGAAAATTTTATACTACTTTTAAAATAAAATAGACATTTTCCTGCAAAATAAGTAGACTCTGATTCGCGAAAAAATATTAGGGAAATATTTTGATAGCTATAGTGAAGAGTGCAGTTTTAGGGAAATATTGCCCTGGTATCCATGAGACTGATGGGAAGTTTAAAAATATCTTTTAAATAAATTAGATATAGATATGGATAGAGATATAGATAATAGCTAAAGTTAGGAGTGCAATAATAGGGAAATGTTCTGATATCTACATTTAAGAGTGCACTATTTCTCTCTTTCACTTTCCTCTGCACATAAAATCTGGGAACACCAAGTAATAAGAGGTTATCTGCCGGAGGCAAACATTCAATTTGCTCTGGTTTGTGAAGCATTTCTGACTGTAAAGATCCGCTGTTTAGTTCACCCCCCTGCTGAATGCTTTAAGAGACAGATGAAACTCAGCAAACAACAGTTTCTGCAGATGAAGAGGTGTGTATGTCTTGCTACTTTCAGTGGGGAACCTGGCATTAGATGCTTTTTGATACTTAATCCCATATTGGTTAACATAAGAGAAAGTTCTGCAATTGGCAGGGAACATAGTGCAGATGTCATATGAGCTCACAATGGGAAATGTTATTCAGTATACTGGAGTGCAGCTAACAGAAGAATGAAGGTGGCTTCTGTTCTGCCTATACCTTCCTCTGGCTATGCTACCCTGGCTTCCAAAATTTCTCCTCCCTGTGCCTGTCCCAGTGCTTGAAGTCTAGGGATGTACGAAACCACTTACCTGTTTCGTAAGTGGCATCCGCGGTGGGGAGGAGGCACTCCATCCCTCCCCCCATAATCCTCCCTGGCCAGCTCCGCTCCGCAGCGACACCACGGAGCCGCCGGCCGGGTGCATCCGCAGCCGGACATCCGGCTGCGGCAGGTGTGTGGACGCAAATGGCAGCCGGCGTAGCAGCCACCATTTGCATCCCTTCGCTGAGCCGTGATAGGCTATGTGAATATTTATGTAGCCTATCACGGCAAAGAGCAGGGACACAAATGGCATCCGCTGTGCCATTTGTGTCCCCACTCTTTGCCGTGATAAGCTACGTAAATATTTACGTAGCCTATCACGGCTCAGTGAAGAGATGCAAATGGCGGCTGGTGTAGCAGCCGCCATTTGCGGCCACAGACTGGCAGCAGCTGGAGCCGCCGCCACCGGAGCCGCAGCCAGGTAGGCTCCATTTCACAGGGCTTTTGCAGGGTGGTGGGGCACGTTGCTCCATCCTGCCACGGATTCCGAGGGGCCAAATTCACTGGCATTTGGCCTCCCTGGGATCCGTGGAGGAATTCTCTGACATCCCTATTGAAGTCCAGATAGTGGCTAAACTTTCTGTGACTGTTCTGGCTTCTAGACCTTATATGAGTGGTTGATTTTGGTGCTCTTTCTCACCTAGACATTGCTTCCCTCAGTTGTTTACACTTGTTTCTGTTGCAGCATGGCAGTCTTGGCTTCGCAAGGTTTCTGCTACAGCTTCATCTGCTGCCCTGCTATTGGGTCTTGCCCCTCTCTTCTACTGGTGCTGAGGAAGTACAGGGGAGTAAACATTTCTCCCTCCTTCAATTTATTTTAATCCTGCTTAAGGTCTACCATTCCATCTCTACATTACAACTTCCAGAGTGAGGACTGAGAACAATCTCTTCAGTAACAGCAAGTGATAGTGAAACTTCCATTGTCTTCGCTGGCCCTCACTGCCCTCATCCAAATCCCTCATATCTTCCCTCACTAGGCTGAACAGAAGTGACAAAGTGTCACAGCTTCTTTTCATCCTCCAAACTGTTTCTTCTCAACATCTGTTGCTACAAGTCCTTTTCCAACAGGTTGCCCTCCGTGTGTCTCATGGTGCATCTGAGAACTGAAGGCACAAATTGCATTTTCTGACTGGTCTACCCTGCAGTTTGAAATTGTTCTCTTAGAAGGAAAATGTTATTTCACTGGTGGGGCAGTAGTCCTTCCACAGTGCCAAGCTTTTGATTTCTGTTCAAGCAAGGAGAATATCCTGACAACCGCTATGAGCAGCATCTCTTGAAGAAAAAAAAAATCCCACTTTTCTCTTGACCTACTACAAGATAAGTGATTTCAGGGATGCAGCCAGGGAGGCTCAAGGATTTCATTTAGGTCACCTGTGTAAGTGAATCATCCTGATTCTCATTTCTTAGGCTAATAAGCAAATTGGAATACAATTATCCATTGGTTTTCATACTTCATCTTTTGTCATACAGTTCTTAGGGATGTTGTGAATGTCCAACCAGATGGTGGAGTCTGACTAACTCCCCCCTGCTCAGCCCCCAGTCTCAGCTCACCCTGCCCCCACCCACCAAGCTGCCTGGACTTACAGTCCCACTTGCGAGCGCCTGCAGCCAAGTCACAACTGGTGACTTCCTATTTTTCCTACATTAAATCTTGCGCACAATGGCCAGCAATTTCCAGCCAGCCATTGTGCACAAGATTTTTTTTTTTACATTTCTGCTGGTGCATAGCTGAGGGGGGTGAGTTCCACCCCCTTCCATCCCATCCCATGGCCTGGCAAAGGCAGCAGCTTGATGGGAGAAGGAAGGCAAGAGGGAAGCCCCTCTCACCTTCTTCTTCCCGCCAAGCCATTGCCCCTGCGTAGCTGGCCCGGGATGAGAGGGGGAGGCAGGAATGATCCTTTATCCTCCCCTCATCCCAGCTACACAAAGGCATCAGCTTGATGGGAGGGGAAGACAGGAACAATCCCCCCCCCCCGCATCCCAGCTACACTAGCCCTGGCCATGCCAAGGCCTTTCTTTCCCATGCCCAGCCCTTGACAGCCAGTGTGAGGAAGAAGGGCAATGGTGGCACTCCAGCACGCTTGCCCTGGCTGCCTCTAGAGTAGGCCAGGGTGAGAGCACTGGAAGCTGGCTACACACAGCATAAAGCACAAGGGCTTGACTAGAGTCCTTGGCACCTTGGTGAGCAGCCAGGAACAGCTCAGACTTGGCCACAGCTGGTGCCTGGTCACAAGGAGGAGACAGCTAGCAGCTGAGACATGCACTGCACCTCCTGCTGCTGGTGTCCTTGACAGCTGACCAGGGAGGAGGAGGAGGCACCCCAGCTGCTAGCAGTGTCCTGTTCACGAGTAGGAGACAGCTAGTGGCTAGGGCATGCACCACGCTTCCTCCTCCTGCCTGGGTGATTCACAACACTTTTCACATATAAATCTATGTGCACACATAGACTTATATGTAGAAAGCACTGTGAATCGCCCATAAACACAAGATTCATGGCACTTTTTGTGCATAAGTCTATGTGCCCATAGTAGGGATGTACGGACTGTGGAAAATCCGCTCCGTCTGTGTTTCAAGGATTGTCAGGTGCCTTTTGTTCTGTTGTCCGCACACAGACAGTTGTGATTTTTTTTTCATCGTGAGGAAAAATGCACAAATAATTATGTAGGTACTTACGTAAGTATTTACATTAGTATTTACATAATTTACCTCAGTACGTAACACTTAGTGTATTATCCCCCATTCCACTCAACATTGCCTCAGCAGCCAGAAACGTATGTATTTTCATACAGATTTATATGCGTAAATTTCAGGAAAGTAAAAAAAAAATCATCAGGAAGTCCACAGACTCCTGAGGGGGTCACTCCGCAGTGGATTCTGCATATCGGAATTTTAGAAGTCTGAGCTCATTTTAGTCCATCTTGAATTTCTCCAGCATCCCTAGCCCATAGGTGTCTGATCACCATGTTTTCTTAAAAATATGGTGATCACGGTGGAGGAGGATGCTCGCAGGACACTCCTGGGCAAATTGTGAGCTGCTCTCTGAGCAGGGGAGGGGGTCAAGCACATTCTGGGACTGGTGAGTGGGGGCAGGGGCTGGGCGAGCATCCAGAGAACCCAGACAGGCATGGTTTCTCACATCCCTAACATTTCTCAGCTAAACAAAACAAAACAAAAAAAACCCAAATACATATGAAAATGCATATCTTAGATTACACAATGGTAAGATGCATACACAAAAATGTGTAACTGTTGTGGAAAAATAGTTCAATAATAAGTAGAGATGGTGGAGAAATCTGCCACAGACTCCATTGAGGCCAGATTCTTTAGAATCCGTCCCCTAGGGATGTCAGAGAATTTCTCCACCAATCTCCGGGAGGCCGAATGCCAACGCATTCGGCCCTCCAAAATTGGTGGGGAAATTCTCCGACACCCCCCGCCCCCCTCCCGGGATGGGACTTACCTCGCGCGAATGTCCCTCGCAGCGGCGGGTCCTGGTGGCGTTGCGGCGGTGTTGCGGTGGCGGCAGCAGCGGTGGCCGGTCTTCCAACCGGCTGCTGCCGCCGCCACCATTTCCAAGTAAAGTAAAAAAAAACAACAACGTCATAGGCTACGTAAAGATTTACGTAGCCTATCATGGCTGACTTTGAAAATCAAAATTTACGTAGCCTATCACGGATGACTTTGAAAATCAAAATTTACGTAGCCTATCACGGCTTTATTTTCAAAGTCAGCCGTGATAGGCTACGTAAATCTTTACATAGCCTATCACAGCTGACTTTGGGGGAAAAATAAAAAGCGTGTACGCAAATGGTGGCACCCATGGGCGCCGCCATTTGCATTCCTTATTTGGGCATGGGTAGTCTACGTAAAGATTTATGTAGACTACGACGAAAATAAGGGCAACGCTATGCCCTTATAACGCTATTTTGACGTTGTCAAAAAGGAACTATATGTGGCAAATTTTCAAAAGAGGGAGGAGCATATGATATGGCAAAGGATTCATGATAGACAAAAAGTTGTGGCTAGAGTGTTGGACTGGGATGACCAACGTTCAAATCCCCACTCAGACATGAAGCTTGCTGGATAACCATGGCCAGCTATCATCTCAGCCTAACCTACCTCACAAGGTTGCTATGAGGATAAGGGGGTGGGGGGAAGGTGAAAGCATGCCTCCCTTTGCTCCTCGGAGGAAGGGTGGGAAGAAAGCTAACTAATAAATAAATAAATGTGCCTCATCCTAATCTAAATTGTACTAATCCCACTTCATTCAATTGAGGTGAAAGCTGAAAGCAATAATGACACCCTGTAGAAAGATGTTTGCCTTATAGATATGAAAAAGGGAGAGGAGCTGCTTTGGTCTTGATCACAGACCAGCTGGTAGAAGATGTTTGTTTATTCTGGCCAAAATAGATAAGACTGAAACTTGTTCAAATGAATAATGCAAAATGTTAAATCTGCTCAACGTGAGAGGACGTCAGTCATTCTCCCTTCATACCTTTCCAGTTCAAGGGCAACATGATAAAAGTGTCCCGTTCCTCAGATAACTTTTTGCTCATGTTAATTGCACCACTGAATAAAAGGAAAAGTTCCATGGCGTTCCTAACTATTTGTTTTATATGTGCTTCGGCTCACTGCATAATGCTAAATGGGTACTAGGTTTAGAATATAACCTGAAGCATGTAGTCGGCACAGAGATAATTTCCCCTCAAGCCCTACTGGCAGTTGATCCACACCAAATGTGGAAGACCTTAAGCCACATTTGGGCAGGCCACGGGGAACCATTGGTTACCAGCCACTCCTGAAGTTCCCAGGGGCAAGCAATTGTCAGGGCTGCTTCTGCAGTTCTCCATAGGGCCTGTAATGATCTCTGTTGGTTGGCCTTCCAAGAGTAGATACAAAAGCATCTTTCAGCATACTCTATCGAAACTGTGCTCAGAGGGCCAGCCACAGGCAAAGCATCCACTGACTCAGCATTCAGTCTGGTCCACCATCCTATTTCCCACAGTTTCCAACCAGATGCCTCTGGGGAGCCCACAAGCAGGACTGGTTTCTAGAAACACAGATGGGAGGGTGCTGTTGCACTCATGTCCTATGACATTGTCCATAGGCATGTAGTTGGCCACTGTGAGAGCACAATGCTGGACTAGATGGACCCTTGGTCTGATCCAGCATGGCTCTTCTTATGCTCTTATGACATCATGTATTACTTTTATAGTGTCTAATGTGTGTTTGTTTGTTTGTTTATTTGTTAATTCATTCATTCATTCATTCATTTTATTGTACCCCACCTTTCTACCAAAAATGGCACATGCACAATACTTGCCACAATATTCTAAATACCGAAGAAGGAAAAGTATATTCAACCAATGTCAACTATGACACTCCTGATGTTTCATACAGCTGTTAATTTAATTGCTTATGTGAAGAAGGAACAAGAAAATAAAGGTCACCCCGAAGAATCGGTTATGGTCATGCCATAAGATGATAGAAATGTCCCCACATTCTAGTCCATTATCTGGATAGTGCTCTTGAAAAAATGGCAAACTTGTCTTGCTAAAGGAGACTTCCAAAAGAAGACGTTCCCTAGCACTTACGTTAGCTCTGATCCATCATTAGCAGTGTACTAAGCCATCCCCACATAAGGATGATGAATGGAAGTTCAATGGAGGGGATGGTCTGAATTTAAAAAAAAAATCAGGTAGATTTGTTGCTGCAGCACTAGAAGAGTACTTACCACTCAAATTGGCAAGAATGCTACAGGGATATACCTTGTGCAGGGCTCCAGGACTGGCATGGTCATTTTAAAAGGTTTTTTCTTTCTTTAAAACAGCATTGCTTTAAACAAAGAGTGCATCGCTCAGGCACACCTAAGGCAGCCTTCTTTTGAGAAGCCCCTAGGAAAAGGAAGTGTTTTGGCTGAAAGTAAACAGAGACAATGCTGGGTTGGATGAATCAGAGGTCGGAATTAAGATTGCCGGGAGAATTATCAACAACCTCCGATATGCAGACGATACCACCCTAATGGCAGAAAGCGAAGAGGATCTCAAGAGCCTCTTGTTGAGGGTGAAAGAGGAGAGTGCAAAAGCTGGTTTGAAACTCAACATTAAAAAAACTAAGATCATGGCATCTGGCCCCATCACTTCCTGGCATATAGAAGGGGAAGAAATGGAAGCAGTGACAGATTTTACTTTCTTGGGCTCCAAGATCACCGCAGACGGTGACTGTAGCCATGAAATTAAAAGACGCTTGCTCTTTGGGAGGAAAGCTATGGCCAACCTAGACAGCATAGTAAGAAGCAGAGACATCACCTTGCCGACAAAGGTCCGTCTAATCAAAGCTATGGTTTTCCCAGTAGTAATGTATGGCTGTGAGAGCTGGACTATAAGGAAGGCTGAGCGCCGAAGAATTGATGCTTTCGAACTGTGGTGCTGGAGAAGACTCTTACGAGTCCCCTGGACTGCAAGGTGGTCAAATCAGTCCATCCTAAAGGAAATCAACCCTGAGTGCTCATTGGAAGGACAGATAATGAAGCTGAAGCTCCAATATTTTGGCCACCTAATGCGAAGAGAAAACTCCCTGGAAAAGACCCTGATGCTGGGAAAGACTGAAGGCAAAAGGAGAAGGGGACGGCAGAGGATGAGATGGCTAGATAGCATCACGGATGCAATGAATATGAACTTGAGCACACTCCGGGAGAGAGCGCAGGACAGGAAGGCCTGGCGTGCTATGGTCCATGGGGTCACGAAGAGTCGGACACGACTGAACGACTGAACAACAACAACAAAACAGAGACAGAGGATTTCAAATTAAAAAGAACACCACCAAATAAGGCGGTGAGCACAATTTATTTTTTTTTTTAAAGTGTGTATTTATTATCGGAATATACTACACTGTGTTTTTATTTACGAAAATTTTGTGACTGTTTGCAGACGACGGGAAAAAAGCCACATAACTGCTCACTCGGCAGGACCTTGTGGTGCCATTCCGCAGAGGATTCCATGGCACAGACTGAAGGGAATTCGATTCTATTTCAGTCCGTGGCGGAATTCTCTGACATCCCTGGAAATGACAGAAACAGGTGCACAACAGTTGTGTTGGTTCTTTTGTAATTCCTTCCTTATTTGTTATTAAATATCTCATTTAAAAAACAACAACACCATTCATTAAAATCACATTTTTTTTGTAATTCATTCCCATCACATTAATTGTCACTGCCTTTTTTGTTTCTTTTACTTTTTATCTGTTGCTACAACAGCTACAGAGCTGATTTCAGTGGCAACTTCCTAGTCGTCACCATTTTATTTCCTCAGAATTTCCCATTTGTTGTGTCTTTATGAGCCATTCTGGGGGTAAATGGTGGCCTCACAAAAATGCCCCCCCCCCACACACAACATGTTGGTGGCCACCCCTACCACCCCAGTGCCCTAGAATGCTATTGAGCAAAGCTGCTGATAGTGGAGAAAGGTAAGTCCCAACTCCCAAATTTGTGATGAATGGGTATAAATAGGAAAAAAACATGAACTCCATTAATACCCATTCATAATTCATGCCATTCACTTCGGAACAAATGAAAATGGAACTGAATGGCGCTCACCCAATTCAGTTTTTTATTTGTTACAACAGAAATGCATGCCACTGATGACTGGACATTTTGTTGAGTGCTCAGCACCATGAACTCAATGAGGGTTGGCCAATGATGGGGAAAGAGCAGGGACTGAACTCTATGGCAGTGCTTTCCCGCATGGATACCTGTACATATGGGCAGACAGATTGTACCCCAACTTAACAATGTGTGGAAAAGGCTCGTAAACAGTGTGCCATGGCAAGGGAGGATGAAATCCTCTGAAAGCCTTAATAGAAGTTGAATGTATTACTGAAATCCCACATAAACTGCACTCAGGTTCTTATTTTATCAGTGTGATAATATGGTGACAAACCACTTTAAACAATGTTACAGTGAACTGTTATTCCGCATAGAGGAATTTGGATTGGGTGAATGAGGTGATGTTTGAGATCGCTAGGTTTCTCCGAACATTGTCTTTCTGCTCACCTTGTGCCTGACTCCTATTTGTGTTTGTGATCTCTGCTCGCTCTGCATGAATGGGAAAATTATGCAAATGGTGCAGTGAGTGAATGTGAAATTTGCACAAATTCCCCAAGTTGTGCAACTTTCCTTCATAGACTAAAGCAGGGTTAATTCTAGGGGTGGACGAAAGTCACTTACCTGTCCTCGAAGGACGTTCGCGGTGGGGGGGAGGCGCTTCGCTGGTCCCCCCGCGAAGTTCAGGCCAGGGGGGAGGCTTCCCGCCTCGACCCGGACGAAATTCAGGCCAGGGGGGAGGCTTTCCGCCTCGGCCCGGCCGAAATTCAGGCCGGGGAGGAGGCTTCCCGCCTCGCCCGGCCGCGAACGCGAAAGTTAAAAAAAAAAAAAAGCCCCCTGATAGGCTACGTGACGATTAACGTAGCCTATCACGGCTAGATCTGCAAAGTCAGCCGTGATAGGCTACATCAATCGTCACGTAGCCTATCACGGGTGACTTTAAAAAAAAAAAAAAAGCGCGTACACTAATGGCGGCCCCCATAGGGAGCCACCATTCGCGTTCCTTATTTAGTCACTGTAGTCTACGTAAATGTTTACGTAGACTACGGCGAAAATAAGGGCAATGCAAATAGCATTGCCCTTATTTTCGCCGTAGTCTACATAAATCTTTATGTAGACTACAGCGACGAAATAAGGAATAGGAATGGCGGCTCCCTATGGGGGCCGCCATTATCCGTACACACTTTTTTTTTTTTTTAAGTCACCCATGATAGGCTACGTGACGATTGACGTAGCCTATCATGGCTGACTTTGCAAATCTAGCCGTGATAGGCTACGTGAATCGTCACGTAGCCTATCAGGGGGCGTTTTGTTTTTTTTTCTTTCATTGCAATGGCGGCGGTGGCAGCCGGTCGAAAGACCGGCTGACGCTCCCGCCCTGCTCGAACACCCGCCGAACCGCCGGCCGGACCCGCCACCGGGAGGGACATTCGGCGAAGGTAAGTCCCGTCCCAGGGGGGGTGCAGGGGGCAGGGGGGCGTTTGGAGGATTTCTCCCCGAAACTTGTTCGGGGGGCCGAACACTTTGGCGCTCGGCCCCCCCGAAGTTTCGGGGAGAAATTCTCCGCCAACCCTAGTTAATTCAGTCTACAGAGTGGACCATTTTTCTGAAAATTAGAGGCAGCCACAGCTTCTGCCAACCTAGCAGTTCGAAAGCAAGAAATTGCAAGTAGATAAATAGGTACCGCCTTGGCGGGAAAGGTAACAGTGTTCCGTGCACCTCGGTGTTCAGTCATGCTGGCCACATGACCACGGAAGCGTCTTTGGACAGCGCTGGCTCTTCGGCTTAGAAACGGGGATGAGCACCGCACCCTAGAGTCGGACACGACTGGTTGGGAACATCTTTACCTTTTTAGAGGTGTCCCTAATTAAGAACCCAGCAAAGTTTCATAAGGATAGGTGTAGGCATTCATGTGGAAAGAGGCTTCTCCAATTTATTGGGGGGGGGGAGTGATTTGCATCCCATTCCCCTCACTCCCTCCCATTTGGGGGTGGGGAGTTGGTAAGTTTGTATGAAAATGGCACAGGGCATAGAGGTGTCCTCAGGCAAGAAACCTACAAAGTTTCAGAAGAACAGGAGCAAGGAGTAGGGAATTATGATGCTTGAAATCCACTTTAAGTCTTTTTTGTAGTGAAACATGGTGGCATTGGAAGAATAGCCATCTCATGGTCCCATCCTTGCCCTCCTTCAAAGCACAGCGATTGGAGCCCATGGTAAAATGTACCCTAGGATTAAAAGGTAGACCTGTCAGTCAGTCAACCACACCCCTGCCTCCTCCTACAGTGTTTAGAGAAAATGAACCAAAATATGTTATTTCAAGACATTTCAAGATGTTATTTCTGCTTCTTTCTGCTTGGGCTTTGGAGGTTGTCTGAATTCAATGCACATCATATGTATATATATATATATATATATATATATATATATATATATATATGAGCAAATTAGAATTCCTGGAATTTAGTAGGGATGTCAGATGAATCCATTGGGGGTGGGGGTGGAGCTCATTGAGCTCTTGTTGGCTTGGGCCCCTGGACTTCAGTTCATTTTCTGCTAACTGGCCCAACTCGGTCTGCAGCAAATTGGGCAGGTTGGGTGATCTTCCATGTTTTTACTTTGCACAAATTTCAGCCACAATTTGTGCAAATTTGCATCAGTATGGCCTCAATTTACACAAATTACACAAACTTCAGCCGCAGTTGCACAAATTGCGGCCCAACCAAATGTGTGTGTGTGTGTGTGTATGTATGTATGTGTGCGTGCGTGCGTGTGTATATATATATAAAATCCCTGGAATTCGGGGAAAACCTGCAACTTGGTTCGCAAATGCAAGCTGATGCAGGCAGGGAGCAGAGTCTGTTGATTCCCCAAAGGGCTAGATTTCCAAGCAATGGACAGCTCTAGAATTGATTTACATTTCACCAGTGTTAATGGTGAAATAAAGATTGCTTCTGAGCATATGTAGAATGCTTTTCTCTCACCACTGAGCACTCACAGTCCCCCCTCCCCATTCTGTTCCCCTCCACACACCAATCTCTCCTCACTCTTTTATCCTCCAGCCACTCTTCTTAAAAACAGATGTTTTGTTTTTGTTTTGTGGAGTACTCTCTACCTCCCCCTTGTTATGTAGAAGCTCTTGTTGTCTCCTCCTCCCCATAACTTCCTTTGTGCCAAGACTTCACCAGGATTCAGCCAAGGAGTCTGTCTCTGTTTTCAAAACTACAGTTGAGTTACGGAGAAACTCTGAGCATGCACCAAGTGATTTTCCCGCACCACCAAAGCTTGTATGGTGGCTCTTCTGGGTTTCAGACAAGATTCTTTCCTAGCTCTACCTGGAAATGCCAAGGACTAAACTAGGGATGTATGAAAGTTCCTCCACGGATCTCAGGGAGGTCGAATGCCAGCGCATTCGGCCCCCCGAAATCGGTGGTGGAACGGCCCCCACCCCACCCCCAGGACAGGACTTATCTTAGGTGGATCTTCCTGGTGGTGGCGGCTGCCATTTCCAGGTAAAACAAGTAAATGCCGCCACTGCCATTTCCAGGTAAAACAAAAACAAAAAAACATGATAGGCTACATAAAGATTTACATAGTCTATCACAGCTAGATTTTAAAAAAACACCGTGATAGGCTACGTAAATGTTTACGTAGCCTATCATGGCTGATTAAAAACAAAAAAAAATGCACGTACGCAAATTTGCATTCCTTATTTTGGCACGTCTTAATCTACGTAAACATTTACGTAGACTAAGACGGCGAAAATAAGGGGAACGCAAATAGCATAGCTTTTACGTTTGTTTGTTTTTTAAATCAGCCGTGATAGGCTACGTAAACATTTACCTAGCCTATCACGGCTGACTGCAGGGACGCAAACGGCGGCGGCTATGGCTGCCGCCATTTTCATCCCTGCTAGCCAGCAGCAGCCGGATGTCCGGCTGCTGGCGGAGCCAGCCGGTGGCTCTGCAGAATCTCTGCGGAGCACAGCTGGCCAGCCAGGATTCCAGGGCGGAGGAACGGAGCGCCTCTCCCCCCCAGCCAGGATTCTGGGGGGAGGGACAGAACGCCTCCCCCCCAGAATCAGCATAATCCACGGAAAGGTAAGTGCCTTTCATACATCCCTAGATTGAACCTGGCACCTTCTGCATGTCAGACATCTGTTCTACCACTGATCTATGGCTGTTCCTATTGCTAGAGGAAGTCCATTCACTCAACCACTTTCAGCAATTGAATATCACAATATGAAAATCCATATCCTGAGGGGTTGTGATGCAGCCAATGTGCAAAAGCTAAACTGGCCTGGGTCTAGTCGTTGCCTGGATGGGAGACTGCTTGGGAACCCCATTACACTGCCTTGACTTCCATGATGGAAGAAAGGGAAGATATACTTATACTAAATAAATAAATAAATAAATAAACAAACAAACTCTTACAACATATCTCAGTGTCATAAAAGAGACCACAATCTAACACAACCATTTGGCCAAGGCAATAAAGGTATTAGACATTTCTGAGTTGAACATCCTTTCCTCTGGGATGATTCCAAGCGCCTCACCCCCACCTAAACCTTCCTGTGCACAAGATTGGACATTTGAGCCTGCTGAATTACAATCCATTATGGACAACTATAGTTCTTCAGAAAGGACTCCTGGCCAATTGCCACAAAGAAAAATGAAGCTGGCAGTAAAAGTGAGGAAATACTGGATAATATCTTTGGTATCTTTTCTAGCTTTGCGAAAAGACATTTCACTGTCTCCGCTTCTGAACACTGCAACATTACTCTTCAGCACAAGGATATAAACCATGAAGAAAAGGACGCTATTAGAGCCCATTGAATGAATCACAATCATGCATTTGTCACTTGCCTCATAATAGTGATTTCTTTGTCTTTCTCCATCTTCCATGAGAGGTTCTTTAAAAAACAAACACATGGTATGTGTGTAGGGATGCTGGAGAAATTCGAGACAGATTAAAATGAGCTCAGATTTCTAAGAATGCAACCTGCAGAATCCTCTGCGGAGTGAGCCCCTCAGGCCCTGTGGAGTCTGTGGACTTTCAGATGATTTTTTTTATTTTCCCGAAATTTACGCATATAAATCTGTAGAAAAATACCTAAGTTCCTGCTGAGGAAATGTAGAATGGAATAGGGGACAATACACAAAATGTTACGTACTGGGGAAAATTATGTAAGTACTTACGTAAATATTTCCATATTTTTCCACATGACAAAAAAAAATATATTCACATCCGTCTGTGGGTAGGGATGTATGAATCCCTTACCTGGCTCCATTCAGGGGCATCCACAGTGGGGGGAGGCACTCCATCCCTCCCCCCAGAAACCTCTCCAGCCAGCTCTGCTCTGCGGCGACTCTGCGGAGCTGCCGGCCAGGGCTGGCCACAGCCAGATTCTGGCCACTGCCGGGCTGCTGCAGCCGCAAATGTCGGCGGCTATGCCAGCCGCCATTTGTGTCCCTGCCAAGCCGTGATAGGCTACATAAGTATTTATGTAGCCTATCACGGCAAAAGGCAGGGACACAAATGGCATAGCAGCTGCCATTTGTGTGGCTACCTTTTACCGTGATACGCTATGTAAATACTTACATAGCCTATTACAGCAAAAAGCAGGGGCACAAATGGTGTAGTAGCTGCCAATTGTGTCCCTGCCAAGCCGTGATAGGCTACATAAGTATTTATGTAGCCTATCATGGCAAAAGGCAGCCACACAAATGGCAGCCGCTACAACGGCCACCATTTGCAGCCGCAGCAGCCCGGCAGTGGCCAGAAGAGGAGCCGGAGCTGCCGCCAGAGCCACTGCCGCCGCATCCACTGCCACCGCATCTGCTGCCAGGTAGGTTCCGTCCCGGGTGGATTCCGCAGGGTGGTTGTGGGGATTGCCCTGTTCTGCCATAGACTCCGGGGAACTGGATTCTAAAGAATCCGGCCTCACTGGTGTCTGTGGTGGAATTCTCCAACATCCCTATCTGTGGGCAGATGACAGAACGAAAGGCACCTGACCTGACAATCTGCAAAACACAGACGGAGCAGATTTTACACAGTCCGTACATCCCTATATGTGCATGTGTGTTTTCCTATTCACACTCTCCTGAAGGCTTCTGTATATGAACCCAAACTCCCAAAAGCTAAGTAGATCTCTCAGGCATGCCAGTCTCCTGTCTGATAGCTTTGGACATGGGGGAGCCCCACTCCTTTTAGGAGAAGCTCAAGGGAAGGAGGGCCCAGTGCTCCTTGCGGCTGCCGCTGAGCCTTTCAGGGCTGCTGGGAAGCCTTCCCCTTCAAGGCTGGAGCTGCCTCTCCCTGTCATAATGGCAGCCTTGCCCACATGCTGCAGGAACCCCGTGTGGGAACAGGGGTGGGGAAACTCAGGCCTGGGGTCCCAATTTGGCCCTCCTGTCGTCCCACATGGCCACATCCCCTGGCTCCACCCCCTTTCCCCCTTTCCCCCAGCAACATTTGGTGTTTCCCAGCTTTTGTGCAGGTTTTTTCCCCTCATTCAAAAAGGTTGAAATCCCTCTCCTAAGGCTTAGTTCCTGGTAATAAGACCTGTAAGGTGAATTACAGTGGTGTGTTTATTTGTTTGTGGCTCCACCTCTTTTGCCTTAGGACCTGCCCCCTTTATTTTTGGCCCCGCTGGAACACAGCCCCTGAAAACTTCTCCAAAATCCAGTTCAGCCCTTGGGCTGAAAGTCATGCCCTACTCCTGCATTAGACAGCAGGGATGTATGAGAATTTCATTTTGATTTGTTTTTGACCAGAGTTTGCTTCATTTGCAACTC
This sequence comes from Heloderma suspectum, assembly GCF_057233095.1. Classification (NCBI taxonomy): domain Eukaryota; kingdom Metazoa; phylum Chordata; class Lepidosauria; order Squamata; family Helodermatidae; genus Heloderma; species Heloderma suspectum. The sequence goes on from NC_139458.1 coordinate 272,095,136, forward strand.
CAAACTCAGGTGCATCTTCTGGCCAAAGCGTGCATGTTCCTGAGTATGCGATTGTGTTCTCAACCTGCTTTCATTCAAAGAAAGGTGCACTTTCAAAATGTGCAATTTGAAAAAAAAATCATTTTTGCGCTTTGGGGAAAGTATGCATTTGGACGCACACTTTAAAAAATGCACACCCAAAGGCGCACCTTTCCCGCTTACACAACAACAACAACAATAACAACAACAACAACTTTCCAGTTGGGAATGGGAATACTGAGGACTGAACTTCGAGGTAGAACTCAGAAAACCTTGATGAGCACAAGCCTGGTTGAATCCCCCAGCCCCATTGGACAGTGGCCTGATAGGGCTAAGTAGGAATCTCTCAATGGTTCTCACAGCTGGCCCTTTGTTGTTCAGTCGTTAAGTCGTGTCCGACTCTTCGTGACCCCATGGACCATAGCACGCCAGGCCTTCCAGTCCTGCGCTCTCTCCCGGAGCGTGCTCAAGTTCATATTCATTGCATCGGTGATGCTATCTAGCCATCTCATCCTCTGCTGTCCCCTTCTCCTTTTGCCTTCAATCTTTCCCAGCATCAGGATCTTTTCCAGTGAGTTTTCTCTTCGCATTAGGTGGCCAAAATATTTCAGCTTCAACTTCAGTATCTGTCCTTCCAATGAGCACTCAGGGTTGATTTCCTTTAGGATTGACTGATTTGACCTCCTTGCAGTCCAGGGGACTCGTAAGAGTCTTCTCCAGCACCACAGTTGGAAAGCATCAATTCTTCGACGCTCAGCCTTCCTTATAGTCCAGTTCTCACAGCCATACGTTACTACTGGGAAAACCATAGCTTTGATTTTATGGACCTTTGTCGGCAAGGTGATGTCTCTGCTTCTTACTATGCTGTCTAGGTTTGCCATAGCTTCCCTCCCAAGGAGCAAGCGTCTTTTAATTTCATGGCTACAGTCACCGTCTGCGGTGATTTTGGAGCCCAAGAAAGTAAAATCTGTCACTGCTTCCATTTCTTCCCCTTCTATATGCCAGGAAGTGATGGGGCCAGATACCATGATCTTAGTTTTGTTAATGTTGAGTTTCAAACCAGCTTTTGCACTCTCCACTTTCACCCTCAACAAGAGGCTCTTTAGATCCTCTTCACTTTCTGCCATTAGGGTGGTGTCGTCTGTGTATCTGAGGTTGTTGATAATTCTCCCAGCAGTCTTAATACCGACCTGTGATTCATCCAACCCGGCGTTTCTCTTGATGTACTTTTCATATAAGTTAAATAAGCAGGGTGACAATATGCAGCCTTGTTGTACTCCTTTCCCAATTTGGAACCACTCAGTTGTTCCATGCCTGGTTCTTACTGTTGTTTCTTGACCCTAGTACAGGTTTCTCAGGAGACAGGTATGGATGGCCTAGAATTCCAACATGGATTTCAGTAAGTCCGAATGAACTGGCATTCGGCACCCCGAAATCCATGGCGGAATGGCCTACCATCCCCCTGCCCCACCCCGCGAATCCCCCCCGGGACGAGACTTACCTGGGGCGGATGTTCCAGATGGTGGCGGCTCCAGTGGTGGTGGTGGCGGCTGGTCTTTCAACCAGCTGCCGCGGCCACCATTTGCAGTCTGGTCTCTTTTTTTTACCCAGACGTGATAGGCTACATTAAGACTTATGTAGCCTATCATGTCTGGGTAAAAAAAAAAAAGCATACACAAACGGCGGCGGCTACAGCGGCTGCCATTTGCGTTCCTTATTTTTTGCTGTTTTAGTCTACTTAAATATTTACGTTGACTATTACGGCGGAAAAAAAAGGGGAACACAAATAGTCTAGTGGGCAATAGTTACATAGGCTAGAATGGCAAAAAATGAAGGAACGCAAATAGTGCCCACTATGCTATTTGCGTTCCCCTTTTTTTGCCGTTTTATCTTACGTAAATATTTATGTAAGATAAATCGGCGAAAAATAGGGAACGTAAATGACAGCCGCCGTAGCCGCCATTTGCATATGCTGTTTTTTTTTGGGGGGGGTAGCCGTGATAGGCTACTTAAATTCTTACGTAGCCTATCACGGCTGCCTGGCTGGATGCAAATGGCGGCCGCTATGATGGCCGCCATTTGCTTCCGCACCAGCCCATCCGCAGCCGGAAATCCGCCTGCGGATGGTACTGGCCAGCTGCTCTGTGGCCTGGCCACGGAGGGGAGCCGGCCATTGAAGATTCCTTGGGGGAGGACCAGATCACCTCCCCCCCATCCCCCCGCACCACGAAAGATTCCACAAAAAGGTAAGTAGGTTTCGTACATCCCTAGAGACAGGTAAGGTGGTGTGGTACTCCCATCTCTTAAAGAATTTGCTAGAGTTTATTGTGATCCACACAATCAAAGGCTTTAGCGTAGTCAATGAAGCAGAAATAGATGTTTTTCTGGAATTCTCTTGCTTTCTCCATGATCCAGCAAATGTTGGCGATTTGATCTCTAGTTCCTCTGCCTCTTCGAAACCCAGCTTGTACTTCTGGTAGTTCTCGGTTCACATACTGCTGAAGCCTAGCTTGTAGGATTTTGAGCATAACCTTGGTGGCATGTGAAATGTAGGGATGGCGGAGAATTTCTCCCCGAAACTTCGGGGGGCCAAGCGCCAACGTGTTCGGCCCCCCGAACAAGTTTTGGGGAGAAATCCTCTGCACCCCCCGCCCCCCGCACCCCCCCCCAGGACGGGACTTACCTTCACCGAATGTCCCTCCCGGTGGCTGGTCCGGCCGGCGGTTCGGCGGGTGTTCGAGCTGCCGCCGCCGCCATTACAATGAAAGAAAAAAAAAACACCCCCTGATAGGCTACGTGACGATTCACGTAGCCTATCACGGCTAGATTTGCAAAGTCAGCCATGATAGGCTACGTGAATTGTCACGTAGCCTATCACAGGAGACTTTGAAAAAAAAAAAAAGAGTGTACGGATAATGGCGGCCCCCATAGGGAGCCGCCATTCGCGTTCCTTATTTGGTCGCTGTAGTCTACGTAAATGTTTACGTAGACTACGGCGAAAATAAGGGCAACGCTATTTGCATTGCCCTTATTTTCGCCGTAGTCTACGTAAAGATATACGTAGACTACAGCGACCAAATAAGGAACGCGAATGGCGGCTCCCTATGGGGGCCGCCATTCGCGTACGCGCTTTTTTTTTTTTTTTAAGTCACCCGTGATAGGCTACATGACGATTCACGTAGCCTATCACGGCTGACTTTGCAGATCTAGCCGTGATAGGCTACGTGAATCGTCACGTAGCCTATCAGGGGGCTTTTTTTGTTTTTTTTTTACTTTCACGTTCGCGGCCGGGCAAGGCGAGGCGCCTCCTCCCCAGCCTGAATTTCGGCCGGGCGAGGTGGGAAGCCTCCCCCCCCGGCCTGAACTTCGCGGGGGGAGCAGCGAAGCGCCTCCCCCCCACCGTGAACGGCCTTCGACGACAGGTAAGTGACTTTCGTCCACCCCTAGAAATGAGTAGGGATGTACAAAAGTCACTTACCTTTTCGCAGGGGTGCTTTGCGGTGGGGGGGAGGCACTTCGCTTCTCCCCCCGAAGTTCAGGCAAGGGGGGGGAGCCGTCCCGCCTCTCCCAGCCGAAATTCAGGCCGGGGAGAAGCGCCCCGTCTCCCCGGCCAGGAAACAAAAAGTAAAAAAAAAAAAACACTTTACATCGACTACCAGGACCAAATAAGGAATGCAAATGGCGGTGCCCATAGGCCGCCACCATTTGCGTACGCGGTTTTTTTTTTTTCCAAAGTCACCCGTGATAGGCTACATAACGATTTACGTAGCCTATCATGGCTGACTTTGGAGATCTAGCCATGATAGGCTAAGTTAATTGTTACATAGCCTATCACGGGTTTTGTTTTGTTTTTTAACACTTTACCTTGTAATGGCGGCGGCAGCCAGTCGGAAGACCGGCTGCCGCCCCCACCCCTGACGAAAGGCCGACGAACCGCTGCTGGGAGGGACATTCGCCAAAGGTAAGTCCCATCCTGGGGGGGGCGGGGGGCGGAGAATTTCACCGCCGATTTCGGGGGGCTGAATGCGTTGGCACTCAGCCCCCCGAAGATTCGGGGAGAAATTCTCCGCCATCCCTAGAAATGAGCGCAATTGTATGGTAGTTTGAACACTCTTTGGCATTACCCTTCTTTGGGTTGTTGTTCAGTCGTTCAGTCGTGTCCGACTCTTCGTGACCCCATGGACCATAGCACGCCAGGCCTTCCTGTCCTGCGCTCTCTCCCGGAGCGTGCTTCTTTGGGATTGGAATGTAAACTGACCTTTTCCAGTCTTGCGGCCAGTGTTGAGCATTCCAAATTTCTTGACATATTGTGTGCAGCACTTTAACAGCATCATCTTTTAGGATCTTAAATACCTCAGCTGGAATACTGTCATCTCTGCTAGCTTTGTTGTTAGTAATGCTTCCTAAGGCCCACTTGACTTCCCTTTCTAGGATGTCTGGCTCAAGTTCAGTGACCACACTGTCATGGCTATCAGGGACATTCAGATCTTTCCTGTATAGTTCTTCTGTGTATTCTTTCCACCTCTTCTTAATTTCATCTGCTTCTGTTAGGTCCCTGCCTTCTTTGTCCTTTATCATGCCCGTCTTTGCACAAAACGTTCCCTTGAGATCTCCGATTTTTTGAAGAGATCTCTAGTCTTTCCCATTCTGTTGTTTTCCTCGATTTCTTTGCATTGTTCATTTAAGAAGGCCTTCTTGTCTCTCCTTGCTATTCTCTGGAACTCTGCATTCAGTTGGATATATCTTCCCCTTTCTCCCTTGCTTTTTGCTTCCTTTCTTTCCTCAGCTACTTGTAAAGCCTCATCAGTAAATGAGGCTTTACAGTAAATCATGTAGATGTTAAACAGCATGGGGGATAGAATAGAGCCCTGTGGAACCCCATGGCACAATTGCCATGGCACAGAGCAATAATCCCCCAGCACCACCTTCTGGAATCGGCCATCCAAGTAGGAGCGGAACCACTGTAGTGCAGTGCCTCCAACTCCCAACCCAGACAACCGTAGCCTATCACAGTGTTTTTTAAAAATCTAGCCGTGATAGGCTATGTAAATCTTTACGTAGCCTATCACTTTTTTTTCTTTTTTTTTAAACTTGGAAATGGCGGCGGCAGCAGCTGGTCGGAAGACTGGCCGCTGCAGCTGCCGCTGCTGAACCGGCGCCAAACCGCCGCCGCTGCCGCTGCCAGGAAGATTCACCCAAAGTAAGTCCCGTCCCGGGGGGGGTGGCAGACTGTTTCTCCACCGATTTCGGGGGGCCGAATGCTCTGGCATTCGGCCTCCCCAAGATTCGTGGCAAAATTCACTGACATCCCTAGCTATGATCAGTGTGTTCTCTTGGCAAAACTCTATTAGCCTTTGTCCTGCTTCATTTTGTACACCAAGGCCATGCTTGCCTGTTATCCTGGTGATTTCTTGACTTCCTACTTTAGCATTCCAATCCCCTATGATGAAGAGGACATCTTTTGTTGGTGTTAGTTCTAGAAGGTGTTGTAGGTTTTCATAGAACCAATCAACCTCGGCTTCTTTGGCATCCGTGGTTGGGGCATAGACTTGAATTACTGTGACGTTGAATGGCTTGCCTTGGATTCGTACTGAGATCATTCTATCGTTTTTGAGATTGTACCCCAGTACTGCTTTTCCCACCCTTTTATTGACTATGAGTGCTACTCCATTTCTTCTAAGGGATTTTTTCACACAGTAGTAGATATAATGGTTACCTGAATTAAATTCGCCCATGCTTGTCCATTTTATTTCACTGATGCCCAAGATGTCAATGTTCAATCTTGCCATCTCATGTTTGACCACCTCCAGCTTACCTTGATTCATTGCCCTTACATTCCAGGTTCCTAAACAATATTGTTCAGCATCGGACTTTCTTTTCACCACCAGACACATCCACAGCTGAGTGTCCTTTCGGCTTTGGCCCAGCCGCTTCACTCTTTCTGGCGCTACTTGGAAATTCCCTCTGCTCTTCCCCAGTAGTATATTGGACACCTTCCGACCTGAGGGGCTCATCTTCCAGCATCATATCTTTTAGCGTTGTGATATGTTTCATGGTGTTTTCTTGGCAAGAATACTGGAGTGGGTTGCCATTTCCTTCTCTAGTGGACCACATTTTGTCAGAACTCTCTGCCATGACCTGTCCGTCTTGGGTGGCCCTGCATGGCATAGCTTATGGCTTCACTGAGTTATGCAAGCCCCTTCGCCACAACAAGGCAGTGATCCATGAAGGGGACAGCTGGTCCTAGGGAACCCTTTTTTCACCTACTCCACACTGTAAGGGTTATTGGGAGGTGAATACTCAATGATTCAGTTGAGTTGGCTCTTGTAAGCACTGGTCACTCTGGGCAGGTAGACTGCTGGCTGTGGAGGGAGAGAATTAAGTGCAAGCTATGCTGATGAGAACCCTGAGGTCATCTTGACGGTGAATGGTGGTGAACCAAACCACCTGTCACAGCCATCTGGCTTGAGGGGACATGGTGAGGGAGCTCTCCTTGGGCTGTGGCAGCTTTGGACCATCTAAGGCTGTCCTACCATGGTGGGATTAAGAATGGCACACCTTTAAGGTGAGCAGTCAGTAGTCTGTCTTGCTGTCTACTTCAAAATGGGCAAGACCATTTAATAGCCACAACCATGAAATGAGCTGATCCAGCCCTTGGGAGTAGGATTGTCTCACTAGCATAGACAGGAGGGGAGTGCCCTCCTAGCACTTCCCTGAAGAGTTGGGAAGCCGCACTGGAGTTGTCTCAGAGAATTTACTGCTTGTTACAGTTCCCTGTGAGTTACAATACAGTTGTAGCCCTTTATTAAGCCCTTACACTGCCTTCTTCACCCAGCACATTGTCATAAAATAGGATTTCACTTCCACAAGAGGTAGTGATGGCCACCAACTTAGCTAGTTTTAGAAGAGGATTAAACAAATTCCTGAAGGATAATTTGTATCGATGTATCGATGGCTACTAGTCATCTACTACAGCTACTAGATGGCTATTAGTCATCATCTACAGCTACTAGATGGTTGTATATTACCTCCAGTATTGGAGGCCATATGCCTATGTACACCAGTTGCTGGGGAATATGGGCTAGAGGGCTATTGCACTCAAGTCCTACTTGTAGGTTTTACACAGGCAGCTGGTTGGCCACTGTGTGAACAGAGTAGTGGACCAGATAGAACATAAGAAGGGCCATGCTGGATCAGACCAAGGGTCCATCTACTCCAGCATTCTGTTCACACAGTGGCCAACCAGGGAAACCCACATGCAGGACATGAATGCTGTGTGAAGAAGTACCTCCTTTGATCTGGCCTGAATCTCCCACCAATCAGCTTCATGGGATGACCCTAGGTTCTAGTATTATGAGAGAAGGAGAAAAATGTCTCCCCCTTCACATTCTCCACACCATGCATAATTTTGTATGAAACTGCAGTTTCATAGAAAAATACAGTTACTTACAAACAATCTAAGAGAATTTGCAAGTAGCTAAGAAATCCTGGATGTCTTCCTAGTTCCGATTGAGTTGAATCATCTTTCAAACAGGTGTGAAATATTTTTTTCTCCATGCCATCCATAATTTGTACGCCTCTATCTTGTCTCCCCTTATTCAGCGTTTTTCTAAGCTAAACAGTCTCAGCCATTGCAACTTTATTTTCTCATAGGAGGGTTGCTCCAGCTCCTTGAGCATGTTAGTTTTCCTTTTCTGCACTTTTTCCAACCCTACAATATTCCAGACTGTGAGAGCAAACTCCTGTTGGAAGGAACAGAAACACAGTCATATGCTATTGAATAAAACCTAGAGCAGATTGATAAAAGTGTTCAGTTTCATGTTTGGCACAATGATTCAGGGGGGAAAAAAGTATACAGAGAAAAAAACCTCTCAATAAAATATCGCATTGTCTAATACCTTTTATTAAAGTACTGCATTCAGATAAACTGCACAGTGCACTACATTGCTTTCAAAAACATTCTTGCAAGCCTGGTCTGTCACCACTGCAAGCAGTGAGCAGCAAAATAATGGCATTTTATTGAAAGGAGCCCTTGGGGAAAAGTATATAGTTACTGGCTTACCCAGAACAAATGCCACTGATTGAAAAAGAATATGGAAAGGTAGCAAAAGAAAGCTGCCACATGAAAAGTTACATTATGATATAAAAAAAGTTACACCATCAAGAAAGGGAGCCACTGGGAAGCACCAGGGCAGTTGCAGCCCCAAATCTATATACCAGGACCCAAAAGCCCTTGGTGACAATGAAAGGTTTTTTCCTCAATTTAATTTCATGCAGGATTATGAGGATAACAGCTGGAGAGGGAAGAGTTAATACTTCCCTCCACACATGGTGCAACCCCGCTCCCAGATACAACCCCCCCCACACACATGGCAATTAAGATTAAAAAAAAACTTCCATAGGTGCTAAGGGAAGCTTCCCCCACCCCCTGACTGGTAAGCTTAATTACATTGGGCATGGGGTGAAAACTAGGGCTGTGCTTGGACCCCCTGATCCATCTTGGAGGTCACTTCGGGGCTTCTGAGGCAGGCCCAATTCACTTCAGCCTGATTCCCCCCCCCCCCGGCTATGGAGCCGAAGTGGGATTCAGACATCCGAATCCCACTCCGGAGGGCCCCCTGATGCACTGCCCAGCCCCCAGTTCCTTGCCTGGGCCGTCACACTGCCAGCCATCTCTTTCTGGAGGGGGGAATCCATCACCGCCACCGCTTCTGGGGGAGCCACCACCGTGGGAGCTGCCACTGCTTGGGGAGCCATCACTGATGCTGCTGGGGGAGCTATCACTACTGTGGGACCTGCTGCCGCTGCCGGGGGAGCTGCCACTGCCACCGGGGGAGCGGCTGCTGGGGAAGCTGCTGCTGCCACCACTGCCACCACCTCCTGGGCTCTCTGGAAGTGTGCCAGCAGCTGCCTTGTTGTTCTGGGGGGAGGGAGCCATATTTAAAATGGTGACTCCTGTATTTCCAGAAATAGATCCTGTAGGAGTCATACATGGAGTCGCTATTGTAAAAACACCCCACCCCCTTCGGAACAACAAGACAGCTACCAGCATACATCCAGAGGATCCAGGTGAGGAGCTGGGGGCTGGACAGCGATGGCATGGCTGGGCTTCCAGATCTCACCAAAGTGCACTGAAGCACCTAGGAGGCAGCCCGAAGTGGGCCAAAGAGTCCCACTTTGACCCAGTGCTCAGGCTTCAGGCCAAAGTGGTGCATAGGCTCATGAAAAAACTTACCAACCACCCTTTTTTGTGCAGTTTTCACACCTGTTGGCAGCCATTGCAAATTAATTGTAACTGAAGAGAAACGACTGATTTAGGATGATCTGGGTGTAGATCAGTTGAATAATTTATTGTATTTGGTGTGATTGTTTTTAAGTGCATGAAGCTTTCTATAACATCCATATTTTGTACACAACTTTTCCTAATATATGTATCCTTTATGCAATTTTTGAGCTGAAATAGTTCCACATATTAGTCCTGGAAAATGCGGATTAGATCGGTTTGTTTAAAAATATGGATCAAATGATATTTCCCCCTATCCCTAGTTCACACCAATGAAGAAGACAGCTTTAAAAGATGGCAATTATTGTCTTTATTGACAAAAGATGTAAGCCATTGTTAAAAGGAGATGTTGTAGTGTTGTTGGAGCCTGCTATTAATAAATACATCAATCTGGGGCACGTTCCTCAGGGGAAGGTCAGAAAGCACTCTATTATTTAATTTCGGTTACAAAACTCAATTATTTTCCAGCGACTTTGCTGATAGTGGGAGGTATTAAACAACTGGGCATCAAATAACTAGATGCCTTTGCAAGAATATCAGTTCATTTAGCATGTGGGTCAGCAGGTTTGTTCTTTCAGCCTGTACGTTAATGGACTCAAGAGGCTAGCTCCTAGGGCTTAAGGCACATTGCTAATTAATTTGCTAATCAATGTCATGGACTTGTGTGACCTAACATGCAGGAGAGAGGAAAGAATGTACATTGCTATGTTTAATATTACAATTTTCAGAAGCATGCAGTTATCCTTTGGATTGCTAGCTATATAAGCCTCCACTTTTTCTTTTTCAAAGTTAAACCCAAACTTAGGTATTTATGATCCTCGCTCTTTGCACTTGCTATTTTTTCCTGGACAGTTTTTCTTTCTATTTGTCCTCCTTGTCCTGAAAAGTTACAGTACTGGTCTTTGCACACAACTGTGCTGTATATTTTCCACTTAGGATTTCCAGCCAAAGGCTAGGAATGGGGAAGAAATTCATTTCAGTTCATTTTTAACATTTTTAACCAGGATTTATCTGATTTGCACCTCCTGGAACCAAACATGAACTTAGATGCAATTTGTGGTCAAAAGTCCACAGATTTCTGAGTCTGAAGTATGATTTGACCAACAACAAAAATGCATTCAAAATATGCGTATCTTAACATGTGCATGAAAAAATGTGTAAACCTAAAAACATGCACAAACATGCCTTATTCAATGGGGGCAAATGCACAAAAATTGTACACATTTTGAAAAATGCACACCAAAATAAATATTAATTTAAAATATTTATTAAATATTAATTTCAATGCAAAAGGAGGGGAACCTCACAACCCAGTATGGACTCGGGTCAGAATGAGTTTTTGAGGTGAAAATCTGAGAATCTCGACAAACATAGCAGAACTGCACATCCTTGCTTTAGACCTTAGTTTCAATGGAATGGGAAAATGTCTCCTGAAAGAGACAGTGGGTTTAATCCAAACATATCATTCTGCATGTAGAGGGCATCTGCTCATGGAATGGCTGCTTTATCCCTCCCCCTAGAGTGCTGCATGGGAAAAATGAAGCTAAATCCAAACATGTTCTTTTACTTATACAACTGCTTACACAAGCAGAAGCATGAGAGCTATGATGAAATCTTCCTTTTTGGTATAACAATATGTGTGAACTCATGTGCTAACTCTTATACAAGGATACCCTCAGGCTTACCCAAACTAGGCCCCCATCTACATGGGGCTTTTAGTCCAATTCTACTTAGGTATGGTGGAGAATTCCGCCATGGACTCCAGTGAGGCTGGATTCTTTAGAATCCACCCCTCGCCTGGAGACTGTGGCGGAACGGACCACTCCCCTCTGCCACCCCATGAAATTCGCCCTGGATGGACCCTACCTACCGCTGGCCGGTCCTGTCCGTCTGCTGCCATCCGCTACCCTGGTCTGCAGCCGCAAATGGCATCCGGTATAGCGGATGCCATTTGTGTCCCTGCTTTAGCCATGACAGGCTATGTAAAAGTTTACATAGCCTATCACGGCAAAGAGCAGGGATGCAAATGGCATCCTCTACGCCATTTGCATTGCTACTCTTTTCGTGATAGGCTACGTAAATATTTACGTAGCCTATCATGACTAAAGCAGGGATGCAAATGGCATAGCGGACGCCATTTGCGTCCCTGCTCTTTGCTGTGATAGGCTACGTAAATATTTACATAGCCTATCATGGCTAAAGCTGGACGCCATTTGCGGCTGCAGATTGGCAGCGGATGGAAGTCCGGCTGCGGATGGGCTTGGCAGGCGGCTCCGCAGACTCACCACAGAGCAGAGCCGGCTGGGAAGGATTCTGGGAGGAGGGATGGATCGCCAACCGGAATGGTGAGTGGGGTTCGTACACCCCTAAATATACTCAACCACCTTAGATGATGCACGCTGATCACTGTATCTAGCTCGGCATTTCTTGCCCTAAATCCGGGGTTTTTTCAAACTCATTTTGTGTTGGATTTTCCTGCAACAGCAGATTCAGTGCTGTTTGGGAGTCTGTGTGACCTCAGCTGGCTTTGGTGTAGGCTGGTGAAGCAATGCTGATTGGTGGAAATGAAAGTAGTGTGGGGCAGGGGCATGGGGAGACCAAAGGGCTAAACACGTCTACCTGGAAGTAACTTATTGCCTCTAGTTCCACGTCGCTGCCTCTCACTTTAAATAGTCGACTTTGGGAATGGGGGTGGGGGAGCCAGCCCTGCTGTTCTGAAACTGCGCAGCTGTTCAGGAGCACAGCTGAGAAACGGAGGCTCTCTGCCTCTCACTTTAAGTAGTCATTCAGCTGGGGAGTGGAGACAGGATACAGCCCTGCTGTTCTGAAACTGCACAGCTGTGAAGGAGCACAGCTGAGAAATGGTGGATGCCTGTTGATTCGAAGCTGCGCAGCTAAGAAAGGGTCGATGCCAGGGCGGATGATTTTCAGGAACATGTACTCAGAAGCATAACATTGAGCCTGTGTTTGTGGTGGTCAGGGGGTGAGCCTGTTGATTGGGCAGTTAATATACATCAAAGACAACGTGCTAGTCCCTCTCCCTCCTCGTCAGCTCCATGCTGTCTGTGCTCAGCGCCTCTTGCACTCCTGCTCCTTCTGCTCAGTCTCTGGGTGGTGGCGGCTGCCTGCTTGCCTGCCTGCCACATAAATGTGTGTATGGGGGGTAATCAGGGTTTGTCATGAACATCACTCATAAGCAAGTCCTGTATTGACCTTCATTGAACATGCGAGGGAGGGGGAGAAAGCCTATGCAATTGCTGACATTCATTTCTACTTGCGATGGGACTGGCCCACCCCACCCCAACTAATGCAGCTTCAGTTCTCGTTTACACTTCAAAAGCAGAGGAATACAGCACCATGTGTACCATGGAAAGAGCTACTTCGATTCTGCAAAGATGGGGATTTTGCCCAAATCACTTCACAAACTGTTTCCACTTAGATTTGCCCTATATTTTAGAAAGAGAGATAAAGCTGGGTGTCATCCATCCATAACACCTCAAGCCAATTCTCCAGATGACTACTCCCAGCGATTTCTTGTATATGTCAAACAGCATGGAGAAGAAAAGAGAGCCCTGTAGGACCCGTAACCATGACTGCAATAGGGTTGAGCAATGGATCTCCAGCACCCACCTCTGAAATCAGCCACCCAAATACAAGTGGAACCATCACCAAGCAGTGATGCATCAAGCATCACCCAATTCAGATAACCTACCAGTAGAATATCATGCTCAATAGTATCAAAAGTTACCGAAGGGGTCCAAGACAATTAACAAAGTCATGCTTCTCCTATTTCCTTTTCTTCAGAAGTCATTCCACAGTATAAGCAAGGCAGTTTCTTTCCCAAAACCAGGTCTGAAGTCCAGCTGAGATGGTTCCAGAAAATCTAGGTGCATTCCCTAAGAAGGAACCTACATTTGGTTCAGCTTTGCTTTAAGTAAAATTTCTGTGGTCACTCCAAAATTGGTCCCAGTGAAAGCATGTAAGTCTCATTAATAGTAATTTTCTTTAAGTAGGCACTAGCCCCCATGTTATGGGTGGAGCATTCTGGGACTACTTTAAGAGAACAGGGCAGCTGATGCTCACACATAAATGGGCCCCACAGAATGCTGATATATGTCTCTCACTTGTGAAGATGATGATCAGCAAGCTTTGATGAAGTACCTACAGGAAAGAATGTTGTCATCATCATCATCATCTGAAAATTATAGGGATGGCGAAGAATTCCGCCACAGATTTCAGTGAGGCCAAATGCACTGGCATTCAGCTCCCCAAAACCCATGGCGGAACGGCCTCCCACCCCCCACCACCTTGAGGAATAGCCCCAGAACGAAACTTACCTGGGGCTGCGGTAGCAGTGGCAGCGGCTCCGGCAGTGGTGGCGGCGGCTGGTCTTTCAACCAGCTGCTGTGGCCGCCATTTGCATCCTGCGAGGCTGCTGTGATAGGCTACGTAAGTATTTACGTAGCCTATCACGGCAAAGAGTAGGGACGCAAACAGCAGCCACTACGCTGTTTGCGCCACTGCTCTTTCCGTGATAAATACTTATGTAGCCTATCACGGTAAAGGCAGCCACGCAAATGGCGTAGTGACCACCATTTGCATAGCTGCCTTTACCATGATAGGCTACGTAAATACTTACGTAGCCTATCACGGAAAGAGCAGTGGCACAAACGGCATAGCGGCCACCGTTTGCGTCCCTGCTCTTTGCCGTGATAGGCTATGTAAACAGCTGTAGATGGCACTGGCCAGTGGTTCCATGGAGCCACCTTGGAGCAGAGCCAGCCAGAGAGAATTCCAGGGGGAGGGATGGAGCGCCTCCTCCCCCACCGCGAATCACATCTGCGAAAAGGTAAGTGACTTTCATACATCTAGGGATGTATGAAAGTCATTTACCTTTTCATGGATTCTGTTTGTGGGGGGGAGGCACTCTGTCCCTCCACCTGGAATCCTCAACGGGGGGGAGGCAATCCAGTCCTCCCCCCCCGGAATCCTCGATGGCTGGCTCTGCTCCGTGGCGGCTCCGCAGAGCAGCCAGCCAGGCCAGGGCTGTCCACAGCCAGATTTCCAGCCGCGGACTGGCTGGTGCGGATGCAAATGACGGCCACCGTAGCAGCCACTATTTGCATCCAGCCAGGCAGCCGTGATAGGCTACATAAGTCTTTACGTAAAAAAAAAAAAGTCATACGCTACAGCGGCCACCATTTGCGATCCTTATTTTTCGCCATTTTAGTCTATGTAAATATTTACATAGACTATTACAGTGAAAAAAAAGGGGAATGCAAATAGCGTAGTGGGCGCTATTTGCATTCCTTTTTTATTCACCGTTTTAGCCTACATAAATATTTACGTAGACTAAAATGGCGAAAAATAAGGAACGCGGCCACTGTAGCCGCTGCCATTTGCATACACTGTTGTTGTTGTTGTTGTTTTACCCAGACGTGATAGGCTACGTAAATCTTTACATAACCTATCATGTCTGGGTAAAAAAAAAAAGACCAGAGTGCAAATGGCGGCCACGGCAGCCGGTCGAAAGACCAGCCGCCGCCGCTGCCGCCGAAGCCACCGCTGGAGCTGCCGCCGTCCGGAACATCTGCCCCAGGTAAGTCTCGTCCCGGGGGTATCTGCAGAGGGGCGGGGGGGTGGCAGGCAGGCCTCACTGAATCAGTGAGGCATTCGGCCTCACTGAAATCCATGGCGGAATTCTCCGCCATCCCTACTAACATCCCTAGAAAATTACAAAGTTGAAATGAATTGAGAAGATATTGTATTGGAGCATTTTAGCAACCAACCTGAAAGATGAATAGAAATGTTTCAAAGCATCACTGCAACCTGGAGGAAAATAAGTGTTAAATTTGCTTTTACATACACATCTGGGATGTTTCCATTTGACTATAAGCTTTTACATACTGACCAAAGAGACCTTATCAATACAGAAATAACATTACCAACTTCAAGGTTTTTGAAGCTGAGGATAGTGAAGAAATTAGCATATATTATAACGGGCCTCTTTGATGTGGTTTCAAGGTGGAAACATCTGTAGGCATACATAATAACTCATCTGAGAGTCAGGAATGAGATGGTTAGTAATCAATACTCTCTGTGTATTTAAATGTCAGGTTACTTTTCATGCTTACCATTTGGAGTCTCAATCACACAAAATGCAGTCCTTTTGGCAAGTGTATAGATATAGAATCTGCCTTTTGGACAAGTCTCAAAATTTTACCTTTACATCCCAAATATTTTAAAAGGTTGATGATACCTATTGCAATTTAGAAACTGAGCTATGTAATAGATTTAAATATGAAGATACGCACTGTATACACATGGCCAGTTCTGTATGTTTGTTCATTTGTTTTTTTGATATTCACTGTCAAAATTGTATGAGCAACTGTTTATAAAAAGTTTGATAGGTTTATTTATGTATTTATTTCCATATGGCCCAATAGCTGAAACTCTCTGGGCAGTTCATAAAATTAAAACCATAAAACAGTATAAGATATGAAAGCTTAGAACTACAGTATAAAAATACAACCAGAATAAAACCTAGCAGCAATGCAGAGATTGAAAATACAGATTTAAAAGAGCAGAGCTAGAAGACTGGAACGATAAAATTTGTGGGGAAATAAAAAGGTCTTCAAAGGAGTACAACATAGGTGCCAGGCGAACCTCTCTAGGGAGCTCATTCCACAGCTGGGGGGCCACAGCAGGTTGCTTGAACTGGTCCAGTGATTGTCACTTGACAAAAAAAAGACTACAATAAAATGGTTGTTTCATTCCCAACAAAAAAAAAAATTCTGAGAATTGTAAAGCTAGAAGGAACCTTGAGTTAAGAGGACTGGAGAATACTGTCTCTCCAGCCTGTAGATTCTACACATGGTAGGTTGTGGGAGTGAGCCTTCTGGTCTTGCACGTACCTCTCTGCTAGTGATGGGTCAGTTCAGTTTCACATCATTCTCCATCTTTGGGCCAAAAAGAACTTTTTTTAAAAAAAAAAAAGTTGAGTGTTGGAGAAACAGTGGGCTCCTTCACACCGGGCTTTTATCCTGCGATTGAGATTGCTCCTTCACAGAAGTTTGCAGGCTCTTTGCATGACACAATGACCCTGCCGTGACCATCCTGCCCTAAATGTCCTCTGTTCTGTTTTTAAATAGATCTCAGTTAATGAGCTATCCAATTACCCCATTGTGTTCCACTTCAGTTTCCTCCGTGAAAAGAGTTAAAGCAGGAAGAAGAGGAGTGAGATCAATGAAAGGTAACGGAAGACTCAGATACAGGGAGAAGGAGGGGGAAGGGGAGGGGGGAAGGGGAGTCCAGTTTGGGGAATGTCTTCAGTGATTGGTTTGAAAGATGGAATGCTTGGCATATTCACAAACCTTTTGTCCTCATTCTGAATGGACTTTGTTCAAGTTGTGAGCCACATTGAGCTTTTGGAAAGGCAGAGGGGAAAGTGCGATCTTATCTTTAGATGCCTGTCTTGTTATCTGTTGCCCCAAAGCATGGTCATCTTCAGGTCAATATTTGCAAGCAATCAAGAAAATATTTAGATTAATACAACAAGCTGATGTAGCAATATCAGAGTACACCGCAAATCAAATGAGATAATCTTGGCTCTGCTTTTAGGAAGTTAATGAGAAGCTACCTGGAATGTGCATATAAATCTAGTTACTATGTTACAATAAGGTTTGGAAAACACATACAGAGACAGTATGAAAAGATTGATGAAGTGCGTAGGGATGTACGAATTGTGTACCTTCCATGCCGCTTGACTTCCGCAGTTTGCGGCCAGTGCTCCGTACCGTCGTTCACAAGCCCCCAGAATTCTCCTCTTTTTTTCTGCTCCAAGAATTACGAAGATAAATCTGTACTGACAGCCATAATTCCACATAACTTCCGTAAGAAAGGCTATTTTTCGTAGATATTTATGTATTTTTCCCCCTGCCAAGAGACATGCAGTAATTACCTTCAGCCAAAACACTTCCTCCTCCTCGGGGCTTCCCAAAACAAGGCTGCCCTAGGTGTGCCTGAGCAATGCACTCTTCGTTTAAAGCAACGCTGTTTGAAAGAAAGAAAGAAAAAACCTTTTAAAATGACCGTGGCGGTCCTGGAGCCCTGCACGAGGTATTATTCCTCCTGCTAGGCTTTCTATTTCCACATCCAGCCTTGTTGGTGATGTTGTGAGGCTAAAATGGAGGGGAGAACCAACTCTGTGCATGTCTACTCAGAAGTAAGTCTTATTGAGTTCAATGCAACTTACTCCTACACATGTCAGCACCCCACTTGCCCCCAGCTCAGCTTTGTATTTCCACATCCAGCTCATTAGCAAACCTGTTAGTTATCTCACTAGGTGACTTTGGGCTGGACTCTAACCACCACATAATACTTCTGTTATATGAAACTCTTGAAGAAAAAGAGACAGCATAATGGAAAGTTCTTTCTGAAGCAGTCACACTTCTACAAATGCAGCATGAAGTGAAAGATCAGCAACCTTCTCTTTGTTTGAATAAAAAGCACACTCTGCACATGCTCAGAGAATGGATAAAATGAGGAATAAACATACCAGGGAATATGAAGAACTATATTCTTCATGTGTGTGTGTGTGTGTGTGGAATCTCCTTCCATCCAGCTGTTCCCTGGGGGAAAAAAAAAACCATTCACCCAAGGGTCTTCTGAGATAACTAACAGGACATTTGATAATGAGCTGGATGTGGAAATACAAAGCTGAGCTGGGGGCAAGTGGGGTGCTGACATGTGTAGGAGTAAGTTGCATTGAACTCAGTAAGACTTACTTCTGAGTAGACATGCACAGAGTTGGTTCTCCTCTCCATTTTAGCCTCACAATGTCAACAACAACGCTGGATGTGGAAATAGAAAGCCTAGCAGGGGGAATAATACTCGTGCAGGGCTCCAGACCGGCATGGTCATTTAAAAAGGTTTTTTCTTTCTTTCAAACAGCATTGCTTTAAACAAAGAATGCATCTCTCAGGCACACCTAGGGCAGCCTTGTTTTGGGAAGCCCCGAGGAGGAGGAAGTGTTTTGGCTGAAAGTAAACCGAGAGGGAGGATTTCAATTGAAAAAGAACACCCACAAACAAGGCAGTGAGCACAATTCATTTTTTTAAAAAACAAACTTACGTATTTATTATCGGAATATACTACACTGCATTTTTATTTATGAAAATTTCACGGATCTGTGCGGATGACCAAAAAAAAAGCTACATGACTGCTGGCTCCGCAGGACCTCGTGGTGCCGTTCTGCAGAGGATTCCGTGACACAGACTGAAGGGAATTCGATCCCATTTCAGTCCGTGTCGGAATTCTCTGACATCCCTAGCCTCTGGTCTTATAAGTACTTCCTGAGAAGGAGATAGGAAAATCAGATTTATTGCCATTAAAAATGTTAAGAAAGGGGCATGATTAACGTGTGTTGCATTTTTTGAAGGGCACAGTGAAGGTGAATGTTATGAGAGTTTTAGCAGTGCAACTGAAATTAGAATGGCCATGGAGGCTAAAAGACAGCCTGATCCACATGGTAAAATGGACATGAGAAGATGTGAGCTAACTCTAAGGCAAATGGGGCAGGGGGACAATAGGTAAGTGAAAGTTTACATGCAAAGTGCCCAGAGATGTTAGAAAGCTTAAAATGAACCATGACACAGTAGCTTTCTAGAAGTAACTCTCTCTAGAATTTCTTCCTATAATAGTTTTGCAGAATTGAAGCATATTGCTGGTGTGCTGCAGAGAAGCTACATTTGTCTGTACTTGTTCTGTGGATAAGCAAGAGAAACCCATTCTCTGTGTCATCCATCTTTTTTTTCTTCCCCACCCCCCACCCCTTTAAAGTGTAATGCCCACAAAAGGTGCTAGATAGATGGCTGTGCAGGTTTTCCAGCAAGCTCATAAATTCCTGTTCAGCCTTTCACTACTTTGCTGAGATTGAAAACAAGGCACCTGTCCTCCAGGAACTGGGTTCAGTACTCAACTTATTTTACACAAGCTATAAAACTCACATCTAAGAAACGATAACAACACTGGGGCAGCTGTCTCCTTGGTGGAATTTAATGCTAAAGCCTAGAAAAAACAAACAACATTGATCAATTGCTAAATAAAATCAAAAGTTAAATACAACCCTCCCAGCACAAAAAAACAACCAGCCACACCTTTCATCAGCATCTTTCCCATAGTCCTTTACAACATTTCCATTGCCCTTTGTGATTGTGCACTTTTAGGTCTTCTTTTTTCTGGGAGTTTGAATACATGTGTGTTCATGGACATAGGTTACCTGCAAGCACAAAAGATGCACACTGTGTATATGCAGAATTCCAAACATAACTACCATGTTTTGGCAGAAAGGCAGGATATAAATGTAATAAGTAAAATAAAATATATTACCCAGTACACACATTCCAGATTGGACATGGACTTGGATGCAATCTGCAATTGAATCCGTATATTCCAAAAATCCCCTTCATGGATCACTGCCTTGTTGTGGCGAAGGGGCTTGCGTAACTCAGTGAAGCCATAAGCTATGCCGTGCAGGGCCACCCAAGATGCACAGGTCATCGCGGAGAGTTCTGACAAAATATGGTCCACTAGAGAAGGAAATGGCAACTCACTCCAGTATTCTTGCCAAGAAAACCCCATGGAACGTATCACAAGGCTAAAAGATACGATGCCGGAAGATGAGCCCCTCAGGTCGGAAGGTATCCAACATACTATTGGGGAAGAGCAGAGGGAATTTCCAAGTAGCACCAGAAAGAGTGAAGTGGCTGGGCTAAAGCTGAAAGGACACTCAGCTGTGGATGTGTCTGGTGGTGAAAAGAAAATCCGATGCTGTAAAGAACAATATTGTTTAGGAACCTGGAATGTAAGGGCAATGAATCAAGGTAAGCTGGAGGTGGTCAAACATGAGATGGCAAGATTGAACATCGACATCTTGGGAATCAGCGAACTAAAATGGACAAGCATGGGCGAATTTAATTCAGGTGACCATCATATCTACTATTGTGGGCAAGAATCCCTTAGAAGAAATGGAGTAGCACTCATAGTCAACAAAAGGGTGGGAAAAGCAGTACTGGGGTACAATCTCAGAAATGACAGAATGATCTCAGTACGAATCCAAGGCAAACCATTCAACATCACAGTAATTTAAGTCTATGCCCCAACCACTGAGGCCGAAGAAGCTGAGGTTGATCAGTTCTATGAAGACCTACAACACCTTCTAGAACTAACACCAACAAAAGATGTCCTCTTCATCATAGGGGATTGGAATGCTAAAGTAGGAAGTCAAGAAATCACCAGGATAACAGGCAAGCATGGCCTTGGTGTACAAAATGAAGCAGGACAAAGGCTAATAGAGTTTTGCCAAGAGAGCATGCTGATCATAGCAAACACTCTTTTCCAAGAACACAAGAGGCGACTCTACACATGGACATCACCAGATGGTCAATATCGAAATCAGATTGATTATGTCCTATGCAGCCAAAGATGGAGAAGCTCTATACAGTCAGTCAAAACAAGATCTGGAGCTGAATGTGGCTCAGATCATGAGCTTCTTGTTGCAAAATGTCAGCTTAAATTGAAGAACGTAGGGAAAACCACTAAACCATTCAGGTTTGACCTAAATCATATCCCTTATGAATATACAGTGGAGGTGAGGAATAGATATAAAGGATTAGACCTGATAGAAGGAGTGCCTGAAGAACTATGGACGGAGGTCCATAACATTGTTCAGGACGAGGCAGCAACTCAATCCATCCCAAAGAAAAAGAAATGCAAGAAAGCCAAGTGGCTGTCTGATGAGGCTTTACAAGGAGCTGAGGAAAGAAGGGAAGCAAAAAGCATGGGAGAAAGGGGAAGATATATCCAACTGAATGCAGAGTTCCAGAGAATAGCAAGGAGAGACAAGCAGGCCTTCTTAAATGAACAATGCAAAGAAATCGAGGAAAAGAATAGAATGGGAAGACTAGAGATCTTTTCAAGAAAATCGGAGATCTCAAGGGAACGTTTTGTGCAAAGATGGGCATGATAAAGGACAAAGAAGGCAGGGACCTAACAGAAGCAGATGAGATTAAGAAGAGGTGGAAAGAATACACAGAAGAACTATACAGGAAAGATCTGAATGTCCCTGATAGCCATTATAGTTGTTGTTGTTCAGTCGTTCAGTCGTGTCCGACTCTTCGTGACCCCATGGACCATAGCACGCCAGGCCTTCCTGTCCTGCGCTCTCTCCCGGAGCGTGCTCAAGTTTATATTCATTGCATCCATGATGCTATCTAGCCATCTCATCCTCTGCCGTCCCCTTCTCCTTTTGCCTTCAGTCTTTCCCAGCATCAGGGTCTTTTCCAGGGAGCTTTCTCTTCGCATTAGGTGGCCAAAATATTGGAGCTTCAGCTTCATTATCTGTCCTTCCAATGAGCACTCAGGGTTGATTTCCTTTAGGATGGACTGATTTGACCTCCTTGCAGTCCAAGGGACTCGTAAGAGTCTTCTCCAGCACCACAGTTCGAAAGCATCCATTCTTCGGCGCTCAGCCTTCCTTATAGTCCAGCTCTCACAGCCATACATTACTACTGGGAAAACCATAGCTTTGATTAGACGGACCTTTGTCGTCAAGGTGATGTCTCTGCTTCTTACTATGCTGTCTAGGTTGGCCATAGCTTTCCTCCCAAGGAGCAAGCGTCTTTCAATTTCATGGCTACAGTCACCGTCTGCGGTGATCTTGGAGCCCAAGAAAGTAAAATCTGTCACTGCTTCCATTTCTTCCCCTTCTATATGCCAGGAAGTGATGGGGCCAGATGCCATGATCTTCGTTTTTTTAATGTTGAGTTTCAAACCAGCTTTTGCACTCTCCTCTTTCACCCTCAGCAAGAGGCTCTTGAGATCCTCTTCGCTTTCTGCCATTAGGGTGGTATCGTCTGCATATCGGAGGTTGTTGATAATTCTCCCAGCAATCTTAATTCCGACCTCTGATTCATCCAACCCAGCATTTCTCATGATGTACTCTGCATATAAGTTAAATAAGCAGGGTGACAATATGCAGCCTTGTCGTACTCCTTTCCCAATTTTGAACCAATCGGTTGTTCCATGTCTGGTTCTTACTGTTGCTTCTTGACCCTCGTACAGGTTTCTCAGGAGACAGGTAAGGTGGTCTGGTACTCCCATCACTTTAAGAATTTCCCACAGTTTGATGTGATCCACACAATCAAAGGCTTTAGCGTAGTCAATGAAGCAGAAATAGACGTTTTTCTGGAATTCTCTTGCTTTCTCCAAGATGCAGCGAATGTTGGCGATTTGATCTCTAGTTCCTCTGCCTCTTCTAAATCCAGCTTGTACTATAGTGAGGTCACTAAACTTGAGCCAGACATCCTAGAGAGTGAAATCAAGTGGGACTTAGGAAGCATTACTAACAGCAAAGTTAGCGGAGATGACAGTATTCCAGCTGAGCTATTTAAAATCCTAAAAGATGAAGCTGTTAAAGTGCTGCACTCAATATGCTAACAAATTTGAAACACTCAACAATGGCCACAAGACTGGAAAAGGTCAGTTTACATTCCAGTTCCAAAGAAGGGCAATGCCAAAGAGTGTTCAAACTACCGTACAATTGCGCTCATTTCACATGCCAGCAAGGTTATGCTCAAAATCCTACAAGCTAGGCTTCAGCAGCATGTGAACTGAGAACTACCAGAAGTACAAGCGGGGTTTCAAAGAGGCAGAGGAACTAGAGATCAAATCACCAACATTTGCTGCAACATGGAGAAAGCAAGAGAATTCCAGAAAAACGTCTATTTCTGCTTCATTGACTACGCTGAAGCCTTTGATTGTGTGGATCACAACAAACTCTGGCAAATTCTTAAGGAGATGGGAGTACCAGACCACCTTACCTGTCTCCTGAGAAACCTGTACGAGGGGCAAGAAGCAACAGTAAGAACCAGACAGGGAACAACCGATTGGTTCCAAATTGAGAAAGGAGTATGACAAGGCTGTATATTGTCACCCTGCTTATTTAATTTATATGCAGAGTACATCATGAGAAACGCCAGGTTGGATGAATCACAGGTCGGAATTAAGATTGCCGGGAGAATTATCAACAACCTCAGATACGCAGACGATACCACCCTAATGGCAGAAAGCGAAGAGGATCTATAGAGCCTCTTGTTGAGGGTGAAAGTGGAGAGTGCAAAAGCTGGTTTGAAACTCAACATTAAAAAAACGAAGATCATGGCATGTGGCCCCATCTCTTCCTGGCATATAGAAGGGGAACAAATGGAAGCAGTGACAGATTTTATTTTCTTGGGCTCCAAGATCACTGGAGACGTTGACTGCAGCGTAGCTGTGAAATTTAGGGATGTACGAAAGTTATTTACCTTTCGCGGATTATGTTGATGGTGGAGGGGAGGTGTTCCAGCCCTCCCCCCGGAATCCTGGCCAGGGGGGGAGGTGCTCTGTTCCTCCCCCCGGAATCCTCAAACGGCTGGCTGTGCTCTGCAGCAGCTCCATGGATAAGACAGCCAGGCCCGGCCCGGCCAGGCCAGAGCCGTCCACAGCCGGATTTCCAGTCGCAGAGGGCTCTGGGTAAAAACAACAACAACAACAACCAACCGTGTACAAAAATGGTGGTGGCTATGGCCACCGCCATTTGTGTTCCTTGTTTTTGGCCGTTTTAATCTATGTAAATATTTACGTAGACTATGACGGCGAAAATAAAGGGGAACGCAAATAGCGTAGCGGGCGCTATTTGCATCCCTTTTGCATTAACCATTTTAGCCTATGTAAATCTTTATGTAGGCTAAAACGGCAAATCAGAAGGGACGCAAATAGCACCCGCTACGCTATTTGCGTTCCCCTTTATTTTTGCCGTCATAGTCTATGTAAATATTTACGTAGATTAAGACGGTAAAAAGAGAGAATGCAAATGGCGGCGGCTATAGCCACTGCCATTTGCGTACACGGTTTTTTTTAAAAAAAATACCCACCCAACCATGATAGGCTACATAAAGATTTAAGTAGCCTAGCATGTCTTTTTTTTTTTTTTTACACAAACCTGCCTAGAAATGGCGGTGGCGGTGGCCGGTCGGAAGACGGGCCGCCGCCGCCGGAGCCGCTGCCACTGCCGGAGCCACCGCCAGAGCCGCCTCCGCCTGGAAGATCTGCCCCAGATGAGTCTCGTCCCGGGGGGATCTGCGGGGGGCGGGGGGTGGTAGGCCGTTCTCCCACGGAGTTCAGGGGGCCGAATGCACTGGCATTCGGCCTCACCGAGATCTGTGGCGGAATTCTCTGACATCCCTAGTGAAATTTAAAGACACTTGCTCCTTGGGAGGAAAGTTATGGCAAACCTAGACAGCATAGTAAGAAGCAGAGACATCACCTTGCCGACAAAGGTCCGTATAATCAAACCTATGGTTTTCCCAGTAGTAACATATGGCTGTGAGAGCTGGACTATAAGGAAGGCTGAGAGCCGAAGAATGGATGCTTTCGAACTGTGGTGCTGGAGAAGACTCTTATGAGTCCCCTGGACTGCAAAGAGGTCAAATCAGTCCATCCTAAAGGAAATCAACCCTGAGTGCTCATTGGAAGGACAGATACTGAAGCTGAAGCTCAAATATTTTGGCCAACTAATGTGAAGAGAAAAGTCCCTGGAAAAGACCCTGATGCTGGGAAAGATTGAAGGCAAAGGGAGAAGGGGACTGCAGAGGATGAGATGGCTAGATAGCATCACCGATGCAGTGAATATGAACATGAGCACACTCCTGGAGAGAGCGGAGGACAGGAAGGCCTGGCATGCTATGGTCCATGGGGTCACGAAGAGTCGGACATGACTTAACGACTTAACAACAAATTCCAAAAAATTTGTTTGACAGCATGTCTACATTTAAAAAATATATATTTTTGAAAAATGAGCACAAATATGCTGTACTCAATGGGAGAAGAATACATAAGTTTCAAAGATGTGTGCAATTGATGTGTACATTTGGAAGAATATGCTTGGATTTCCATGCAAAAGTGGGGGGGGGACCCTTGTAATCTGATACAGAACATGCTTCATGGTGGAATTCAGAGAATTTTGTCAAGCTCAAGGTTTGCTGATTCACACATCCCTATCTCTTTATCCATGGTTGCTGTCCATGAGTGGCAGGAAAATGCAGACTATTGTGACCTCAGGACACTGGTAAGTTGTAACAGACCTCTTCAGAGGAATGTACTATTAGGGATGTACTGATTCCCCACCATCCGTTCTGGTGGGGAATCCGCAGGAGGGGGGAGGCGATCCATTCCTCCCCCCTGGAATCCGTGTGGAGCGGTTCCGCTCCATGAGGATTCCACAGAGCTGAGGGCCGCCCCGTTCTGCTGCCACATGCCCTGGATTCCCCTTTTTTTCTGGTTCCCTGAACTTACGTAAATAATTCCGTAAGTATTGCTGAAAAATCCTTTCCGTGTGCCCACTGTCGGTCTCTTTAAGCATCGGGTCATAGGGAAAATGCCTATTTATTTTTGTAAAAAGGTTAAAGCCCTTCGCGGGGATTCCCCACATAACTTCTGGTCACCTGACCTCACCTGACCTCACCAGACCTGTCCTGACCTCACCTCACCTGACCTCACCTCACCGGACCTCACCGGACCTGACTTCACCTCACCTGACCTCACCCAACCTCACCTCACTGGACCTGTCCTGACCTCACCTCACCTCCACAGACAATAAACAGAAAAGATGGAGGATTTCCGTGGACTTCAAGACTCAGCCCCAGCGAAGGAAAGCCTAGGTCACAGGGAAAATGCTTCATAAAAAGTAGGGATGGCAGAGAATTCCACCACAGATCTCAGTGAGGCCAAATGCCAGTTCATTCAGCCCCCCGAAATCTGTGGCAGAACGAAGCCCCCCTGCCCCACCACCCCACGAAAGGCGTGCAAAACGGAGCACCTACCTGGTGCCGTTCACACTGCTTTGCGAATGGCAGCCATGTCTGCAGCCACCATTCACTTCACAACTTTTCCTGTGATAGGCTATGTAAATACTTACGTAGCCTATCACGGCTAACGCAGGGACTCCATTTGCATCCCTGCGGAGGCTGTGAAAGGCTACATAAATATTTATGAAGCCTATAACAGCAAAAAAAAAGGGAACGCAAATGGGGGCGGCGACGGCAGCTGCCATTTGCGTCCCTGCGCAGCCCAGCAGTGGTCGGATGTTGCTGCAGGCGGCCTCAGCCGGTGGCTCCATGGAGTCGACGCAGAGCGGAGATGGCCAGCTAGGATTTCGGAGGGAGGGACGGAGCACCTCCCCCCACTGCGGATGTCACGAAAGAAACAGGTAAGTCATTTCATACATCCCTAGTAAAAAGGGTAAAGCCATTTGTGTTCTTCTGCCTCCATTTCCAATTTACAGATTTCTTTTCATAATTATTTTCATAAAATACTCCATTCGGCGGACAAAAAAGGGTCCGCATGAGCTCTGGTCCATGTCAACCGGGCCACTCCATTCCAAGGATGATTCTGCAGACCGGATTTGTCAGAATTCGATCCCATTTAAAATTTGTGTGGAATTCTCTGACAACCCTATGTAATAGCACATGGTTGCTATTTTTGCTAGGAACTGCATGCATATTGTAATGTCCACGGAAATCCTCCATCTTTTCTGTTTATTGTTTGTGGAGATGAGGTCAGGTGAGGTCAGGTCCAGTCTGCAATGAATATGAACTTGAGCACGCTCCGGGAGAGAGCGCAGGACAGGAGGGCCTGGTGTGCTAGGGTCCATGGGGTCACGAAGAGTCGGACACGACTGAACGACTGAACAACAACAACAATGAATTACTTACCTGCCGTTCCGCCGGTGGGGGGTCCTCAGGGGAGGAGGTGATCCGTCCCTCCCTCGGAATCCTTGCAGGCCGTCTTCACTCCGCAGTGATTCCGCAGAGCCACTGGCCAGCTCCAAAGCCTCAGCGATATGGCCACCATTGCCATATCACTGGCTGGACTGATGTACTGCAGACACAAATGGCATCCAGGGTAGCAGATGCCATTTGCATCCCTGCTCTTTGATGTGATAGGCTTAGGGATGGTGGAGAATTCTGCCACGGATTTCAGTGAGGCCGAATGTACTGGCATTCGGCCCCCAAAATCTGTGGCGGAACTTCCTGCCACCCCCCCGTGCCCGCGCGGATCCCCCCCAGGACGAGACTTCGCAGGAAGGCGGAGGTAAGAGATCCAATCCTCCAAGGACTTCGGGGGGGGCAGATTCAATAGAATCTGGCCTCATTGGGGTCCATGGAGGACTACTCCAACATCCCTACCCTTTTCTAGGAAAGGTACTTGAGAGGGACGTGGCAGACCAACTTC
The DNA here is from genome assembly GCF_057233095.1 of Heloderma suspectum. Taxonomy (NCBI): domain Eukaryota; kingdom Metazoa; phylum Chordata; class Lepidosauria; order Squamata; family Helodermatidae; genus Heloderma; species Heloderma suspectum. The sequence goes on from NC_139458.1 coordinate 272,122,767, forward strand.
AGGCACTCTTGGAGGATACTGATTATCGAGACCCATTTCAGTCTGGGTTTCATCCTCGTTACGGGACTGAATCAGCCTTGGTCACCCTGATGGATGACCTTCATCGAGAGAGGGACAGGGGGAGTGCAAACCTGTTAATCCTGCTCGATCTCTCAGTGGCTTTTGATACCATCGACTATGGTATTCTCCTGGATCGACACTGTGGGATGGGTATTGGAGGCACTGTGCTACAGTGGTTCCGGTCCTACCTACGGCGCTGATTTCAGACAGTAACATTGGGTGACTATTCCTCGGCCCTTTGGCAATTGAGCTATGGGGTGCCGCAGGGTACGATCTTGTCCCCAATGTTGTTTAACATCTATATGAAGCCACTGGGAGCGGTCATTAGGGGATTTGGAGCTAAATGCCATCAGTAGGCTGATGACACGCTAGGGATGTATGAAAATCACTTACCTTTCGTGGATTATGCTGGTGGTTGGGGGGGAGGCGTTCTGTCCCTCCCCCCGGAATCCTGGACGGGGGGGAGGTGCTCCATTCCTCCCCCCAGAATCCTCCGCGGCCGGCTGTGCTCCGCGGCAGCTCCGTGGAACAGCTGGCCAGGCCCAGCCAGGCCAGAGCCGTCCGCAGCCGGATTTCTGGCTGCGGAGGGCTCTGGGTAAAAAAACCCAAAAAACAAAAACCCGCATATGCAAATGGTGGCGGCTATGGCCGCCGCCATTTGCGTTCCTTCTTTTTGGCCGTCTTAATCTACGTAAATATTTATGTAGACTATGACGGTGAAAATAAGGGGAACGCAAATAGCGTAGCGGATGCTATTTGTGTTCCCCTTATTTTCGCCATCTTAGTCTACGTAATTATTTACATAGAGTAATACGGCCCAAAATAAGGAACGCAAATGGCGGCGGCCATAGCCGCCGCCATTTGTGTATGCTTTTTTTTTTTTTACCCAGTCGTTTTAGGCTATGTAAAACTTACGTAGCCTATCATTTATTTATTTAGTTATTAAATTTATTAATCGCCCATCTGACTGGTCACCCAGCCACTCTGGGCGATGTACAACCCACCATAAAACAATTTAAAACAATAAAATTTTACCATATTTTTTTTTTTTAAATACCCTAACCCACCCCAAATGCCTGCCTGAACAACCACGTTTTTAATGCACGATGGAAGCTCATTAAAGAGGGGGCATGACGGAGTTCCCTAGGGAGGGAGTTCCACAGAGTGGGGGCCACCACAGAGAAGGCCCTCTCCCTCGTCCCCACCAGTCTAGCTGTCCTGGCTGATGGGACAGAGAGAAGGCCATCCGAGGCTGATCTTGTTAAGCGGCCTGTCTGGTGTTGCTGGAGGCGCTCCTTAAGATAGGCTGGGCCAGAACAATATAGGGTTTTAAAGGTCAAAACCAACACCTTGAATTTGGCCCGGAAAACAACTGGTAACCAGTGCAACTCCTTCAGCACTGGAGTGATGTGATCTCGCCGGCGGCTGCCTTTAATCAGGCGAGCCACCGCGTTCTGTACCAGCTGCAGTTTCCAAACCGTCTTCAAGGGTAACCCCACGAAGAGCGCATTACAGTAGTCTAAACGAGAGGAGACCAGGGCATGTACTACCGATGGGAGCAGATGGTCGGGAAGGAAGGGGCGCAGCCGCCATATCAGATGGAGTTGATACAGCGCTGTCCGGCTCACAGCTGACACCTGAGCCTCCATGGACAGCTGGGAGTCCAAAATGACCCCCAGGCTGCGGACCTGGTCTTTCAAGGGTAGCTGTACCCCATTCAACACCAGGTCAACATCCCCCAGCCTCCTCTTGTCTCCCACCAAAAGTACCTCGGTCTTGTCAGGGTTGAGCTTCAGCTTATTCCTCCCCATCCAGCCACTCACCGTCTCCAGACATTTGGACAGGGATTCTACGGCCAACCTTGGTGAAGATTTGAATGAGAGGTAGAGCTGCGTGTCATCCGCATATTGATGACACTGCACCCAAACCTCCTGATGATAGCCCCCAGCGGCTTCACATAGATGTTAAATAGCATCGGGGAGAGGATGGAACCCTGTGGCACCCCACAAGTAAGTGGCCACGGGTCCGAAACCTCCTCTCCCAGTGCTACCCTCTGGTACGTGCCGGAGACGAAGGACCGGAACCACCGCAATACAGTGTCTCCAATGCCCAACCCCTCCAGGCGGTCCAGGAGGATATCATGTCTGTGTAAAAAAAAAAAACTGCAAATGGCGGCGGCGGCAGCCAGTTGGAAGACCAGCCGCCACAGCCACCGCCGCCGAAGCTGCCGCTGGAGCCGCTGCCACCCGGAAGATCCGCTCCAGGTAGGTCTCGTCCCGAGGGGATCCGCGGGGGGGCGGGGGGGCGGGGGGGCAGGCCATTCCGCCACAGATTTCGGGGATCCCCAAGATCCGTAGTGGAATTCTCTGCCATCCCTATGACACGCAGCTCTTTCTCCCTGTGACATCTGAATCAGGAGAGGCTGTGCAAGTCCTGAATCAGTAATGGGCTGGATAAGGGTCAATAAACTAGGGATGGCGGAGAATTTCTCCCCGAAACTTCGGGGGGCCGAGCGCCAATGTGTTCGGCCCCCCGAACAAGTTTCGGGGAGAAATCCTCTGAACCCCCCACCCCCCGCACCCCCCCGGGACGGGACTTACCTTCGCCGAATGTCCCTCCCGGCGGCGGGTCCGGCCGGCGGTTCGGCGGGTGTTCGAGCCGGGCGGGAGCGGCAGCCGGTCTTTTGAACGGCTGCCGCCGCCGCCATTCCAATGAAAGAAAAAAAAAACGCCCCCTGATAGGCTACGTGACGATTCACGTAGCCTATCACGGCTAGATCTGCAAAGTCAGCCATGATAGGCTACGTCAATCGTCACGTAGCCTATCACGGGTGACTTAAAAAAAAAAAAAAGCGCGTACGGATAATGGCGGCCCCCATAGGGAGCCGCCATTCACGTTCCTTATTTGGTCGCTGTAGTCTACGTAAAGATTTACGTAGACTAGGGCGAAAATAAGGGCAATGCTATTTGCGTTTCCCTTATTTTCACCGTAGTCTACGTAAACATTTACGTAAACTACAGCGACTAATTAAGGAACGCGAATGGCGGCTCCCTATGGGGGCCGCCATTAGCTGTACGCGCTTTTTTTTTTCTTTCAAAGTCACCCGTGATAGGCTACGTGACGATTAACGTAGCCTATCACGGCTGACTTTGCAAATCTAGCCATGATAGGCTACGTTAATCATTACGTAGCCTATCACAGGGGCGTTGTTTTTTTTTTTTACTTGTAATGGCGGCGGCGGCAGCCGGTCAAAAGACCAGCTGCCGCCCCCGCCCCTGACGAAGACCTGCTGAACCGCTGCCGGGACCCGCCGCCAGGGGGGACATTCATGAAAGGTAAGTCCCATCCCTGGGGGGGGGCGGAGAATTCTCCCCGAACAACCTTTGGAGGACCGAATGCATTGGCACTCAGCCCCCCAAAGTTTCAGGGAGAAATTCTCCCCCATCCCTAGAATGTAGCAGCTCAGCTGTTGTTGGGATCCACCCCTTTTCAGCATGTAACTCCTTTGCTGAAGGAACTGCACTGGCTGCCTATTCGCTACCAGGCCAGGTTTAAGTTATTAGTACTAGTGTACAAAGATCTAAACAACTTGGGACTAGGATACCTGAGAGAGCGCCTCCTTCCTTACCAACCTGCCCGGTCACTGAGGTCATCAGAGGGTATGTTCCTGGTGGTTCCACATGGACGCTTGCCAAAGTTGGAGTCCACCAGGAAAAGAGCCTTCAGTGTGGCGGCCCCCTTCCTGTGGAATTTCCTACCTTTAGAGGTCAGGCAGGCACCAACATTGTGTTCCTTCCGGTGCTTCCTGAAGACGTTGTTCTTTCAAGAGGCCTTCCTTGCATGACCAGCCGTGGTTTGTTAAACTCCACTTTGTTGGGGTTTGTCTTTTTAAAAAAAATGTTTTAACTCTTTCGACCAGTTTTATTCTTTTATCATGTTGTTCACCACTCCGAAATCTTCTGATGAGGAACGGTATATAAATATTGTAAATAAATAAATAAATAAATAAATAAGTTTTAAATGCCCTGGTTCAAAGCTATTCCTCTGGAGGCTGAAGCCAGAAACTTGGTTTTTATTTCAGGATGCTCGAAGATATAGGCCAAGTCTTTATTACAAAAGCAAGTTTTGATGAATCATACTTATTCTGGCGATGGAAATGCATTTTCTACCAAGATTTTCAGTTACACAACCATACTGAGCTTTAAATATGATACAGGCAGAGGTTTTCATTGGTTGAATGATTGGGAAAAGAGACAAACAATAGCTATGGCATATAATATAATACATCTGTATTCATGCGTGCATGCACACGCATCAATATCTGTAGAACGATAAAGAATTAGGATTGCCTCTATTGTTCCATGAATAAAACATGCATTTCTGAGGTGGGGGTGGGATAAGGAAATACTTGTTTTCCTTATGTGGAAATAATGTAATTCATGTAATTACTCAGTAATAATATCATTATTGTCAAATGGAATGCAAGCCATGAAAAATTCAAATAATTACATGGTTGTTTATGCATTTAAATACCATAGAAATGATACCAAGCCTAAAGCAATACCAAATATAATTGCCTTTTGATTTATGCCAGTATTTGGAATATGAGGCAATCTCTTCATTATATGCAGATAAATAATCCTACCATCAAGTATGTGTATGTGGCAAAACACATGACATGCATCAGGGGTTGGCAACCTGGTACCTTCCAGATGTTTTGGTTGACAAGACCCATAAGTTCTAGCCATTATGGCCAATGGTCAGGAGGAATGGAAAATGCAGTTTTAAATATCTGCAGAACATCAGGTTGCCTGTCCTTGGCTTACATTTTAAACAACAGCGTAGAAATCTTTAACTGAAAGAAGCTCATATTTCAGATCAGATATCACTTCATTAGAGTCAAATTCACATGACGATTTCAGCATACAGTGACAGTTTTTCCATGCATGCAGAAGTTGCGCTCTGCCTGTGTTTAAGTTTAGGTTGGCATGCAAGTTCATTACGATTATGCCAAGCTTAACTCAGCTGCAGACATGCAGATTTGGTTTGTGGAGCTTGGCAGGGGCTCAAATAGGAGTGGATTACATCAGATCACAGGGACTATAAGATGGAATGTCATGGTGGTTTACAGTCTGACACATAGGATAGAGAAGATGCCAAACATGGCTCCTCCCACAAGCATGCATCTGTGTCATGGATGGAAAGGGGACATACGATGACCATTCCATGTCAAAGACTGATTGTATGACTGTGGAGACATGCATTATGCAAAAATGAAATCAAGCAAGCAACCCTTATTTAGGGATGGCACAGACACCCAACTGGGTCTGGGAGCCCATTCAGCTCCCCTCACACACCTGTGCCCCTGGACCACATCTGCTGAGCCTCTGGCCTCTCCCGCCCCCGCTTGCGCCCCCCCGGACATTCCCCACATTCACCTGGGCCGGTCTGTGAGAGCCTGCCATTCTCCCAAGCTTGTTTCTGACTGTGGAGGAAAAGGAGGTCTTTAAAAATGTGCATATTTAAATATGCACAAACTCGGGCTGGGAAAGGCTGATCTATGCAATATCAGAGGGATAAATGGCCCATAAATGCTGAGAAGGAGGAGCAGTAGATGCCACTGCCTACTTGTTCACTGGCTCTCTGCCCATCAAGTGAGCAAATGGTATCCATGATGAGAAAGAGGAGCAATAGCAGCTGGTTATGGCAGTGAGAAGATTGATTCACTGAGAGAGGAGGCACATTGAGGGTATCTTGTCCAAGGATTCCCAAAACCTGGAGCTGGCACTGCTCAGAGGCGTTGGGCAGGCGTGAGGATCACAGGGTTAGGGCCAGGAGCAGCAATCCTGCTCCACCTCCATGCATTAGAATTCCATGCAGAGGGCAAACAAGCGAACAGTGTCAATTAAAATAAAACGGAAAGATAATTTTGGATAAAACGTTACCATGCACTAGTTGAACAGCATCTGTTAGATCATATAAGGGCGATGTCTTGCTGAGCTGTAAATCCCCGCATTGTGCTACAGTGGATAAAAACTTCCATCTCCCACAAAAGAAAGCCTCCTGCACACAGTAGTACCCTGTAAGACTGCTTGAGGTTCCCATCAAAGACACGTTTGCAGGCTTCCATCACAGACAAGATTGCAATGCTGCACTAAATCACAGTGGAGTCTGCAAGCATAGAGCAGGCAACCATCTACAGCAGGGCTGGGGAACCTCTGGTGTACAGGCCAGATGTGGACCCTGGAGCATCCCCATCTGGCCCATGGCTTCCCCTCTGCCCCCACATTGCAAATAGGGTGTTTTTAAAAAAAAAAAAAATGTTTTTTTAAGAAGCCTAATCACTATGCAGAGGACATTTTCAGAGGGAGTCACTGTTGGGGGGTGAAGGGTTCACCCACCCCTCCCTGAACACTGTGACCGCCCCTCAAAAAATCACACACACACATGCACACACACACACCCCACACAACAATCAGGCTCTATGGTACCAAATGAGGATTTAAAAAACAACAACAACTTGATTTCCATGTTGTGGGAGGCATTTTCAAGGCTGTGTGTGTCTGTGTATGAGGGTGGATGTGTATGAGTGTATGCACTGTGTTTTATTATGTGCAAGTCGGGAATGTACAGATTATGTTAAATCCTTTCTGTGTTTCACTGATTGTCAGGCATCTTTGACACTGTCATCCGTTCATTGACAGAACTGGAGTTTTTAAACTAGATTTTCATTCTGCTTGCTTTAGCGCATGTGTGATATGCACTAATGCACACTCGTGCACTTCTGCAAATGTGCTAATGTGCATTAATTAATGTGAATTAGAGCTAATGCAAATTAGCACAAATCCCCCCAAAAGCACCCCCCCAAAAAAAAACCCTGCAGTTTCCACATGACTCAGAAAAAGCCAGTCCACTGCGAAAGGTGCAGGTTGGCTTCATAGAAATCTGAACTCATTTGAATCCATTGCAGATTTCTCTGACACCTAGGGATGGCAGAGAATTCCACCACGGATCTCGGGAAGGCTGAATGCCATTCGGCCCCCCAAAATCTGTGGCGGAATGGACTGCCACCCCACCACCACCCCCTGCGGATACCCCTGGGACGAGACTTACCTGGGGCGGATCTTCCGGGCGGTGGCGGCTTCCGACCGGCTGCCACCGCTGCCATTTGCATTTTTTTTTTTTACACACACATGATAGGCTACGTAAGTTTTTATGTAGCCTAAAACATCTGAGTAAAAAAAAAAAAAGCGTACGCAAATGGCAGCGGCTACGGCCACCGCCATTTGCGTTCCTTATTTTGGGCCGTCTTAGTCTACGTAAATAATTACGTAGACTAAGACGGCGAAAATAGGAACACAAATGGCTGCGGCCGTAGCCGCCACCATCTGCGTACATGGTTTGTTTGTTTTTTTCCCAGAGCCCTCCACGGCCAGAAATCCGGCTGTGGACGGCTCTGGCCTGGCTGGGCCTGGCCAGCTGCTCCGCAGAGCTGCCACGGAGCACAGCTGGCCAAGGAGGATTCCGGGGGGGGAGGAACGGAGTGCCTCCCCCCCTGTCCAGGATTCTGGGGGAAGGGACAGAACGCCTCCCCCCCCCATAAACATAATCCGCGAACAGGTAAGTGATTTTCGTACATCCCTACCGACATCCTTATATGCAAGGGTAAGTCTTATATGTGAAAACTGAAAGTGTGTGTGTGTGTGTGTGTGAATGACTGAGTGTATGCCTCTGTTCTAGTAAGATTCAGAATGGGCCAAATCAAGCTGCATGTTTAGTCATGTTCAGCTTCTTTGCCCCTGCTTGGATGCACTTCTTCATATTCCCTTGGACAACAATATTCATTAAAGAAGGTGGATGTAAGAAGACGGTAGGCAGGTCCAATATATCCACACATGCTAAACACTCTGCCTGCCTTTGATAGCATTAATGGCTCTTTAAAGCATGCCACATATGTACAGGGGGGCAGGGGAATGTGTGGATTTTGCACACAAAACCTATTGCTGGTACTTTCAGAGCAATAAATATGTACAGACTTTTGTGAGTGTAAAGGAGTCTTTAACATCTCATCTCATCTCATCTCATCTCAGTGATCCTTCTCGTATGCCTCTAATATCAGGTAAAACCATGTGGGTTTTGTGAGCTAAAACAGAGCATGTCTTTTTAAACAGAGTTTCAAGGATAACAGAGAACCAAATCCAACAAAGAAATCATTGTAACCAAGACCTCAACAGTGTCCCCTCTGAAAAAGGAATAAATTTATCAATTGGCAAGCCTCTGAAGGAATCTGGCTTTCTAAGTTCGTCGCTGCAAGTCAAGGTTCAGCCAGCCTCTAAGGATAAAATGCGAGTCAGCCCTGCAAAATTATGGAAATAAATTAAAGCCCACCTTTCTTAGCATTTTTTTAATTGTTTCTGCCTATTGATTATACATGACAGCACTGCTGCCAAGCTCATCTTTGCATTCCCAAGAGATAGAAAATTACATTTTCAATAACTAAGAAGCTGTGCTTTATCATGTGGATTTTAAGGAGACTTAAGATGGCTCGGTTCATTTTAAACTGTGACAACTGGTGGTGCCAACAGTGAAATCTCCCCTGCATGAAGCTGGATAAAAGAAAAGAAAAAGACATGGAAGAAGATTTGTGAAATACTTTGGCAGCAATGCACTAAATCCTTTGCTTTCATAGATGCAATAATGTGCAGTAATACAAGGAATTTGACCTGTGCTTAAAATCACCATGCTATCAGGGCTGTATCTATGAATGCTATGATGTTTCCTGCCCAGGAACAATATTTCATAGGCATAATTAGCATGCAGGAAATCATACCATATGTATATAAGCTATAAACCTACCTTCTACCAAACTGCTGATGAGTGACAGTGCAATCCTACACATAGAACTACCCCCCCCCGAGTTGAGTGGGACTTGCTCCCAGGTAAGTGAGTTTTTTCCCCTTCATGGATCACTGCCTTGTTGTGGCGAAGGGGCTTGCGTAACTCAGTGATGCCATAAGCTATGCCATGCAGAGCCACCAAAGACGGACAGGTCATGGCAGAGAGTTCTGACAACTTGTGGTCCACTGGAGAAAGAAATGGCAACCCACTCCAGTATTCTTGCCAAGAAAACCCCATGGAACATATCACAAGGCTAAAAGATATGACACCGGAAGATGAGCCCCTCAGGTCGGAAGGTGTCCAATATACTACTGGGGAAGAGCAGAGGGTATTTCCAAGTAGTGCCAGAAAGAGTGAAGCGGCTGGGCCAAAGCCAAAAGGACACTCAGCTGTGGATGTGTCTGGTGGTGAAAAGAAAATCCGATGCTGTAAAGAACAATATTGTTTAGGAACCTGGAATGTCAGATCAATGAATCAAGGTAAGCTGGAGGTGGTCAAACATGAGATGGCAAGACTGAACATTGACATCTTGGGAATCAGTGAACTAAAATGGACAGGCATGGGTGAATTTAATTCAGGTGACCATCATATCTACTATTGTGGGCAAGAATCCCTTAGAAGAAATGGACTAGCACTCATAGTCAACAAAAGGGTGGGAAAAGCAGTACTGGGGTACAAGCTTAAAAACCATAGAATGATCTCAGTATGAATCCAAGGCAAACTATTCAACATCACAGTAATTCAAGTCTATGCCCCAACCACTAATGCCGAAGAAGCTGAGGTTGATCGGTTCTATGAAGACCTACAACACCTTCTAGAACTAACACCAAAAAAAGATGTCCTCTTCATCATAGGGGATTGGAATGCTAAAGTAGGAAGTCAAGAAATCACCGGGATAACAGGCAAGCATGGCCTTGGTGTACAAAATGAAGCAGGACAAAAGCTAATAGAGTTTTGCCAAGAGAACACGCTGATCATAGCAAACACTCTTTTCCAACAGCACAAGAGACGACTCTACACATGGACATCACCAGTATGGTCAATATCGAAATCAGATTGATTATGTCCTTTGCAGCCAAAGATGGAGAAGCTCTATACAGTCAGTCAAAACAAGACCTGGAGCTGACTGTGGCTCAGATCATGAGCTTCTTGTTGCAAAATTTCAGCTTAAATTGAAGAACGTAGGGAAAACCACTAAACCATTCAGGTATAACCTAAATCATATTCCTTATGAATATACAGTGGAGGTGAGGAATAGATTTCAGGGATTAGACCTGATAGACAGAGTGCCTGAGGAACTATGGACAGAGGTCCGTAACATTGTTCAAGAGGCAGCAACGAAATCCATCCCGAAGAAAAAGAAATGCAAGAAAGCCAAGTGGCTGTCTGATGAGGCTTTACAAGTGGCTGAGGAAAGAAGGGAAGCAAAAAGCAAGGGAGAAAGGGGAAGATATATCCAACTGAATGCAGAGTTCCAGAGAATAGCAAGGAGAGACAAGAAGGCCTTCTTAAATGAACAATGCAAAGAAATCGAGGAAAACAACAGAATGGGAAAGACTAGAGATCTCTTCAAGAAAATCGGAGATCTCAAGGGAACGTTTTGTGCAAAGACGGGCATGATAAAGGACAAAGAAGGCAGGGACCTAACAGATGCGGATGAGATTAAGAAGAGGTGGAAAGAATACACAGAAGAACTATACAGGAAAGATCAGGATGTCCCTGATAGCCATGATAGTGCAGTCACTGAACTTGAGCCGGACATCCTTTAGAGTGAAGTCAAGTGGGCCTTAGGAAGCATTACTAACAACAAAGCTAGTGGAGATGACAGTATTCCAGCTGAGCTATTTAAAATCCTAAAAGATGATGCTGTTAAAATGCTGCACTCAATATGCCAACAAATTTGGAACACTCAACAGTGGCCGCAAGACTGGAAAAGGTCAGTTTACATTCCAATTCCAAAGAAGGGCAACGCCAAAGAGTGTTCAAACTACCGCACAATTGCGCTCATTTCACATACCAGCAAGGTGATGCTCAAAATCCTACAAGCTAGGCTTCAGCAGTATGCGAACTGAGAACTACCGGAAGTACAAGCTGGGTTTCGAAGAGGCAGAGGAACTAGAGATCAAATCGCCAACATTCGCTGCATCATGGAGAAAGCAAGAGAATTCCAGAAAAACGTCTATTTCTGCTTCATTGACTACGCTAAAGCCTTTGATTGTGTGGCTCACAACAAACTGTGGGAAATTCTTAAAGTGATGGGAGTACCAGACCACCTTACCTGTCTCCTGAGAAACCTGTACTAGGGTCAAGAAGCAACAGTAAGAACCAGACATGGAACAACCGAGTGGTTCAAAATTGGGAAAGGAGTACGACAAGACTGCATATTGTCACCCTGCTTATTTAACTTATATGCAGAGTACATCATGAGAAATGCCGGGTTGGATGAATCAGAGGTCGGAATTAAGATTGCTGGGAGAATTATCAATAACCTCCAATATGCAGACGATACCACCCTAATGGCAGAAAGCGAAGAGGATCTAAAGAGCCTCTTGTTGAGGGTGAAAGAGGAGAGTGCAAAAGCTGGTTTGAAACTCAACATTAAAAAAACGAAGATCATGGCATCTGGCCCCATCACTTCCTGGCATATAGAAGGGGAAGAAATGGAAGCAGTGACAGATTTTACTTTCTTGGGCTCCAATATCACCGCAGACGGTGACTGCAGCCATGAAATTAAAAGACGCTTGCTCCTTGGGAGGAAAGCTATGGCAAACCTAGACAGCTTAGAAAGAAGCAGAGACATCGCCTTGCCAACAAAGGTCCGTCTAATCAAAGCTATGGTTTTCCCAGTAGTAATGTATGGCTGTGAGAGCTGGACTATAAGGAAGGCTGAGCGCCGAAGAATGGATGCTTTCGAACTGTGGTGCTGGAGAAGACTCTTACGAGTCCCCTGGACTGCAAGGAGGTCAAATCAGTCCATCCTAAAGGAAATCAACCCTGAGTGCTCATTGGAAGGACAGATACTGAAGCTGAAGCTCAAATATTTTGGCCACCTAATGCGAAGAGAAAACTCTCTGGAAAAGACCCTGATGCTGGGAAAGACTGAAGGCAAAAGGAGAAGGGGACAGCAGAGGATGAGATGGCTAGATAGCATCACGGATGCAATGAATATGTACTTGAGCACACTCCAGGAGAGAGCGCAGGACAGGAAGGCCTGGCGTGCTATAGTCCATGGGGTCACGAAGAGTTGGACACAACTGAACGACTGAACAACAACAACAAGTGAGTTTAGGGGCCAAACATAATGTTTGTTTAATCACACATACCTGAGCTATGCATAATTATCTCCCCTACTCTTTTGTAAGCATGCACAACCCCAATTTGGATCAGGACCATGGTGCTTTGGGAGGGGAGGGTTTAAGCTCCTTCCCCTCCATTTTCATCCCAAAATTCCACTCCACTTCCCTAACTGGGTTAAAAATAAAATTAAAAGGTCTCTATTGATTCTAGGAATTTCAGGACAAAAACAGGACTCGAGGAAGTTTAAAACCTCCTCTTCTGAAGTGCCATGGTCCTGATCCAAATCAGGGTCATGCATGCTTGCAAGAGATTAGAGGAGACAATCACAGGTAGCTCAGCTATGCATGATTGAAGGAAGGCTTAGTTTGGCTCCAAGAAGGCAGCCTAAGTTGCCAGTTGTCAGAGCTGTGCTGTAGGCAGCTGTCAAGTAGGAACTAGGAGCCAGGGGTACTGCTAGATGAAAACGCAGCTGCAGGAGCCCTTGATTGGACTCCCCCTGCCAGAGTCCACCACTTCCAGCAGCATTAACAGCAAGTCCATATCTGTCAGCCTTCAGAAGGCTTCAGAAGGCCTATGTTTTGCTTAGACAACTGCTCTTCGTGGGTGAGTTTCAGCCAGTGATCTGTCCAAGGTCCTGAGAGACCTGGCCTCATCAGACATGACTTTGCTGTGCCAGGCAAAACCACTGCTGCAACCCAGTCTCCCCTGGGAGCCCATTTATGGATTTTCCAAGAATTGCTGCTCATGGTATTACATACCAAGGAAGCTGCCTTATACTAAGTCAGACCCTTGGTCCATCTAGCCCAGTACTGTCAACACTGACTGGCAGCGGCTCTCCAGGGTTTCAGGCAGGAATTTTTCCCAGCCCTGCCTGGAGATTCTGGGGATTGAACCTGGGACGTGTGCTCTGCGACTGAGCTACAGCCCCTCCCCAGTTTAATCTCTGCTGAGCAGGCATTTGCATCATTTCACAAAACCTGGGAAACCTTTTTGACCAGAGTTGACAGAGGTGGTGAGAAGGAGGTGGTGCATGTTTCAAACTATTTTCAACTCTCTTAAAAACACTGGCCTCAATCCAACTAAAGTTAGTAATGGCACTCCCATTGAAACCAATGGAGCAAGGAAGTGAGTCATGACAATCTTAAGACCTATTGTTTCGAATGGGCTTTAGCAGTGACAAACCTTAGATGGACTAGAATCGTTGCACATCTTGAGCCCTACACTTGCAGGAGTAGTTCACTCCCAGTTTGTTAAATAAGTATCCTCAGATGATTGCTTTAGAAAGAAATCCCCTAAGTTATTCACCTATATGAGCCATAATTCTGTGTACCCATCCTTCCAATTCTATGATTTCAGACCTAGAAGTGGTTTGCATTGACCACTGCCTTTTTATTGTCATAACATAGAAAATTGTTCATTAGCCTTTATTAAAAACATCCAAGGTACATTTAGCAGTTCCCTCAAATAAGTCTGTACTCATCAGAAAGAAGCAATTAGCAAGTGAGCTCCCATGAAACTAAAAGAAGTGTGACCCTAATTAAATGCACCACTAGAAGGTAGTTGTGCTAATCGTCGGCAATTCAGTGCACATTAGAGAGATATAAGACTGCATGTACTGTAGCGAACAATGGAGGTGTGTGTGTTTTTTTAAGAGATGGAGAAGCATTGCTTTTTTGCATCATAATGAACAAACAAAGAGATCTGAGAGTTCCTACAAATAAATTCCGAGGTGCCCCAGTCAGCTGGGTGATGGCAATTCAGGATGGGCCTGGCAAACTCTTCTAGGTACAGAACTGGCTCAATATTTAATTTGTAAGCTTCCTTGGCAAGCATTCAGGGGGAAAGTGCATGTGCTTCTGAGAATTCTCTCCTGGCTATAATGTTAGTGCATGCGTGCTGACCTCTTGAGACCTGTAGTTCCTACCTAGCACCCGACATGGCTCAGAGCAGCTCGAAAATTCAGTCCATTCAGCCTCCCCCCATTCAAAGACATCTGGGTTCAAGGAAGGGTTTTAGATCTCTATGGAAGACACATATCATATAAAACAGGGGTTGCCCTTCCTGGGGGCTGATTAGGAATTGATTGCCTATCTGTACGTCAGCAAGAGCAGGCAGATATTTCTACTTGCTCTGCAGTGAGTGTTCAGGGTTGTGGAGACTGAAGCCTGGGGGACTGCAAACTGCGATAATTGGTCAGTTTTAGCTGGAGTCTATGGGATTTTTTTTTTTTAGGTAGGCAGCAGGTTTGGCGAGCACCCAGAGGAAGCTTCAGGATGATTGGTGATTCCTGAGGCTTGCTGCTCAGGGCTGTGGCACTTCTGGGCTTGATAAGAATCACCTTTGGAGGTAATGGGGGTCACCTGGGGTCCGTCTGAAGTTGTAGGGCCAGAAGTGGGGATGTCCAGCTGAGTCCTGGGGCTTCCTGTCAGAACTCGTTGACTCCACACAGTGGCAGGGGCCACTGTGCACAAGTCCCAGGAGGGAGAAGGAGAGATTGGTGCACAGTGGTCCCGCTGTGTGCAAATGTCTCCTTCTCCCTCCCAGGGCCAGGGGTTGGGGGAAGAAGAAGACATTGGCACACAGCTCCAGTGCCAGCAGCAGTGGGTGGCAAGCGGTGGCAGTGGGGGACTCCCACCACTGCTGCCCACTGTCCACCACCACCATGCATGAGCCCCTTGCGCTGCTTTTGCTGGTGTCAGCAAGGAGATGGTGACGGGTTTGTGCATGGTGGCAGCAGTGCCAGAGGAGGAAGGTGGCAGTAGCGGGGAATACCGGCCCCACCACCAGCATCACCAACACCATGCGCAAACCCTTCATGCTCTCCTTGCCAGTATCAGAATCAGCAAGGAGAGGACAAGGGGTTTGTGCACAATAGGGCTGGCGGCAAAAGTCTGCAAGCTGGCCCAACTCGGCACAGGTCAAGTTGGGCCAGCTCACGGACAAGCGAGCTGGAGTACAGGGGGGCTGAGCTGCCAAAAAGCTTGGTGGACTTGACCCCCTGGATGGATGCCTCTGCCATCCCTAGCCAGAAGTGGGTGACACAAGAGTGACCCCCTCTCACCTCAAGGTGAGGGTTAAGAGAAGGGGTGGCAGTGATAACCCAGAGATAGGGCAGATTAGCGGCCTGGAGAAAATCAAGATCAGCTTTCCACAATGTCACCTTGCAGACCCTGTGTAAAGCATTCACAGAAATGGCCCGAGTTCACCCAACAATTGTGTCTCACCTCTCATTTCCTCCTCTTCAGCAAGGTGCACACACACATTCCAATCATACAGGGGTAGGCAACATTTTGATCCCTGGGCACATTTGGCAATGTTAAAAAACCGTCCTGGGCAGGGCACCACCACCAAATGGCTGCCATGGAGGCATGGCAAAGGGCAAGCAACCTGCCCAGAGAAGACTGAGTATGAGATCTGAGCCCCAACACAACAAACAGCTCAATTGAACCCGCCGTTTTCAACACATACAGAAAGCTATTTCACAGCAGTCCCAGCTGCCAGTAAGAAAATGTGTTGACTAATTTTAAAAAGTGGGAGGGCAGGAGCACTTTGCCAGGCACCAAGAAAGGCATCTGGGGCACATCGGTGCCTGTGGGTACCACGTTGCTTGCCCCTACACTATCATCTCACTGGAAGAAATTTAACAGGTTCCTTCTTCCTTACACTGCAAGCCTATGCATGTTCACTCAGATGTCTCACTGTGCTCAGTGGGGCTTACTCTCAGGTAACTGTGCACAGGATTGCAGCCTTGCAGTGCAATCTTACACATGTCTACTCAGAAGTATGTTCCACTGAGTTCAATGGGGCTTACTCCCAGGTATAGGACTGAAGCCTTTCTGGCACAATACCTAAAATCACAGCAATCTAAACATTATAAAACAAGCAAAAAAACACAGTAAATCAAGCCCATCAGTAAATCAAGCAGCAGCAACTTCTCTTTCAATAATTCACTCCAAATGCCTCAGAAAATAGAAGCACAGACCACTAACCCCTGAAGTCAACTGAAAGCCACAGTGATCATCCAGGTGATCAAATATGCATTTTTTAAATTATTTTTTTTAGGGTTTCTGGTGGTTCAAGAGAGTTCAGCTACTAAAGAATGACACATTACATGCTGGGGGGACCGCAACAGTGGGATGGGTAGCCTTTTCATATATGCTGCTAGCCACATTTCAAAATTAAAATGAAATCTGGCTAGACGTGTGTTCCCTCAGAAGGGATGTACAGTAGGGAAGTGACTACTGCCACATAATCTAGGGAAAAGGAAATGAAACAAAAAGAAACAAAATCAAGGGGCTAGAGTTGCTCTATGAGGAAAGCAGCGTTTGGTGCTTTCAAGAAAGGTATGACATTTAATCCACAGCCACAGCCAAGCAAAATGCGAAGGTCTTAAGGGCTCATCTGAAGCTTCAAAGGTAGGCAGCCAACTAAAACTTCCTAGGGAGGTTTCATAGCCAGGGGACTGTAAAAAAAGAAGAAGTCCTGTCTGATCTCCCAGCCAACCGCAGACGGTGTTGCAACACAGAGGGGTGTCTCTTATGATAAATGCAGTGTGCGCAGAGCACTTCCAATTAGAATGGGTGTTCTAGTGGATGGCCATTACGTTTTCCCAGGTATGAAAGACGGCCTTTTTGAGCGTTTAGAAAACAAGACATGTTCACAGCAGAAGCACTGCATTGAGAGGAAGCATGCTGGTGGTGCACCAAGTTGAAATAGGCATGTATTTCTAACACCAGGACCTAATTGTGAAATAGTGAAAGCTACAAGACCAAGAACATATGGTACAAAGATACAGGTTACATACATAAGAAATGTGTTTCCACTTTTTAGTATGCATTCATACAATGTATCTTCCAATTGTTAGTTATAGTTTTGTTAATTATCATCATTCCCAAAGAACAACTCAATTCTCTTGTTCTGGCTAAAAAACAAAATTGCATTTCTGGCACTTCCTACACCATGGTTACTTGCTCCTCGGGGACTTCTTGATAGCGTCATACCCTGCAATCATGCGAGCATGGAAAAAGATACCCACTTTAAGCAATCATGAGACCTAAGCAGTGGTGTGCAGAAAGGTCCTCTTAGCCCAGTGAGATATTGCAAGAGGGACTAGGGGCAATCAAGCATAAGTGAATGGTAATCAAGAAAAAGCTGAAGTTGAAAGCTACACCCTTGGAATTTTTGGTGGAGGTCAACTGAAGGCCATGCTTATCATCAAAGTGATCAGAGCTGCGTTTTTCCCCAAGTTCTAAAAAAATGCATTTCAGGGCTGCATAAGGAGGAACAAATCCAACCCTTGCATACAAAGCACAATGGACACATTTCAGAATGTATTTTTCTTTCCTTTAAAATATTTCTTGGCTGGCTTTTTAAAAAATTACATTTCTATCCCTCCTTTTTTCCTCTTGTTAGGAACCCAAGGCAGCTTACATGATCCTCCTCCTCTCCGTTTTATCCTCACAACAACAGCCCTGTGAGGTAGGTTGGGCTGAAAGTCTGTGACTGGCCCAAAGTCACCCAGTGAGCTTCATGGCCGAGTGGGGGCTAGAACCCGGATCTCCTGAGTCCCAATCCAATGGTCCAACCGCTATACGACACTGGTTCTCACATTTTTATTCTAATGCAGAGGAAGGCAACCTGGTGTTCTACATATGTTTTGGGCTACAACTCCCACTTAGGAGAAGGCTTTGTAAGGCAGCATACAACAGCAAAAGTCACAGAATAAAAACATTCTAAAAACAACGTAAGACAACATAGGACAACATAAGGCAAAACCTACAATACACAATTGCAGGTACAACCCAGTCCGATCAAATATAATCAGAAGAAGGCCAAAGTAAAGTAGTAAGTTTTCAGGGCCTTCCTAAAAGCCTATAATGATGGGTTCTGGTGGACCCCCAATGGCAACTTATTCCAGAGGTGTGGGGCCACTACAGAAAAGGCACTCTTGGTTTCTATGTAACTGTTGCAAAGCTGTTTAGACCAATTATATAGAATGGATAAGAGACAGTTCACCGTAAGTTGCCAGGTTCAGAGCTGTACATTGAAATGTTGTGTTGAAGGGAAAATTCTGCCAACTGCAATTTCTTCCATCATTGCAGCTCTCTGATGAGAAAAACCCATTTTTATTCCACTACAGGGTTAAGCAACCGAGTGCTCTCCAGAAGTTCTCGACTACACCTCCCATAGTCCAAAACATATGTAGGGCACCAGGTTGCCTGCCTACCCCGTATTAGAACAGAAGTGGACTTTTCCCATCAGATAGCTGCAGTGATGGAAGAAATTTGCAATTGGCAGAATTTTCTCTACAACACAACATTTCAATGTAGAGCTGTGAGATGTGTTTGGGGCAAGCACACAAAAAACTCAGAGTGATAGAAAGAGAAGTTAATTGGCTCGCTCACTGAAGTTTCATTGTCAGGTAACAGCAGTTAAGAACAGAGAGAAATTAAGAGGATGCTAGGAACTGACAAAAATGTTTGTCCCTTTACCTAACATATTCTTGGAACCCAATATGAACATTCTAAGATTATGCATTGCTTTGGATATAGCATTATAACAAAAGATCCTTAATACCAAACGTGTATCAAGGCTGCTGGCCCATTAGTCAACTGCAGTTCAGAGGAGAGGGTGAGAATGGATACAATGAAATGCCATTACTCCTCCAAACTAATCACATTTTATGTAACATGAAATAGGAGCTGGGCTTGCGGGGGGGGGTCCTGCTCAGGCAAAGCATCTGCACCGGGTTTGACAGAAGCTGCAACATCCTTAGAATTTCAGGGTACAGAAATCATCTCTATAATTCTTGGTGATGTTTCTCAGGTGGGTTTCACACATCACAATCCCTGATTAGGGATGGATGGACTCACCGCTGTCTGTAGGGATGTCAGAGAATTTCGCCAGCGCATTTGGCCCCCCGAAATTGGTGGCGAAACGGTCTGCCCCCCTGCCCCCCCGGGACGGGACTTACCTTTGGTGAATGTCCTTGGTGGCGGCAGCTCCAGTGGCAGTTCGGCGGCAGTTTGGTGGTGGCGGCTGCAGCAGCCGGTCTTTTGACCAGCTGCCGCCGCCACCATTTCCAGTAAAAAAAAAAAAGTTATAGGCTACGTAAATATTTACGTAGCCTATGATGGCTAGATTTTCAAAAAATACCGTGATAGGCTACGTAAATGTTTACGTAGCCTATCATGGCTGAGTGAAAAAACAAACAAACCCGCGCATACGCAAATGGCGGCGCCCATGGGCGCCGCCATTTGCGTTCCTTATTTTGGTACGTGTAGTCTACGTAAACATTTACGTAGACTATGGCGAAAATAAGGGGAACGCAAATAGCCGGGGGGGAGCCGGCCGCTGCTGTTTGCGTCCCTGCAGTCAGCTGTGATAGGCTATGTAAATGTTTACGTAGCCTATCACGGCTGAGTGAAAAACAAAAACAAAAAAACCCGCGCGTACGCAAATGGCGGCACCCATGGGCACCGCCATTTGTGTACGTGCGGGGTTTTGTTTTTTTTTCACTCAGCCGTGATAGGCTATGTAAACATTTACGTAGCCTATCACGGCTGACTGCAGGGATGCAAACGGCAGCGGCTATGGCCACTGCCATTTGCGTTCCCGGCCGGCCGGGATTCGCAGCGGGAGGGACGGGGCACCTCCCCCCAGGCCAGAATTTTGGGGAGGAGGGACGGGGCACCTCCTCTCCGGCCAGAATTTCAGGGGGGAAGGACAGGGCTCCTCCCCCCCACCGCGAAGCAAATTTTGTCAAAGGTAAGTGACTTTCGTGCATCCCTAGCTGTCTGGTTTCACCAGGTGCTTGCCAAGCCACTGCTGCAGCTCGCTCCCCACGGACCAGCTCGCTGACCCTCCATGCTGACCTGGACCTGCTCGCTGAGCAGCCACACACCCAGTGAGCAGGTCTGGCAGGCGCCCATCCTCTTTGCATAAAAATGGTGGCTCAAGGATTTCTGGGAATCTAACATTGCACACCTGGCAGCCATAAAGGCACCACTTACACAACATTACAGGCATGAATGGACCATTTATGCCTGCAATATTGTGTAAATGGTCCCTTTATGGCCACCATTTATGTAACATAAGATTTATGGAACTCTCCAAGCTGTCGTTTTTACACAAAATAGCAGCATACGATGGATGGGCATCTGCCAGACCCATGCACCGGGCGTGCAGTTGCTCAGAGAGAGGGTCTGGATGAGTACAGGGGCTCAGTGAGTGGGTCCAGGGGGACCATATGGGGAGGGGAGTCCCCCTGACTCCACCCCCTTCTTGGACTCTCACAACATCCCTATCCCTGATCTGTTTGGCTTAGGGATGTATGGATTATGTAAAATCTGTTCCATCTGTGTTTCGTGCATTGTCAGGGGCCCTTTGTTCTGTTGTCTGCCCAATGACAGATGTGCAATTCCACAATTTTGCATGTTCAAAAAGAAGTTCAGATTCTTAAAAATTGAAATGGGAGAATTTGAGACTGATAGATTCCTCCAACCTTACCCAGATGTCAACAATGTTGGGTATGTACATTCAAATAATGAATATGTATGCATGAAATCTTAATGGATAAGCAAAGCCTCGTGCCTGCCTGAGACTGGAGTTATAGTTACAGTATGTGTAAGGAATCTGAACTATGGATGTCAGAGAAATCCACAATGGAACCACATGAGTTCGAATTTTCATGAATCTGACCCATGGATTCTGCAGCAGACAGGATATTCCCCCTGCTGAGAAGATTCCACCAACTTGCAGACTGGTATTCTAACTTTCTTGCATTTTGTGCAAATTATGCTGTAGAGAAATACTCAAGATAAAAAAACCCTGGCCAAAAATGCATATTTCCCCCATAGATTAAAGTGTAAAAATGCTCATTTTGGGGTCCAAACAATTTACCCAAAGAGACATTAAGATAACCGGACTGTAATTTACTGGATCCCCCCTGGATCTCTTTTTAAAAATTGGTGTTAACTGGCCATCTTCCAGTCCCCTGGTTTAGAGGCTAATCTAATCTGCTGCCCAATATCACCTTATCTATTCAATTTTCTCATCTTCTGAGACCAATTGGGCTGCAAACCTATACCCACATTCTTGGAAGTAGGCCACATTGAATTTAGTGGGGCTTACTTCTGTGTAGACATGTACAGGAATGCATGGCAAGTGTACCAACCACAAATCAAACCATCCTGGGACAAGGTTACACCCCCCTCCCAAATACTCAAAATATTATGAGTATTATATGGGTTAAGAATTATCTTGAATCTCTCATAGGAAGAAGAGTCTAAGAATCTGAAACTGAGATTTTTGGATTGTGTCTGCCCAATGTATTAAAAAGAAGAAGAAGCAGGATTAGTTTTCAGAAAAAGGAAAGCCAGTAATTGGTATGCAAATAGTTTCTGAAGATTCACTTCCATAAAGAAGCAGTATCACAATAAATCAAGCTAACCTCTCAAGTATGAAATCCTCTTATGGACAATACCCACAGAAGGAAAAGCCCCCCAAAAGATTAACAACTTTCTTCAAAACGTGAACCCATTTTTTAATAATAATCCTTGAGGACACAGAAAACACAATCAATTGCCTCAACTAAACATCAGTGCTGAATATGGGAGATTTATTATTGATCACTATATAAAAGACATAGTCCCTATACACATTTCTCCTGGGAGGCAGCTGCCAGCCAATCACATAAAATGTGGATTAGGCTGTCAATCAATGTCTGCATGCTAAATGCCTCTATAAAGATGGTAATCACTGCTGCAATGCTGGAACAGAACGAAAATAGGCATCCCAGGGCTTTCACTGTGGTTTGCACTGGTGCAAATAAAGTGGCATCATCATACATCACACAACTCTGCCATACATACTGTTTGAATCCCTAATGAGCCCCTTTCTTAAAGCATGAACAAGTTGTGCTGTGCCAGAGAACTCCACCCAGAACAGCTCTTAAGGATAAGATTCCATATATAGAGCCATTCACAGGCATTCCTCAAGGGTCAGTTCAGCCATTCAGCGGAATCAAATATGGCTTACATTTGCACTTTAGGTTGCAAGTGCGGGGTGGGGGGTGGGGGTTACATGGTTGAAACATCCTTCACAAGAGAAAAAGAGACCAAAACTGATATCTCAGGGAGAAAGTTCTAGGCTAGTTGGAAGGGGTGTAGCTCCAGGATAGAACAGACGCTTTGGTTGCAGAAGGTCTCAGGTACGGTCCTGGGCATCTCCAAAGAGGGGTATCAGAGAAATCCATTTGGGGGTGGAGTTTGATGGGTTTTCCCTTCTCCACCCCCACCCCCAGACTTTGTTTCAGTTCCCACTGCAGCACCTGACTCGATCTGCGGTGAGTTGGGCCAGTTTATCGATTTTCCAGGTATTTTGCTTAAAGAAAAAAAAAAAGGTTCTGCAATGTGTGCAAATTTCTGAGCAATTTGCGTGAATTATGGCCAAATAACACAGATTACAGCCAGGTTTGCATAATTTGTACAAATTCAGCCATAATTTCTGCAAATTGCTCAGAAATTTGCACAAATTGCAGAACACCCCCCCCCCCAGGTAATAATGCACAAAAAAAGTTCCTGGAGTTTGGGGAACACCCCACAGCTCAGCTCGTAGACACAACACGAGTCCTACACACCACAGAACTCTGTTGAGCCAAAAAAGAACTGAATTTCCAAGTGAGAGGCATCCCTGTTTCCGAGCAGAGCTAGAAAAATATTTGTCTGAAGCCCTAACCTGCTGCCCATCAGTGTGGACTATACTGAGTTAGAGGACCCAGTGGTGGTCTTCTTCTTCTTCTTCTTCTTCTTCTTCTTCTTCTTCTTCTTCTTCTTCTTCTTCAGAAAGCATATACCCTACTCACCCACAAACACCTATTTAGGCATGATCTGAATGTGCCCACGGGGGAATAAAATCACAGGGCCTGTTCACTTTTGTGCCAGCCCAACATTTAAGAGACCTACTCCTTCCTCAGGAGCTACCTGCACTGGTCAAACCAATTCCTTACCACTGCATATTCTCAAGCAGAAGAAATAATGGGGAAAAATCTGCTGGACCAGCTTGTAACTGTAAGTTGGTAACCCTGACACATGGGGTCAAAATGACTTTCTCCCCACCATGGCTGGATGTTGTCAAATCCCACCACCACCACCACCACCTTCATTGGAAACAAAGGTCCAACAAAAGCTGGGGGTACCTTTGCACAGCCCTACCTGCTCCCCACACACACACACACACACACACACACACATAAATCTGTAGCATGATACAGAAAAAGGGTTTTATCATGTGAATCTGCTGATTGTATAAACTTTTTTTATATTTTATTTATTTATTCATTTCATTTCTATACTGCCCAATAGCTGAAGCTCTCTGGGCGGTTCACAAAAATTAAAACTGAAGAGCTGCAAAACAATACGAAATATATAAAAGATTAAAACCACAGTAAACAGTACAATCAGAATAAAACCAGAATAAAACCTAACAGCAGTGCAGGGATTTAAAATACAGATTTAAAACAGCAAACCTAAAAGTCTAAAGAGCTAAAATCACAGAGGGTAGTATCCAGTGGTGGCACAGTAGTAGCGTTAATGGCCTTACACTAGCATAAACCAATGCTAGTGTGACACCATTAGCACTTGCTAGTGCAAAGAAGGGGGAAAGCTGCAATTTGCCACCAAATTTTGGTGGCACCGTGCCACTTCTTTCCCTTTGCATGAGCAAGTGTTGATGGTGTTGTACTGGCTAGTGTAACATCACGAGCACTAGCACTGTGCCACCATTGGATATTGCCTATGTTCTTTCTTTTCTTTTACGAAAAAGACATTGGCTTTCCTTGGATCTAAGTCGTTCCTTCATTTACATCAGGAGGGAGTGATCTCTGCCAACACTTCCCTCCAATTACAGCCCCCAGGAACAAATCTTGGAGAGGCACAGGGAGATACAGAGAGAAGGGAGAGGAGGTTAAGTCCATTCTATGAACTTTGTTTGGTCTGAGAAAGGAAAATTAGGATCCCAGTGGGGGCTGGTGGCTCCAATGTCGGTGGGGCTGTGAGTCCAATCTGGGTTTCAGTCAGAGCCACCCAGAACTCTAAAAGAGTTATCTAAAGTTCTGAACTCTGTCCCCAAAATAGGTTCAACACCTTGGTTAGCTCCTGGTTATGACTGAAACCCAGAGTGCATTCCCAGCCCCAGCAAAATCAGAGCCACCGGCCTCTACTGGATCCAGCTATGTATAGTCTTATGCTGCTCAGTGAAAAATGTGGGAGATTTGCTGATCTGTAAACTATACAAGCAGCTATTCATTCCTGATCTGCCTGTTTGAAAACCACAAGATAATCCATAGCACATGCAAACACACACACACACACACAACACACACGGCGGTGGGGCGAGGAGAGGGAGCTGTTGCTAACCTGCCAAAAATGATATATCCAATTTTCAGATGTGCCAAGGTACAAACTGGTGATAACAGCTCTCTAAAACAGAACAAGTTTAAGTTTTGTAAAGTGGTTAATAACATTGGGACACATGTTATTTGCCCAGCCAATTGGTAGAAATCTCAATCTGCAGTTTAACAAGTGGGCAAAATTTGCCCAATACAGCTATAGTAGCAGCAGCCTCCTTAGAGTTTAACACATAGGAATGCCTTATATACAGACCTACGAACCTTTTTTTATTGGACCTAATTTTTTGTTTGTTTTTCTTATTTATTGTGAAGTCAAATTAACAAATTTCTAGAAATACTGAAACTGTGAAAAGCAATACCAGAAGACTTCTGCACAAACTAAAACCTTGCTTTATCTCAGCCTTAATTTCAACATTTAAGATGGAATTTTCTCTGAATAGTGTTTTCAGTTTCACTTAGACTGCAATCCTCTACCCACCTAGCCCAGAGTAAGTCCCACTGAACTCAGTGAGACTTACCTCTGGGTAAGGATGGATGGGATTGAGTTGTTTGTTGTATGGGACCAGCTCTTCTTCCTGTCCACTAAAATGTTTTAAGGAAAAATATAAGGTTGACCATGTGAGTTTAAATAGCCTTTTCATTCTGGGTCTTTTGATCTGGGAAAAGAATGTATATCTATTATTTTATAGTTTTGGGAACAGGTTCTGAGATTTTTTTTTAAAAAAAACAAACTAGAGGGTTATGATGATGCCATGTTTTGGTATATGACCCTCCTCAGAACAGCAGCTTGGTAGGAAAACAGACATCGAGTCATCAACCATAAAATTTTATGCTTTAATCTTTTGATGCACAGACATGATTGTTGTGCAACATTTGTACCTAGCTTCAGAAACATTTTATATAGCCATCTTTTGTCTTTTATTAAAGAACATATTGAATGTCACTTCTTGGTATACTTAACATGCCTCCCAGTATGTAATGCAGTTTTATGATTAGTTATGCCAGAGTTTTGAAAGGTAAAACAAACAGAATACTCACTTCAAGAGACAGAGGATAGATAGCAGCATTTGAAAGGCACAAGAGTCCAGTTCTCAGCACAGGGACCTCTGTTAAGTTCTGCTTAAACTAATATGGATGGATAGATCTGTCAATCTCATTCTCTCTGACGACAAACTACACATTACATTAATTGTGAAACATGTCGCTGAGGTTTTGTTTTTTTATTTTTACTCTAGCGTAAATGTGCATGACCCTGACTCAGAGCTTTTCTACATGAGGCATTTATTGTGCACTCATCATTCCTTACTCACAGTTGCTTATGGGTCCTTTAGATGTTGACTTGACCTTCTAGTTTGGGTTGTGTTTTTAAATAGCACTTTCCCAGGGGTTTTTTTAGAGCAGGGAAAATGGTGTATTATTTCTAGTGTAAAAACATATTTTCGTACTTGGGTAATTGTGTTATTGTGGTATAGCACAGTGCCACCTAGAGGTTATGAAGTGGAAAAGCAGGAAAGGAAAAGCTCTTTGTGTAAAGCTCGGATCTCAATTCTGCAATAAGGCTGAAAATAAACAGTTTTGTGTAGAAAAGTTTGCAATTTGGGACCACTGCACATCAGGAGGGAATGATTAAACCTCCCCCCATGCCCCCCATGCCCCATTTATGCCAATAAAGCCTTTCTTTTCTTTTTTCTTTTCTTTGGGAAAATTCTGAATTGCAGTCACATGTTTTTTACTCTTGAGTAAAAAAGAAAAAGAAAGATTATCCTTAGCAAATGTTAGGCAATTAAAGTAAAGTGTAGTTTGACTTTGAGATATTCAGATTTTCAGGCTTAAGCTCATTCCATCCCATTTCTGCATTAGTTTGCAAGGGTGGGTGGGTGTTTTTAAAGTCCACATTGAAATTCACACAATTTTGTGCACATTTCATCAAAATATATGCATTTTGGGGCATTTCTCAAATAGACACATTTTTTCAAGCACTTTCCACTGAAATAATGCAGTTTTACATGCACTTTTTTCTAATATGTGAATTTTGTGTGTACTTTCCACTAATACGCACATTTTGTGTGCCTTTCCCCCAACAATCTGCATCATCAAGCTTAGAAATGTGCAGATTTTGGTATACAGCTCTGTCTCAGGTCACTGATTGGCTTGGGAGATGCAATTATGGTAAATTCATGTTAAGTATTGACAAAACAAATTACTCACCCATCTCTAGTTGGATCCAGACTTAGTCATGCTTAGAGCAGTCTAAGTGATATCAATGGGGTTTAAGTTGGTCCAGACTAAATTAAACCTCACTGATTTCACTGTGTCCGGTCTAAGCACGACTAAGTTGGAACCCAACCCACAGCTTATATGTTAGTGGAGACCAACTTCTTGCATTCCAGTGATACTTGGAACAACACGTAACATGGGATGGAGCTGTTTTCCACTTTGAAACTCTCCAGCAATGCCTTCTGAAAGAAGACACGTAGCATGATGTCATCAATGTTTCTCAAACTCTACTCAGCTTAATTGGATGCCATTTAAAGGTAACGTGGAAACTCTGGGCACAATGACATCACATA